>NC_137554.1:2788700-3511200 GCF_963082525.1 Nesoenas mayeri
TGTCTCAAACCCCATTAGACAGCGTGTGTGTCACAAACCCCCCTAGAAAGTGTGTGTGTCTCAAACCCCATTGGACTCTGTGTGTGTGACAAACACCATTGGACAGTGTGTCTTTCTCAAACTCCATTTAACTGTGTGTGTGTCACAAACAACATTGCACAGTGTGCGTGTCACAAACACCATTGGATAGTGTGTGTGTCACAAACCTTGGCCAAATCCTGCTCTCCTGAAATCCTGCTCTTGGCCTTGTTCTCATCTCCCAGGAGCCTCAGCTCCCCTTTCCCATCCCTGACTGTTCCATCCTGACCAACTCTTTCTGGTTTGTAAGTGTGAAGTCCCATAGGGCACCTCACCCTATGGGACTCCTCAGTCACCCATGTCAGGAAGATGTTGTCAATGGGTCCCAAACCCTCCTGGATGGCCGGTACCTTGCAGATATTGGGATATCTCAGGTCTGCCACGAGGACATGTCCTGGAAACATGAGGCTTCTTTCATTTGCCTGAAGGAGCCCTCATCTCATTCCTCTTCCTCATCAGTGAGTCTGTACCTCATCTCCAGTCACCACAACATTGCCCATGTTGTTCTGCCCTCTCATGCTGACCCCTCAACGTTCAGCTGACATTGTCTGTCCCCAGGCAGAGCTCCACACATTCCTGCTGCTCTACCATATGAACAGAACCTCCCTCTTTGACTCCAGACCTCTGGCATTACGAGTATCTGACACCCAAGGCCCCACTGTTTCCCCAGGAGATGATATTTATAGTGTCCTGTAACGTCTCATGCTGTTATGTTGGGAGAGACACCCTCATCAGGATAAGCCATCTGCGTGCAAACTTTAATAGCTGAGCAAATGGAACTTCAGTCAAGGGAGAGTCCAGACCTTGTGAATATCTGGTGTTCGCCCATCAGAAATCTCTGAATTTTGACAAGATGAAATGAGGAGTTCTCAGTGACCCTGAGGAGAAGGGCCTGGGCACTACAAGGTGACCACACCAGGCCGTGGTGCACGCTCACCATGAACAAGGCAGCTGCACACGGGGCTGCATGAGGAGGAGCGTGGGGACCCAGACACCTGCAGTTCTCATCCCATTCGGTTCAGCACTGGTGTGACCCACACACACGGGTGTGTGCCAGTGTGCGGCTTCCCAGTTTGGAGAAGCAGGGAGGAACTGGAGAGTGCAGGGCTGTGCCAAGGCAGGTTCAGCACCTTGTGCACATGGTGTGGGGTGCTGAGGGACCTGGGCTGCTTTGGCCCAGCAGCGCTGGGGAGGCTGCAGCAGTGCAGGAGTAGCCTGAGAGTGCTTGAAGGGTGGTTTCAGAGGTGGTGGAGGTTTCTGCATAGTGGGAAAGAGCTTAAGAAAGAAATAATGGCCCAAAGAGCAGCTGGGGAGGTCCAGGCTCGACATGAGCAGAAAGGAATGTGATGGAAGGGCAGTGCTGTGGTGGAGCAGGTCAGCAAAGGGAGTCTGCATCAGCCCAAGGCTTTGTGCTTCAAGGACCAGCTGGGGAGGATGGAGAGATCTCAGCAAAGGAAGGAAGATGCTCAGACAGGAGCAAGGTGGGGCAGCAGGGGGGATGTCTCCAGCCTGCAGGGACAGAGGTGCAGGGGATGCCACAGCACAGGACAGGCTGTCGTGGAGATGATCACGGGATGGAAAGAGGCTGAAAGCCCCACCAGACATGAGCTCCTTCTCCCCTTGGCTATGGCTGTTGTTTGCACCTCTGATGCCTGTGAGGAGACACCTTGTCCTTGCAGCACAGGGGCCTCATGGCCTCCTTGTCCCCAGCCAGGAACCTGAGAGGTGTGGGACCATAGTCCTGCCCTTGGCCTTGCACAGCCCCACATCACACTGTCCCAGGAAGGGCCCTGGGCAACGTGAGAGGGACAGGATCTGACTTCCCATGGTACAAGGTCAGGGCTTGGCTTTTGGTTAAAGAAACACAACCAGGTTTCCTCAGCGTCAGAGACATCTTTACTTTGCTTTTCCTGACCTCCAGTTTTCTTCTCTAACCGAACCTGGATATTGTTTCTCAGTAGGTTCCCTCAGTGGGACCCATTAACATAACAAGAAACTTAGGAGTTTGAATCTGAATCTGACTTCTTGAGAAGTTTCTTCAGCTTCCTCCAGGGTCTGAGGTCCATGGACTCAGCACCAAATCCACCAGAGGGGTCATTAAAGCACCTTGTGCTGCTCCTGTGCTGCTGAGCTGGGCTGGGCTCCTGGGACACAGGGAGCTCATGGCAGCGGCAGCGCTGCAGAGAGACAGCTCTGCCCAGGAGCAGCTCGTCTGCACACGCAGCGGGGCTGAGGGCTCTGCCTGGGGATCTCAGGAGATGAGCAAGGCAGAGAGAGATTAAAGGTGGTCAGGACTGGAGGATGACTGAGAGCTCACTGGAGGAGAAACCTTTGCAGCCCTTGCCATGGTAAGTCTAGGTGCAGGGCAGTGCAGCTGTAGCTCCTGGAGGCATCTCCTGAAACTGGCATAGGCACAGCTTGTGGGATCTGTAAGGATGGGGCTCCTCTCAGGCCATGTTGAAGAGCTGTGAAGCTGGGTGAGCACCCAGGGGTGCCCAGGGCTGTCCTGCAGAGCAGGGTCCCTGCACCCCAGGGCTGTGCCGGGCAGGGACTCTGCCGCCTGCCAGGGTCAGCGCTCAGCCTGCCCAGGAGATCCCATGGCAGCAGCTGTGGGGGGAAGGAGCGACCCCCGGCAGAGCAGGCAGGGAGCTTGTGGGCTTGAAGGGGGCTGTGTGGGTCAGGGCTGCTCAGAGCTCCAGATCCCCCCACAGACATGGCAGAGGGCCCTTCAGAACAACAGCATTGATAAAGCAACAGCCACAAGGGAAGGAGTCTGTGCTTTCAGTTTTCCACTCTTGGTTGTCTGGGTGTGCAGTGGGAGATGGGCATTTATTTCTCTCTTTGGAGAAGACACTGAACCCCAGTTCTCGTTAGGACTGGTCTGAGCTGCTCCTGAGCCCCTGCACACACAGAGCTGCCACTGCCTGGACAGTGCCAGGAGGTGTGAGCAGGACAGAGCTGAGCACACAGCGGGTGGGACGGGGTCTGTGACACTGACAGGGAGCAGACCAGGGACAGACACACAGCTGCAGGCAGCACAGACATGGGCAGGCGGAAGGAGCTCCTACCAGATATGCCAGGAATGGGATTCAGGAGCCCCCCTGCAATCCCCTGCAGTGCAGACACATTTCCCAGTGCAACCCCTGGTCTCCTCTCCTCCCCAGCAGACCCTCTGCCCCAAAGCCATGGGGTCCAGGTCACGAGTCTCCACCTCAGCAGCTCGACCTCCAGGTGAAGGCTTCCTGCAACGTGGTACACAAATAAGGTGCTACAAGTACTTGCTCTCCAGTGTCATTATGTGAGTGGCAGCAGCACAGCCGGGTCAGGAGAAGGTTCCACAGCATGCCCGTCTGCCTTTTGGTCCCTGCTTTATTTTCTGCTAGCACTGCAGTGTTCTTCCCTGTTTCTCCATTTGTCCCTGGTGCTCTTGCTCTCTGGGGCTGGGGTGGGGATGTGGGTCAGTTTTTGTTCTGACAGCAGTTCAGTGGATTTTGCCCCAGAGCTCTGTTAATGGAAACCAGATGCCCAAGCCGCATTTTAAACTGTGATGAACTGTTTTTTCTCAGCTGGTAGAAAGAGAGAATGAGCTGAAACATCCCATCATCAGAAAGGGGGTTTTCCATGAGAAACAGCATGTTTATTTTCCTCAGAGAAGTCTACCCTAACTTGTCACTTCCTTTTCCTCCTATGACAGGTCCTCATGCCCACAGGCAGCCAATGTCCAACAGCAGCTCCATCACCCAGTTCCTCCTCCTGCCGTTCACAGACACACGGGAGCTGCAGCTCTTGCACTTCTGGCTCTTCCTGGGCATCTACCTGGCTGCCCTCCTGGGCAACGGCCTCATCATCACCACCATAGCCTGGGACCAGCACCTGCACACCCCCATGTACTTCTTCCTGCTCAACCTCGCCCTCCTCGACCTGGGCTCCATCTCAACCATTGTCCCCACATCCATGGCCAACTCCCTCTGGGACACCAGGGTCATCTCATGTAAGTACAGAGTAGGGTGACAAATGGCAGGGCTGAAGTGTGTCCCAGCCTCTCGGACTCATAGCACGAGGTCAGAGAGACACAGTGACTCCTGCACCTGTGTGCAAATGGGAAAGACTGCATCTGAAAATCCATGGATGTGTAAGGAGTCGATGAGGCCAGCTCATATGTGGATGCCTGACAGAACGCTGACATTTCTGTGTGTGGTTCCAGGAATAAACCCCACTGGCCCAGCGAGATTCATCTCAGCTCCCATGGACAGGTTCATTGCAAGTGCCCCTGTCTGCTACATCACCCTTGCCTAAGATTCTGTATTGTGATCCTAAAAGTGCCAAAGCAATCAGAGAGATTCTTGGGTGTTTGGAGAAGGCAGATGACAAAACCCTCTTCTGGAAGGGCAGAAAGAAGAATTAGGAGAAATAAAGGCTGGTTAGCCCACTTCCATCCCTGGGAAGGGGTTGGGTCACCTGCAACCATGTGCAGGTACTTGAAAGACAAGAAAGGGATTGCTGAACCAGAGTGGGCAGGGGAAAGTCAGGCAAGTTGTGTACATGCAATTTTGCAAGTCCTCCACACACGATGTCCTCTGGTGTCCTTCTAGCCAGACTAGCAGTCCAATGTGGTTTGAGACAGAGACACTGTCCAATGCGTTTGTGACACACACGCAGTCTAATGGGATTTGAGACACACACACTGTCTAGGAAAGTTTGTGACACACACGCTGTCCAGGAGCGTTTGTGACACACATGATCTCCAAAGGGGTTTGTGACAGACACACTGTGCAATAGGGTTTGTGACACACACGCTGTCCAGGAACTTTGTGACACACACGCTGTCCAATCGGGTTTGTGATACACACCCTGTCCAGGGGTGTTTGTGAAACACACGCTGTTCAGTGGGATTTGTGATACACACACAGTCCAACGTGGTTTGTGACACACATGCTGTCCAATGGGGTTTGGGACACACACCCTGTCCAATAAGGTTTATTACACATGCTGTCCAGGGGTGTTTGTAACACACACTCTGTCAAATCAGGCTTGTGACACAATCGCTGTCCAATGGGGTTTGTGTCACACACACTGTCCATAGGGGTTTGTAACACACACACTGTCCAGGGTGAGTTGTGACAGACGCTGTCGAATGGGGTTTGTGCCACACGCGATGTCCATTGGGGATTGTGACATACAAACTGTCCAGTAGGGTTTGTGACACACACACAGTCCAGTCGTGTTTGTGATACACACACTGTTCAATGGGGTTTGTGATACACACTTTGTCTAACGTGGTTTGTGACACACATACTACGCAAGGGGGTTTGTGAAACATGCGCTATCCAGTGGGGTTTGTGACACACACGCTGACCAGGGGGGTTTGTGACATACACGCTGTCCATGTGGGTTTGTGACACACACTGTCCAATCGGGTTTGTAACACACACGCTGTCCAATGGGGTTTATGTCACACAGACGGCCCATGGAGGTTTGTGACACAAACAGTGTCCAAGGGGGTTTGTGACACACACACTGTCGAATGGGGTTTGTGACACACACGTTTGTCCAACGCGGTTTGTGACACACACAGTCCAATGGGTTTTGTGACACACACACTATCCAACGGTGTTTGTGACACACACACTGTCCAATGTGGTTTGTTACACACACGCTGTCTAATGTGGTTTCTGAGACACACTGTCCATGGGCGTTTGTGACACACACATTGTCCAGGGGTGTTTGTGACAAACACAATGCGCAGGGTGCGTGAAAACATGTGTGTCTACAAACGATTGCCTGTCCACATGCGTGTGTCTTGATGCAGGTTCCATTTGTGCTTAAGCTGGAGTGAGTGCACAGCTGCGCCCTTTGTTGGCAAGGTTCCACGTGTTGCACGACGTAGCCCCGTCCTGCATTTCTCACGCGGACAAATGCAAAGGAGCTCTGCTAGTAAAGGAGCAAAGACAGTCGTAGGCGGAACTGAATGCTGCTCCGAGCTACTTCTCACCTATGGCAAATGCTTCACAGTGGCTCGAGGAAAGGGGCTCAGCAGTCGATCTACAAAGAGAAAAGAAACAGATCATGCCTTAACGCGAAAGAGCAACAGGGTGTCTCTGCGCAAGCTTGTCCCTTATCTATAGCTGAGGGTGAACACCTGTGTGATTGTGGTAGAGAATGTGTCTTGCTTGTAAGTGTCTGGGAGTTTTGCGCAGGTCAGTGTGGCTGGTTCGATAATCAACGTCTAGGATACCTGCAGAGCGGTCCCTGTTGATGTGGGGACAGTGTGCCTGTAAGTAAGTCTGTGCACATAGGTACGTCTCTTCCAAAGAGACAACAGAAACGCTTTTGGAATTACAGAAGAAAAACTCGACCAGGTGCCTTTGTGTGAATATGAAACAGCCGTCTAAACACTCGAAGACCCGGGAACGTGCATCAATGCATTCGCACAGCCACCAGCTTTTGAGCACAGGCTCTGCTAGTTTTCGCACTTTTCAGACACAATCCCGAATGCCGCGCACACTGCAGTTCATTCGCTAAATGTCATGTAGGGAAGCATTTCTCCGGTCGATGTACAGCTCAGCTTTCTTGTCGTTTTACTGAGAAATGTCAGAAGAGGAAATCCCCATTGGACAGGGTTTGTGTCACAAACCCCATTGGACAGCGTGCCTGTCACAAACACCGCTGGACTGTGTGTGTGTCACAAACGCCATTGAACAGCGTGTGTGTCACAAACCCGATTGGACAGCGTGTCTGTCACAAAAAACCCTGGACAGCATGTCTGTCACAAACCCAATTGGACAGTGTGTGTGTCACAAACCCCATTCGACACCGTGTGTCACAACCCCCCCTGGACAGGGTGTGTGTCAAAAAACCCATAGGACAACGTGTGTGTCACAAACTCCATTGAACATTGTGTGTGTCACAAACACCTTTGGAATGTTTATGTGTCACAAACACAGCGTCTGTGATACACACCCCATTGGAGAGTGTCTGTGTCACAAGTCCTATTGAACAGGATGTGTTTAATAAATCCCAGTGGACAGTTTGTGTGTCACAAACCTCTCTGGACAGTGTGTGTGTCACAAACCCTATTAAACAGCGTGTGTGTAATAAAGCCCATTGAACAGTGTGTGTATGTCACAAACCCCATTGAACATTGTGTATCAGAAACACCATTGGAATGTTTGTGTGTCACAAACCCTATTGGACAGTGTGTGTGCCAATAACCCCCCTGGACATCGTGTGTATCACAATCCCAGTTCGACACAGTGTGTGTCTCAAATCTAATTGGACTGCGTGTGTGTCACAAACCCCATTGGACAGTGTCTCTGTCTCAAAATCCATTGGACTGTGTGTGTGTCACAAACCCCATTGGACCGTGTCTCTGTCTCAAACCCCATTGGACAGCGTGTGTGTCAGAAATGACCCTTAGAGTGGGTGTGTCTCACAAACCTATTGGTCAGCGTGTGTGTCACAAACGCCCCTGGACAGCATGTGTGTCACAAACCCTCCTGGACAGTGTGTGTGTCACAAACTCCCCACGAGAGTGTCTGTGTTACAAACCCCGTTGGACAGCGCGTGTGTCACAAACCTGATTTAACAGCGTGTGTGTCACAAACACCCCTTCACAGCATATGTGACACAAAGCCCATTGGACAGTGTCCATGCCACAAACCCTATTAAACAGCGTGTGTGTAATAAAGCCCATTGGACCATGTGTGTGTCACAAAACCCATTCGGCATCGTGTGTAACAACCCCCCCTGGACAGGGTGTATGCCAAAAAACCCATAGGACAACGTGTGTGTCACAAACCCCATTGAACATTGTGGGTGTCACAAACACCTTTGGAATGTTTGTGTGTCACAAACACAGCGTGTGTGATACACACCCCATTGGAGAGTGTCTGTTTCACAAGCCCTATTGGACAGCGTGTGTGTAATAAATACCATTGGACAGTTTGTGTGTCACAAACCTCTCTGGACAGTGTGTGTGTCACAAACCCTATTAAACAGCGTGTGTGTAATAAAGCCCATTGGACCGTGTGTGTGTCACAAACCTCTCTGGACAGCGTGTATGTAATAAAGCCCACTGGACCGTGTGTGTGTCACAAAACTCTCTGGACACTGTGTGTGTCGCAAACCCCATTGGACAGTGTGTGTGTCACAAACTTGATTTAACAGCGTGTGTGTAATAAAGCCCATTGGAGAGTGTGTGTGTGTCACAAACCCTACTGGACAGTGTGTGTATCACAAACCTCCCTAGAAAGTGTGTATGTCTCAAACCCCATTGGACTGTGTGTGTGTGTCAAACACCATTGAACAGTGTGTCTTTCTCAAACCCCATTTAACACTGTGTGTGTCACAAACAACATTGGACAGTGTGTGTGTCAGAAACCCCAATGAACAGCGTGTGTGTCACAAACACCCCTGACAACATGTCTGTCCCAAACCCCGTTGCACTGCGTGTGTGTCAAAAACTCCTTTGAACAGCTCGTGTGTCACAAAACCCCATGAACAGTGTGTGTGTCACAATCCCCACTGGACAGCATGTGTTTCAAAAACCTCCCTGGGCAGTGTGTCTTTGAACAGTGTGTGTGTCAGAAACACCATTGGAATGTGTGTGTGTCACAAACCCTATTGGACAGTGTGTGTGTCACAAACCCCCCTAGACATCTTGTGTATCACAATCCCAGTTCGACACAGTGTGTGTCTCAAATCTAATTGGACTGCGTGTGTGTCACAAACCCCATTGGACAGTGTCTCTGTCTCAAAACTCATTGGACTGTGTGTGTGTCACAAACCCCATTGGACCGTGTCTCTGTCTCAAACCCCATTGGACAGCATGTGTGTCAGAAACACCCCTGGAGTGGGTGTGTCTCACAAATCTATTGGACAGCGTGTGTGTCACAAACCCCCCTGGACAGAGTGTGTGTCACAAACTCTCCTGGACAGTGTGTGTGTCACAAACTCCCCACGACAGTGTCTGTGGCACAAACCCCATTGGACAGCGTGTGTGTCACAAACCTGATTTAACAGCGTGTGTGTCACAAACACCAACCCCATTGGACAGTGTCTTTGTCACAAACCCTATTAAACAGTGTGTGTGTAATAAAGCCCATTGGACTGTGTGTGTGTCACAAACTTCTCTGGGCAGTGTGTGTGTCGCAAACTCCATTGGACAGTGTGTGTGTGTCTCAAACCCCATTGGACACTGTTTGTGTCACAAACCTCCATGGACCGTCTGTGTGACATAAACCCCATTGGACAGCGTGTGTGTTACAAACCTGATTGGACAGCGTGTGTCACAAACCCACATGGACAGTGTGTATGTCACAAACCCCCCTGGTCAGCGTGTGTGTCACAAACCCCACTGCACAGCGCATGTTTCACAAAACCCTTTGCGTAGTGTGTGAGTCACAAACCTCTCTGGGCAGTGTGTGTGTCACAAACACCATTGGACAGTGTGTGTGTCACAAAACCCATTGGACAGTGTGTGTGTCACAAACGCCATTGGAGATGGTGTGTGTCACAAACATCATTGGACAGTGTGTGTCTCACAAAACCTATTGGACAGTGTGTGGGTCACAAAGCCCCAGGACAGTGTGTGTGTCACATACCTGATTGGATAGTGTGTGTGTCAAAAAACTATTGTACAGCATGTGTGTCACAAACCCCACTGGAGAGCGTGTGTGTCGCCAACCAGCCTTGACAGTGTGTGTGACACAAACCCCGTTGGACAGTGTGTGTATCACAAACCCACCTGGACAGCGTGTGTGTCACAAACCGCATTGGACAGTGTGTGTGTCACACACAACCCTAGACAGCTTGTGTGTCAGAAAATTCCCTGCACAGCGTGTGTGTCAAAAGCCCCAATGGACAGTGAGTGTGTCAGAACCCACACTGGACACCGTACGTGTCACAACCTGCACTGGATAGCTTATGTGTCACAAACGCCTCTGGACAGGTTGTGTGTCACAAATCACAATGGACAACGTGTGTGTCACAAACCCCATTGGGCAGCGTATGTGTCACAAACCCCATTGGACGTAGCGTGTGTCACAAACCCCGATGGACAGTTTGTGTGTCACAAACCCCGATTGGACAGCGTATGAGTCACAAACCCCATTGGACGTAGCGTGTGTCACAAACCCCGATGGACAGTTTGTGTGTCACAAACCCCATTGCACAGCGTGCCTGCCACAAAACCGACTGGACAGTGTATGTGTAAAAAACCCCCTTCTCAGCTAGTGTTTCATAAACCACATTGGACAGTGTGTGTGTCACAAACCCCTTTGGATAGTGTGTGTGTCGCAAACCCCCCTGGACTGTGTGTGTCAAAACCCCATTGGACAGCGTGTGTGTCACAAACCCCTTTGGACTGCGTGTTTGTCACAAACGCCATTGTACAGCGTGTGTGTCACAAACCCCTTTGGACTGCGTGTAGATCACAAACCCCATTCGACACTGTGTGTGTCACAAAACCCATTGGAAAGTGTGTGTGTAACAAACACCATTGAACAGTGTGTGTGTCACAGATGTCACTGGAGAGCGTGTGTGTCTCAAACACTATTGGACAGTGTGTGTCTCACAACACCCATTGTACAGCGTGTGGGTCACAAAGCCCCAGGACAGTGTGTTTGTCACATATTCGTTTGGATAGTGTGTGTCTCAAAAACCCCATTGTACAGTGTGTATGTCACAAACCACACTGGACAGTGTGTGTTCAAAACCCTGTTGGACAGCGTGAGTTTCACAAATCCACCTGGACAGCGTGTGTGTCACAAACCCCTTTGGACAGTGTGTGTGTCACAAACAACCCTAGACAGCCTGTATGTCACAAACCCCCCTGGACAGTGTGTATGTTAGAAACCCCATTGGACAGCGTGTGTGTCACAAACCCCCCTGGACTGCGTGTGTGTCACAAACCACATTGGACAGTGTGTGTCTCACAGACCCCAATGGACAGTGAGGGTGTCACAAACACCATTGGACAGTGTGTGTGTCAAACAACCCATTGGACAGCGTGTGTGTCAAACAACCCATTGGACAGTGTGTGTCTCACAAACCCTATTGGACATCTTGGGTGTCACAAAGCCCCCTGGACATCATGTGTGTCACAAACCCCATTGGACAGCGTTTGTGTCACAAACCCCAATGGACAGTGAGTGTATCACAAACCCCATTGCACAGGGTGTGTGTCGCATATCCCATTGGACAGCGTGTGTGTCTCTAAACCCACTGGACCGTGTGTGTGTCACAAACCTCTCTGGACACTGTGTGTCATAAACCCCATTGGACAGTGTGTGTGTGTCACAAACCCCATTTAACAGAGTGTGTGTCAGAAACACAATTGGAATGTGTGTGTGTCACAAACCCTACCGGACAGTGCGTGTGTCACAAGCGCCCCTAGAAAGTGTGTGTGTCTCAAACCCCATTGGACTGTGTGTGTGTCACAAACACCATTGGACAGTGTGTCTTTCTCAAACCCCATATAACTGTGTGTGTGTCACAAACAACATTGGACAGTGTGTGTGTCAGAAACCCCGATGAACAGCATGTGTGTCACAAACACCCCTGACAACGTGTCTGTCCCAAACCCCGTTGGACTGCGTGTGTGTCAAAAACTACTTTGAACAGCTCGTGTGTCACAAACCCTCATGGACAGCGTGTGTGTCACAATCCCCACTGGACAGCGTGTGTTTCAAAAATCTCCCTGGGCAGTGTGTGTATCACAAACCACGTTAGACACCGTGTGTGTCACAAACCCCTTTGAACAGTGTGTGTGTCACAAACACTCCTGGACAGTGTGTGTGACACACCCCATTGGACAGCGTCTGTGTCACAAACCCTATTGGACAGCGTGTGTGTAATAAATCCCATTGGTCAGTGTGTGTGTGTGAGAAACCTCTGTGGACAGTGTGTGTGTCACAAACCCCATTGGAGAGGGTGTGTGTCACAAAACCCATTAGACAGCATGTCTGTCACAAACCCCATTGGACTACGTGTGTGTCACAAACCCCGTTGGATTGTGTGTGTGTCACAAACCCCGTTGGATTGTGTGTGTGTCACAAACCCCCCTAGACATCGTGTGTATCACAATCCCAAGTCGAAACAGTGTGTGTCTTAAATCTAATTGCAGTGCGTGTGTGTCACAAACCCCATTGGACAGTGTCTCTGTCTCAAAACCCATTGGACTGTGTGTGTGTCACAAACCCCATTGGACCGTGTCTCTGTCTCAAACCCCATTGGGCAGCGTGTGTGTTAGAAACCTGATTTAACAGCGTGTATGTCACAAACACCCCTTTACAACATGAGTGACACAAACCCAATTGGACAGTGTCTGTGTCACAAACCCTATTAAACAGTGTGTGTGTAATAAAGCCCATTAGACCATGTGTGTGTCACACACCTCTCTGGACAGTGTGTGTGTCACAAACTCTCCTGGACAGTGTGTGTGTCACAAACTCCCCATGAGAGTGTCTGTGTCACAAACCCCATTGGACAGCATGTGTGTCACAAACCTAATTTAACAGCGTGTGTGTAATAAAGCCCATTGGACAGTGTGTGTGTGTCACAAACCCCATTGAACATTGTGTGTGTCAGAAACACCATTGGACTGTGTCTCTGTCACAAACCTCCCTAGAAAGTGTGTGTGTCTCAAACCCCATTGGACTGTGTGTGTGTGTCAAACACCATTGAACAGTGTGTCTTTCTCAAACCCCATTTAACACTGTGTGTGTCACAAACAACATTGGACAGTGTGTGTGTCAGAAACCCCAATGAGCAGCGTGTGTGTCACAAACACCCCTGACAACGTGTCTGTCCCAAACCCCGTAGCACTGCGTGTGTGTCAAAAACTCCTTTGAACAGCTCGTGTGTCACAAAACCCCATGGACAGCGTGTGTGTCACAATCCCCACTGGACAGCGTGTGTTTCAAAAACCTCCCTGGGCAGTGTGTCTATCACAAACCACGTTAGACACCGTGTGTGTCACAAACCCCTTTGAACAGTGTGTGTGTCAGAAACACCATTGGAATGTGTGTGTGTCACAAACCCTATTGGACAGTGTGTGTGTCACAAACCCCCCTAGACATCTTGTGTATCACAATCCCAGTTCGACACAGTGTGTGTCTCAAATCTAATTGGACTGTGTGTGTGTCACAAACCCCATTGGATAGTGTCTCTGTCTCAAAACCCATTGGACTGTGTGTGTGTCACAAACCCCATTGGACCGTGTCTCTGTCTCAAACCCCATTAGACAGCGTGTGTGTCAGAAACGCCCCTGGAGTGGGTGTGTCTCACAAACCTATTGGACAGTGTGTGTGTCACAAACTCCCCACGAGAGTGTCTGTGTCACAAACCTCATTGGACAGCGTGTTTGTCACAAACCTGATTTAACAGCGTGTGTGTCACAAACACCCCTTCACAGCATGTGTGACACAAACCCCATTGTACAGTGTCTGTGTCACAAACCCTATTAAACAGCGTGTGTGTAATAAGGCCCATTGGATCGTGTGTGTGTCACAAACATCTCTGGGCAGTGTGTGTGTCACAAACCCCATTGGACAGTGTGTGTGTCTCAAAACCCATTGGACTGTGTGTGTGTCACAAACCGCGTTAGAAAACGTGTGTGTCACAAACCCCATTCGACAGTTTGTGTGTCACAAACCCCATTGGACACTGTTTGTGTCACAAACCTCCATGGACCGTCTGTGTGACATAAACCCCATTGGACAGCGTGTGTGTTACAAACCTGATTGGACAGCGTGTGTCACAAACCCACATGGACAGTGTGTATGTCACAAACCCCCCTGGTCAGCGTGTGTGTCACAAACCCCACTGCACAGCGCATGTTTCACAAAACCCTTTGCGTAGTGTGTGAGTCACAAACCTCTCTGGGCAGTGTGTGTGTCACAAACACCATTGGATAGTGTGTATGTCACAAACCACATTGGACAGTGTGTGTGTCACAAAACCCATTGGACAGTGTGTGTGTCACAAACGCCATTGGAGATGGTGTGTGTCACAAACATCATTGGATAGTGTGTGTCTCACAAAACCTATTGGACAGTGTGTGGGTCACAAAGCCCCAGGACAGTGTGTGTGTCACATACCTGATTGGATAGTGTGTGTGTCAAAAACCTATTGTACAGCGTGTGTGTCACAAAGCCCACTGGAGAGCGTGTGTGTCGCCAACCCGCCTTGACAGTGTGTGTGACACAAACCCCGTTGGACAGCATGTGTGTCACAAACAACCCTAGATAGCCTGTGTGTCAGAAACTTCCCTGCACAGCGTGTGTGTCAAAAGCCCCAATGGACAGTGAGTGTGTTAGAACCCACACTGGACACGGTACGTGTCAAAACCCGCACTGGATAGCTTATGTGTCACAAACGCCTCTGGACAGGTTGTGTATCACAAAACACAATGGACAGCATGTGTGTCACAAACCCTATTGGACAACGCGAGTGTCACAAACCCCATTGGGCAGCGTATGTGTCACAAACCCCATTGGGCAGCGTATGTGTCACAAACCCCATTGGACGTAGCGTGTGTCACAAACCCCGATGGACAGTGTGTGTGTCACAAACCCCTTTGGATAGTGTGTGTGTCGCAAACCCCCCTGGACTGTGTGTGTCAAAACCCCATTGGACAGCGTGTGTGTCACAAACCCCATTGGACTGCGTGTAGATCACAAACGCCATTGGACACTGTGTGTGTCATAAAACCCATTGGAATGTGTGTGTGTAACAAACACCCTTGGACAGTGTGTGTGTCACAGACGTCACTGGCGAGCGTGTGTGTACCAAACACCATTGGACAGTGTGTGTCTCACAACACCCATTGTACAGCATGTGGGTCACAAAGCCCCAGGACAGTGTGTTTGTCACATATTCGATTGGATAGTGTGTGTCTCAAAAACCCCATTGTACAGTGTGTGTGTCACAAACCCCACTGGACAGCGTGTGTGTCACAAAGCCCCGTTGACAGTGTGTGGGTCACACACCCCATTTGACAACGTGTGTTTCACAAACCCCCTTGGACAGTGTGAGTGTCACAAACCCCATTGGACTGTGTGTGTGCCGCAAACCCCCCTGGACAGTGTGTGTGTCAAAACCCCATTGGACAGCGTTTGTGTCACCAATCCCTTTGGACAGTGTGTGTTTCAGAAACACCCCCGCACACTGTGTTTGTCAAAACACTATTGCACAGCGTGTGTATCACAAACGCTATTGGACAGTCTGTGTGTCACAAACCCCATTGGACAGCGTGTGTGTTTCAAACCCCATTGGCCAGTGTGTATGTGACAAACCCCGTTGGACAGCGTGTGTGTTACAAAACTGTCTGGACAGTGTGTGTGTCACAAACCCCATTGGATAGTGTGTGTATCAAACACCCCTGGACAGCGTGTGCGTCAAAAACCCCATTGGACAGGGTGTCTGTGAGAATCCTCCTTAGACGAGGTGTGTTTCACAATCCCCATTGGACAGCGTGTGTGTCACAAACCCTATTGGACATCTTGGGTGTCACAAAGCCGCCTGGACAGCATATGTGTCACAAACCCCATTGGACAGCGTGTGTATCACAAACCCCATTGTACAGTGTGTGTGTCACAAACCCCACTGGACAGTGTGTGTGTCACAAACCCCCATGGACAGTGTGAGTGTCACAAAGCCCCGTTGACACTGTGTGGGTCACACACCCCATTTGACAACGTGTGTTTCACAAACCCCCCTGGACAGTGTGAGTGTCACAAACCCCACTGGACAGCATGTGTGTCACAAAGCCCCGTTGACAGTGTGTGGGTCACACACCCCATTTGACAACGTGTGTTTCACAAACCCCCATGGACAGTGTGAGTGTCACAAACCCCATTGGACTGTTTGTGTGCCGCAAACCCCCCTGGACAGTGTGTGTGTCAAAACTCCATTGGACAGCGTTTGTGTCACAAATCTCTTTGGACAGTGTGTGTTTCACAAACACCCCTGGACACTGTGTTTGTCAAAACGCTATTGGACAGCGTGTGTATCACAAACGCTATTGGACAGTCTGTGTGTCACAAACCCCATTGGACAGCGTGTGTGTTTCAAACCCCATTGGCCAGTGTGTATGTCACAAACCCCGTTGGACAGCGTGTGTGTCACAAAACCGTCTGGACAGTGTGTGTGTCACAAACCCCATTGGATAGTGTGTGTATCAAACACCCCTGGACAGCGTGTGCGTCAAAAACCCCATTGGACAGGGTGTCTGTGAGAATCCTCCTTAGAAAGGGTGTGTTTCACAATCCCCATTGGACAGCATGTGTGTCACAAACCCTATTGGACATCTTGGGTGTCACAAAGCCCCCTGGACAGCATGTGTGTCACAAACCCCATTGGACAGCGTGTGTATCACAAACCCCAATGGACAGTGAGCGTGTCACAAACCCCATTGCACAGGGTGTGTGTCTCTAACCCCATTGGACAGCGTGTGTGTCTCTAACCCTATTGGACAGTGTGTGTGTCACAAACACCATTGGACAGCGTGTGTGTCACAAACTGCTCTGGAAAGTGTGTGTGTCACAAACCCCCCTGGACAGTGTGTGTCTCAAACGCCATTGGACAGCGTGTGTGTTAGAAACCCCATTAAACAGGCTGTGTGTCAAAAACACCATTGGAGAGCCTGTATGTCACAAACCCAAATGGACAGCGTGTGTTTCACAAACTCCATTGGACAGTGTGTGTGACGCAACCACCCCTGGACAATGTGTGTGTCAGAACCCCATTGGACAGCGTGTATGTTACAAACCTCATTGGACAGGGTGTCTGTCAAAAACACGATTGGACAGTGTGTGTGTTACAAATGCCATTGAACAGCGTGTGTGTTACAAACAGCATTAGACAGTGTGTATGTCACAAACCCCATTAAACAGTGTGTGTGTCAGAAAACCCATTGGACAGTGTCTATGTCACAAACACCATTGGACACTGTGTTTGCCACAAACACCATTGGACACTGTGTGTGTCACAAACGCCATTGGACAACGTGTGTGTCACAAACACCATTGGACAGTGTGTATGTCACAAACCGCATTGGACAGTGTGTGTGTCACAAAACCCATTGGACAGTGTGTGTATCACAAACGCCATTGGAGATGGTGTGTGTCACAAACATCATTGGACAGTGTGTGTCTCACAAAACCTATTGGACAGCGTGTGGGTCACAAAGTCCCAGGACAGTGTGTGTGTCACATACCTGATTGGATAGTGTGTTTGTCAAAAACCCATTGTACAGCGTGTGTGTCACAAACCCCACTGGAGAGCGTGTGTGTCGCCAACCCGCCTTGACAGTGCGTGTGACACAAAACCTCTTGGACAGCGTGTGCATCACAATCCCACCTGGACAGCGTGTGTGTCACAAACCCCATTGGACAGTGTGTGTGTGTCACAAACAACCCTAGACAGCCTGTGTGTCAGAAACTTCCCTTGACAGCGTGTGTGTCAAAATCTCCAATGGACAATGAGTGTGTCACAACCCCCACTGGATAGCTTATGTGTCACAAACGCCCCTGGACAGGTTGTGTGTCACAAAACACAATGGACAGCGTGTGTGTCACAAACCGTATTGGACAGTGCGAGTGTCACAAACCCCATTGGACAGCGTATGTGTCACAAACCCCATTGGACGTAGCGTGTGTCACAAACCCCGATGGACAGTTTGTGTGTCACAAACCCCATTGGACAGCGTGCCTGCCACAAAACCAACTGGACAGTGTATGTGTAACAAACCTCCTTTTCAGCGTGTGTTTCATAAACCACATTGGACAGTGTGTGTGTCACAAACCCCTTTGGAGAGTGTGTGTGTCGCAAACCCTTCTGGACTGTGTGTGTCAAAACCCCATTGGACAGCGTGTGTGTCACAAACCCCATTGGACAGTGTGTGTGTCACAAAACCTATTAGACAGTGTGTGTGTTACAAACCCCATTAAACAGCATGTGTGTCACAAACACCCCTGGATAGTGTGAGTATCAAAACCCCATTGGACATTGTGTGTATCACAAACCCTATTAGACAGTTTGTGTGTTACAAACCCCATTGGACAGCGTGTGTTTCACAAACACCTCTGGACAGTGTGTTTGTCACAAACCCCATAGGACAGCATGTATTTCACAAACCCCATTGGACATGGTGTGTCACAAAACCTCCTGGACTGCATGTGTTTCACAAACCCCAGTGGTTAGTTTATGTGTCAAACAACCCTTGGACAGTGTTTGTGTTTCAAACCCCATTGGACATCGTGTGTGTCACAAGGTTTTGCCTGGTTTACAGTGGGGAATCGTGTGTGTTCTCGTGGACAAACAGAAGGCGTAGCAAGTAGGTTCCAGCGCAGAAAATGCAAGTTTTTCGATGCTCTCTTTCTCTCCCTATACTGAGTCGTCTATAGAAACTGCTAAGCCTGCAATCGGCACGAGTGCTACAACGGAGCATGCCAGAGAGTGAAAATTCCAGCAGGCAGGGCAAGGAAAAAGGGGAAGGCAAGGTGAGGCAAAACGGCATTGCAAGGCAAGGGAAAAGGTCAATGGAGAAATAAATGGCATGAGAAAGCAAGGCAAAAAGGCAACACATATCAGCAAGGCAAGGCAAAAGGGCAAGGCAAGGCAAAAGCAAGGCAAGGATAGACAAGGTCAAAGGGCAAGGCAAAAGCAAGACAAGGAAAGACAAGGCGAAAGGGCAAGGCAAAAGGGTAAGGCAAGGCAAGGTAAACAGGCAAGGCAAGGCAAAAGAGGCAAGGCAAGGTAAGGCAAAAGAGCAAGGAAAGGCAAGGCAAGGCAAAAGGGCAAGGCAAGAAATGGCAAGGCAAACGGTCAAGGCAAGGCAAGAGGGGCAAGGCAAGGTAAGACCAAAGAGCAACGTAAGGCAAGGCAAGACAAAAGGGCAAGGCAATGCAAAAGCAGAAGGCAAGGCAATACAAAAGGGCAAAGCAAGGCAAGGGAAGAAAAAAGTTAAGGCAAGGCAAGGCAGGGGAAAAGAGGAAGGCAAGGGAAAAGGGAAAGGCAACAGAAAATTGCAAGGCAAAGCAAGGCAAAAGGGTAAAGCAAAGCAAAGCAAAGTGTCACGGAGACACCCCGAGTCCCGGAGAAGAACACACTTGCCCAGACACGGTGCAGGATTATTTTTAAAGAGATACACGTACTCGTAGTGAGTACGGAAAGTGTACACTCGCAATTCCGTGAGGGTAAATTTATAATACACTCGCAATCCTGCGAGAGTTAATTTACTTACACGTGCAAATGTGCACGGAATATTACACACCCTTACGTGGAAGCACGGGAGGAAAATACACTTGCGATTGTGCGAGGAAATAATTTAAAGTACGTGTGCAAATGTGCACGGAAAGTTACACGTGCATATGTGCACGGAAAGTATAAACATACTTGCAATCCTGCGAGAATTAATTTTACGCGCGCTCATATGGAGCACGGAAAGTTATACGTGCATATGTGCATGAAAAGTATAAATATACTCGCAATCCTGCGAGAGTTTTACTCACAGCTGTGGCGGCGAGGCAAGTGGAGTCTCCATCCCGGGGAGCTGTGGGGGCCGTAGCTCCTGGCGGCAGTGGCTAAGCTCGTGCTCCGAGAAACTCCACGACAATGGGCGGAGTTTCGATGAGAATCCCGTTTTTTTGTTATCTGACCTGACCTGACTGTAGGCATTCTTCTGCCCCCGGAAGCCTCCCAAAAACATTCCTCAAGCTGGGCGTGGGTGCCCAGTGGCTTCGGCACTCCCTACTGTCGCTAATGACTCTGGTCAGGGTACTCTGGGGCCAGACAAAAGAAGCCGTTAGCCCCACGGAAGCCGGGAGAGAGGGAGATGTGCCCACTCCTCCATACTGAAGGAGGGAGGGGGAGAGTGGGGGCAGAGAAGGGGAGAGGCGAGGCGGGGGTTGCATTCTGCCACACAAGGAAAACGGGGAAGGTAAAGCAAAGCAAGGCAAAAGGGCAAAGCAAGGCTAAAGGCCAGGTAAGGCAAGGCAAAAGGGCAAGGTGTCATCAGGTGGGTATTTTGGTGTAATACACTGAAAGTCAGAGCAGAAATGGTGAAATATTCCCATGACATGCATGATCCCTTCACCAAACCACCATGTCTCAGTCTAAGGAGATCTGCAGCTTATTTTTTTGTACTGCCAGCAGATTGTAGAAGTACAGTATAAAAACCATCCTTATGGAGAGATCTTTGCATTTTAGGCTTAGTCTAGGTGTCTCAAGTAGCTGGGGTTTTTGTTTGGGCTGAATCCATAAGTTTTGATGGCTTTCCTCCTCGTCCGAAGACGAACGTGCTAGAAACTATAAAGCAAAAAATGTCCTGCAGCCTAGCGTTGCCTTTCCTGTCCTTGCCTTGCCTTATTTCCTTCTCATCCTGTTCTCTGTCCCATCCTCTCTCACTAACCCCTCGTCTGGCTGCATGTCTCTTCTTTCCTCTCTTCTTTCCTTTTCTCTCACTCTCCTGCTTCCTGGCTCCTTTCTTTATATTCTTCCATTTCAGTCCTGCAGCCCGGCACTAGCTTTTCCTCTTCCCTCCCTTTATCCTGCTCCATTCTCTTTCTCCATCTGTCCCATATCCTTCGTCCTGTCTTTTCTCTTGGAGACTTTGGGCCAGTTTGGACCAAATCTGGGCATGTTTTGGCCAGTTTTCAGAGGTTTCTCTGGTGACAGGAGGGACAGCAGGCAGTGACAGGCACAGGGCTGACAGACTCTCCCTCCCCTAGGGGGCGCTCGGCTGCCACACTCAGCTGACCTAGAACCTTTGTCACAATGCCCGCTACCGTGGTGCGGATGCAGTGACACTGCAGGTGACAGGGACACGGCAGGACTTGGTGTCAGCTCAGCAGTTTCTCCGTTTCCCAAAGAAGATGTAGTCTGCAAATTGCTGCTCTTGTTTTTGAAATGATGTCATCATGTGGGTGTTTTGGTGTAATACACTGAAAACCAGAACAGAAAAGGTGATATATTCCCATGAGACGCATAATCACTGCATCAAAATATCATGACTTAGCCTAACTAGATCTGCCACTTTTTTTTTTTTTGTACTGCCAGCAGATTGTGAAAGTACAGTAGAAAAACAATTCTTTAGTCACCTCTCTTTCCAGAAAGAAGCACGTGAAACGCACTTTCCTGCCTGACGCTAAAGACATCTGTTGATCGTTGGAATACTGCATGTGGCTGCATGAGAATACACATTTGCAAGGCACCTGCAGCTATCTATGTGTTCTTGGACGATCCTGTTCGTGGAAGCAGCTGTGCTTCTAACTGTTTGTGCACATGGGCGTGCATTGATGGGGGTTCCGTTCACGCTTAAGCTCAAGCGAGTGTAGACATCGTGCTGTTTGTTGGAAATGTTCCACACGTATCTAGTTGCACAGTCCTGCATTTCTCATAAGGACGGACGCAAGGAAGCTCTGCTAGTAAAGAATCAGAGACAGACATAGGCAGAACTGAATGGTGTGCTATGGTACTCTTCCTCTGCTTGCATTTGGACACAAAAGCGATATGAAGAGAAGCTGCTAACATAATGTACACTGTGATTCATGTACAAAGGACTTGCCTGTCAGTAACCAATGCCATGACAAAGGCTTTCTAACCACTTGCAAAATGAAGGGATTGTTTTCAAAATTCAGATCCTCCTGCATGACAAGCTGGAGAGAGAGGATGAAATTGTATAGACACAGGGTGCTTAGCTTAAGCTTGACTATAAATTAATAGGTGCATGGTAAGTAAGAAACTAATCAATTACTTAAGTGTGTAGTGGTTGCACTTCCAAGGAGAGCTGCAACGTGGAGAAATTGATCTGTGGACAAATGAATGTACCCTCAGAAGGCCCGCAGAAACAGGCTGCATTATTGTGTAGAGATGCTAGATGGCAGCAAAGAGTGTAATATCAATAACTCCGGTCTAACCCTAATGTTTCATGTGCATTCATTCCATACTTGCAAGCACAAATCAAGCTGCACCGTTCTTGAACACACATGCAGAATTGTGATCACACAGCATGATACACATACTATTTCCTACACATAAAGACAGAGCCACAAAATCCATTGGTTACACAGACCTGCCTAGGGTATGTATGCACACACAGAGAAGAAACCAATCCCTGTCTATACCAACTGCTATCCTCAGATCAAGAAGTGCAGGAAATAAAGCAGGCTAAGAGCCCCTGCTATGGCTCTCTTTCCTAGCCATCCTTACTCCCAGAAGAGAACGCATGGACGAGACATTCAAAGCACGCTGATCCTTTCCGCACTTGAGCTGTGCTGGTCACATACGCGTGAGTACTTGCCTTGCCCTTTTTCCTTGCCTTGTCTTGCCCTTTTCCCGTGCCTTGCCCTTTTTCCTTGCCTTGGCCTTTTCGTCTGCCTTACCTTGGCTTGCCTTGCCCTTTTTTCATTCCTTGCTTTTCCCTTTTGCCTAGCCTTGCCTTGCCCCTTTCCATTGTCTTGCCTTGCCTTCCACTTTTGCCTTGCCTTGCTTTGCCTTGACCTTTTACCTTGCCTTGTCTTGCATTGTCCTTTTGCCTTGCCCTTTTTCCTTGCCTTGCCTTGCTCTTTTTCCTTGCCTTGCTTTGCCTTGCCCTTTTCCATTCTCTTGCCTTGCCTTGAACTTTTGCCTTGCCTTGCCTTGCCTTAACCTTTAACCTTGCCTTGTCTTGCATTGCCCTTTTGCCTTGCCTTGCTCATTTGCCTTGCCTACCTTGCTCTTTTCCCTGGTCTTGCCTTGACCTTTTGCCTTGCCCTTTTGCCTTGCTTTGCCCTTTTGCCTTGCTTTGCCCTTTTGCCTTGCCTACCTTGCTCTTTTCCCTTGCCTTGCCTTGCCTTGCCCTTTTGCCTTGCCATGCCATTTTGCCTTGCCTTGCCTTACGCTTTTTCCTTGCCCTTTTTTGTCTTGCCCTTTAGCTTTGCCTTGCTTTGGTTTGATCTTTTTTCTTGTCTTGCCTTACCTTGCCCTTTTGCTTTGCCTTGCATTTCCCTTTTCCCTTGCCTTCCTTTGCCTTGCCCTTTTGCCTTGCCCTACTTTGCCTTGCCTTGCCCTTTTCCCTTGCCTTGCCATGCCCTTTTCCATCCCTTGCTTTCCCTTCCCCTTTTTCCTTGCCCTGTCTTGTCTTACCTTGTTGCTTTGCCTTACCTTGCTTGGCTTTTTTTCCTTTTCTTCCATTGCCTTGCACTTTTGCCTTGCCTTGCCTTGTCCTTTTCCATTGCCCTCCTTTGCCTTGATCTTTTGCCTTGCTGTGCATTTCCCTTTTGTCTTGCCTTGCCTTGCCCTTTTGCCTTGCCTTGCCTTGCCCTTTTGCCTTGCCTTGCCGTGCCCTTTTCCATTATCTTGCCTTGTCTTCCACTTTAGCATTGCCTTGCTTTGCCTTGAGCTTTTGCCTTGCCCTGTCTTGCATTGTCCTTTTGCCTTGCCTTGCCCTTTTGCCTTCCTTTGCCCTTTTGCCTTGCCTTGCCTTGCCCTTTTCCATTGTCTTGCCTTGCCTTACACTTTTGCCTTCCCTTGCTTTGCCTTGACTTTTTTCCTTGCCTTTTCTTGCCTTGCTCTTTTCCCTTGCCTTCGCTTTGCCTTGCCTTGCTCTTTTCCCTTGCCTTCGCTTTGCCTTGCCTTGCTCTTTTCCCTTGCCTTGCTTTGCCTCACACTTTTGCCTTGCCTTGCCCTGCCCATTTTCCTTGCCTTGTCTTGCCTTGCTCTTTTGCCCTGCTTTGCCTTCCCTTTTGCATTGCCTTGCCTTCCCTTGTCCTTTTTGCCTTGCCTTGCCCTTTTGCATTGCCTTCCTTTGCTTTGACCTTTTGCCTTGCCTTGCTTTTCCCTTTTGCCTTGCCTTGCCTTGCCCGTTTCCATTGTCTTGCCTTGCCCTTTAACATTGCCTTCCTTTGCTTTGACCTTTTGCTTTGCCTTGCTTTTCCCTTTTGCTTTGCCTTGTTTTTCCCTTTTCCCTTGCCTTGCTTTTCCCGTTTGCCTTCCCTTGCTTTTCCCTTTTGCCTTGCCTTGCCCTTTTCCATTGTCTTGCCTTGCCTTGAACTTTTGCCTTGCCTTGAACTTTTTCCTTGCCTTGACCTCTTACCTTACTTTGTCTTGCATTGCCCTTTTGCCTTGCCTTGCCCTTTTGCCTTGCCCTTTTGCCTTGCCTTGCCCTTTTGCCTTGCCCTTTTGCCTTGCCTGCCTTGCTCTTTTCCCTTGCCTTGCTTTGCTCTTTTGCCTTGCCTTGCCATGTTGTTTTGCCTTGCCTTGCCTTCCCCTTTTTCCTTGCCCTGTATTGTCTTGCGCTTTCTCTTTGCCTTGCTTTGGTTTGTTCTTTTTCCTTGTCTTGCCTTACCTTGCTCTTTTCCCTTGCCTTGCCTTGCCCTTCTGCCTTGCCTTGCCTTGCCCTTTTGCCTTCCTTTGCTTTGCCCTTTTGTCTTGCCTTGCTTTGCCTTACCCTTTTGCCTTGCTTTGCCTTGCCCTGCCTTGAATTGCCTTGCCTAGCCCTTTTCCCTTGCCTTGCCTTGCCCTTTTGCCTTCCCTTGCCTTGCCCTTTTTGCCTTGCCTTGCCTTCTTGCCTTGTCTTGTCTTGCACTTTTCCGCTGCCTCGCCCTTTTGCCTTGCCTTGGCCTTTTGCCCTGCATTGCCTTGCATTGCCCTTTTGCCTTGCCTTGCTTTTCCCTTTTGCCTTGCCTTGCTTTTCCCTTGCCTTGTCCTTTTGCTTTGCCTTGCCTTGCCTTGCTCTTTTCCTTTGCCTTGCTTTGCCTTGCCTTGCCCTTTTGCCTTGCCTTGCCTTGCCCTTTTGCCTTGCCTTGCCCTCTGCCTTGCCTTGCCTTACCCATTTGCCTTGTCTTGTCTTGCTCTTTTGCCCTTTCTTGCCTTTCCCTTTTCCTTGCCTTGCCTTGCCCTTTTGCCTTGCTTTGCCTTGCCCTTTTCCCTTGCTTTGCCTTGCCCTTTTCCCTTGCTTTGCCCCTTTCCCTGCCTTGTTCTTTTCCCCCACCTTGCCTTGCCTTGGCTTTTTTTCTTCCCTTGTCTTGGCTTGCCCTTTTACATGGCCTTACTTTGCTTTCACCTTTTGCCTTGTCTTGCCCGCTTGCGTTGTCTTTCTTTGCCTTGACCTTTTGCCTTGCCTTGCTTTTGCCTTTTGCCTTGCCTTGCATTTCAATTTTGCCTTGCCTTGCCCTTTTCTATTGTCTTGCCTTGCCTTCTGCTTTTGCCTTGCCTTGCTTTTGTCTTGACGTTTTGCCTTGTTTTGTCTTGCATTGCCCTTTTGCCTTGCTTTTCTCTTTTGCCTTTCCTTGCCTTGCCCTTTTCCATTGTCTTGCCTTGTCTTGCCCTTTTGCCTTTCCTTTGTTTGCATTGACCTTTTGCCTTGCTTTCTCTTGCCTTGCTCTTTTGCCTTGCCTTGCACTTTTGGCTTCCCTACCTTGCTCTTTTCCCTGGTCTTGCCTTGCCCTTTTGCCTTGCCCTTTTGTCTTGCCTTGCCCTTTTCCCTTGCCTACCTTGCTCTTTTCCCTTGCCTTGCCTTGCCGTTTTGCCTTGCCTTGCCTTCTCCTTTTTCCTTGCCCTGTCTTGTCTTGCCCTTTTGCTTTACCTTGCTTTGATTTGCTCTTTTTCCTTGTCTTGCCTTACCTTGCCCTTCTGCCTTGCCTTGCCTTGCCCTTTTGCCTTCCCTTGCTTTGTCCTTTTGCCTTGCTTTGCTTTCCCTTCCCCCTTTTCCTTGCCTTGCTTTGCCTTACCCTTTTGCCTTGCTTTGCCTTGCCCTTTTGCCTTGTCCTGCGTTGACATGCCTTGGCCTTTTCCCTTGCCTTGCCTTGCCCTTTTGCCTTGCCTTGTCTTGCCTTGCTCTTTTGTCTTGCCTTGCCATGCCCTTTTCCTTGCCTTGCCTTGCCTTCCCCTGGTGATGAGCCAGGTGATGGGCCAGGAGAAGGGCTGGCACCAGTTCCAGAAAGAGCTGCAGAGGCAGATGGACTGTAAGGTGAGGGCTTGTCCACGCAGAACTGGCACCTTGGGGGCCTGGCAGGATAAGACAGCATCCTTGTGAGGGTCCCCCCTCCCGGCTGTGCCCCCGGGGACCGCCATGTCCCATCCTGTGGTAGATGGCTGAGGGTGTCACCCTGGACCGCCGGGAGCTGGGGGCATTTCGGCAGCAGCAGGAGGAGCGGTGGAAGAGCCTCAGGGGGCAGCTCCAGAAGGTGCTGCAGCCAGAGCGTGACGATGCCGCTGGGATTAGGAAGTGAGTACGATGGGGACAGTGGTGGCTTTGGCAGTGTTGGCCCTGTCCCTGCTGGCTGTCCCAGCTCGTGACGGTGTGGTACCCTGGCATGGGAGCCATGTGGGTAGCGCCCCTGGGGATGCTGAGCAAGTGGCTGTGCCTTGTGCTCCTGTCAGATGCAGTTTCCCAGCGATAGAGGCGGCACAAAGAGGGGGCACGTGTGGGAGGAGCCCTCCTGAACCAGTCTTGGGGGGTGGGTGCAGAGGCTTTTTGTGGCAGGTGTGCAGGTGGGGCTGTGCCCCCCAGGAGCTCCCCAGCCCTTTTCTCTCCCCTCCAGGCAGCTGCTGCCTGGTTTCCATTGCCTGTCCTGCGACCGGCCCCTCAACATGCTGGCGCCTGGACCGTGAGTAACTGCCCCCCAAACAGGGAGCATCCCTCGACCCCTCCCTGGCGTCGAATGACACATGGGGTGCCACCTGCCAGGCCCTGAGCACCCCCATGTCCTGTCCCACAGGGAGCGGATGGGCGAGTGCAGGTACCCCACGGTTCCGCGGAGCTGCGGGGGCCCACACACCCTCACGCCCCTGCGCTTCCAGCCCCAACCGGCCAGGACCCCATGGCCGTCCCCATCCAGCTCCCGCAGCTCCAACAAGGTAGGGATGACGGAGGTGGGGAGGGAGATGCTGAGCCTGCAGGGGGGATTTGTGCCTCAGTTTCCCCAGGGAGAGCTGGCTGGGGGAGGGTTGCTGGAGGATGCGGAATGGGGCCCCGTGTTTGGGTCACACGCTCTCCCCTTCTCAGAAGGACGCGATGCAGCTGTCCGGCCAGGACAGCACTGATGGGAACCGGCAGGATGAGCAGCTCTCCATGATGGGGGGCTCTCAGCTGCCTACAATGCCAAGGGCCACCCCAGAGACCTCGACCTCGAGAAGTCAGCCAAGTATGGCCTTGTCAGGGCACCAGGGAGCAGAGGACACCCTGCTGTCTGGGGGGACGGGTCTGTGTCCACAGCTGGGCAGGGTGGGACGGGGGTCTGGGGTCTGGGCTGGGCTGTGGGGGCAGTACTGGCTGCTGGGGCAGCTGGTCCTCGTCGTGGAGCTGGAGGGAGCTGGGGGGACATGAGGGGTGGTGCTGGGCAGTATGGGTCAACAGCCTGTGTGCTTCAGGGTGGGGGCAGGACCCTGTTGGTCGGTGTCTGTGGCTGACCCTGCCCCTCGCCCCCAGGCACCCCCTCCTCGCTGCTATCAGCCGTGCTTCAGCACCGATCAGTCTCGTCTCCCAGACGCTTCACCCTGGCATCGAAGCTGCTGCCGCACATCCAGCCCCCCCACAGTGAATCAACTCCTTGACAGCCGGGCAGGACAGGGGTCCCGGCCCTGGTCCCACCGCCCCGGGCGCTGAGCAGGCAGCGGCTGCAATAAATGGCGATGGGCAACCAAGCACCGGTGTGGTCTGAGTGGGGGTCCCTGGGGCAGGATGGCAGAAAGTCCCCCTGTGTTTGCTTTTTCAGGAGAAAAATAAGTGCTAAAAAGGCACTTTGGGGGTGCCCAGGTGGATCCAGTGGTATCCAGGCCCCCCCAAGAGGGAGCACGGGGAGTAAATCAGTGGGCACCAGGGCAGAGCCAGCAAAGGCCCATCCTGCACCGCGGGTGGGGCTGAGGTGTCCATGGGCTTCAGAAACACCCCCTGGGACTAACTGGGGGGACGGGGTGAGGGGGGAACCAGGGGGCTGTGCAAGAAGCCAGGCTGACTGTTGGCAGCCAGAGGAGGGGAGCGCTTTGTTCTGGGTTGAGAGATCCAGAACTGGGGGGGACGCAGCAGCTTCGTGCCCTGCCCAGGGGTGCCCACAGCTGCCATA
Source organism: Nesoenas mayeri (assembly GCF_963082525.1). Taxonomy (NCBI): domain Eukaryota; kingdom Metazoa; phylum Chordata; class Aves; order Columbiformes; family Columbidae; genus Nesoenas; species Nesoenas mayeri. The sequence continues at coordinate 2,816,825 of NC_137554.1, forward strand.
TCGCAGCACTTTGAAGTCGCGGGAAAGCACCGGGCAGTTCTAGTTGATGGGCGCTCTGGTCATGCCCACAGCCCTCGGATGACAGACAGGGCCCTCTTTTAATGAAACGCCTCGGAGCAAAGAAGCTTCTAGAGCACGGAGCATATACGGGCCCAACTCGGATTCCCTTGGGTTTTGAAAGGAGCCTGTGGGAGCTTCTGGAATTTTATGTGTAGGGCTGTGGGGCTGGTCCTGCAGCTTACCCTTGCCTTGCCTGTCCTTGCCTGTCCTTGCCTTGCCTATTTCCTTCTCATCCTGTTCTCTGTCCCATCCTCTCTCAATAACCCCTCGTCTGGCAGGATGTCTTTCTTTCCTATCTTCTTTTCTTTTCTCTCACTCTCCTGCTTCCTGCCTCTTTTCTTTCAATTCCTCCATTTCAGTCCTACAGCCTGGCTCTAGTTTTTCCTCTTTCCTCCCTTTGTCTTGCTTCCTTCGCGTTCTCCCTCGGTCCCATATCTTTCTTCCCGACTTGTCTCTTGAAGACTTTGGGCCACTTTGGACAGAGGTCTGGGGATGGTTTGGCCAGTTTTCAGAGGCCTCACTGCTGACAGAAGGGACAGCTGACAGTGACAGGCCTGGGGCTGTCAGGCTCCCCCTCCCCTAGGGGGCGCTCGGCTGCCACACCCAGCTGACATACAATGCCCGCTACCATGGCGAGGATGCGGTGACTCTGCAGGTGACAGGGGCGTTGCAGGACTTTGTGTCAGCTCAGCAATTTCTCAGTTCCCCAAAGAAGCGGAATTCTGCAAAGTGCTGCCTTGGCTTTTGAAATGATGTCATCAGGTGAGTGTTTTGGTGTAATACACTGAAAAACAGAGCAGAAATGTTGAAATATTCCCATGAGATGCATGATACCAGCACCAAACCACCATGACTCAGCCTAAGGAGATCTGCAGCTTATATTTTTGTACTGCCAGGAGATTGTGGAAGTACAGTATAAAAACCATCCTTATGGAGAGATCTTTGTATTTTAGTCTTAGTCTCAGTGTTTCAAGTAGCTGGGGTTTTTTTTTGGGGGCCTAATCCATAAGGTCTTATGGCTTTCCTCCTCGTCTGAAGACGAATGTGCTAGAAACTATCAAGCAAAAAAAAAGTCCTGCAACCTAGTCTTGCCTTGGATGTCCTTGCCTCTCCTTGCCTTGCCTTATTTCCTTCTCATCCTGTTCTCTGTCTCATCCTCTCTCACTAACCCCTCGTCTGGCTGCATGTCTCTTCTTTCCTCTCTTCTTTCCTTTTCTCTCACTCTCCTGCTTTCTGCCTCTTTTCTTTCAATTCCTCCATTTCAGTCCTGCAGCCCAACACTACTTTTTATTCTTCCTTCCCTTTCTCCTGCTCCCTTCTCTTTCTCCCTCTCTCCCATAGCTTTCTTCCCGACTTGTCTGTTGGAGACTTTTGGCCACTTTGGCCCCAACTCTGGGGATGGTTTGGCCAGCTTCCAGAGTCCTGGCTAGTGACAGCAGGGACAGCAGGCAGTGAAAGGCCCAGGGCTGTCAGGGTCCATCTCCTTTAGGGGGCGCTCGGCTGCCACATCCAGCTGACATAGAACCTTTGTCACAGTGCCCGCTACCGTGGCGAGGCTGCGGTGATTCTGCAGGTGACAGGGACGCTGCAGTACTTGGTGTCAGCTCAGTAATTTCTCAGTTCCCCAAAGCTGAATTCTGCCAATCACTGCCTTTGCTGTTGAAATGATGTCATCAGGTGGATGTTTTGCTGTAATACACTGAAAAACAGAGTAGAAATGTTGAAATATGCCCCTGATATGCATGATCCCTTCACCAAACCACCACGACACAGCCTAAGGTGATCTGCAGCTTATTTTTTTTGTACTGCCAGGAGATTGTGGAAGTATAGTGTTTGAGGTTTTAGATTGTGGGGTGACAATAAAAACCTGGCAGATGTATTGTTAACCTGCTCTCCACCACCCACTTCCCCTTTTTGCCCCTCCCTCTCCTCCCTTCCCACTCAGGACAGGTGATCGGGAGTGAAAGAAGGACAGAGAGAAGAGAGTTGGAAAAAATTAAAGATGTTTTACTAATGCTACTAATGAGAATAGAGAAAATAATACAAAATATACAAAACCAATCTTGAAAGTCTCAGCAAATGCAGAGCTGGCACCCGAATTCCTGGACTGGACTCTGCAGCCAACCAGAGCTGGATTCATTCTCTCACTAGGCCTCAGTTCGCAGGGACGACTAGCAAGGTCCTCTCCTAATGTCGGCCATAAGCAGAAAGGAAAAGGCAAAAAGGGAGGGAAAAAGGGGCGAGACCCTCATTATTTCCAACTTTTATATGAAGTATTCACATGAATGGAATGTTGTACACAGTTGGTCAGTTTCTTGGTCACTTGTTTCTCATCGTCCCTCTGGCGAGATATCCATCCATGCTTATCAATAAGTTTGCATTCCATTGTTAGGTTTACCAAAACATGTGTTTGGTTCTCCAGGAAAATGCAGTTAATATGAAGGCTTTAGCTGACAGGCAAATTCACTAAAAGAGGAACTTGTTTTTAACAAAACCGGGACATTCCACCCCTTATAATATGCCATTCACTGAATACTTAAAGCTATCAGTACAATCTATCAACATAATCTAATTAATCACTACTACTATATATATATATATATATATACATATGTACATATATACACAGGAGTAATTAATCTTAATCAGTGGACCATTCTTTGAAAAGTTCAGTAAGTTCATTTTGTCACAACAGTCTCCCAGGGCAGGAAAAATTGTACAAGTGCATCTCATGACCACTGTTTGTGGGTTAAAGACATCAACTTTGAAGAAGTTGTCAGGCGCCACTCAGAGAAGCTAGCTCTGGTTTCATCATCACTGTCTTGATCTGAATGACACTTATCAAATACTGTTAGTATGGCAATTCACATCCTGCAGTTCAGTATTGAATATTTTCACCTAAACTCAAATCCCCTTGAGGTACACACCGAACTTCTCCATCCTTAAGCATCGCCCACCAGGTGCTGCCAGGTCCCTGGCCAAAAACAATCCCACGAATGGGCTTGCCTTTGCCTGAGGCAGGAGTAACCCAGACTGCCTTTGCTAACATATTTTTCATGTATACTGCAGGGACTTTATCTCCTTCTACAGTCCATAGAATTTCTGATTGGGCAGGCCTGGCTCGATTGGTTGATCCCCTAGTGTTGACCAATCAAGTGGCTTTTGCTAAATGTGAATCCCAGTTTTTAAAGGTTCTACCACCAAGTGCCTTTAGTGTAGTTTTTAGCAAACCATTGTACCTTTCAGTTTTCCCAGAGGCTGATGCATGATATGGAATATGATATACCCACTCAATACCATGTTCTTTGGCCCAATTGTCTATAAGACTGTTTTTGAAATGAGTACCGTTGTCTGATTCAAGTCTTTCTGGCATACCGTGTCGCCAAAGGACTTGCTTTTCAAGGCCCAAGATAGTATTTCAGGCTGTAGCATGAGGTACAGCATATGTTTCCAACCATCCAGTGGTTGCTTCCACCATTGTAAGTACATAACGCTTACCTTGACGTGTTTGTGGAAGTGTAATATAATCAATCTGCCAAGCTTCTCCATACTTATACTTTAACCATCGCCCCCCATACCATACAGGCTTTAACCGTTTCACTTGTTTGATTTCGGCACAAGTTTCACATTCATGAATAACCTGTGAAATAGTGTCCATAGTTAAATCCACCCCTCGATTGTGAGCACATTTATATGTTGCATCTCTACCTTGATGCCCTGAAGCATCATGGGCCCACCGAGCTAGGAAAAGTTCACCTTTATGTTGCCAGTCCATGTCCACCTCAGCTACTTTAATCTTAGCAGCTTGATCTGCTTGTTGGCGGTTTAGATATTCCTCGGTGGCTTGACTTTTAGGCACATGACAAACTTTCACAGGCAGGCTCTCTAGCCGAGCAGTAATGTCTTGCCACAGTGTGGCAGCCCCAATGGGTTTACCTCTGCGCTGCCAGTTGCTTTTCTTCCATTGCTGTAGCCACCCCCACAAAGCATTGGCTACAATCCATGAGTCAGTATAGAGATAAAGTATTGGCCACTGATCACACCCTGGCTTTCCAATTGACGGATCAACTTCTGGATAGGAATCAAAGAGTTTTGATTGGTGTGATATTGCGGGCGATGCACCGTTGTGGTAGCAACTGGCACCTGCTGATCGTCAACCATCAGCAGTCCTACAACAGAAGGATCATCTGAAAGACCAGGCAAATCAGACAGCTGTTCAGTTTTCTCAGTGTCCACAGCTGCTATACCAAATGCCCACCTATACCCTTTTGGGTCCTTAAAATACCCTCTCCTGAGGTAGTCTAAGGGTGCATGGAGCATCTGGACCAGTCACAATGGGATGCTTTTGCCAATTTTTGCCAGTTAGGCTCATTTCAGCCTCTACAACAGTCAGTTCCTGGGATCCCCCAGTCACTCCAACAATATTGATGGATTGCGTTCCTTTATAATTGGAAGGAATTATTGTGCACTGTGCACCAGTGTCCACTAAAGCTTTGTACTCCTGGGGGTGTGTTGTACCAGGCCATCGTATTTCTACAGTCCAATAAACTCTGTTATCCCTTTCCTCCACCTGGTTGGAGGCAGGGCACCTCTAATTTCTGTTTTGCACAGTCTCTGGGTGTGAATTAGAGGTTCCTTCAAGAGCATCAGAATCTCTTCTGCTCCTTTTGTGAACTGGAGCAGCCACCTTCCTAGGAGTTTTTCCTTTGATCTCACGTACTCGTTCTTGAAGTTCTGAGGTAGGTCTCCCATGCCACTTATTCATGTTTTCTCCCTGCTCATGTAGGAAGAACCACAGTGAACCTCTTTTTGTGGGCTGCCTCTGTCCTCTCTCTCGAGATTGGAAACGCCTTTTCCTAATAGCTGAAACATAGGTTTGTGCAGGTCGTGAATGGTATGTGTCTTCTTTGAGTTCTTTGATTTCTTGCAACAGCTTTTCAAACCGGTCATCAGATTTTTCACACAGGTTCTCCACAGCAGAGACACAAGCCCGTAGAGAACCAGCAAGGCTGTCCTCAAAGTTCCGGAGCTGCTCAATCACTTCAGTAATCTCTTGTACACCTCCAGCTGACCAGAGCATTCCTGCCAATGACTTAGCATTTGCAGGCGGTGCACTTTTTACAAATCTGGGCCACAGAGATCGTGTACAATTGATTCTATCTGGGTCTGTCCCCTCTTGGTTGTTTGGTCCAAAATAGATGATCTCTCGCACAGCTAATTTTCTCAGGAACTGAATACCTCTCTCCATATTATTCCATTTCCCTAACTTGGATATACAATCTTCCTTGTAGGGAAATCTCACTTTCACAGCTGCCAAGAGTCGAGTCCAGAGAGTAGTGGCGTTAGACTCTCTTGAAATTGCCCTATCAATGGTGGAATCTTTTGACAGAGATCCCAACTGCCTGGCTTCACCATCTTCCAATTCAGTTGTTTCTGCCCCATTGTCCCAGCATCGGAGCAGCCAGGTTAAAATATTCTCGCCTTCACGACGACTAAAGTCTTTTCGCAGATCTCTCAGCTCACCTGGAAAAAAGGACCGAGTGGTGGTCACTTCATCTCCTCCCTGTCCTGATGATGCCCCTTGGGTTGATGTTGGCCCTGTGCCATCATCTGCTGCACGAGTAGTCTTTCTAGTGACTTTCTTACAACCAGCAACTGATGCTGATAGGGGTTCACCATCATTTGATTCATTTCCAGAGTCTGAATGACTGTCACAGTGATTGCTGTGATTACAGCAGCAACAGTGACCAGTGTGTGAAGAAGGGGGGCTGCCTTGCTAGCCTTTGAGGCTGGAGAAGTAATGTTACCTGCAGTGACCTTGGCAGAGGAGCTTTGCGGAGGAGCTGTAGCTTCAGCCTGCGAAGCCGCGGTTGGAGGGGCAGTGGCTGCAGCAGCAGCTTTCGCTGTTTTGCTCTTTCTCGAGCGGCTAGGAGTGCTTTTTGCTAAAGCTTCTGAAGATGCACCGCAAATCTCAGAACTAAAAAGGGACGCAAACCTCCTATTGAACCCCATTTTTCTTAACAATAGTACAAACTGACACACATTCAGCAAACCAGATAACACCATCACCGTTCTATCAAAGCTCCAAGGATATATCTCTAAAACATTTGCAAACTGTCCTAGCGAAAAAACGAAAGTATTGTTAGTCAGCCTTTCTAAAGATTCGCTTGATCAATTAGCAAACACAGAGCCGTACTGCTCTTTGATCTCTCCTGGAGGTTTTTCAATGTAAAGCAGAAGCGAGTAGAAATTCATTAGCGGTTCCAATCTGATTAAGTAAACCAGTGACAAACCACACAATATCATCATGATCATTGTCCAGTTTCTTGTTGTTATATAATGAATACTTCGGTTCAAAAAGAAACCCCAACACAGATATGGAATCAGTGAGCACAATGTAGAAAATAACTGATACAACTTATGCCATACCATCTTTAAATCAGTGTAATTCACTTTGCCTTAATACAACTAAATAATATCCAAAGCAAACGGATGCGCGAGTATCACAACTCTATGAGTTGGCACCGTGCCAAGAAAATGGAAAGGTACGTCAGAGCAGTAGAAAAGTCAAAAATCTTCAAATTTACCTCTTTCTCTTGTCCCACGTTGAGCACCAATTATCTGTCGAGGATTTAGATTGCGGGGTGACAATAAAACCCTGGCAGATGTATTGTTAACCTGCTCTCCCCCCGGCACTTCCTCCTTTTGCCCCTCCCTCTTCCCCCTTCCCACTCAGGACAGGCGATCGGGAGGGAAAGAAGGACAGAGAGAATAGAGTTGGAAAAAATTAAAGATGTTTTACTAATGCTACTAATGAGAATAGAGAAAATAATACAAAATATACAAAACCAATCCTGAAAGTCTCAGCAAATGCAGAGCCGGCACCAGAAGTCCTGGACTGGACTCTGCAGCCAACCAGAGTTGGATTCATTCTCTCACTAGGCCTCAGTTCACAGGGACGACTAGCAAGGTCCTCTCCTAATGTCGGCCATAAGCAGAAGGGAAAAGGCAAAAAGGGAGGGAAAAAGGGGCAAGATCCTCATGATCTCCCACTTTTATATGAAGTATTCACGTGAATGGAATGTTATACACAGTTGGTCAGTTTCTTGGTCTCTTCTTTCTCGTTGCCCCTCTCGCGAGATCTCCATCCATGCTTATCAATAGGCTGCATTCCACTGCTAGGTTTACCAAAACATGTGTCTGGTTCTCCAGGAAAATGCAGTTAATATGAAGGCTTTAGCTAACAGGCAAATTCACTAAAAGAGAAACTTGTTTTTAACAAAACCAGGACAAGAGTATAAAAACCATCCTTATCGAGAGATCTTTGTATGTTAGGCTTAGTCTAAGTGTCTCAAGTAGCTGGGGTTTTTGCTTGGGCCTAATCCATAAGGTCTTATGGCTTTCCTCCTCATATGAAGATGAATGTGCTAGAAACTATAAAGAAAAAAAAAGTCCTGCAGCCTAGCCTTGCTTTGCCTGTCCTTGCCTGTCCATGCCTTGTCTTATTTCCTTCGCATCTTTTCTCTGTCTCATCCTCTCTCACTAATCCCTCGTCTGGCTGCATGTCTCTTCTTTCCCCTCTTCTTTCCTTTTTTCTCACTCTCCTACTTCCTGCCTCTTTTCTTTCAATTCCTCCATTTCAGTCCTGCAGCCCAACACTACTTTTTATTCTTCCTTCCCTTTCTCCTTCTCCCTTCACTTTCTCCCTCTGCCTTGCCTTGCGTTGCCTTGCCATTTCCCCTTGCCTTGCCCTTTTCCCTTGCATTGCCCTTTTCCCCTGCCTTGCCTTGCCTTGGCTTTTTTTCTTCCTTTGCCTTGCTTTGCCGTGACCTTTTGCCTTGCCTTGTCTTGCATTGCCATTTTGCATTGGCTTGCCTTGCCTTGCAATTTTGCCTTGTCTTTCCTTGCCTTCTGCCTTTGCCTTGGGTTGCCCTTTTACATGGCCTTGCTTTGCTTTCACCTTTTGCCTTGATAGGATATGGGGCAGAGGTTAGGGAAGGAGGATATGGGAGAGGGAAAGAAGAAGCAGCGGCCATTAGCACTGTAGCTCACCCCTGCCTGAGCCTGCTCCTTCCGCAGGGGCCACCAAAGAGGTGCCAAGGGCCGGCTTGCCACCTTCACCATGGGGCTCGGGAGCGGCCCAGGAACATGGGACGGGTGCACAGGAGCTGCCGGAGCTGGGGGAGGCTGCATAGGGCGAGCAGGGCCACGGGAGGAGGCTCAGGGGGAGGTCTGGTGAGCTGAGGATGCACCCAGCATCTGGCCCCGGCCGGCTGTCGCCTCCTGTTCCTCTGCCAGCTCCGGGGGCCTCCGCGGGGGCTGTCCTGAGCCTTCTGCCTCCAGACCCCCTGGAGCCGGCCATAGCGAGTGCTCCACAACCTCCCGTCCCATCCTGTCCCACCCCCGGTGCCCTCTGAGACCCCACGGACACACGGGATGCAGCTACTGGCACTGGAAGAAGCCAGTGCGCTTTGATTGGCTGCCTTCCACCCCACCGCGCTGTCCCATTCGCTGCTCCGCCCCCACGAACCCTCCTCAGGACACACTGGACTGAGGACCATGCAATTCGGGCATATTTTCCCCAAAAACACAGGTGCTGGACCCGACTCTCCGGGGCGGCTCTCTGAGACGGAGCGGAGCAGGCCGGGCAGGGCAGGGTACTCACCGGGGCCTTGCAGAAATGGTGGCGCAGCGGGACCGCTCCGGGCTCCAACCGTGCACGCACGTGGCCGGTGAGAATGCCCCACGCACCTCACAGCAGCCATCTTTTCGCATGCGCATTGGGAAGCCCTCGAGACACCCCTTCCCCCGCGGCCCGTCCCTTCTCTTCCCTCTCCGCAATCTGATTGGCCAGCCATGCATGTCAATTTCCATTCTCTCCACCTATCATCGCCCCTCCACGTTTGCCCTGCGCTGCGCTCCGATCCAGCATCTATTTACACTTAAATACATTTACATTTCAATTTTAACACTCAGATATCTTCTCAGATTTACATCTTTTGACATATTTGCAATTATATCTATTTAGACTGAGATATCTATTTACACTTATTAATAAATAGAAGGTATGTATCCGGGTATGATGGTATTTATTACCTATTTAGTCTATGTAACACGTAGTAATTTTACATAGCTCTACCTACTCACACTTTTTTCTATTTTAACCTGTTGTCTATATATTTTTTTTCTTTTTCAAGTCCTTCATTTTTTAATTTACAAATAGATAAGATGTTTGTATTTTTAAAACCATCAACAGAAACTTTTTACATTCTAAAATCCTTTATATACTATAGTAGAAAAGGGGTTTAATTTTAAAATAATTTTATATATACATGAATACTATTCTGCAATATATAAATAGAAATGACAGATTTCTCTCTGTTTTAAATCCTCACACTCATATTTACAGGCTTTAATACATTTTATCCTTCCCCAGGAATTTTCAGGCATTTTTGGACTGTGACCCTCTCTTTTCAGGGGGACTCCCTTTTGAGCCCCACATTGTGGGAGATTTGAGGGATTTTCTTGAAGTTAAAGGACATTGTATGGAACTGAACTGAAGAGGCCTCTGAGGCCTCAGGATTTGTCGGTCTCTGTCGGGCCCTGTTGAGCACTGATGGGCTTTTCCAGGCACTGTCGGGCCTTGTCAGACTTTGCCAATCCCTGTCGGGTTTGTTTGGCTCTGTCAGGCTTTGTCAGGATCCATCTGGCTCTGTCACGTTTTGTTGATCTCTGTCACTCTCTGTCAGGCTTTGTTTGGCAATGAACGCCTGATGCTCACAGACCTCCCAGCCCAGGCAGGGAACAGAATGTGAGGAGCAGTGCCCAAGTGGGAGACGTGGCACTGTCCTCCGTTCCCACCATGCCACGGGGCAGCTGCTGGCCTGTGGGATGGGGACTGCGGCTGTTTGAGGTGCTGCCCCCCTTTTGTTTTCTTCAGGGAGCCACCCCACTTCTTGGGGGTTGTGGTATGTACATATGTAAATGGCATTATGAGAGTAAGTAGCTGCCTCTTGGGGCCGTTTCCCTTGTTTTGTTTGATGGTGTCACTTGTGGCACCCCAGAGTGACCAGGGGTTGGTGATGCGGGTGAAGGAGCAGGTGAGTGGGGGATGTGGTATGAGGGCAAATAATCATGGACTCCACACAATCCAATGTGAATTTAAGCGAAGACGTTTATTGCTTGTTACAACTCTCCTTAAGTAACTTTTGACCTGTCCACGCGCTGTCCACGCATCAGAAGGCTGCTTGTAATTGCGCAATAGCTACTGTTCACGTGCCGTAAACTAATAGGTGATTGGATTATACATTTCTGCACAAGCTCTAATATTAAGCAAAATGTATCTATATTATAGCTGACTTGCTGACTCTTTTTTTTTCACTAGACAGCCTTTCTTTTGTTTCACTCAAGGTTGTACAAAGTCATGTAAGACACGTAGGCTGCTTGACTCTTGCTCTCTTGCTCTCCTGCTGGACACAGAGGCCTCAGATCGGGAACCAGGAACCATGGGAGGCAAGTTTTCCCATGAAGGAAACAAACCCTAGATGTTCTTCAATGTTTATTAAGAAAGCAAAGTCACAATGTACCAGTAGTCCAATTAGTGACTTTATAAGAATGGATTGCTAATCACGTGCCAGTCTTTCCTACAAGCGGTACATTTCAGTTGGAGGCATGGCACAAACTTGAACAAGAATTATATGAACAGGCAGCGTGACTGCAGATAAAGCTGCTTGCGAACATTTATCTACTTGGGGAAAAATTATGACTACTTTAAAAGCGCCTCAGAAGGAAGCAGCTGCACAGGTCACAACTAACTGTGAACCTTCTGCTCCTCCCTTGCCAGGGAAGGAGGGGGATCTTGTAGATCTATCAGGCAAAAATGCACTAACCACGGATGCAGTAGCAGAGAAAGGGTTGGCTGCTAACAAAGCCCCTGCATGTACACTACAGTGAACGCTTTGGGCAAATGATGGTTTGTGGGATTCGCCCAACAAAAGAGAATTTGCAACGGTTATTAACTGAAGATGTGAATTTCCAGATTGCATTGGCAACATATGCAGGGAACATATCAGTTTATTACCCTCAGCATAAACTGTGGGCTGAAATTGGTAATTTACTATTGTACAGCAAATGCTGCTGTCAGCAACGACCAGTAAGCGACAAGACTGTATTTACTCATGCCTCTGGTCGCTCACGTAAAGTTGTAATTACATGGCTAAACTCAGATACCCAGTGCTGCAAACACAAGGTAGAAAAAGAGACCAAGGGTCAAACAAGTTCTTGAGCTAACAGCTGTTAGGATCACTTTTGAGATGTTCTGTAACAGATCTTTGAATGTTGTAACTGACTCATATTATGCAGCTGGCATACTTAACTGTCTGGAAGCTTTTTTTCTTAAGGAAGAGGCTAATCCTCTTTTGATGGCTGAATTGAGAATGCTGTGGTTTCTGATAAATCATAGACATCACGGTTATTATGCAATGCACACCCGCTCTCGCAGTGGCCGTTCCAGGACCACTTGCGAAAGGCAATAGGAGGGCCGATGCACAAGCTGTGCTGCTTACTGTGCCTAAAGCCTTGGAGCAAGCTAAATTATCACATAAATTCGTTCACCAGAGTGCAAAGTCATTAAAACGACAATTTTAAATTACAATGGATCAGGCCAGGAGCGTTCTTATGTCCTGCCCTGATTGTCAACATTTGGCACCCGTGCCATCCAAAGAGGGTGTTAATCCAGGAGGGATTACTGCCAATGAAATATGGTCAACTGATGTAACGCATTGTTTTGAATTGGGTAAATACGTACATGTTTCTGTAGATGCTCATTCCGGATTTCTCGTTGCTACTGCATGTGCTGGTGAAAGAGCACATGACATCTGTAAACATTGGTTGACATGTTTTGCTGTTTTAGGAGTTCCACAATATGTAAAAACAGAGGAAAACGGAATGCACGCCCAATTAGAGGAGCGATCCCCTGAGTGCCCAGTGCGCTGTAATAAAAGTGCCTGCTTTTTAACACTTACAAAACAGTGTTAAAGAGTCTGTTTGCTGACATTTTGGTATCATTTTCTGGTGACGAGGATGGGATAATCTGCCTGACCTCTTGTGGATCCCAGGATCTCTGGGACCTTATGCCGGCACCGGGGAATTCCTGGAAGGGACCACAGATCCTCGGACCAGCTCGGGACGTGGGTAAAGCCTCATCAATGAGATAAGGCACTTTTATTGTTTGGTTTGGTTTGCATACTGCCTACAGAAGACGTGTGGTGAAACCAGGGCCTTGGGTCTTCATTTGCGTCTTTGCAGATGTGTAGTATTAGTAATGCATTACATGCAATATATAATAAGATATATATTTTAAATCATATATTGCCTACAATGCATAATGTTACATATGCATTGTATTCATCCCCTTCAGATCCATTTGTTTTGAAAAAGGATAATCAGGGAAAGAAATTGAAACCAGTAAAAGGTTTGTTGAAGAACAGATATTGGTGTAGAATACGCAGAGAACATGAGATCAAAATTGTCCCTCCGTCAATCCAGGGTGGCATCCTAATAGCCTTCTATTGGGGAACAGGCTGAATTGGTATCACCAGTGCATTTTATACGGGATTAGACACACTGTGCCTAAAGCTGTAAATATGCCAAAACCTTTTGAGGTTAAACAGGATTGTGAGGAATCTCCCACTGAGTTTTTACACCGTCTTAAACAGACAGCTCAAAGGTATATTAATATAGATCCTGACTTAGAGAACAGAGAAATAGAGTTCTGAGTTGACTAGGAGCTCATTATTCTGTATTAAACTCTATGCAGGGAATATTAAGTAGTGATTCTGTAACAGTTATGGGTGCCACAAAAATTGCGAAACACGGCCCTTCTTTAACCCACTGCTTAGAATGTTTATATGTGGAGTCTTTTACTTATTGATTTGTATACCATGTATCTTATCTTGTGTACAACAAATGATTGAAAAAGCTTTAATGGCGCAATGGCTGTGCAGTTACATGCTGCTATGGCTGTGCAATTGTTAAAAAAAGAAGGGGGAGATGTGGCAGTATTGTGACACCAGCCCTGTGAGAAACTGCAAGAGTCACAGTGTGAGAACAAGCGCTGGTGGAATAACACAAGCAGCAAAGACTGTATGGGACGTGAACCATCAGGGACAGAGGGATCGGTACATCAAGGACAGAGGTACCCGATGTTTCAAATGCAAACCTGAGTTTGTATTAAATGTCTCTCTACATCTTAAAGAGAGTCTGTGCTTCATTTGCTACACCCTTTTATCTGTTTCCCAAATTACGATTTAGACTGTATTTACCATTGTAAAAATAAAGCTTTCCCCCCTAGTTTTTGTCATGTATTGTACTTAGAATTAATAGAGATATCAAAGCCCGTCCTAGCTAAACTGGAAAAAAGACAGCAGCCATGTGTATTTTTAAATAAAGATTAAATCAAATCTGCTACCTCATTACCTTTATGTGTTTTACTGTGATTACCTCCCTCCCAAGGTTTTGTGTATATTGTATCAAGGCCTGACACCCATGGCCACAGTGGATTAATCACCATGGGCACAACACCAGGAACCTGCCTGTTTGTGTCCAGGATATCCACTCCAGCAGACACTTTTTAGTAAAAGAGCACATCATGAAACTGAGAAACCGTCTAATTGTGTCATTATACACATTCACTGCTCTTTTTTCTGCTTTATATCCATTGTAGCTTTCAAAAATTCAATGGTTTGAAAAGGATTTCTGTTTTGGCTCTGCACACGGAGCCTGATTTTCTTTTTCTAGGGCCTTTTACCCGGTTCACCACATTCATGTGATCATTGCGCTGCACGTGGGCAAAATCAACTGTGCCCTATGTTTCTCCTGTAAAATAGTAAGAATGCTAATATAATCGTGCCAGGAACTACCTTCACAGTGAATATTTGAAGGAACCCACTGCTAATGTATTTTTAATTGGTACTTGCATTATGGATCAGATGCAACAAAAAATCCATACTTTCTTTTATCCTTCACTATACAGGAGGTGGTTGAACTTTTCTATAGCAGATTCGATCACTTGTTGAAAAGCAAGATTGTCATCTGTGAGGAAGCAGGGTAGATTTATCCATACTCTATAAGCACCATTGATGAGCTACATAGAGTAACAGCTTAAAAAAAACAACAACCAACAATAGGAAGCTAATGATCAAAACAACAAAAGAGGAAAAAAAAAAAACAAAAACAAACAAACCAACCCAAAAGCGCAGAGGCTCCTGAACGCCCCCTCTCAGTGCTGTGCTGTCCGTTTTCCAGGGAGCCCATGGGGTGTCCCCACAACCACAGACACAGGTGACCCGGCTGGGTGGTGCCAGCAGAGAACAGTTTGTGTGACCCATCCCGCTGAGCTGCCCTGGAAAAGCCGGGGACAAAGGGCCGGGGCATCAGGAGGTTGGTTCCAGCTCACGGAGCAATTCACAGTGACTGTGGAAACAGCCCCAAGCCGGGACGAGCCCCTGGCTGTGTGCTCCTGTCCCACTGCCGCGGGCTGTCCTGGCTAAGGACATCATTGCACAGGATCGTTTGAGAACTGTTCCTGAAGGATGCGAAGCACCCAGAACAGCAACACCTGCCCGGCTGTTGCTCAGCTGTGAGGAAGGGAAGGGCTGGAACTGACCGTGTAACAGCAGCAGAGCTGCTACAGGTGCACATAAGCAGAGTTATTGCTGCAGACAAGACAGGGGGCCTAGGGAGAGGCAATATATTTTATTAGGCCAGAAGGCATCTTTAGGAGAAAAAAAAAAAATAGAAATGTCAGGCTTTTATATTTTATCTGTGTGTCTGCCATCTGCATGGCTCTGGGAAAGCGCATTCAGGACAGCTCAGGATGCCTACGGGTCAAGCAAAAGGGCCGGGCTCAGAAAAATAGCGCTCGCGCTGGGGGACCCGGGGTGGGGGCGCGTTACCGTGCTCGGTGCTGCCATCTGGTGGCCATAGCCTGGTACTGCAACTGGGGAGCGGCACCCCGCGCCTGTGCTGGGGGGGCGAGAAGGGCGCTGCGGCTGAGGGCAGGGTCGTGCCCGTCAGAAAAGTGGGGGCAGCAGTCGCACGAGCTGCCAGGAAAAAAAGAGGGCCCCGACTCTTCCGGGGCAGCCCCGCTGCGAGGGGGAACGGGTGAGGTGGCAGGAGGAGGCGGCGGCGTCTCCTCGGTCCTGGGCACAGGGGAGAGAAACCTGCCGGCCAGAGCTCCTTAGGACTGTGTGTTTCTCTTCTCTTTGTTCACAGTGAATTTATGGGCACGATTTTTTTTTTTTCTATCACTAAGGTGTGTTTTTCCCCAAGGAGGAAATGCTTAAAAATGAATTTGTAACATAAACAAAATCCCAGCCTAGTCAAGTTCTGAGAGTGTGTCTGGCAGATGGCTGATTTAATTTTAGGAGTTCACACCTATGCAATTGTAACGCCAAAGGGAAATGCAAGATACAAGGTTTTTTATGTTGTAGGTAACGATCTGCACTCCTTTTCAGTGTAAAGCAAATGAGCGCAGTTCGTTGTATCCTTTTAAATGTGGCTGTTTGAAGCCGCACTGCCAAAGGGCGTGGTGGTCCCAGAAGGGATGCAGGCGGGATGGTTTTTGTTTGGGCCTAATCTAAAAGGTCTGATGTCTTTCCTCCTCGTCTGAAGCCACGCGCAGAATCCCACCCATCAACAGACTTCCTTAGGCTCAAGTAGGAAAGTGCGTTTCATGTACTTCTTTCTGTAAAGATAGGTGAGAGGGCGTGCTTGCAGAAGTGTGCATGTGCATGGCCACGCCTTTGCTTATATATCAGTGTGCGCAAAGTTATGTGCTTTTCTGTAACTGCATGTGCATGCATGTGGTGGTGGGTGCACATACCTTAACTGGGTCTGTGGAGTCATCTGCGGAGATGCCGCTGTCAGAATACGCACACACAATTGTTTACCACTCTTCAGGCACACTCCTGAAAGCCGCGCACACTGCTGTTCATTCACTAAATGTCGTCTAGGGAAGCATTTCTCCGGTCGCTCTACAGCTCAACTTTCTTCTCGTGTTAGTGAGAAATGTCAGCGCAGGGAATCTGTCTTTGTCGAGCACATGTCAATTTCTCTTCGGTTTTCCTTTGTTTACTCTTCCTAGATGATTTCCCTGGTCTCTCTTCACTGGAGAAGTCATGGCTGTGCTGTGTTACACACAGGCACTGCCAACGCACACCAAGTGTCAAGAGGCACACTCCACTGAATTCAACACTAACACAGATGCACATGTGCGACGAAATCAACACACATGCTTGTGGAGAGAAAGACATGGACTCACACGCGTGTGGAGCTACGGATAGATACAGCAGGTGCTAACGAACAGAGACTGACTTACAGGCACACTGTCCCCACACCAACAGGGACCGCTTTGCAGGTATCCTAGACATTGATTATCTAAACAACCACACTGACCTGCGCCAAACTCCCAGACACTTACAGGCAAGACACAATCTCTCCGACAAGCACACAAGTGTTGGCTCTCAGCTACAGATTAGGGACAAGCGTACGCAGTGGCGCCCTGTTTCTCTTTCGCGTAAAGGCATGATCTGTTTCATTTCTCTTGTAGATCGACTGCTGAGCGCCTTTCCTCAGGCCACTGTGAAGCATTTGCCGTAGGTGAGAAGTAGCTCGGAGCAGCATTCAGTTCTGCCTACGACTCTCTTTGCTCCTTTACTAGCAGAGCTCCCTTGTATCTATCCGCGTGAGAAATGCAGGACTGGGCAAAGTCGTGCAACACGCGGAACCTTGCCAACAAATGGCGCAGCTGTGCACTCACTCCAGCTTAAGCACGAATGGAGCCTGCATCAAGGCACACGCATGTGGACAGACAATCGTTTGTAGACACACATGCTTTCACGCACACGGTTGTCCAAGTACAGCGACATATCTGCAGGTACCCTCCAAAGGAATATTCTCGTGCAGCCACGTATGCGTGATGCAGTACGCCAACCATCAACGGACGTGTTTACCCTCAAGCATGTCAGTACATTTCGCGTATGTCTTTCTGTCCATAGATGGGAGTGGGCGCACTTGCGGATGTGTGCATGTGTGTGGCCAGGCGTTTGCTTAAGCATCAGTGTGTGAAAAGGTAGGCTCTTTTCCCTAGCTGCGTTCGCGTGCACTAGGTGGTGGGTGCACATACCTGGGAGCTTGTGGAAAGGTTTCTGCTTGCTTTTCAGTGGGGAATCATGTGTGTTCACATGGACAAACAGAAGGTGTAACAACTAGGTTCCAGCGCAGAAAACCCAAGTTTTCCAATGCTCTCTTTCTCTCCCTATACCGAGTTGTGTATAGAAACCGCTAAGCCTGCTATCGGCACAAGAGCTACAATGAAGTGTGCCAGAGAGTGGAAATTCCAGCAGACAGGGCAAGGAAAAAGGGGAAGGCAAGATGAGGCAAAACGGCATTGCAAGGCAAGGCAAAAGGGCAATGCAGAAATAAATGGCAAGAGAAAGCAAGGCAAAAAGGCAACACAAATCGGCAAGACAAGGCGAAAGGGCAAGGCAAAAGGGTAAGGCAAGGCAAGGGAAATGAGCAGGGCAAGACAAGAGAGGCAATGCAAGGTAAGGCCAAAGAGCAACGTAAGGCAAGGCAAAGCAAAAGGGCAAGGCAAAGCAAAAGGGCAAGGCAATGCAAAAGCAGAAGGCAAGGCAATACAAAAGGGCAAAGCAAAGCAAGGGAAGAAAAAAGTTAAGGCAAGGAAGGCAGGGGAAAAGAGGAAGGCAAGGGAAAAGGGAAAGGTAACAGAAAAGGGCAAGGCAAAGCGAGGCAAAAGCGTAAAGCAAAGCAAAGCAAGGAAAAAGGGGAAGGCAAAGCAAAGCAAGGCAAAAGGGCAAAGCAAGGTTAAAGGCCAGGTAAGGCAAGGCAAAAGGGCAAGGTGTCATCAGGTGCGTGTTTTGGTGTAATACACTGAAAGCCAGAGCAGAAATGGTGAAATATTCCCATGATATGCGTGATCCCAGCACCAAACTACCATGTCTCAGCCTAAGAAGATCTGCAGCTTATTTTTTTGTACTGCTAGCCCATTGTGGAAGTACAGGATAAAAACCATCCTTATGGAGAGATCTTTGTATTTTAGGCTTAGTCTAAGTGTCTCAAGGAGCCGGGGTTTTAGTTTGGGCCTAATCCATAAGGTCTTATGGCTTTCCTCCTCGTCTGAAGACGAATGTGCTACAAACTATAAAGCAAAAAAAAATAGTCCTGCAGCCTAGCCTTGCCTTGCCTGTCCTTGCCTTGCCTTACTTCCTTCTCATCCTGTTCTCTGTCCCATCCTCTCTCACTAACCCCTCGTCTGGCTGGATGTCTCTTCTTTCCTCTCTTCTTCCCTTTTCTCTCACTCTCCTGCTTCCTGCCTCTTTTCTTTCAATTCCTCCATTTCAGTCCTGCAGCCCAACACTACTTTTTATTCTTCCTTCCCTTTCTCTTGCTCCCTTCACTTTCTCCCTCTGTCCCATATCTTTCTTCCTGATTTGGGTCTTGAGACTTTGGGTCACTGTGTCACCAAGTCTGGGCACAGTTTGGCCAGTTTTCAGAGGCCTGACTGGTGACAGCAGGGACAGCAGGCAGTGACAGGCCCGGGGCTGACAGGTTCCCACTCCCCTAGGGGGCGCTTGGCTGCCACACCCAGCTGACATAGAACCTTTGTCACAACGCCCGCTATCGTGGCGAGGATGCGGTGACTCTGCAGGTGACAGGGATGCTGCAGGACTTGGTGTCAGCTTAGCAAATTCTCAGTTCCCCAAAAAAGCTGAATTCTGCAAATTGCTGCCTTTGCTTTTGAAATGATGTCATCAGGTGGGTGTTTTGGTGTAATACACTGAAAATCGGAGCAGAAATGTTGAAATATTCCCATGATATGCATGATCCCAGCACCAAACCACCATGACTCAGCCTAAGGAGATCTGCAGCTTATTTTTTTGTACTGCTAGCCCATTGTGGAAGTACAGTATAAAACCCGTCCTTCTGGAGAGATCTTTCTATTTAAGGCTTAGTCTAAGTGTCTCAAGTAGCTGGGGTTTTTGTTTGGGCCTAATCCATAAGGTCTTATGGCTTTCCTCCTCGTCTGAAGACGAATGTCCTAGAAACTATGAAGGAAAAAAAAGTCCTGCAGCCTAGCCTTGCCTTGCCTGTCCTTGCCTGTCCTTGCCTTGCCTTATTTCCTTCTCATCCTGTTCTCTGTCCCATCCTCTCTCACTAACCCCTCATCTGGCTGCATGTCTCTTCTTTCCTCTCTTCTTTCCTTTTTTCTCACTCTCCTGCTTCCTGCCTCTTTTCTTTCAAATCCTCCATTTCAGTCCTGCAGCCCAACACTACTTTTTATTCTTCCTTCCCTTTCTCCTGCTCCCTTCACTTTCTCCCTTGCTTTGCCTTGCCCTTTTCCCTTGCTTTCCCCTTTTCCCTGCCTTGTTCTTTTCCCCCACCTTGTCTTGCCTTGGCTTTTTTTCTTCCCTTGTTTTGGGTTGTCGGCTTACTTTGGCCTTACTTTGCTTTCACCTTTTGCCTTGCCTTTCCCGCTTACATTGCCTTTCTTTGCCTTGTCCTTTTGCCTTGCCTTGCTTTTGCCTTTTGCCTTGCCTTGCATTTCAATTTTGCCTTGCCTTGCCCTTTTCTATTGTCTTACCTTGCCTTCTGTTTTTGCCCTGCCTTGCTTTTGCCTTGACCTTTTGCCTTGTTTTGTCTTGCATTGCCTTTTTGCCTTGCTTTTCCCTTTTGCCTTTCCTTGCCGTGCCCTTTTCCATTGTGTTGCCTTGTCTTGCTGTTTTGCCTTTCCTTTGTTTGAATTGACCTGTTACCTTGCTTCGTCTTGCCTTGCTGTTTTGCCTTGCCTTGCACTTTTGCCTTCCCTACCTTGCTATTTTCCCTGGTCCTGCGTTGCCCTTTTGCCTTGCCCTTTTGTCTTGCCTTGCCCTTTTGCCTTGCCTACCTTGCTCTTTTCCCTTGCCTTGCCTTGCCCTTTTGCCTTACCTTGTCTT
The DNA here is from genome assembly GCF_963082525.1 of Nesoenas mayeri. NCBI lineage: Eukaryota > Metazoa > Chordata > Aves > Columbiformes > Columbidae > Nesoenas > Nesoenas mayeri. The sequence goes on from NC_137554.1 coordinate 2,836,900, forward strand.
GCCTTGCTCTTTTGCCTTGCCTTGCCATGCCCTTTTCCTTGCCTTGCCTTCTTCTTTTGCTTTCCCCTGTCTTGTCTTGTCTAGTTCCTTTGCCTTTCCTTGATTTGCTTTTTTTCCTTTTCTTCCCTTGCCTTGCTATTTTGCTCTGCCTTGCCCTTTCCCCCTGCTTCGCCTTCCTCTTTTTCCTTGCCTTGCTTAGTATTAGCCTTTAGCCTTTCTTTGCCTTGCCCTTTTGCCTTGCCTTGCCCTTCTGCATCACCTTGTCTTTTAGCCTTGCCCTGCCTTGTCTTGCCTTTTTTGCCTGCCTTGCCTTGCCCTTTTGACTTGCCTTGCCTTCCCCTTTTGACTTGCCTTGCCTTCCCCTTTTGCCTTGCCTTGCCTTCTCCTTTTGCCTTGCATTGTCTTGCCTTCCCTTTTGCCTGGCCTTGCCTTTCTCTTTTGCCTTTTCTTTCCTTGCATTCTGCTTTTTCCTTGCCATGGCCTTTTGCATTGCCTTGCCCTTTTGCATTGCCTTGCCCTTTTGCATTGCCTTGCCCTTTTGCATTGCCTGGCTTTGCCTTGACCTTTTGCCTTGCTCTGCTTTTCCCTTTTGCCTTGCCTTGCTTTTCCCTTTTACCTTGCATTGCTCTTTTCCCTTGTCTTGCCTTGTCTTCTGCTTTAGCCTTGCCTTACTTTGCCTTGCATTTTTGCCTTTCTTTGCCCTTTTGCCTTGCCTACATTCTCTTTTCCCTTGCCTTCCCATGCCATTTTGCCTTGCCCTTTTGCCTTGCCTTGCCATGCCGTTTTGCCTTGCCTTGCCTTGCCCTTTTGTTAGGCTGTCAAGGGTTTTTTGGTGTGGGGACACCCTGGGACAGGGTCTCATCATGCTCAGAGCGTGGCCCCACGGGTGAGACCCCCTCACCAACCGCACATCCCATTGCACCACGTCCCTCTAGGCATCCTGGGTGACCTCAAGTGCCAGGTGTCCTTCCTGCAAGCATGGCCTGGACCCTCCACAGGGAGGAGGAGACTGTGAGCTAGCAGCAGTCCCCAAGGGGCTGTGGAGATGCCAGTTTGGGCAGGGAGGGGGCAGCCAAAGGGTCCCTGTGCCAGAATGACACAGGGGGCTGTGCCCTCACTGCCCCCACTGCTGTTCCCAGATCAGCAAGGTGGAGGATGCTCCCAGAAAGATGAGAGGGGCTGGAGCCGGCAGAAAAGGAGCCGGCAGCGGCCAGATGACCCAACAGCCGCGGTAAAAGGATGGGAGAGGGTTTCCTACCCCACAGCGCTGTGAGGGAACCTGGGGTCTGGGAGCATCCCAGTTTAGGGGCCAAGGGACACCCCCATGAAGGCTAAGCCTGCCCCTATCTTGCTGGCCAGGCCCAAGGGACAGAAGGTCAAGGCAGAGTGGAAGGAGTTGGGGAAGCAGCAGGAGCCGACTCAGGCCGAGCTGGAACAACTTGCGGCCAAATACATGAATATGTTGGTGATGGAGACAGCACAGCAGCTGCAGGCAGAGGTGAGGCCCAGGGGCAGTGCTCCCAGCCCCCGCTGGCTCTGGGGGAGTCCTGGCGGGGTCCCGGCCATGTCCCCTGACTGGATGGGGCCATGGAGCCTCCATGGCACTTGTGGGCAGCATCCAGCCTGGCTCAGAGCTGATTCCTCCTCCCCTACCAGCAGCTGAATGAGCCGAGGGCGACAGCAGAGAGCGGGGGACACGAGCACGCAGGGTGCCCCGTCTGCAACACGGACACCAGGGTGCTGCTGGGGAAGCTCCTCCAGCGCTGCGAGAAGCTCAAGGAGCAGCTGCAGTACCTGGCCCAGAAGGTGGGCAGCAAGGTGGAGAGTTATCCAAAGTGGAGGAGACAGGTAAGGAGATGTGGTGTAGGGAGCCTGAGCTGCCAGGACCCCCCACGCATTTCTGCTTGGCTGTAATGTGGGGGAGCCCCTCGTTGCCCCCCTAATTGGCTTGTCGGAGTCAGCAGCATGGAAGGGAATTAAAGCCTTGGAGCAAATGTCCTGCTTGCACTGAGCGCTTGTGGCCTCCAGCCAAAATACCCTCGGTCTGTCCCTGTGGGGCAGCCACCCCCCTTGCTCAACACCACCTTGTCCTCTTAATCCCTGCAGCAGGATGAGCAGCTCAAGTGCCTCCAGGCCAGCATCATGCAGCTCCAAAAGGACTATGAGAAGTTCAGCTCTGTCCTTGCAAACCTCCAGTAGGATCGCCAGCAGGAGCAGAATGACATCAAGGTGGGTGGCTGTAACCTGCAGGCAGAGCCCAGGCTGGGACCCCAAGGGATCTGTCCCCCTGCCACCCCCTGCTCACAGCCCTGCACAGCTTCCCGATGCCTTTCCTGGAGGTTTCTGATGGGTGGGGAGGCAGGGGGTACTCGGCTGGCCGGGGAGCAGCTGTGACCCTGCCGTGGCATCATGGGCTGCTGTCTGCCTTGGAAGTCTCTGTCCCAGGCCCTGGAGAGGCTCAAGAAGCAGAAAGCAGACAAGGAACAGCTGCTGGTGCTGGGAATCAATGAGGTACATGCTTGAGGGCCCCTGGTGCCAGCCAAGGGTGTCCCGGGCAGGGTGACAAACATCCCTTATTGCTTGGGTGCCGGCTGGCAGAACCAGCCAGGGGGAGGGAGGATTTCCAGCCCGGCTGTGGGTCCCTTGCCAGGTGTCTCTGTGACCCCGAGTGCCTTCGGCTGGTGGGACCAACCCCACGGGGGGATGGGGTGAACAGGGCCACAGAACCACTTCTCCCTCTCCCGTTGTCCCTCCATCCTGTCCCCACCGCTCTCCTGCCTTTCCCCATTACTAGAAAGCAGACAAAGCCGCCCTGGCTGGCAAAGTCAGTTGCAGCCAGCTTGAGGCATGCGAGGAGCGGCTAAACAAGATGATGGACGAGGTGATGAGCCAGGTGATGGGCCAGGAGAAGGGCTGGCACCAGTTCCAGAACGAGCTGCAGAGGCAGATGAACTGTAAGGTGAGGGCTCATCCCCTCCACGCATAACTGGCACCTTGGGGGCCTGGCAGGCTAAGACAGCATCCTTGTGAGGGTCCCCCCTCCCGGCTGTGCCCCCAGGGACCGCCATGTCCCATCCTGGGGTAGATGGCTGAGGGTGTCACTCGTCCACAGCTGGACCGCCGGGAGCTGGGGGCGTTCCGGCAGCAGCAGGAGGAGCGATGGAAGAGCCTCAGGGGGCAGCTCCAGAAGGCGCTGCAGCCAGAGCGTGACGATGCCGCTGGGATTAGGAAGTGAGTGCAATGGAGACAGTGGTGGCTTTGGCAGTGCTGGCTCTGTCCCTGCTGGCTGTCCCAGCTCGTGTCAGTGTGGTACCCTGGCATGGGAGCCATGTGGGCAGCGCCCCTGGGGATGCTGAGCAAGTGGCTGTGCCTTGTGCTCCTGCCAGATGCAGTTTCCCAGCGATAGAGGCGGCACAAAGAGGGGGCACGTGTGGGAGGAGCCCTCCTGAACCAGTCTTGGGGGGTGGGTGCAGAGGCTTTTTGTGGCAGGTGTGCAGATGGGGCTGTGCCCCCCAGGAGCTCCCCAGCCCTTTTTTCTCCCCTCCAGGCAGCTGCTGCCTGGTTTCCATTGCCTGTCCTGCGACGGGCCCCTCAACATGCTGGCGCCTGGACCGTGAGTAACTGCCCCCCAAACAGGGAGCATCCCTCGACCCCTCCCTGGTGTCGAGTGACACATGGGGTGCCACCTGCCAGGCCCTGAGCACCCCCATGTCCTGTCCCACAGGGAGCGGATGGGCGAGTGCAGGTACCCCACGGTTCCGCGGAGCTGCGGGGGCCCACACACCCTCACGCCCCTGCGCTTCCAGCCCCAACCGGCCAGGACCCCATGGCCGTCCCCATCCAGCTCCCGCAGCTCCAACAAGGTAGGGATGACGGAGGTGGGGAGGGCGATGCTGAGCCTGCAGGGGGGATCTGTGCCTCAGTTTCCCCAGGGAGAGCTGGCTGGAGGAGGGTTGCTGGGGGATGCGGAATGGGGCCCCGTGTTTGGGTCACACGCTCTCCCCTTCCCAGAAGGACGCGATGCAGTCTCTAAATGGTTGGCTCCAAGAGTGGTGTTACAGGTAGGGCTTTGGATTTTTTGATAATGGTTGGTTTTATAAGACATCAGTCTGGACAGTGTCATGTGGAAAAGGTTTACCTTGTAGGGGCAAAAGGATGCTCGGGCAGGAATTAGCTGGGCTCATTTGGAGAGCTTTAAACTAGGCTCGAAGGGGGATGGGGTTGTAGCTGGGCTTCTCCCAGTGGGGCAGCATTCTAAAACTGATGAGGACCAGGTGGCCTCCTGTGCCCCTAGAGAGAAATGGGTGTGCTCTGCTCGCTCCCTGAAATGCCTCTACACCAATGCGCGCAGCATGGGAAATAAGCAGGAGGAGTTAGAATCCTATGTTCGGTCGGGAGATTATGATCTGGTGGCAATTACAGAAACATGGTGGGACAGTTCACATGACTGGAATGTGGTCATGGATGGCTATGCACTTTTCAGGAAAGACAGGCCAGCCAGGCGTGGTGGTGGAGTTGCTCTCTATGTGAGAGAGCAACTACAATGTACTAAATTCTGCCCAGGAGTGGATGAGGAGCGAGTTGAGAGTGTATGGGTCAGGATCAAGGGGCAGGCTGGCAGGGGTGACACTGTTGTGGGTGTCTGTTACAGGCCACCAGATCAGGCTGAGGAAGATGATGAGGCCTTCTATGGGCAGCTGAGAGTGGCCTCACAGTCTCAGGCCCTGGTTGTTGTGGGTGATTTTAACTTCCCTGATGTTTGCTGGAAGGACCATTCAGCCAGCCAGCCACAGTCCAGGAGGTTCCTCCAGTGCATTGATGAAGAACTTCCTCATGCAAATGGTGGAGGAGCCGACTAGGAGAGGTGCACTGCTGGATCTCATCCTCACTAACAAGGAGGGTCTGGTCAAATCAGTAAAGGTTGAGGGCTGCCTGGGTGGCAGTGACCATGAGATTGTGGAGTTCAACATCTTGTGTGGCAGGAACAGAATAGCGAGTAGAATTGCAACCCTGGACTTTAGCAGGGCTAACTTTGGCCTTTTCAAGCAATTGCTGGGGGAAATCCCATGGGCAAGACTGATTGAAGGAAAAGGGGCCCAAGAGAGCTGGATTGCATTCAGAGATTTCTTCTTCCACGCTCAGGATCAGAGCATCCCTACACGTAGGAAGTCAAGGAAGGGAGCCAGGAGGCCTGCGTGGTTGAATAGTGATCTGTTGGGTATGCTCAAGCAGAAGAGGAAAGTTTACAGGTCATGGAAGCAGGGGCTGGCCACTTGGGAAGAATATAAGGCTGCTGTTAGAGGATGTAGGAAGGCAGCTAGGATAGCCAAGGCCTCCTTAGAATTACAGCTGGCGAGAGGGGTCAAGGACAGCAAAAAGAACTTTTTCAAATACATAGTGGATAAAACTAATACCAGAGGCAATGTAGGCCCACTGATGAATGGGGTGGGTGCCCTGGTGGCAGAAGATACAGAGAAGGCAGAATTACTGAATGCCTTCTTTGTCTCTGTCTACTCTGCCGGAGGCTGTCCTGGGGAGCCCTGTACCCCTGAGAATCCAGATGAAGCCAGGTCAATGGAGGAGTTTGCTTTAGTTGATGAGGACTGGGTTAGGGAGCAATTAAATAGTCTGGACATCCATAAATCCATGGGTCCAGATGGGATGCACCCGTGGGTGCTGAGGGAGCTGGTTGAAGTCATTGCTGGACCACTCTCCATCATCTTTGCCAAGTCTTGGGAAACAGGAGAGGTGCCTGAGGATTGGAGGAAAGCAAATGTCACTCCAGTCTTCAGAAAGGAGGACCCGGGTAATTATAGACCGGTCAGCCTCACCTGTGTCCCTGGGAAAGTAATGGAACAGCTTGTCCTTGGTGCCATCTCAAGGCATATCAAGGATAAGAGGGTTATTAGGGGCAGTCAGCATGGCTTTACCAAGGGTAAGTCATGCTTGACTAACCTCATAGCCTTTTATGAGAATGTAACAAGGTGGATGGATGATGGCAGAGTGGTGGATGTGGTCTACCTTGACTTCAGTAAAGCCTTTGACACAGTCTCCCACAGCATCCTCACAGCTAAGTTGAGGAGGTGTGGTCTAGACAATAGAGTAGTGAGGTGGGTTGCAAACTGGCTTAAGGAGAGAAGCCAGAGAGTGGTAGTCAATGGTGCGGAGTCTAGTTGGAGGCCAGTATCTAGTGGAGTGCCTCAGGGGTCAGTACTGGGGCCAATATTATTCAATATATTAATTAACGATTTAGACGAGGGAATAGAGTGCACTATCAGCAAGTTTGCTGATGACACTAAGCTGGGAGGAGTGGCTGACACGCCAGAAGGCTGTGCTGCCATCCAGCGAGACCTGGACAAAGTGGAGAGTTGGGCGGGGAATAACCTAATGAAATTTAACAAGGGAAAGTGTAGAGTCCTGCATCTGGGCAGGAACAACCCCAGGTTCCAGTATAGGTTGGGAAATTACATATTAGAGAACAGTGTAGGGGAAAGGGACCTGGGGGTCCTGGTGGACAACAGGATGACCATGAGCCAGCACTGTGCCCTTGTGGCCAGGAAGGCCAATGGCATCCTGGGGTGTATTACAAGGGGGGTGGTTAGTAGATCGAGAGAGGTCCTACTTCCCCTCTACTCTGCCCTGGTGAGACCACATCTGGAATATTGTGTCCAGTTCTGGGCCCCTCAGTTCAAGAAGGACAGGGAACAGCTGGAGAGGGTCCAGTGTTGGGCAACAAAGATGATTAAGGGAGTGGAGCACCTTCCTTATGAGGAAAGGCTGAGGGAGCTGGGTCTCTTTAGTTTGGAGAAGAGGAGACTGAGGGGTGACCTTATTAATGTTTATAAATATATAAAGGGTGAGTGCCATGAGGATGGAGCCAGGCTCTTCTTGGTGGCAAACAATGATAGGACAAGGGGTAATGGGATCAAGCTGGAACACAAGAGGTTCCACTTAAATTTGAGAAAAACCTTCTCAGTAAGGGTGACAGAGCACTGGAACAGGCTGCCCAGGGAGGTTGTGGAGTCTCCTTCTCTGGAGACATTCAAAACCCGCCTGGACATGTTCCTGTGCGACCTCACCTAGGCGTTCCTGCTCCAGCAGGGGGATTGGACTAGATGATCTTTTGAGGTCTCTTCCAATCCCAAACATACTGTGATACTGTGATACTGTTTCAGTATCATACTGTGATGCAGCTGTCGGGCCAGGACAGCACTGATGGGAACCGGCAGGACGAGCAGCTCTCCATGATGGGGGGCTCTCAGCTGCCCACAATGCCAAGGGCCACCCCAGAGACCTCGACCTCGAGAAGCTGGCCAAGTATGGCCCTGTCAGGGCACCGGGGGGCAGAGGACACCCTGCTGTCTGGGGGGACGGTTCTGTGTCCACAGCTGGGCAGGATGGGATGGGGGTCTGGGGTCTGGACTGGGCTGTGGGGGCAGCACTGGCTGCTGGGGCAGCTGGTCCTCGTCGTGGAGCTGGAGGGAGCTGGGGAGACATGGAGGGTGGTGCTGGGCAGTGTGGGACAACAGCCTTTGTGCTTCAGGGTGGGGGCAGGACCCTGTTGGTCGGTGTCTGTGGCTGACCCTGCCCCTTGCCCCCAGGCACCCCCTCCTCGCTGCTATCAGCCGTGCTTCAGCACCGATCAGTCTCGTCTCCCAGACACTTCACCCTGGCACCAAAGTTGCTGCCGCACATCCAGCCCCCCCCCAGTGAATCAACCCCCTGACAGCCAGGCAGGACAGGGGTCCCGGCCCTGGTCCCACCGCCCCGGGCGCTGAGCAGGCAGCAGCTGCAATAAATGGCGATGGACAATCAAGCACCGGTGTGGTCTGAGTGGGGGTCCCTGGGGCAAGATGGCAGAAAGTCCCCCTGTGTTTGCTTTTTCAGGAGAAAAATAAGTGCTAAAAAGGCACTTTGGGGGTGCCCAGGTGGATCCAGTGGTATCCAGGGCCCCCCCAGAGGGAGCACGGGGAGCAAATCAGTGGGCACCAGGGCAGAACCAGCAAAGGCCCATCCTGCACCGCGGGTGGGGCTGAGGTGTCCATGGGCTTCAGAAACACCCCCTGGGACTAACTGGGGGGACGGGGTGAGGGAGGAACAAGGGGGCTGTGCAAGAAGCCAGGCTGACTGTTGGCAGCCAGAGGAGGGGAGCGCTTTGTTCTGGGTCGGGAGATCCAGAACTGGGGGTGAACGCAGCAGCTTTGAGCCCCGCCCCAGGGTGCCCACAGCCGCCATATCGCAGCACTTTGAAGTCGCAGGAAAGCACCAGGCAGTTCTAGTTGATGGGCGCTCTGGTCATGCCCACAGCCCTCGGATGACAGACAGGGCCCTCGTTTAATGAAACGCCTTGGACCAAAGAAGCTTCTAGAGCACGGAGCATATATGGGCCCAGCTCGGATTCCCTTGGGCTTTGAAAGGAGCCTGTGGGAGCTTCTGGCAGTTTATGTGTGGGGCTGGTCCTGCAGCTTACCCTTGCCTTGCCTGTCCTTGCCTGTCCTTGCCTTGCCATATTTCCTTCTCATCCTGTTCTCAGTCTCATCCTCTCTCAATAACCCCTCGTCTGGCAGGATGTCTTTCTTTCCTATCTTCTTTTCTTTTCTCTCACTCTCCTGCTTCCTACTTCTTTTCTTTCATTTCCTCCATTTCAGTCCTGCAGCCTGGCTCTAGTTTTTCCTCTTTCCTCCTTTTGTCTTGCTTCCTTCGCGTTCTCCCTCGGTCCCATATCTTTCTTCCCGACTTGTCTCTTGAAGACTTTGGGCCACTTTGGGCCAAAGTCTGAGGATGATTTGGCCAGTTTTCAGAAGCCTGGCTGGTAGACAGCAGTGACAACAGGCAGTGACAGGCCCGGGGCTGACAGGCTCCCCCTCCCCGTCCCCTTGGTGTCAGCCGGGTGTGGCAGCAAAGCGCTCCCTAGGGGAAGGGGACCCTATCAGCCCCGGGCCTGTCACTGCCTGCTGTCCCTGCTGTCACCAGCCAGGCCTCTGAAAACAGGCCAAACCATCCCCACACTTGGGGCCACAGTGGCCCAAAGTCTCCAACAGACAAGTCGGGAAGAAAGATATGGGACCGAGGGAGTGTAATACACTGAAAAACAGGGCAGAAATGGTGAAATATTCCCATGAGATGCATGATCACTGCACCAAAACACCATGACTCAACTGAAGTAGATCTGCGGATTGTTTTTTTTTTTACCGCCAGCAGATTGTGGAAGTACAGCATAAAAACCATCCTTATGGAGAGATCTTTGCATTTTAGGCTTAGTCTAAGTGTCTCAGGTAGCTGGGATTTTTGTTTGGGCCTTAGCCATAAGATCTGACGGCTTTCCTCCTCGTCTGAAGATGATTGTACTAGAAACTATGAAGCAAAAAACGTCCTGCAGCCTGGTCTTGCCTTGCCTTATTTCCTTCTCATCCTGTTCTCTGTCTCATCCTCTCTCACTAACCGCTCGTCTGGCTGCATGTCTCTTCTTTCCCCTCTTCTTTTCTTTTCTCTCACTCTCCTTCTTCCTGCCTCTTTTCTTTCAATTCCTCCATTTCAGTCCGGCAGCCTGGCTCTAGTTTTCCCTCTTCCCTCCCTTTGTCCTGCTCTTTTTGCTTTCTCCCTCGGTCCCATATCTTTCTTCCCGACTTGTCCCTTGGAGACGTAGGGCCACTTTGGACCCAAGTCTGGGGAAGGTTTCGCCAATTTTCAGAGGCCTCGCTGGTGACAGGAGGGACAGCAGGCAGTGACAGGCACAGGGCTGACAGGGTCACCCTTTCATAGGGGGCGCTCCGCTGCCACACCCAGCTGACATAGAACCTTTGTCACAATGCCTGCTACTGTGGTGAGGATGCGGTGACTCTGCAGGTGACAGGGACACTGCTGCACTTTGTGTCAGCTCAGCAATTTCTCAGTTCCCCAAAGAAGCTGAATTCTGCCGGTCGCTGCCTTTGCTGTTGAAATGATGTCATGAGGTAGGTGTTTTGGTGTAATACACTGAAAAACAGAGCAGAAATTGTGTAATATTCCCGTGATATGCATGATCCCTGCACCGAACCACCATATACTGCAACTCAGCCTAAGGAGATCTGCAACTTATTTTTTTGTACTGCCAGCAGATTGTGGAAGTACAGTATAAAAACCATCCTTATTGAGATCTTCATATTTTAGGCTTAGTCTAAGTGTCTCAGGTAGCTGGAGTTTTTCTTTTGGCCCAATCTGTAAGGTCTTATGGCTTTCCTCTTCTGAAGACGAATGTGGAAGAAAATATAAAGCAAATAATGTCCTGCAGCCTAGCCTTGCCTTGCCTGTCCTTGCCTGTCCTTTCCTTGTCTTATTTCCTTCTCATCCTGTTCTCTGTCCCATCCTCTCTCACTAACCCCTCGTCTGGCTGCATGTCTCTTCTTTCCTCTCTTCTTTCCTTTTCTCTCACTCTCCTGCTTCCTGCCTCCTTTCTTTATATTCCTCCATTTCAGTCCTACAGCCCAACACTACTTTTTGTTTCTTCCCTCTCTTTGTCCTGCTCCCTTCGCTTTCTCTCTCTGTCCCATATCTTTCTTCCTGATTTGTCTGTTGGAGACTTTGGGCCACTTTGGCCCCAAGTCTGGGGATGGTTTGGCCAGTTCTCAGAGGCCTCACTGCTGACATCAGGGACATCCAGCAGTGACAGGCATGGGGCTGACAGGCTCACTTTCTCCAAGGGGGCACTCATCTGCCACACCCAGCTGACTTAGAACCTGTAAGAGCGAGATAAGGACCAAGCAAAACAAGTCGATTCAATGTGAATCTCGCTAAGCCATTTATTACAGAAACAAGTCTCCTTATATACATAACTATATTCTAATCACACGTCCACGCTCCAAGTATGGATTCGTTAAATGAGTATCGTGGGCTGTCCGTGCACTGGAGTCTCACTGATGATATGTCCGATGATTCACGTCACGCCAGGACTCCAGTGATTGAGGAACGCCCCTCTTTCTCACAGCAGACTCTGCCCTCAGCTTCTCGAAGCGGCCTTGAGGTCTTTTGAGCCTGACTAATTCAGCAACAGATCTTTATCTATCAAAACCCCTCCACACTTCCTCTTTTCTTTTCCTGAATTAGTCAGGCCCCTTAAACCGCACGGTGCATCCTTTTTGAAATATATTGCAACATAGAACACGTGATTAACAACATAATTACAATTACATATAATGCAGTTAAACCTTACTTAATAAGATCAAACAACTACCTGCCTATTCTTAAAACCTTAGTTCTACTATGACAGCCTTATTATCACACTATTTTAATAGATTCAAAATAACCAGACAAGTTAATACAATATATTCTCTTAAATTCCTAAAAGATCTATAACTGCGCAGTTTATAGGGTAACATACTTAATATCATCAGCATATACTAATAATGGAATTAATATCTTAAAAGTTATCTCAACCTATTTAAAAGATCAATAGCTTAACCTTAATATCCCTTCTAAAACTTTATCAGTTGCTAAACTTAGATTACTATGGTAGAGATATCTCATAATTTTACCTTATCTATGCATTGACTATCTAATCATAATATCACCCTTTTGGATCTCCTGCTGATTGTTCAAATTGCCATTCTCCACAGAAAGTACACCACCTGCTTGCTAATAGGCTTCTAGACCACCAGGTCTACGAACATCTGTAACACTGAATTAGGATCCATGGTTTACATCTGAAACAGTCCTCACAATTTATCTCCCTCCTGTCCATCTGCATCCATTGAATCTTTGTTGAATCCACTTCAATCCTTGGCCTGTAATGACACAAACATAACATTTTCCCCAGATTATCAATTGATGTGGCCTTTTTAATTGACTAGTGACTTGACCATAACTAATGTAGGTTCTTTCTGATTTAGCATGGTTTTGGGTCATACTTGCAAAGTATTTCATCACATACAATGCTTTTGACAATTGGTTTTGTGGTGCTTCCCCTACTTCCCCCCCCCCCCTTTTTTTTTTTTTTTTTGTAAAACAAACAAACAAACAAAAGAAGTTCAGAACCAGATATGTGCGTTGGATCTTGACTATGTACTCAAAATCACAAATCAAATTTAGAGGTTCCTCCTTAAAAAGCTCTAACTAATTTAAAGCTGCGCCAAGTTCTGCCAGTTGGGTTGAACCTTCAATAATTTTTACAGAATGACGCCAGTTGTTATCTTCACACCAAACCACTACAGCTTTATGAGACTTCCCAGAACCATCAACAAAAACTTTGCAAGTATGTAGGATCAGACCAAATACAAGTATGGCCTATGACCTGATGTTAAAGACTTGCAGGTTCTGCAGCAATTCACATTTAGGCATGCCAAAAACTGTGCTGTTAAGAAAACCAGCTAGTGCAATTTATAAAGACATAGATTACAAATAAAAAAAAATCAGAATTAAATTTCACAAATGGTACATATTTGACAAAAGGATCATGGTCTATTAAGACTTAAATTCATTCTCTGCATTTTCTTGATCAGAGTGACAATTGGTATATAACAGTCAGTATATCAGTTTGCTAGCAATCTCATCATACTGTCCCACAATAGCCACAGGTTGTTTCTATGTTGTAGCTATAAATAGACAAATCTGCAAGTCTAATCGAATGCAGCAGGCCTGTAAGGTTGTCATAAATTCATTCCTCAAAGTTTCTAACTCATTTTGGCTGTCATATTTATTGGATATTGTTTTCCCTTACCGGATCGAAGTCCTGTTTCAGATCTATCAGTGTAGTGTTTGCTTTATTGAAACATTGGCTGTTAATACTAGTGGAAATACAGCATTTGAAATTTCCTTGGAGATTTCTCACTTGCAGCAAGCAGATCTGCAGCATCCCAGCAGCTTTTTGTAGGCCATGCAACTAAACAGAATTCTCAGAAAAAATTATTTGAGCTTACAATTTACTTAACAAATCCTAACCTAAGAGAGGTATAGGACTTTCTGGCAAATATAAGAATTCATGTATTAAAACTTTGTTCCAAATTTGACATTCCATTGGTCTCAAAAAATGGCCTTTCTTTCGTTCTCTCCCATGACCTCAAAAACTAGCATGGTGAATTTACTGAGAAGTCTCTTACAACTAATTACCACAGAATAAGTTTATCAACAAATTTTTGGTTTAATTTTCCAGTTTCATTAGAACTATGAATCTGCTAAGGATGCCTTTAAACTTCACCCTTGGACTGCTCCATTCTGTATTACTGCAGTGGGGGGAGAGAGAACCCCCGCTTTCACTGCTTTAAAAGCAGGCAGCCAGGTTTTTCCTTTTTTTTTTTTTTTTTTCCTTTCCTGTTTTTGTTTGTTTTTTTTGTTTGTTTGTTTTTTCTTCTTACTGCAGTTCAGATATAACCAAGGTCACACAGCTGTCATATCTCAGTTATAATGAGCTGCACACAGGCCTGGGATGTTTTGGTCTTTTGTTTTCCCATTTCATTCCAGCCATAATACACTTTATATGCAATTTCAAGTAGCTCATCAATAGTTACATTTCTTAGCTCCATTTACCTTTTACAATTTAGAGATGTCAAAAACCAATATAAACCAGTATAATAAACATAAATCCATTATTCTGTTTTCCTAAATCTAAATCAGTTATTATTCTAGCAACTTTTAAATACAATCTCTTCTAAATGCACATCTATCATAGCATTTTAACAATTTAAATGCTTTTCTAACAATATAAGCAATTACTCTAATGTGTAAGGATGCATCCTAAGGGGGAGCAAGGTGAAATTTTAGCAGTGGAACCGGTTCCCATTTTGTAATTATCTCCCCAAACAAGATTCTTTTGGTACCAAATATGAATATGCAAACTAAAATACTGAGCTCAGATATGAAAACCAAATACCCAGTTCAAATATGCAGATGGATCACAGTCACACTAATTTAAGACAATATCTCAATTTTTGTATTGCACCTTTGGGCCGCTTACTGCTAAGCCAGGTGGAGGTACCTCTGGGTCTCCCTGACAAAATAGGTCAGTGCGCACTGGACCCCCAGATCGGTACTCGCTCTCCCGCCGCAGAGAGCCGGACTGGGCAAGGCCTTTTTTTTTTGTTTTGTTGGGGGTTTTTTTTGTTGTTTTTTTTTGTTGTTGTTGTTGTTGTTGTTTCTTTGTTTTGTTTTTTTGGGTTTTTTTTTTTTTTTTTTTTTTAGTGTCTCATCTGGTGCGCTACTGCTGTTATTCCAAAACCAGGATTCTTTACATGGTGTGCATACAAGAAAGCCAAATTTAGTGCACTGACATGAGAGACAGCCTGTCACAGAGTTGCGCAAGTCTGAATGCTGGAATAAAGCTAGCATGTTAGAGAGAAAAACAACAGCCACTACACACAAAATCCCATGATCACATTCATGCAGAAAAGAACCAAATTACTCATGATCTTCTGAATTATCACAAAATGCACATTTTGAGTCAACGGATTCTCATGATTTAACAGACTGCGAACTTATCGTACCATATAGCACAGACCTACCAAAATTGCAACATACTTAAAGAGATACCCACAAAGAAAACAGGTTAATAAGGAAAGCATCTTGCAGACTTTAACAAGTTTTTTGTGACCTGTGTGTTATCACTTAACTCTCTCTCAGCTTCTTGAAGTTCAAAGCACCCCTTCTGTAAAACTGTCTGAAATGAATGATTTAATGATCTCTTGTAGGGATTTATTTTGTCCTGATCTTCTGGCCTCAAAACCAACATTAATCGCAACAAGATTCTATTTTCCAGACACTTTTCCCAATCATTTAAGTTATACCGCAGCCACCATTAATTCCAATATTTTACAAGATCTTCCTTCCTTATAATTCCGAGTGCTTTCCTAAGTTTTAAAACACCTCCCAATACTGATTTTGTAGGAACACAACTGAAAACAATTATTCCTGACCCCATCTTGCAAGTAAAAACCTTGAGGGGCGAGGAGGGGGAGGGGGGGAAGGAGGCATAACTGTGGAGAAAGTTTTACGGCGCACTTAAAAACAACTAGTAAAACAATTAACTCACATTCCTGACAAGCTGCTTGATATTCAGAGAGGCAATACACAGGAACACATAATATGTACTGGAAAACTCGCAAATAACACGTTGATAGCAAACACTAGCATTCTCTACCGCTAATCTCAACACTAGTGCTTCCTTAGCTTCTAAGTTTTTGACCTGCTTACTGATGGCATCTTGAAGATGGTCAATAAATTGCATGTAATTCTCATTGGGACCCTGATTAATAGTTGCAATTGATTTGGCTGCTTTGTTGGTTTCAGGCACCTCTCTCATAGCTTGATATGCAAGATCTGTTGACTGCCTCAGGATTTCAGAAACTTATCGTGTCTGTAGTTGCGGTGTGTTAATTAGTGTCTCTTCCAGGAGTTGTGGGATACCTGCCCCCCTCGACGAATCCCCATTGTTCTGTCCTAAATGATCTATAGCTGTTACATTTCACACAGTTCTTTTGACAAATAATCTAACTCCAGTTCCTTGGACTGCTTGGTCTCCTTAGGGTCGTGTGATGGTATGGGAGGCCATTCACTCAGTAATTTTCCTCCCCCTGCCCCAGACCACTGCACCAGTGCTGCCGGCACAACAGGGGATGGAGTGGGGAGGGGGTCAAAAGACACAATCCGGGTAAACTTCACAGTCATTTTTAGGTTTGTTATCAGGCTGCAACGCTGGAAAAATTCTGGCAATGGTAGCCTGCTCAGCCTTAAAGTCTTTGAAGGTGGAAATTTTAAGCTTCCATTTAGTCGCTAGTGATTTAATTTCTTTATCATCTCCATTGCTGACCTTATTCCATAATTTCTGCCCTTTATCGTCCCAAAGTTAACGTTTAAAAGCCTTCTCATTTTCTCCCAGGTAGCCATTAATTCTATACCGAATTAATAGTCTACATATGTTACTTTCTTCTTACTTAAGTCCTCTCATAGAGAGAATAGGCAGGAGGAGTTTAACTATGGCTTCTTCCTCAGAGGATATATTTTGCCCCATAACTTCACTCTTCCCTCCTCCCGCTCCCAGCCGCTCACCATTTACGTTGACTTCTTCAACAAAATGCGGAACGTCCGTACGCCTCCACCCGGTTTTCAGTCCAGCTGATCCGCGTCCGGCTGGGCCGCTCTAGGCTTTTCCCCAACTTCCGTGGTACGCCGTTCAGAGTATTACGTCGGGGTCACCATATGTAAGAGCGAGATAAGGACTAAGCAAAACAAGTCGATTCAATGTGAATCATGCTAAGCCATTTATTACAGAAACAAGTCTCCTTATATACATAACTATATTCTAATTACGCGTCCACGCTCCAAGCATGGATTCGTTAAATGAGTATCGCGGGCTGTCCGTGTACTGGAGTCTCACTGATGATACGTCTGATGATTCACGTCACGCCAGGACTCCGGTGATTGAGGAACGCCCCTCTTTCTCACAGCAGACTCTGCCCTCAGCTTCTCGAAGCGGCCTTGAGGTCCTTTTGAGCCTGATTGATTCAGTAACAGATCTTTATCTATCAAAACCCCTCCACAAGAACCTTTGTCACAACGCCCTCTACCATGGCGAGGATGTGATGACTCTGCAGGTGACAGGGACGCTGCAGGACTTGGTGTCAGCTCAGCAATTTCTCAGTTCCCCAAAGAAGCTGAATTATGCAAATTGCTGCCTTTGCTGTTGAGATTATGTCATCAGGTGGGTGTTTTGGTGTAATACACTGAAAACCGGAGCAGAAATGTTGAAATATTCCCATGATATGCATGATCCCTGCAGCAAACCAGCATGACTCAGTCTAAGGAGATCTGCAGCTTATTTTTTTTGTACCGCCAGCAGATTGTGGAAGCACAGTATAAAAACCATCCTTATGGAGAGATCTTTGTATTTTAGGCTTAGTCTAAGTGTCTCAAGGAGCCAGGGTTTTAGTTTGAGTGTAATCCATAAGGTCTTATGGCTTTCCTCCTTTTCTGAAGATGAATGTGCTAGAAACTATAAAGCAAAAGTCATGAAGCCTAGCCTTGCCTTGCCTGTCCTTGCCTTGTCTTATTTCCTTCTCATCCTGTTCTCTGTCTCATTCTCTCTCACTAACCCCTCGTCTGGTTGCATGTTTCTTCTTTCCTCCCTTCTTTCCTTTTCTCTCACTCTCCTGCTTCCTGCCTCTTTTCTTTCAAATCCTCCATTTCAGTCCTACAGCCCAACACTACTTTTTTTTCTTCCCTCCCTTTCTCCTGCTCCCTTTGCTTTCTCCCTCTGTCCCATATCTTTCTTCCCAACTTGTCTGTTGGAGACTTTGGGCCACTTTGGCCCCAAGTCTGGGGATGGTTTGGCTAGTTTTCAGAGGCCTGGCTGGTGACAGCAGGGATAGCAGGCAGTGACAGGCACAGGGCTGACAGGCTCCCCCTCCCCTAGGGGGCGCTCAGCTACCACACCCAGCTGACATAGAACCTTTGTCACAATGCCTGCTACCGTGGTGAGGATGCAGTGACTCTGCAGGTGACAGGGACACTGCAGTACTTGGTATCAGCTCAGCAATTTCTCAGTTCCCCAAAGAAGCGGAATTCTGCCAATTGCTGCCTTTGCTGTTGAAATGATGTCATGAGGTGGCTGTTTTGGTGAAATACACTGAAAACCAGAGCAGAAATGTTGAAATATTCCCATGATATGCATGATCCCTTCACCAAACCACCATGACTCAGCTGAAGTAGATCTGCAGCTTGTTTTTGTGTACTGCCAGCAGAACGTGGAAGTATAGTATAAAAAACATCCTTATGGAGAGATCTTTGTATTTTAGGCTTAGTCTAAGTGTCTCAAGTAGCTGGGGTTATGCTACTCCATAAGTTCTGATGGCTTTCCTCCTTGTCTGAAGACGAATGTGGTAGAAACTGTAAATAAAATTAAAGTCCTGTGTCATGAGATGATGTGGAGAATGCAAAATTGCCGGCAGGTAATTTGAGCACGACAGGCAGGCCGGCGAGAGTAATGAGTCTAATTCAATATGAATTTAGCATCAATACCCTTTAATTAACTCTTAACAACACTCAGTATCAATGTCCACCAGACCACGTTTTTCCAGACCCCACAGAGTAGCCCACAGGCCCCTCTTCTCTTTTGGCCAACAAGTTTTATCAGTCCAGGTTTGTTCTGGCACAAGCGCCCTCGCGGCTCTCAGGGTAGCGCTTTGTTCGGACTTCATTACTTCTAATGATTCTAACGCGTTTCTCCACAATTCTCTCCGAGCTTTAATTTCTTTCTTTTCTTCCCCTCTGATAGACTTATGCCACGTGGTATCCCACTCCGTTGGGGAAAACGAAAGTGGAATTTCTCCAGTGTGTCCCCACTTCTGAGCTAAAAAAATCAATGTGACTAGGTTTTCCTGTGACAATTCGATACCTCTCTTAGAGAGTATACTCATCAACAGTGCCACGGCTGTTTCAATATCCATTATCTTATCAGCGCGGTCTTAAAGTAGAAGGCGAGTGGCCAGTTCGTCTGGTGCTTGTCTTTTGATACCGGACAAAGCACACTCTCCTACAACCCGACTTGGCTCTGTCTTTAGGAATACTGCTTACCGTAGTAAATGTGCTCCATAGTTCCTGCTTTGTGAACCATCCTCTGCTACCGTTTGTCATGAGACGAAGTGGAGAATGCAAAATTGCCGGCAGGACCTCTTTGAGCACGACGGGCGGGCCGGCGAGAGTAATGAGTCTAATTCAATATGAATTTAATATCAATACGTTCTAATGAACTCTTAACAACACTCAATATAAATGTCCGCCAGACCACGTTTTTCCAACCCTTATATACTCTATACCAAAAGGACATGCGGCAAGCACAGGCTACGATTGGTTACACTTGCAGTCATTTTTTCCACCCCCACGATGGTGATTAGCTGCAGGACACTGTCCACAGTGGTGCTCTTCCTGCAGCCTGGGTTGAGGGCAGACCAACTTCTGTTTATTTCCGTCTGGTCCTAGTGCACCACATCAAATGCTGGCTTGTTCACAGCAGACAGCCCAAAACTCTCCACAGTCCTGCAGCCTAGCCTTGCCTTGCCTGTCCTTGCCTGTCCTTGCATTGCCTTATTTCCTTCTCATCCTGTTCTCTGTCCCATCCTCTCTCACTAACCCCTCATCTGGCTGCATGTCTCTTCTTTCCTCTCTTCTTTCCTTTTCTTTCACTCTCCTGCATCCTGCCTCCTTTCTTTCAGTTCCTCCATTTCAGTCCTACAGCCCAACACTACTTTTTTTTCTTCCTTCCCTTTCTCCTTCTCCCTTCACTTTCTCCCTCGGTCCCATATCTTTCTTCCCGACTTGTCTGTTGGAGACTTTGGGCCACTTTGGCCCCAAGTCTGGGGATGGTTTGGCCAGTTTTCAGAGGCCTGGCTGGTGACAGCCAGGACAGCAGGCAGTGACAGGCACAGGGCTGACAGGCTCCCCCTCCCCTAGGGGGTGCTGAGCTGCCACACCTAGCTGACATAGAACCTTTGTCACAATTCCTGCTACTGTGGCGAGGATGTGGTGACTCTGTAGGTGACAGGGATGCTGCAGGACTTGGTGTCAGCTCAGCAATTTCTGAGCAGAAATGTTGAAATATTACCATGATATGCATGATCCCTGCAGCAAACCAGCATGACTCAGCCTAAGGAGATCTGCAGCTTATTTTTTTTGTACTGCCAGCAGATTGTGGAAGTACAGTATAAAAACCATCCTTATGGAGAGATCATCGTATTTTAGGCTTAGTCTAAGTGTCTCAAGTAGCTGGGGTTTTAGTTTGGGCCTAATGTCGACCATAAGCAGAAAGGAAAAAAGGGATGAGATCCTCGTGATCTCCCACTTTTATTTGAAGTATTCACGTGAATAGAATGTTATGCACAGTTGGTCAGTCTCTTGGTCACTTGTTGCTCGTTGCCTGTCTTGTGAGATGTCCATCTATGCTTATCAATAAGTTTGCATTCCATTGCTAGGCTTACCAAAACATGTATATGGTTCTCCAGGAAAATGCATCTAATATGAAGCTTTAGCTGACAGGAAAAATTCACTCAAAGAGAAACTTGTTTTTTAACAAAACCAAAACAGCCAGTTTGGCCCCAAATCTAGGGATGTTTTGGCCAGCTTTCAATGGCCTTGCTGGTGAGAGGACGGACACGAGGCAGTGACAGGCCCAAGGCTGACAGGCTCCCTTTCCCCGAGGGGGTCCTTGGATGCCACCCTTAGCTGACATAAAACCTTAGTCACAGCTCATGTAGGTGCTCCGAAACACCACCGCAATGGGGAGGTTCCTTGTGAGACGAAGGAGATGCCGTATGGTGCAAGGATTAGGTCAATCAGGCCAAGTCGGCAATAGACCTCAAATGTTCCACGACCTTGACTCGAATTGGAGACAGGTGGTTGGGAAGGGAGCTTGAGGAGGATCCAGCCACACTGCCGGCTTGGGGCAGCACTAGCCCAGGGCTTCCTGCAACCAAGGCCTGGACACCCCGAGGACAGAGATTTCCTGCAGCCTTCTGGGTCCCGAGGTGGAGCAGGAACAGATGAGCACAGGGGGAAAACTGTCATTTTTTTAATTGGCTTTATTGATTTCAAAAAACGATCCAAGGCCGAGCAGAGGCTGGTGGCACCACGTCCTCAGGGCAGGTGAACGCCGCAGTCACCGTCCATGCACCTATCCCTGGCGTGCCACCCTCAGACGTTCCCTCTGGACGAGGCGCAGGCTCAGGACCAGCTGCATGTCCAGGCACCCACGTGGCACTGGCAGCCACGCTCTACTCCTCTTGCTGTCCCGTGGTGCAGCTGCAGCGGAAAGCCCTGCGCAGAGCCCGGAGCGCCCTCCTGAACCGAGATGCGCTGGGCAGGTGATGTCTGCACTGGTCTCTCCTCCATGCTCTCCAGACATTGGAGAAACCATGTTTTCTTCTTCATCGTTTGCAGCTGGGACAAGAGGGGCTGTGCTGGCCTGTCCCTCATCCTCTCCTGTCAAATGAGCCTCAATGGCTTCAAGTCCTGCAGGTGCTGGTGCTGCCATTGGAACATCCATGCATTGGGCCCGCTGCTGCTGTTCCACCGGTTGCTGGCCATGTCCCTGGATCTCAGCCTCAGCCCTGCGCACGGCCTCACTGACGATGTACTCCACAATGTGTGACAAAGCCACATCATCTTCTGTGGAGCTGTGCTGGGCAGGTGCTGGGCTCTCTGCTTTGTTGCTGCCTCTGTGTCTGTGCAGCTGGGCAAGCCAGATCTCCCCTGGGGACCTGCAAGGGTGTCCTGGATGTGCTCCTGGACCGAGGGGTTGATCCAGATGCTGTGGATGGAGTTGTCTCCGCCTTGACATCTCTCTTTGCTGTTCTCCTCCTCCACATCTATGCACTGGGCCAGGTCCTGCTATTCCTCTGGTTCCTGGCCAGCTCCCAGGATCTCAACCACAGTCCTGCGCATGGCCTCACTGACGATGTGCTGGGCTGTGGCCCATAGAGCTGCATTGTAGGCTGTGGAGCCCTGTGGGGCAGGTGCCAGGCATTCTGCCTCTGCTGCTGCCTCGGTGTCGGTGCTGCGAGGCCAGCCAGACCCCTCCTGGTGACCTTCATGGTGGTCCTGGAAGTGCTTCTGGACCGAGGGCATAAGCCAGGTGCTCTGGAGGGTGTGCTGGCCCAGGCTGTGGCTGACCTGTGGGCAGGAGGAGGAGCAGGACACATAGGATGGAGGTGGCAGTCCTGGCACCGCAGCAGCTGCTTGCGGCCCCGTCCAACCACCAGCCTCTCCCTCCTGCCCTGTACCATCCCTCCCCTGTGGCCTATGGAGCAAGGGGGGCAGCCTTAAGGGCTGGGAGTGGGCGTTTGCCTCTTTGTCGATGAGCATCTTAGGCCTCGTCTACCACAGAGCTGCAATGGGCACCCAGGGGAGCTTCTGCCTCTTGAGAAGCTGCTGCCTCCTGAGAAGATGCTGCTCCTGAGAAGATGCTACCTCCTGAGAAGCTGCTTTCCTGGGAGTGAGCACCCCAGGGCTCTCGCTCCTTAAATACCCCCACGGTGAGGGCAGGGACCCCCGTGTCACAATGGCTTCTGGCTATAACGACCCTGTGTCACAATGGCTTCTGGTTATGACGAGGTGCCCACATCACAGAGCCTAGGCGGTCGCCACAGAGACACCCACCTCCAGGCCCCGCTAGGACTGGCTGTACGCGGCGTGGGGCAGCCCCTGCTTGAAGGGAGCAGAGAATGGCGGGGGAAGCTGTCCCCAGCACACAGGACCCTGTCCCCCAGAGCTTTGCTCAGAGATGCTGCTGCCTGCTCTGCTACACCTGTGAGAATCTGCATTCAGAGCTTGTTTGCAGGACAAACCAAGGGCCACTCTACAGCCTCACCACACTGATTCTTTGTTTGCAACATGATCGTCATGAGTTTTCTTAAGTAGGTATGAGCCTACTTTGAAGAAAAAAGGCTGAAGCCACATTCACAAAACCACACAGTCCATTTTCAGCAACAGAATCTACCGTTTCCCCCTTTTGTGACAACCAGGGTTCTCTCAAGGTGTGCTTTTACAGTACTTCTGAGCTGTTCAATGACTCACTTGCTAAAGGAGGTGGACTCATCCAGCTCCCAGTTTTAGCCTGCCAGCTCTCCAATGCATTGCCTCTGCCACCTTCCTTCTACCCAGTCGTGCAAAGAAAGCTGATAAGCCGGCGATCGGCAAGAGAGCTACAATGAAGCATGCCGAACAGAGAAAATACCAGCAGCTCATCTGCTCACACATTGTTTCTGATATATGCTTGAACCTAAATACGTTTGTGCTTCTGTGAGATTAAA
Source organism: Nesoenas mayeri (assembly GCF_963082525.1). Classification (NCBI taxonomy): domain Eukaryota; kingdom Metazoa; phylum Chordata; class Aves; order Columbiformes; family Columbidae; genus Nesoenas; species Nesoenas mayeri. The sequence goes on from NC_137554.1 coordinate 2,859,663, forward strand.
GATGTCCATCTGAATATGTGATAGCGCACACCGGTGCAATTGGTTGTTTATACATTCAGTCCTGAGGTGCGGGGCTTTCAGAACTGGGTCTGTGGAGACGTCTGCATAGATGCCACTGTCTGAACATGCACACTCGATTGTTTACCAAAACATATGCAGACGCCTCTTCCCACGTAGTTCTGCAGGCACAGAGGTACCTCTGTTCGGAAGAGACAAGGTAATCGCGTGTGCATGCACAGAAGAAAAATCAGACCAGGTGCCTTTGTGTGAACATGAAAGAGCCGTCTATATACTCTTTGAACACAGGCTCTGCTGGTTTTGGCACTTTTCAGGCACACTCCTGAAAGCCGCGCACACTGCTGTTCATTCGCTAAATGCTGTCTTCGGAAACATTTCTCCGGTCGATGTACAGCTCAGCTTTCTTCTCGTGTAACTGAGAAATGTTAGTGCAGGGAATCCGTCTCTGTTGAACATACGTCAATCCTGCCTCAGTTTTCCTTTGTTGCCTCTGCCTAGATGATTTCCTTTTTCTCTGTTCACTGGAGCAGTCATGAATGTGCTGTTTTACACACAGGCACAGCCAACGCACACCAAGTGTCAACAGACACACTCCGCTGAGCTCAACACTAGCGCAGATGCACATGTGTGACGAAATCAACACACATGTTTGTGGAGGGAAAGACATGGACTCACACGCATGTGGAGCGACGGATAGATACAGCAGGCGCTAAGGAACACAGACTGACAGGCACACTGCCTCCACACCAACAGGGACCAGTTTGCAGGCATCCTAGACGTTGATTATCGAGCTTGAGCAAACATGATCCTGAGCAAAAGTCCCAAACACTTCCAGGAAAGACATATTCTCTCCCACAAGCACACAAGTGTTTGCCCTCAGCTATAGATCAGGGATAAGCTTGTGAAGAGATGCTCTGTTGCTCTTTCATGTTATGGCATGATCTGTTTCATTTCTCTTGTAGATCGATTGCTAAGTGTCTTTCCTCGGGCCACTGTGAAGCATCTACCATAAGGGAGAAGTACCACAGAGCAGCATTCAGTACTGCTTACGACTGTCTTTGCTCCTTTACTAGCAGAGCTCCCTTGCATCTGTCTGCATGAGAAATGCAGGACTGGGCAACATTGTGCAAAACGGTAAGGCATGAAAAGGCAACAGGGCAAGGCAAGGCAAGACAAGAGAAAAGGGCAAGGAAAGACAAGGCAAAAGGGAAAGCAAGGCAAGGCAAAAAGGAAAGGCAAAGTAATGCAAAAGGGCAAGGCAAGGCAAAAGCGGAAGGCAAGGAAAGACAAGGCAAAAAAACAAGGCAAAAGGACAAGGCAAGGGAAAAGGGCAATGCAAGGTAAGGCAAGGAAAAAGAGCAAAGCAAGGCAAGGCAAAGCAAAAGCACAAAACAAGACAGGGCAAGGAAAAAGGGAAAGGCAAGGCAAGGCAAAACGGCATGGCAAGGCAAAGCAAAATGGCAAGTCAAAAGGGTAAGGCAAGGCAAGGGAAAAGAGCAAGGTAGGCAAGAGAAAAGGGCAAGGCAAGGCAAAAGGGAAAAGCAAGGCAAGGCAAAAAGGAGAAGCAAGGCAATGCAAAAGGTCAAGGCAAAGCAAGGCAAGGCAAAAGCGGAAGGCAAGGCAAGACAAGGGAAAAGGGCAAGGCAAGGCATGGCAAAAGGGAAAAGCAAGGCAAGAGAAAATGGAAAAGCAAGGCAAGAGAAAATGGAAAAGCAAGGCAAGTCAAGGCAAAAGGGCAAAGCAAGACAAGGGAAGAAAAAAAGCCAAGGCAAGGCAAGGCAGGGGAAAAGGGCAAGGTAAGGAAAAAGGGCAAGGCAAGGCATGGCAAAAGGGAAAAGCAAGGCAAGAGAAAAGGGAAAAGCAAGGCAAGAGAAAAGGGAAAAGCAAGGCAAGTCAAGGCAAAAGGGCAAAGCAAGACAAGGGAAGAAAAAAAGCCAAGGCAAGACAAGGCAGGGGAAAAGGACAAGGTAAGGAAAAAGGGCAAGGCAAGGGAAAAGGTCAAGGGAAGGTAAGGCAAAAAGGCAAGGTAAGGCAAGGCAAGCAACAACCTGTGTGCAATCCACCGAGTGTGGGTGTTCAGACAGTGACATATATTCAGACGTGCCTACAGACACCTTTCTGAAAGCCTTGGACCCCAAGACTGAATGTATGTGCAGCCACTTGCACCACTGTGCACAATCACAAATTTAGACGGCAGAGTTAAATCTCACAGAAGCACCAACGTCTTGGTTTTCAGCCTTCGTCACAAACAAGGTTGTGAACGTCTTTGCCATTTTTTGGTCTGTGCAACGTGTCTTCTTGCGTTTCGCTTTCCGATCGCAGGCTTAGCAGTTTTCTTTATATTACTAGGTATACCAAAAGGAAGAGATAGCGTAGGAAATGTCGCCGTCTGCCTTCTTCAGTGTTGGAAACTAGTTGCTCTCCCTTCTCTCTGTCTACGTGCACACATAGGATTCCTCACTGAAAACACGCTGAAACATTTCCACAAGCGTCCAGGTATGTGCACCCACCACCACGTGCATGCACACACAGCTACAGAAAAGAACATAATTTTGCACACACTGATATATAAGCAAAGGAGTGGCCACGCACTACGCACTCTTCTGCAAGCACACCCTCTCACCTCTCTTTACAGAAAGAAGTACATGAAACGCACTCTCCTGCTTGAGGCTAAAGAAGTCTATTGATGGTTGGGATACTGTGCGTGGCTTCAGATGAGGCGGAAAGCCATCAGACCTTTTAGATTAGGCCCAAACAAGAACCCCAGCTACTTGAGACACGTAGACTAAGCCTAAAGCACAAAGAGCTCTCCGTAAGGATGGTGTTTATACTCTACTTTCACAATCTGCTGGCAGTACAAAAAAATAAGCTGGACTCTGTGACTGTGACTCTGTGACATCTGTGACTGTGACTCTGTGATTGTGACTTTGTGACTCTGACTGTGTGACTCTGGGACTCAGTGACTGTCACTGTGTTACTGTGACTCTGTGTCTCTGTGACTATGACTACTACTCTATTACTCTGAATATGTGACTCTGTTTGTAACCCTGTTACTAGCACTGTGACACTGTGACCGTGACTCTTTGAGTCTGTGACTGTGACTCTGTGACATCTGTAACTCTGTGACTCTGCGACTTTGTCTTCTGTGACCCTGTGACTGACCATGAATCTGTGACTGTGGCTCCATGATTACGTGACTCTGTGACTCCATAACTCTCTGACTGTGACTGTGATGCTGTGACAGTGACTGTGATACTGTGACTCAGTGACTGTGATACTGTGACTCTGTGACTGTGACTCTGTGGCTCTGTGACTGTCAGTCTATGACACTGTGACTCTCTCTCTGTAGACTCTGTCACTCTGTAACTTTGAGTCTGTGACTCTGTCTCTCTGTAATTTGAGTCTGTGACTGACACTGTGACTCAGTGATTCTGTGTCTCTATAACTGAAACTTTGTGGGTCTTTGATTGTGACTCTGTTTCTCTGTGACTCTGTGATTGTGTCTATGTGACTGTGACTCTGTGACTCTGACTCTTGGACTCTGTGACTGTGACTCTGCGACGTCTGTGAATATGACTCTGTGACATCTGTGTCTGTGACATCTGCGACTCTGTGACTGTGACTCTGTGACTGTGACTGTGATTCTGTGACATCTGTGACTCTGTGACTGTGAGGCTGTGAGTCTGTGATTGTGACTTTGTGACTCTGTGACTCTGGCTGTGTGACTCTGGGACTCTGACCGTGACTCTGTGACTCTGTGATTCTGTGACTGTTACTCTGTGACTTTGACTGTTACTCTGTGATATTTGTGACTCTTTGACTGTGAATGTCTGCCTCGAGTCTGTGAGTATGTGACATCTGTGACTGTAAATCTGAGTCTGTGACTCCTTGACTGTGACTCTGTGACTCCCTGACCCTGTGACAGCATGTGAATCTGTTACTGTGACTCTTTGACCCTGTGACTGCCTGTGAGTCTTTCACTATGACTCCATGATTTTGTGACTCTGTGAGTCTGTAGCTGTGCCTCTGAGACAGCTGAGACTCTCTGACTGTGAGTCTGTATCTCTGTGACTGTGACTCTGTGACATCTATGACTCTGTGACTCTCTGACTGTGACTCTGTGTCTGTGACTCTGTGACTATGAGACTGTGATTCTGTGAGTCTTTGACATCATATCTGTGACTACAACTCAATAACACTGATTATGTGACTCTGTTTGTGACCCTCTAACTGGGACTGTGACACTGTGACTGTGAATGTATGGTTGTGACTCTGAGACAGTGACTCTGTGACAGTCACTGTGTGACTGTGTGACTGTGTGACTCTAATTGTGACGGTGACTCTGATATTGTGAGTCTTATTCTGTTACTCTGTGACTGTGAATCTGTGACCCTGTGACCCTGTTACTGTGGCTCTGTGACTGTGACACTCTGACTATGTGATTATGACTCTGACTTGGTCACTGTGACTGTGACTCTGTAACATCTTTGATTCTGTGACTATGACTCTGTGACTATGTGACTCAGACTCTGTGACTCTGTAACTCTGACAACGACTCTATGACTCTGAGTCTGTGATACTGTGACCCTGTGAATGTGACTCTGTGACTCTTTGACTGTGTGAGAGTCTGTCAGAAGATGGAGCAGTATTTGCCTGAACATAGCCATCAAGAACTTAGAGAACTGAAGCCCTGACCGAAGGAACACATGGACTTGGAGAAAGGCCCAAGGAGAAGCATTGTGTTGAACTGTTTTCTCCAATATCGGAGGGCTCCTTCTAACAATGGCTGTTGTGTGGACTTTGCCTGCTGCTTCAGCCAAATGAGCCTCAGCCTCCTGAAAGCTATTGTTATGAGGGTTTCTTTGACCCAGGAACAATAGCTGCTGTTCAGAAGAATGTGTTCTCACCTGCAGCCTCAGTTACACATGTCCTTCACCTGCTCCCTCAAACAATGGCCAATAAAAAGAAGCATGCCCAGAAGCTCGCCAAGGGTCCTGAGGTCACCCAATGGACCAGAGAAAGACACCTGAATGTTGGACACATAAGCATTGGCAAAAGAAAGCATGGATATTTTGAGCCTGTGCAGTATGAGCCTAGGTTGCAAAATCAAGGTGGAGGCTGGTCTAAAACAATGGAAGCAAGGTGGGGTGAAGAAGCATAAAAGGTGACTCCAGAATGGACACCGTTGAAGAGTCACAGTCAAAGAGTCACAGACTCAGATTCACAGAGTCACAGAGTCAGAGAGTCACAGAGTCACAGCTGTAACAGAGTCACAGTTACAGAGTCACAGAGTAACAGACACAGACTCACAGTCACAGTCACAGAGAAAGAGAGTCACAGTCACAGAGTCACAGAGTCGTAGAGGTCATGCATATCATGGGAATATTTCACCATGTAAGCTCTGTGACTCTTTGACCCTGTGACTGCCTCTGAGTCTGTCACTGTGACTCTTTGACCCTGTGACTGCCTGTGAGTCTGTCACTGTGAATCCATGATTTTGTGACTCTGGGAGTCTGTATCTGTGCCTCTGAGACAGCTGTGACTCTCTGACTGTGAGTCTGTATCTCTGTGACTGTGACTCTGTGACATCAGTGACTCTGTGACTTTGTGACTGTGACTGTGTGTCTGTCCCTGTGACTCTGTGACTATGTGACTGTGATTCTGTGAGTCTTTGACACCGTGACTGTGACTACAACTTTATTACTCTGATTATGTGACTCTGTTTGTGACCCTCTAACTGGGACTGTGACCCTGTGACTGTGACTCTGTGACTCTCTAATTGTGACGGTTAACTATAAGATTGTGACTCTGAGTCTGTGGCTCTGTGACTGTGAATCTGTGACACTGTGACCCTGTACAATTCCTCTTTGTGAAACTCTCACTCTATGACTATGTGACTCTGGCTACATGACTCTGAATCTGTGACATCTGTGACTCTGAATCTCAGTCTGTGACTTTGTGACTGTGACTCTGTGATTGTGACTTTGTGACTCTGACTGTGTGACTATGGGACCCTGGGACTGGGACTGTGTTACTATGACTCTGTGACTCTGTGACTGTGACTCTGTGACTTTCACTGTGACTCTGTGATTTTTGTGACTCTTTGACTGTGACTCTCTGACTCTGAGTCTGTGACTGTATGACATTTGTGATTCTGTGACTGTGACTCTGTGACTGTGTCTCTGTGGCCCTGTGACAGACTGTGAGTGTGTCACTATGATTCCATGATTTTGTGACTTTCTGACTCTGTAACTGAGACTCTGAGACAGCTGTGACTGCATGACTCTGTGTCTCTCAGATTGTGACTGCGACTCTGAGTCTGTGAGTCTGTGATTCTGTAACTGTGAATCTGTGACCCTGTGACTCTGACTGTGACTCTGTGACTGTGACACTGTGACTCTGTATCTGTGACACTGTGAGTCTATGACTGTACCTCTGTGACAACTGTGATTCTGTGACGGTGACTCTGTGACTGTTGCTCTGTGATACCTGTGAGTCTCTGACTCTGCTCGGAGCTGACAGGCTCCTCCTCCCCTAGGGGGCACTCGGCTGCCACACCCAGCTGACATAGAACCCTTGTCACAATGCCCGCTACCGTAGCGACGATGCAGTGACTCTGCAGATTATTTTTTTCTACTGCCAGCCCATTGCGGAAGTACAGTATAAAAACCATCCTTATGGAGAGATCTTTGTATTTTAGGCTTAGTCTAAGTGTCTCAAGGAGCCGGGGTTTTAGTTTGGGCCAAATCCATAAGGTCTTATGGCTTTCCTCCTCGTCTGAAGACGAATGTGCTAGAAACTATCAAGCAAAAGAAAAGTCCTGCAGCCTAGCCTTGCCTTGCCTGTCCTGCCTCTCCTTGCCTTGTCTTATTTCCTTCTCATCCTGTTCTCTGTCCCATCCTCTCTCACTAACCCCTCGTATGGCTGCATGTCTCTTCTTTCCTCTCTTCTTTCCTTTTTTCTCACTCTCCTGCTTCCTGCCTCTTTTCTTTCAATTCCTCCATTTCAGTCCTGCAGCCCAACACTACTTTTTATTCTTCCTTCCCTTTCTCCTGCTCCCTTCTCTTTCTCCCTCTCTCCCATAGCTTTCTTCCCGACTTGTATGTTGGAGACTTTGGGCCACTTTGGCCCCAACTCTGGGGATGGTTTGGCCAGCTTTCAGATTCCTGGCCAGTGACAGTAGGGACAGCAGGCAGTGACAGACCCGGGGCTGACAGGCTCCCCCTACCCTAGCGGGCGCTCCGCTGCCACACCCAGCTGACATAAAACGTTTGTTACAATGCCTGCTACCGTGGCGAGGATGTGGTGACTCTGCAGGTGACAGGGACGCTGCAGGTGTCAGCTCAGCAATTTCTCAGTTCCCCAAAGAAGCTGAATTCTGCCGGTCGCTGCCTTTGCTGTTGAAATAATGTCATCAGGTGGGTGTTTTGCTGTAATACACTGAAAAACAGAGCAGAAATGTTGAAATATGCCCCTGATATGCATGATCCCTTCACCAAACCACCACGACACAGCCTAAGGTGATCTGCAGCTTATTTTTTTGTACTGCCAGCAGATTGTGGAAGTATAGTGTTCGAGGTTTTAGATTGCGGGGTGACAATAAAACCCTGGTAGATGTATTGTTAACCTCCTCTCCCCCACCCACTTCCCCTTTTTGCCCCTCCCTCTCCCCCCTTCCCACTCAGGACAGGCGATCGGGAGGGAAAGAAGGACAGAGAGAAGAAAGTTGGAAAGAATTAAAGATGTTTTACTAATGCTACTAATGAGAATAGAGAAAATAATACAAAATATACAAAACCAATCTTGAAAGTCTCAGCAACTGCAGAGCTGGCACCCAAAGTCCTGGATTGGACTGCACAGTCAGTCGGAGCTGGATTCAGTCTCTCACTAAGCCTCAGTTCGCAGGGACGACTAGCAAGGTCCTCTCCTAATGTCGGCCATAAGCAGAAGGGAAAAGGCAAAAAGGGAGGGAAAAAGGGGCAAGATCCTCATGATCTCCCACTTTTATATGAAGTATTCACATGAATGGAATGTTGTACACAGTTGGTCAGTTTCTTGGTCACTTGTTTCTCATCGCCCCTCTCGCGAGATGTCCATCCATGCTTATCAGTAAGTTTGCATTCCACTGCTAGGTTTACAAAACATGTGTTTGGTTTTCCAGGAAAATGCAGTTAATATGAAGGCTTTAGCTGACAGGCAAATTCACTAAAAGAGAAACTTGTTTTTAACAAAACCGGGACATTCCACCCCTTATAATATGCCATTCACTGAATACTTAAAGCTATCAGTACAATCTGTCAACACAATCTAATTAATCACTACTACTATACATATATATATACATATGTACATATATACACAGGAGTAATTAATCTTAATCAGTGGACCATCCTTTGAAAAGTTCATTAAATTCATTTTGTCACAACAGTCTCCCAGGGCAGGAAAAATGGTACAAGTGCATCTCATGACCACTGTTTGTGGGATAAGACATCAACTTCAAAGAAGTTGTCAGGTGCCACTCAGAGAAGCTAGCTCTGGTTTCATCATCACTGTCTTGATCTGAATGACACTTATTAAATATTGTTAGTATGGCAATTCACATCCTGCAGTTCAGTATTGAATATTTTCACCTAAACTCAAATCCCCTTGAGGTACACACCGAACTTCTCTATCCTTAAGCATCACCCACCAGGTGCTGCCAGGTCCCTGGGCAAAACCAATCCCACGAATGGGCTTGCCTTTGCCTGAGGCAGGAGTAACCCAGACTGCCTTTCCTAACATATTTTTCATGTGTACTGCAGGGACTTTATCTCCTTCTACAGTCCATAGAATTTCTGATTGGGCAGGCCCGGCTCGATTGGTTGATCCCCTAGTGTTGACCAACCAAGTGGCTTTTGCTAAATGTGAATCCCAGTTTTTAAAGGTTCTACCACCAAGTGCCTTTAGTGTAGTTTTTAGCAAACCATTGTACCTTTCAGTTTTCCCAGAGGCTGATGCATGATATGGAATATGATATACCCACTCAATACCATGTTCTTTGGCCCAATTGTCTATAAGACTGTTTTTGAAATGAGTACCGTTGTCTGATTCAAGTCTTTCTGGCATACCGTGTCGCCAAAGGACTTGCTTTTCAAGGCCCAAGATAGTATTTCAGGCTGTAGCATGAGGTACAGCATATGTTTCCAACCATCCAGTGGTTGCTTCCACCATTGTAAGTACATAACGCTTACCTTGACGTGTTTGTGGAAGTGTAATATAATCAATCTGCCAAGCTTCTCCATACTTATACTTTAACCATCGCCCCCCATACCATACAGGCTTTAACCGTTTCGCTTGTTTGATTTCGGCACAAGTTTCACATTCATGAATAACCTGTGAAATAGTGTCCATAGTTAAATCCACCCCTCGATTGTGAGCACATTTATATGTTACATCTCTACCTTGATGCCCTGAAGCATCATGGGCCCATCGAGCTAGGAAAAGTTCACCTTTATGTTGCCAGTCCATGTCCACCTCAGCTACTTTAATCTTAGCAGCTTGATCTACTTGTTGGTTGTTCAGATGTTCCTCGGTGGCTCGACTTTTAGGCACATGAGCATCTACATGACGAACTTTCACAGGCAGGCTCTCTAGCTGAGCAGCAATGTCTTGCCACAGTGTGGCAGCCCCAATGGGCTTACCTCTGCGCTGCCAGTTGCTTTTCTTCCATTGCTGTAGCCACCCCCACAAGGCATTTGCTACCATCCATGTGTCAGTATAGAGATAAAGTATTGGCCACTTTTCTTGTTCAGCAATGTCCAAAGCCAGCTGGATGGCTTTCACTTCTGCAAATTGACTAGATTCACCTTGTCCTTCAGTGGCTTCTGTAACTTGTCGTGTGGGACTCCACACAGCAGCTTTCCACCTTCGATGTTTTCCTACAAGACGACAGGATCCATCTGTGAACAGTGCATACTGCTTATCAGTCTCTGAAAGTGTATTATACAGTGGTGCTTCTTCAGCACGTTTTATTTCCTCATCTGGAGACATCTCAAAGTCTTTACTTTCTGGCCAGTCTGTAATCACTTCTAAGATACCTGGGCGATTGGGACTTCCAATTTGAGCTCGTTGCATGATCAGTGCAATCCATCTACTCCACGTAACTTCCTTTGCATGATGTGGAGAGGGAACCGTCCCTTTGAACATCCAGCTCAGCACTGGCAGTCAAGGTGCTAGGAGGAGCTGTGCTTCAGGACCGATCACTTCTGAAGCAGCTCGAACTCCTTCGTATGCTGCTAGTATCTCTTTTTCAGTTGGAGTATAGTTGGCCTCAGATCCTTTGTATCCTCGACTCCAAAAACCTAAGGGTTGACCTCGAGTTTCTTCTGGTGCTTTCTGCCAGAGGCTCCAGGTAAGTCCATTATCTCCGGCTGCAGTGTAGAGCACATTTTTAACATCTAGTCCAGTCCGAACTGGTCCAAGGGCCACTGCATGAGTTATCTCATGCTTAATTTGTTCAAAGGCTTGTCGTTGTTCAGGGCCCCACTCAAACTGGTTCTTTTTACGAGTCACTCGATAGAGAGGGCTCACAATCTGGCTGTAGTCAGGAATATGCATCCTCCAAAAACCTACAATGCCCAAGAAAGTCTGTGTCTCCTTTTTATTAGTAGGTGGAGACATTGCTGCAATTTTGTTGATCACATCCATTGGGATCTGACGACAGTCATCTTGCCATTTTATTCCTAAAAATAGGATCTCTCGTGCAGGTCCCTTGACCTTGCTTCGTTTTATGGCAAAACCAGCAACCAAAATAATCTGAATTATTCTCTCACCTTTCTCGAAGACTTCTTTCGCTGTGTCGCCCCATACGATGATGTCATCAATATATTGCAAGTGTTCTGGAGGTTTACCTTGCTCCAGCGTGGTCTGGATCAGTCCATGGCAGATGGTAGGACTCTGTTTCCACCCCTGGGGCAAGCGATTCCACATGTACTGGATGCCCCTCCAGGTGAAAGCAAACTGCGCCCTGCAGTCTGCTGCTACAGGAGTAGAGAAAAATGCATTAGCAATGTCAATTGTAGCATACCACTTAGCTGCCTTTGACTCCAGTTCAAATTGCAGTTCTAGCACGTCAGGCACAGCAGCAATCAGTGGCGGCGTATCTTCATTCAGGCCATGATAGTCCACAGTTAGTCTCCACTCGTCCCTAGACTTACGCGCTGGCCAGATTGGGCTGTTAAAAGGTGAGCGAGTCTTACTGATCACACTCTGGCTTTCCAATTGACGGATCAACTTCTGGATAGGAATCAAAGAGTCTCAATTGGTGCGATATTGCCAGCGATGCAACATCGTGGTAGCAATTGGCACCTGCTGTTCGTCAGCCATCAGCAGTCCTACAACAGAAGGATCATCTGAAAGACCAGGCAAATCAGACAGCTGTTCAATTTTCTCAGTGTCCACAGCTGCTATACCAAATGCCTGCCTATACCCTTTTGGGTCCTTAAAATACCCTCTCCTGAGGTAGTCTATGCCAAGGGTGCACGGAGCATCTGGGCCAGTCACAATGGGATGCTTTTGCCAGTTTTTTCCAGTTAGGCTCATTTCACCCTCTACAACAGTCAGTTCCTGGGATCCCCCGGTCACTCCAAAAATATTGATGGATTGCGTTCCTTTATAATTAGAAGGAATTATTGTGCACTGTGCACCAGTGTCCACTAAAGCTTTGTACTCCTGAGGGTGTGTTGTACCAGGCCATCATATTTGTACAGTCCAATAAACTCTTTTATCCCTCTCCTCCACCTGGTTGGAGGCAGGGCACCTCTAATTTCTGTTTTGCACAGTCTCTGGGTGTGAATTAGAGGCTCCTTCAAGATCATCAGAATCTCTTCTGCTCCTTTTGTAAACTGGAGCAGCCACCTTCCTAGGAGTTTTTCCTTTAATCTCATGTACTCATTCCTGAAGTACTGAGGTAGGTCTTCCATGCCACTTATTCATGTTTTCTCCCTGCTCATGTAGGAAGAACCACAGTGAACCTCTTTTTGTGGGCTGCCTCTGTCCTCTCTCTCTAGATAGAAAATGCCTTTTCCTAATAGCTGAAACATAGGTTTGTGCAGGTCGTGAATGGTATGTGTCTTCTCTGAGTTCTTTGATTTCTTGCAACAGCTTTTCAAACCGGTCATCAGATTTTTCACACAGTTTCTCCACAGCAAAGACACAAGCCTGTACAGAACCAGCAAGGCTGTCCTCAAACTTCCAGAGCTGCTCAATCACTTCAGTAATATTTTGTACACCTTCAGGTGACCAGACCATTCCTGCCAATGACTTAGCATATGCAGGTGGTGCACTTTGTACAAATCTGGGCCACAGAGGTCATGTACAATTGATTCTATCTGGGTCTGTCCCCTCTTGGCTGTTTGGTCTAAAATAGATGATCTCTCACACAGCTAATTTTCTCAGGAACTGAATACCTCTCTCCAAATTATTCCATTTCCCTAACTTTGATATACAATCTTCCTTGTAGGGAAATCTTACTTTCATAGCTCCCAGGAGTCGGGTCCAGAGAGTAGTGGCGTTAGACTCTCTTGAAATTGCCCTATCAATGGTGGAATCTTTTGACAGAGATCCCAGCTGCCTGGCTTCACCACCTTCCAATTCAATTGTTTCTGCCCCATTGTCCCAGGATTGGAGCAGCCACCTTAAAATATTCTTGCCTTCACGACGACTAAAGTCTTTTCGCAGATCTCTCAGCTCACCTGGAGAAATGGACCGAGGGGTGGTTACTTCATCTCCTCCTATCCTGGTGATGCCCCTTGGGTTGATGTTGGTCGTGTGCCATCATCTGCTGCACGGGTAGTCTTTCTAGTGACTTTCTTACAACCAGCAACTGATGCTGATAGGGGTTCACCATCATTTGATTCATTTCCAGAGTCTGAATGACTGTCACAGTGATTGCTGTGATTACAGCAGCAACAGTGACCAGTGTGTGAAGAAGGGGGGCTGCCTTGCTAGCCTTTGAGGCTGGAGAAGTAATGTTACCTGCAGCGACCTTGGCAGAGGAGCTTTGCGGAGGAGCTGTAGCTTCAGCCTGCGAAGCCGCGGTTGGAGGGGCAGTGGCTGCAGCAGCAGCTTTCGCTGTTTTGCTCTTTCTCGAGCGGCTAGGAGTGCTTTTTGCTAAAGCTTCTGAAGATGCACCGCAAATCTCAGAACTAAAAAGGGACGCAAACCTCCTATTGAACCCCATTTTTCTTAACAATAGTACAAACTGACACACATTCAGCAAACCAGATAACAAATTCAGCAAATCAGATAACAGTTATATCAAAACTCCAAGGATATTCAAAGTTCTCTAAAACATTTGCGAACTGTTCTAGCGAAAAACCAAAAGTATTGTTAGTCAGTCTTTCTAAAGATTTTCTAGACCAATTAGCAAACACAGAGCCATACTGCTCTTTAATCTCTCCTGGAGGCTTTTCAAGGTAAAGTAGAAATGAGTAGAAATTCATTAGCGGCTGCAATATAGTAAAATAAACCAGTGACAAACCACACAATAACATCATGATCATTGTCCAGTTACTTGTTGTTATATAATGAATACTTTGACTTAAAAAGAAACCCCAACACAGATATGGAATAAGTCAGCACAATGTAGAAAATAACAGATACAACTTATGCCATAACATCTTGAAATCAGTGTCATTCACTTTGCCTTAATATCACTAAATAATGTCTGAGGCAAACAGACGCGCGAGTATCACAACTCTATGAGTTGGCACCGTGCCAAGAAAATGGAAAGGTACGTCAGAGCAGTAGAAAAGTCAAAAATCTTCAGATTTACCCCTTTCTCTTGCCCCATGTTGGGCACCAATTATCTATCGAGGGTTTAGATTGTGTGGTGACAAAAAAACCCTGGCAGATGTATTGTTAACCTCCTCCACTCTCCACTTCCCCCTTTTTCCCCTCCCTCTCCCCGCTTCCCAGTAAGGACAGGAGGTTGAGAGGGAAAGATGGACAGAGAGAAGAGAGTTGGAAAAATTAACAGTGTTTTACTAGTGCTACTAATGAGAATAGAGAAAATATACAAAATATACAAAACCAATCTTGAAAGTCTCAGCAACTGCAGAGCTGGCACCCAAAGTCCTGGATTGGACTGCACAGTCAGTCGGAGCTGGATTCAGTCTCTCACTAAGCCTCAGTTCGCAGGGACAACTAGCAAGGTCCTCTCCTAATGTCGGCCGTAAGCAGAAGGGAAAAGGGAAATGCATCCTCGTGATCTCCCACTTTTATATGAAGTATTCACGTGAATGGAATATTATACACAATTGGTCAGTTGCTTTGTCACTTGTTTCTCGTCGTCCCATATCCTTCTTCCCGACTTGTGTCTTGGAGACTTTGGGCCAGTTTGGTCCCAAGTCTGGGAATGCTTTGGCCAATTGTCAGAGGCCTCGTTGGTGACAGGAGGGATAGCAGGCAGTGACAGGCCCATGGCTGACAGGCTCCCCCTCCCCTAGCGGGCGCTCGACTGCGACACCCAACCGACACAGAACCTTTGTCACAACGCCGGCTACCGTGGCGAGGATGCGGTGACTCTGCAGGTGACAGGGACACTGCAGGACTTGGTGTCAGCTCAGCAATTTCTCAGTTCCCCAAAGAAGCTGAATTCTGCCAATTGCTGCCTTTGCTGTTGAAATGATGTCATCAGGTGGGTGTTTTGGTGTAATACACTGAAAACCAGAGCAGAAAGGGTGGGTGAAATATTCCCATGATATGCATGATCCCTGCACCAAGCCACCATGACTCAGCCTAAGGAGATCTGCAGCTTATTTTTTCCTACTGCCAGCAGATTGTGGAAGTACAGTATAAAAGCCATCCTTCTAGAGAGATCTTTGCATTTTAGGCTTAGTCTAAGTGTCTCAAGTAGCTGGGGTTTTTGTTTGGGCCTAATCCATAAGGTCTGATAGCTTTCCTCCTCGTCTGAAGACGAATTTGGTAGAAAATCTAGAGCAAAAAAACATCCTGTAGACTAGGCTGTCCTTGCCTGTCCTTGCCTTGCCTTATTTCCTTCTCATCCTGGTCTCTGTCCCATCCTCTCTCACTAACGCGTCGTCTGGCTGCATGTCTCTTCTTTCCTCTCTTCTTTCCTTTTGTCTCACTCTCCTAGTTCCTGCCTCTTTTCTTTCAATTCCTCCATTTCATTCCTGTAGCCTGGCTCTAGTTTTCCCTCTTCTCTCCCTTTGTCCTGGTGCCTTTGCTTTCTCCTTCTGTCTCATGTCCTTCTTCCCAACTTCTCTCTTGGAGACTTTGGTCTACTTTGGACCCAAGTCTGGGGATGTTTGGCCAGTTTTCAGAGGCCTGGCTAGTCACAGGAGGGACATCAGACAGTGAGAGGCCTGGGGCTGACAGACTTCCCCTCCGCCACAATGAAGAGATGAGACATAGCTTGATGCAATCAAAATGTCAGCTTTATTGTAATTTCTAACATACTTTATACCTATCCTAAACAACGCGTCACACACTGATTGGTTTGTTATTCTTGCTAGATGCCTACTGATTGCCTAATGTTTGTTTAGGCAGCTGCTATCTTGATTAATGCACTCTCCTTAGTGTAGCAGAAGCAGCAATTCCTTCTTGACAACCTTAGGAACTCATAATTGTTATCTACACAAAGGGTTTAGCACATCCTGTCTTTAAGTACTGTTTCTGTTTTTCATCACCAGGGTCTGTGACCAACAAGCTCCAGCAGGTTTCCTTTTATCAGCTGATAAGTGCTGGGAGTTTTGCTGATGCCAGCCATATCCTGTCCCACATCTTCCCCTTCCTTTTGTACCACACAGGTAGCATGCATTAGTTTTTCTAAACTTTTCTTTACGCAACTTAGAACACAACCTAAAATAAGCAAAGCTACAATTACTATAATAATAAAACACAATCATTCTAATAGGAACACTTTTAACCATCCAAGAATTCCAAAGTGTGACAGCCGATCTCCAAGTGGGTCATCGATTTCTTTTAACTTATGCAAATTGTCCTTTAATTGGGTCAATTTCTTATGAATAGACTCTGAGTGGTCAGAGAGGTTCATGCAGCACATACCTTCAAAGTCTTCACAGCCATGCCCTTGTGCTAAAATTAAAAAATCAATAGCTGCTCTATTTTGAAGTACAGTATGTCTAACACTAGCTACCTCCTGCGTTAGGTCTCCTAAAATTTGGCTAGTCAAGTTGAGCTCCTTTTTTGTCTAACATGCGAGCTGTTTGAGTGAGGTCATGGCCCTTGCTGCAGTAGCACCTGGCACAAAGGTAGAGGCAAGGACAGTGACAGTGCGTTCCCACAATATGGGGTCCCCTATTTCTTTGCAATCTAATTCACGTGTAGATAGCTTATTTCAGATGTGAGAGCTCGCATTAAATAATTGATGTAACAAGGGATGGAAAAGTGTTAATTGACCTAAATAGCAAGGTCCTCCATGGGGGTCCCTGGGTATCCCTGCCCATGCTTGATCCCCACAAATTAAAAGTAGTCCTGGGGGGAGACGTTTAGCAGGGAAGTCAGTACAATTTAACCTCAAGTATGTATAATTGCCAACAGCATTTTTTTATCTCTGGAAAAAGAGGAGGATGCGGGTTGACGGTGCCCCCTTCTGTCATAGGGACATTCATTTGTTGCATAGATCGAGGCTTAAACGTGAACCACCCTCCATTTCTTGTTACATTAGTAGTATTTAAACACCCCAGCAAAACTAATTCCTCTGGATCATTTTTCATCGTATTATTAAGAGCTAGAATTATTTCTGCTTGCCAGGCTCCATCAAAATGTGCTGGTTCCATCCCTCTTGTGATTATTCCTTTACTTTGTAAAGTTTGATTAATCTGAGGGATGGTTCACAGCGATAGAACAGTCTCATTCTTTACAAAGCCTCAGAACTGATCTGGCCACCACGTGGGAACCCCAATTAAGCAAGTTCTAAATGGATCCCCAGGTGTAGCCATGCTCAAGCACATGGAGTCTTGATTTGTTAAATTAGCTATTGTGACCCATACATTTTGTCGAGGGCTAATTTGGATCCCTGGATGTGCAAGTGTTCCTATGCCTATATGAAATCCTAATATTATCAGACAGGAGAGGATCATTTCAAAAACAATGTTTTGCCCCTTTCCCATTTCCATGCAAATCGTTTGTAGCATCTCTCTTTTGTTTGATCCCAGTCCTGTTTAAGGATGGCCCATATAGCGGGCACTAGATTAGTCTTACTGCACTATGGTCACAGACTAACACTTCCTCAGCTCTTTTACACACTAAATAGGCCCATTCTCCACAGTCACGTAAATAGCAATCACTTCCCGAAGGTTCGTACCCTGTAATAAGCAAAACTTTTGTGACTTCAACTTCCTTGTCTAAGCAACTATCACACAATTGTCTAGCGAGCATCACCTGGCGCCACCATTCTTTCCTGCAAGCATAACATGCACATAGAACCCAAGGTTTGCAGGTGTTGCACAAACAATCTCTGTAAGTGGCGTTTCTTTGCACCAGTTCATATAGTCCTTTTTCCTCTCGTGATGGTTAATTTTCTCCACTCTGAGCAGCATCAGCTGGTTGCTGTTCGAAAGACTGATCTGGAGGGTGAGCCGAGCTGTCTTCAGATGGTTGCAGTAAAGATTCACGGAAAGGTCGCACCCTCTTTGCCGGGATCCATCGAGGGCCCTTTTCTGTGGAGACACAAGGATAACCTCTGCCCCATGTGATAAGGGGATAGGGTCCCATTACCTTACCTATTTCCGTGTCACCGACTAATACTGGGGCCTTGATCTGTACTTCGAGTGAAGCATTCGTGTTAAAATGCCAAACTATTGGAGAGTTATTATCTAATAAAGAGCAATTTAAAAAGTTAAAAACATACAAAGCTTTCTGTAGACGTTCCTCAGAGGTGGCAGTCCCTACTCCCCCTTTTTGTTGTTGTAATAAATGTTTCAAAGATTGATGAGACCGTTCAATTAGGGATTGACCTGTAGGGGAATGAGAAATGTCAGTAATGTGAGTCACACCCCAGGCATCCAAAAAAGCCTTTGTAGCAGCAGAGGTATACGCAGGACCGTTGTCCGTTTTGATTCGAGAGGGTATACCTAAGGTGGCGAAAGCACGCATCAAGTGTTGTTGAACATCACGCATCTTTTCCCCAGCATGACAAGAGGTAAACAAGGAGCCTGAAAAGGTGTCAATAGAGGGGTGAAAGTATTTAAGTTTTCCAAACTCTGCATAATGCGTGACGTCCATTTGGCACAATTGTAAGCTTTGTAACTCCCTAGGGTTAACTCCTGCCACTGCTGATGGGAAAGAGTGCTTCTGGCAGTCAGGGCAAACAGCAATAATATTGGTTGCTTGTTGGGAGGTGAGACCAAACTGACGTTTGAGACCTCCTGCATTTTGGTGAAAGAAAGAGTGCCTCAATTTAGCTTGGGCTATACCATCTGGTAAAACTTGTACTGACAATGTCAGCAGATCCACTTGTCGGTTTCCTTCCGCTATAAAGCCAGGGAGGGAAGTATGGGATTGGACATGCATAACAAAATTAGGATGCAGGCGTGTGTCCAAGAGAAAAATAAGTTCCTGCAATAAAACAAACAAGTCAGAATGTACAATATCACGTAGTACAGATGCCTCGGCTTGTTCAACAATTCCTGCAACATAAGCTGAATCAATGATAATTTTAAGTGGTGCAGACCACCTCCGAAAGGCTCGAATAACTGCGGTCAACTCTACCATCTGGGGAGAGCCAGGAACGGTTTGTACATCTGAGTCCCATCGCCCTTGCTGATCGTCCCACCACAGGATAACTGATTTATGTGACTTCCCAGACCCATCTGTAAACGCAGTAAGGGCTTGTAACGGCTGGTAGCTTCTTTTTGGTATAGAGATAAGGTGGAAGTCAACATTAAACAGTTTATGCGAAGGCGGGTGGGACGTAAGTTGACCTGTGTAATCAGCTAACGCAATGCAAAAGGCATCTGACTGTTGATAAAGCCACTGTAAATACAAAGTGGTTACAGGTAAGCAAATACAAGCAAAATCTCTCCCTGATAAGGTTAACAAGCATTGTCTGGCTCTAATTATTAAAGAAGCAAACATCTCATATTATGTGAGGATAATTTTTATAGATTGATTCGGTAGAAAAACCCATTCAATGATTAATAAGGGATCTGATTTCTGTGAGTTCCATTGGAATATCAGCATGTGGGGTTGTCGGGTACACAGCTGTCTAGCAGGATTCAGAATGATAAGATAAAAAGACAATTCGGGTGCCCAACGATACGCTTGCCTATGAGTAATTGCTGTAGCAACTTTCTGCAAGGAATCAATAGCTTCTGGTCCGAGGCTGCGAGGGGCACACAAGTCAGTGCTTCCTTTTAGCAGTTCAAATAGACGCTTTAAGTCCGTATTAGTAATCCCTAACAGCGGTCGGACCCAATTAATTGTTCCCAACAATTTCTGTACATCATGCAAATTTCTTATATCTGTCTGTATCTGCAATGGTTGGGGAACTATGGTTTGAGCCCTTATGCGCCAACCTAGGTACTTCCATGGCGGCATTTTCTGAATTTTTTCTGGCGCAATACAGAGGCCTGCCAAATCAACAGCAGCCGCAACAAAGGCCACAGCTTTCTCCATGACCTTATGATGTTGTGTGGCCACTAGGATATCATCCATATAATGATACAATAAGACATCAGACATTGCGGTCCTAACCGGACTAAGTACTTTAGCTACATATCACTGACATATCGTGGGACTATTCTTCATTCCTTGTGGCAGCACAACCCACTGGTATCTTTGTAATGGAGCTTGCATGTTGATGCTTGGAACCGAAAAAGCGAATTTAGGGGCATCGTCTGGGTGCAACAGGATATTAAAAAAAACAGTCTTTAAGGTCAATAACAGTTAAATGTCAATTTTGAGGAATCATAGTAGGGGATGGGATTCCAGGTTGGAGGGCTCCCATGTCTTCCATAGCGTCATTAATTTTTCTAAGGTCATGGAGCAAGTGCCACTTGCCAGTTTGTTTCTTTATAACAAAAACAGGTGAGTTCCAAGGACTGGTAGAAGTTACGATATGCCCTTTCATTAACTGTTCCGCAACTAATTCTTGGAGGGCGCGAAGCTTTTCCAGTGGTAGGGGCCATTGATTTACCCAAATAGGAGCACTGGTTTTCCATGTCAATTTTAGGGTGTTGTGCACCTCAATGGTCCCACTTAAAAATATGTCCGAATGGACATTCCCCACTGAGACAACACATCACACCCCCATAGCATCATAGGAGCCAGCAACAAAAAACGTTTAACAGAGGCTATATGCCCCTCCAGACGTTGAATTTGGATTAGCTCCAAGCGCTGGTGACTACTACCAGTCCCTCCAATTCCTGCTAAGGTTTGGGAAACATTACCTAAAGGCCATTGAGGGGGCCATTTAGCTTGCGATATCACCGTAACATCAGTTCCTGTGTCAATAATTCCACTTAACACAACTTGTTTGTCCCTACGAGTAAGAGCACATTGATATACAGGTCACTTCTGAGAAATAGCCTGTACCCACAAAATTTGTGGGCTCCCTGTAGATCCAGACCCTCCCCGTCTGTGTTGAGGCTGATTAGAAACTGGGGAGTCCACCCCTGTGGGGATCAATATCAATTGTGCTATACGGCTACCTTTCGGTACTGTGCAGGGGGAAAATGGGGTCTATGCCATAATCTTAGTTTCATCAGTAGTGTCAGAGTCAATGACCCCTGGTAGTACAAAACGTCCTGACAATGTTGTAGACTATCTTCCTAACAACAGCGCTTGTGTTTTAGGGCGTAAGGGTCCTGTAATGTTTGTTGACAATAAATGGACTGAGGGATCAAGTAACGTTACTGTGTGAGAGGTTGCCAGGTGCAGTCCGGCACTGCCTGCTGTTGCTGGGCAAAGACTTGAGGCACCGTTGCCTCCCTCCACGGGGGCTGGAAGGTCTGAGGTGGTGCCTGCACTGGTGCCGTTGGCTGTGACACTTGTGTCTGCACGCGCCGCTGCCCTGCGCTTCGTGATCGGTTTCCCTGTATCAGCTGGCCTTGAAATTAATATCTGGACTGACATTGATTAGCATAATGATGCCCTTTTCGGCATCCAGGACAAATCCCAGGAGTCTGAGGTCTGGTACTAGCATTAGTGGTTAAGCAATTCCTTTTTAAATGACCAGGTTTACCACAACCAAATTAGGTACCTGCCCCTTCCAGGCCGTGCATGGCTGCAAAAGTGGCGGCCATGGCTTCAAATTGATGATCCACAGTACCAATTCTGTTGCAGGCTTCTACCATTTCAACCAATGTGGGGTTTGGGTTAGAGAGAGATTTCAAAAGTTTTTTACAGTTCATATTAGCATTTTCAACACCTAGTTTCAATAATAAAATTTCTCGCGCATCTGCATTATCTATCTGTTGGTCTAAAGCCTGTTTCAGTCTATCAATGAACTGCATATAAGGGTCTTGGGGTTCCTGGGTTATCGTAGTAAAGGCTTTCTGCGGCTTTTGTAAATCAGGAACCTTAAAAAAAGCTTTCTTCGCTTCTTCACGAGTAGCCTCAAGAGCTTCCCGGGGGATGCGCCTGGCTTGGGCTACTGGATCAGAGTGCTGACCCATTCCTGTGAGATGTTCTATAGTCAGTGCAGCTATAGCTGCATTATTGTGATGTGCATAACCTCCAAGAACCATTTGAAGCGCCCCCCTCCAATGTGTTTCCCATAAGGTATACTGCGTTGGGGTCAACAACAGTTGTGCTAACGATTTTAAATCATGCGGAGTCATAACATAAGTATCAAAACCAGAGGATAATAAACTTGCAAAATACGGGGAAGAAAGTCCATGCTCAGTAACAGTACGGCGCAATTCCTCAACCACCGGAAAAGATACAGCCTCCCACTGTGGTTGCTGCCCTCCTCAGCCTTGATATATGATGGTGGCCACAATAGTCTTAGCAATGTCCAAATCCCCCTGCTTCAAGGCTTGTCACCTTATATTTACCCAAACATTATGTGGGTCAGGAGGGTACAAGTCTGGCTGTTTTTCAGGATCCACCAGTCCCGGGTCAAAGGGGTCCTCCTCAGGGGGGTACCCTGCAGCACACACTTCCAGAGGCGGCACAGTGGGTCCCATGGAAGAACCTCCTTCCCCCTCCTTTTTGTCTTTTGGTCCCTTTTCCTGGGTTTTCAAAGTTTCAAAAATACCTCTCCACCGTGGGAGCACGCGCTGTGCTTCGGCGTTCCCCATTGTTGCCGCATCCCACAGTTTCACCCCCACGTCATCCCAAAGTTCCCACGTAAAAATAGTAGATGCAGTTACAGTGGATATTTTAGCTTGCATCTATTTAAGCATCGCTTTAAGATTGTGCCCAGAAACATTCTTTCCATGCTTTTGAAGGAGAGCTTTCATAAGCTCATATATGTCTCTCTCTGGGGAAGATGCTTGATTTCCCATGTTTCCCACAGCTCACCTCCCTACTCCAGAGGGATTTCAGGCCAGCTGGCTCCTGCTTCCTTTCAGCAGCTCATTCAGCGTTCTGTGGGACTCGCAGCATGGCACACAGATAGGTGGTTCTTGAGCCCTGGAATCAAGTCGCGCGATCACGTCGGGGTCACCAATTTGCCGCAATGAAGAGACAGGACACAGCTTGATGCAAGCAAAATGTCAACTTTATTGTAATTTCTAACATACTTTATAGCTATCCTAAACAGCACATCACACACTGATTGGTTTGTTATTCTTGCTAGATACCTACTGATTGTCTAATGTTTATTTAGGCAGTTGCTATCTTGATTAATGCACTCTCCTTAGTGCAGCAGAAGCAGCAATTCCTTCTTGACAACCTTAGGAACTCATAATTGTTATCTACACAAAGGGTTTAGCACATCCTGTCTTTAAGTACAACCTGCCCTGGGTAAACTCCATCACCTTCTCTTCCAGACACCCAGAAATGGAGTCTCAGTGGACATGTTCTGGGGCACAGCCCTTAATTCCCCTGCTCACAAATTGGCCATTTTGAAAAGTGCACATACTGTGTGAGAGCTGTCAGTGGTCAGGGAGTCCCCCCAGTCTCCATGAGCTTTCCAAGATGGTGGAGAGCGGCCTCACTGTGACATCGTCCTGCTGTCTCAGCTCCTGGGATGCTGCCCCTCCTGTCCCATAGACTGGAGAGGGTTGTGCTAGTTCCAGTGACCCCTGATTGATCCACATCCACTGCTGGTTGTTCTCCACGTTCCTGTCTCAAGTCACACAGGCTTGGGAGGCAGCACTTTCTCAGAAGAAAGATTCTTCCTTTGAGAGTGCTGGTAGGAAATATATTTTGCTGAGTAACTGGATACAATTATATATTTTACTATATATTTACCAACACGTAAATATATTTTTTACCTTATGATCACATAGAAAGACAGAAAACACAGATCTGTTGACATCACTGTCAACATGGCCATCTAAAAAGAGAATGGTTCAATTAGCAGTTCAATTATCTTTCTTAATGCTGTCGGCTTTGCTAAGATAGAAATCTTAATGACTTTTTTTTTTTTTTTTTTTTTTTTTTAATGGAGGGAAAAGGAAACAAAGTGAAAGATGTAAAGTGAAGACAGTGTCTTCTTGCAAATTTAAGAATCAAATGTTACTGGTGTTTTATTTCTCCGTTCTTTGTTTTGTATACTCCAAATATCAGTGTTTTCCTATGAGATCAAAATGAGACTTTTCAGGATGTGCATTAATAGCAAGAGGAGAACTTCTCATCTTCCACTAGATTTGCCTTCTCAGCACTCTCTCTGTTATCTGTGCATCTGATCTCCCTCATCCTCCAGGTATTTCCTCCTGCCCTAACTAAACTGACCATGTCTGAAGTCCCATTTCCAGCAGCTGATCTGCACACAAGCACCTACGATTGCTCTCTGGATTTCCCTTCCTGTTACTGTTTGATCACTCAGACACTTGTCAACAACCAAGTTTCTGCTTTCAGTTTCAAGGAGTTAAAAGCTTCCTCGTCTTTCAGTAGTCTGTCTAATTCTGTCTTTAGCAAACTCTTTTATTGTGTTTGTTTTATAATTTCCATTCTGTCTAAAACATTTCTTGCATGGCTATACCTTGGAGAAGGTGAACCTCAGTGGTGGCAGTTTGTCCTTGTCATACAGTTGAGAAGTGTGTTTTCTTTTAATCATGAATCTCATCAGTGTTATTTTGTTTGTTCAAAAGTAAAGCAAAGTCCCTCTTTGCTGTGTGCAGCCAGATCTCCAAGGAGAGCAGGTGGGAGCTGGTGCAAAGGAGCTGGCACATCCAGCTGCAGACTGCATTGGAGAAGTCTGGTGTAAGGAAAAGGGATGCAAGGCCCAGGGGGCCAACGAGAGAAACTGTGAGGTTGGGGAGGTGAGGAGCAAGGTTGTCCAAATGGTGTGAGACCTCAAGAGACATCTTCTCCAGCCAGTCCAGACCTTCTTAGGAGACACCCTATATCAACAGGCTGCAACCACATCCTCACTGTTGTAGGAAAATAGGAAATTTGGATTTTTGGCCTGTATCAGTGTTATAAGCTGTGCTGTTAAGGCTGCAAGTCTCAGCTTGTCCTCTGTATAGCCCTTGCCCAGAACCATGAGCCTGGTTACCTTATGCTTGCTTTGTACCCTTAGACATTGATAAATGCTATTCTTAGGTTTGCTGATTTCTGTACTAGACTGATGAACTATGGATAACAAATGAGACAGGTAGAACTTCAAAGCTAGCCCTGCAACCCAAGGACTTTTCATTCAGTACTTGCCAAGTGGAACATGAAGAAAGAAGTGAAACCTGCAGACCACTGAGACGGGAGGAACCTGAAGACATTGACAGTGATAGACAGTGATAAATTTTTCTTAGTTGCATAATACCTGTTAGAACCCTATATAATGACTAGCTGTATGGCTGTATGATTGTCACTCTCTGAGGAGGTGATCCAACCCTGCTGTTCCTGCGAATCTTCTACAATAAATACTGCTCAGAGTAACCCACGAGAGTTCGAGTCTCTCTCCAGCGCCTTCCTAATAACCTTTTTCACTCACCACACTGAAAAATACTAAACTATACCCTTTAACCAAAACAAGGCGTTTTTATAAGACGATTTTTGAAATCTTTCTCGATAACAACACTAGGACACTTCTCTAATTCACTGTACAAGACTAGAAGATGATTACAAGAAGCGGCATGGTTTGTTAGAGATTTCTTCAGTGTAATGAGCCCCATGGTGCATTTGGTGCTGAGTTCTTGAACATTACTCAGGTAGTGAGAGGAGATTGCACAAACCTTTCCAGAAGTCAAAGTCAGAAGAAATAAGTACTAAGTACCTTGAAGTATTAATGAGTTCCACTGACAGCAAGTACCAGCAAAGCCTTCCCAAGGCCTCGTTAGAGCAGAGAATTGGAAGCCATGATGGCAGATAAACAAAGGGAAATGTGCAGGCAGCTGAGGTGCTGAGAAAACCCTGGTTTAGTTGGATGAAGCAGAGAGGCCAAGGCCTGACCCCCAGCCCCTGGGAAGGCAGATCCTGTCCCTCACACATTGCTCAGGACTCTTCCTGGGGCAGGGGGATGTGGGCTGTGTGGTGCTGAGTGAAGGAAAATGGTGTGACACTTCCCAGCCTGACTGGGGGTGTGCAAGGAGGCCATGAGCTGCCCCAGTGCCTGAGGACAACATGTCTCCTCACAGGCTTTTGTGGCAGAGGCAAAGGCCATAGCCAAGGGGACAAAGACTTGGGTTCTCTTGATAACATCCAGCCTTGACAGTGCCCTTTGCCATCTCCACCACAGGTTGTCCTACACAGTCCCACAGCTGCTTCTGTTTCCCTGCAGGCTGTAGACACCCATGTCTCTTCTTCCCCTTGCTCTCACCCTGGTATTTCCATACATTGACTGATGTGTCTCCACTCTCATGCTCTGTTCCTTGAAACACAAGGAGATGAACTGATCTCATGCTCCTTCTGAATAGTTTTTGTACCAGAGCACTACTCTTTGAGTGACATTTCTTCCTCCTCATGTCCAGTCTCCACATTCCAAGCTGTGCTGTGTGGCAGTGTTTCTCTGCTGTAGAAAGGAGGATCCTGAAAACTACTGACCTGTCAGCCTCTTAGCTGTGCCTGGGAAGATGATAGAACAGATCCTCCTAGAAGCTGTGCTAAGGAACAAAGAATGGTGACTCAACCACTTCCCCGGGCGTTCTGTTCCACTGCTTCACAACCTTTTCCATGAAGAAATGCTTCCTAATACCAATTCTGAACCTTCTCTGGAACAAGCTGAAGCCATTTCCTCTCATCCTATCACTTGCAGCCCATAAGAAGACCAACACCTCTAGCCTTGTCCCCGTCCTCTGCACTCACTCCAGCACCTCAGGGTCTTTCCTATAGTGAGGGGCCCAAAACTGAACCAAGTATTCGAGTTGTGGCCTCACTCACATCGAGTACAAGGGGATGATTGCTGCTCCAGTTCTGCCCACTACACTACTCCTGATACAAGCCAGGATACCACTGGCCTTTTTGGCCACCTGGGCACATGCTGGCTCATGTGCAGTTGCTGTCAATCAATACCCTCAGGTCTTTTTCCAACAAGCAACTTTCCAGCCACTCTTTCCCAAGCCTGTAGTGTTGCAGGGGGTTGTTATGACTCCAGTGCAGGACCCGACACTGAAACCCCTCAAGAAACCCAAATTCCCTGAGGTAGGTGTCTGAGCAGGAGAGCTTGAGGATCTGGGGGATTTCACAGAAGAACTGGTCCAGGGCGTTGCCCTTGCACAGTGGCAGTGAAAATGTATTGGCCGTGTGCAGCAGAGCATTGAGAAAGCCAGTGGTCCAGGCAGCTACTGCCATGTGGACACAAGCTGTGCTGCCCAGGAGGGTCCCGTAGTGCAGGGGTTTGCAGATGGCAATGTAGCGGTCATAGGACATGATGGTGAGAAGGTAAAACTCTGCTGCAATAAACAAGTCAAAGAGAAAGACCTGGGCAGCACATCCTGCATATGAAATGGTCCTGATGTACAACAGGGAATTGGCCATGAACTTGGGCACAGTGGTGGAGATGAAGCCCAGGTCGAGGAGGGAGAGGTTGAGCAGGAAGAAGTACAGGCTATGGTGGTGATGATGAGGCCGTTGCCCAGGAGGGCAGCCAGGTAGATGCCCAGAAAGAGCCAGAAGTGCAAGAGCTGCATCTCCCGTGTGTCTGTGAAAGCCAGGAGAAGGAACTGGGTGATGGAGCTGCTGTTGGACATTTGCTGCTAATAGGCATGGGGCACTGTCATAGGAGCAAAAGACAGGGACAAGTTAGGAGAGAATTCTAGGAACAAATCAAAGCCATTTCTCACACACCCTCCCTCTGTTCCACACCCCCTTGTCCTTTTCCAGACCTTCCTTCAGCTCCGTGTCTGAGCCCTGGGTGGTGCTGGCTGGAGGTGCCGTGAAGAGCAGGGCCTGTGCCCGCTGGCTGCCGAGGAATCAGCCCTGCTCTGCAGCAGGAGGCCAGCAGGGGGCCATGGGAACGGAGGGCGGGGGCCAGACGTGGGATTCAGCTTTGTCGGATGGAAGCAAAACATGTCTCATCTTTTCCTAAAAGGCATTTTCTTGGTTGCAGAATCTCTGCACTTCTCCATCGGCTTTCAGATAACACACAGATGCTGAAGGACAGGTTTGCATCCTGAATGGAACCTCACTTCTTGGAAGAAAACCTCAATGAGACAGACAAATATCCTAATTGTGGCATTTGATTCAGTGAGACTCAGCTCACTCCCAGCCCCACAGACTGCATTGCCCACAGCCCCACAGGTCAGACCAAAGCTAGGACACGTGTTCCCATGGACACACCTGCAGGAAAGGACCCACAAGATCAGGCGGTGACTCTGCAGCTGAAACTCCCATCCCCAGAGAGCCTGACAGCAAGAACAAGATCACAACAGCAGTGACCCAGAGCAGTGCAGCAAGAAGGAAAATGTGGTGAGGGTGGGTGTGAGAGAGGCCAGGGCAGAGGCAGCTGGGCACTCAGACAGTGTCAGCCTTTCCCAGCTGTGCAGCCACCTCCCAGACACCAATATTGCCGGGCAGCTGCTCTCAGCCCCTGTGCTCTGCAGAGGAACTGGAGCTCTGGCTGCACAGGAGCTGCTTCATGCCTTGGAGCTCCTGGCCCTGAGGGCAGAGGCTTTGCTGGGTGGGCGAGGAGGCCAGGGGGCTGCTCACAGGAGGGATCTGCACTGCAGGGGATCATACAGAGTTTCCTTCATTCTCCTTCCTACAACATTTCTGTTTTCATTTTCCTCTCCTTCCCAGACCATTTCCTTGCTGCTGGGAGATTTTTCTCCTGTGAGGTGTTTCTCTGTCCATGTCTCTTCCCTGTAAGTGATCACAGACCATCCCACCCTCTGTGCCCTCCCCCTGGCCCTACAGATCCTGCCTGTTCACAGGGCACTGCCTGGGGGTATCTTCCTGTTTGCAGGTTGGAAAACAGGACAGGTCAGACTAAGGCTGACAGGTCCAGCAAATGTGATGCAGATGTTGTGCACAGGCAGAGAAGTGGCTGAAGAGATGTTCGGAGGCTTCTGGCAGATGTACTGTTCACTCAGATTTGCAGTTCAGGAGTGTCAGTGACTTGTTAGAGATTGAGAGTTCCTTTTTCATTTATCCATTCCTCCCCAGACAACCCCCTGCTCCCCGCCAAGTCTTGGAATAGGAAACTGAAAGGACAGACTCGGGAAAGCTCCTTATCTTTATAGTAATACCTGTATAGATCTTCTCCATTAAACCTCCAATTGGAAGCAGTCTGGAGTGAGCTGGGGCTGTGAGCAGCCCTGACCCACAGAGAACCCAGCAGCAGAAGAACACCTGCCCTGCTGGGGGTTGCTCCTTCCCCCCACAGCTTCTCCCCTCAGTGTTGTTGGGATGTCCTTGGGCAGCCTGAGCGCTGACCCTGGCAGGCGGCAGAGTCCCTGCCCCGGCATAGCCCTGAGGTGAAGGGACCCTGTTCTGCAGGAGAGCCCTGGGCACCCCTGGGTGCTCCCCCTGCAGTCACCCTCAGCGGAAGGTGCCATGATGCCCTTTCCCATTGATGGTGCAGCAGGGAAGCCATGCTCTGGAGTGTGTTCTTCTCTACAACAGAGATACTGTGAGAGAGACCTGACAGATCTTGCAAACTGTGTCATGTGCCAGCTTTAGGAGATTCGTCCAGGAAATGCAGCTGCCTTGTCCTACAGCCAAAGACTTACTGTGTCAGGATTGTGAAGATTTGTCTCTCATTGAGTCCATAGCAACCAACCACTTACATTGCCTTTCCCTCTCTCTGCCTGGCTCCTGTGCCCTCGGTGCTGCAGGCAGAGCCCTCAGCCCTGCTGCGCTGTCGCGGTTGAGACGGACAAGCGACATGGACCAAATTCTTTCAAGATGAAAGTAATAGATGCCATTTATTGCTACAAGTGCATTTTTATACAATTCTGCCAGTTCATGTGTCTTTTCACTATTGGTTACAAGTTACAGCACTAACATCTCATTGGTTGAACTTGCTATCATCCATGTTATTCTTCTATCCCCTTCTCTCTCATGGGTATATCTCTCCTCTCTCCGGATACTCCTTTACTCCCATCCTCCTCAAGGGTAAATCTTAATATCTCAAGGCTGATCTCTACTCTCATATTTTCTGTCAAGGATTCCACAGACCCGCTGCAGTTTCCCACAATTCCCCCTTTTTTTATTTGTGCTAAAAATGCTGCCCTCATTGACCGCTGCAGGGCCCTTTGCAGCAGAGAAATCATGCATGGCAACATTAGTAACACAACCACAACAATCATCAAAATGATCAGTCCTGTTTTCACTACTGATAACAACCATCCTAAAAACTCTCAACCACTAAGCAATTTATTTAACAAATCCCATCAAAATCTTCATACCCATGTCCTTGAGCTAATAACAAAAAACTATCGTGGCCCTACTCTGCCGTGTGGCGTGTCTTACAGAATCTACATCTAACAAAAGTCCACTTAAAGCCTTTTCAGTTCTGTTAGTTTGCTTAACTAGCCAGCATCCTAATTTTCTAAAATATTTAAAGCTTTTAGCTGTGCCAACACCAGATACAAGAGATCCTAAAACCCTTTACCTTGATCCCCAAAAATCTACATTATCATCACATTTTGACTCATATACACACAAAAGCTGTTTTTCTCATCTTGCTCTTCTGTGATCTATTATCATAGATACATTGGGCGTTAAGAGAGTTAATCGTCCCAAAATACACAGTCCTCCAACAGCATTAGAAGGAATTCCTGGTCAGGCTCTATCTCCACAGATCAAGAATACACCATACAGGAGGTTTTGGGGTCGCTGTTCCCACATTATCAATGACAACCCTTGGATTCTTCTGCGAGGCATTGCACCAACGAGTTTCATTTCTATAGTCACCAATGGTAGCATTAACATTTTGCAGTCTTATCCATTCATGCTTTAGCATATTGTCCTGGCACTTTTCACAAACCAGCTGGATACAAGCATCCATGGGCACAGATCCCAGCAATTCCAGTTCTTGTGGTTCAATGTCTATTTCCGGGAAACAGTTAATCCAAAGTGCCATGTTAGTATTATTACAGTTTGTTGCAATGCCTCTGCATCGACCATTATTTGAAACAATTGTGTGATGCTGCTGTAGTCATCAAGGAGGATGCCAACCAAGCATGTGTGGAACGGGTTTTCCGGAGATGCCATAGCCAGGCATATGGAGTCCTGGTCAGTCATGTTGGCTAAAGTACTCCACATGTTAGTTTTTTGTCTGTGCGGGCATCCAAAACACAGCAGCTGCAACAATCATTGTCAGGAAGATAACACAGGTTTCACGTTTCGTGCTAGCAACCATTGCGGCCCTTGATCTGTAGAGACACAAGCAGAACCTCTCCCCCAGGTTATCAATTGATGTGGCCTTTTCCATTGACTAGTGATTTGACCATAACTAATGTAGGTTCCTTCTGATTTAGCATGATTTTGGGTCATACTTGCAAAGTATTTATTCACATACAGTGCTTTTGACAATTGGTTTTGTGGTGTTTTCCCTACTTCTCCCCCCTTTTTGTTTTAAAAAAGAACAAAACCAAAACAAAAAACCACAGTTCAGAAGCAGATATGTGCATTGAACCTTGATTATGTACTCAGAATCACAAATCAAATTTAGAGGTTCCTCCTTAAAAAGCTCTAAGTAATTTAAAGCTGTGCCAAGTTCTGCTAATTGGGTTGAACCTTCAAAAATTTTTTTCAGAATGATGCCAATTGTTATCTTCACACTAAACCACTACAGGTTTATGAGACTTCCCAAGACCATCGACAAAAACTTTGCAAGTATGTAGGATCAGACCAAATACAAGTATGGCCTATGGCCTGATGTTAAAGACTTGCAGGTTCTGCAGCAATTTACATTTTACATTTATGCATGCCAAAAGCTGTGCTGTTAAGAAAACCAGCTAGTGCAATTTATAGAGACATAGATTACAAATAAAAAAAATCAAAATTAAATTTCACAAATGGTACATATATGACAAAAGGATCATGGCCTATTAAGACTTAAATTCATTCCCTGCATTTTCTTGAGTAGAGTGACAATTGGTATATAACAATCAGTATATCAGTTTGCTAGCAATCTCATCATACTGTCCCACAATAGCCACAGGTTGTTTCTATGTTGTAGCCATCAACAGACAAATCTGCAAGTCCAATCGAACGCAGTCAGCCTGTAAGATTGTCATAAATTTATTCCTTAAAGTTTCCAACTCCATTTTGGCTGTCATATTTATTGGATATTGTTTTCCCTTACCAGATCGAAGTCCTATTTCAGATCAATCAGTGTAGTATTTGCTTTATCAAAACATTGGCTGTTAACACTAGTGGAAATACAGCATTTGAAATTTCCTTGGAGATTTCTCACTTGCAGCAAGCAGATCTGCAGCATCCCAGCACCTTCTTGTAGGCCATGCAACTAAACAGAAGTCTCAGAAAACGTTATTTGAGCTTACAATTTACTTAACAAATCTTAACCTAAGAGAGGTATAGGAGTTTCTAACAGCTATAAGAATTCATGTATTTAAACTTTGTTCCAAATTTGGCATTCTATTGGTCTCAAAAAACGGCCTTTCTTTTGTTCTCTCTCATGACCTCAAAAACTAGCATGGTGAATTTACTAAGAAGTCTCTTACAACTAATTACCACAGAATAAGTCTATTAAAAAATTTTTGGTTTAATTTTCCAGTTTCATTAGAACTATGGATCCACTGGTGATGTCTTTAAATTTCACCCTCAGACTCCTTCATGCAGTATCACAGCTCTCTAGCAGTAACATTGCTTGGGGGAGGGGCGTGGGGGGGAATAAAACTTCCCTCTCACCCCCATCTGAGATGACAAGACGTACAGCCCAATATGAAAACACATCAGGTTGAACTCCACATCAAACCAATCTGGCTTCACTCCACACTCAAACCAGTACCAGTCTGACCCAGAGAAGCACTGAACACTGTGACCCCCCAAAGCTGACCAGTGTGAAAAGACTGACTTCAGCAAGGAGGTAAAATGATGAGCTCTTTTCCCCAGATGTGCCAAAACCTAGGAAACAAGACAGAAGCAAAAATAAACAACACCAACAACCCCTGATTCAAAGCCGAAAAACAACACAGCGACACAACAAAAACGGATGACAATACTTCAGGGAAAAAAAAGGACAGAGCGGGGGGAGTAAAGCCCCCCTTTCTCCGCTTAGCAGCGGGAAAACAGGTTTCTCCATTTTTTTTTCTTTCTCTTCTTCCTGCAGTTCAGATACAGCCAAGGTCACGCAGCTGGTACGAGGTGGGAGGCTCTGGTAAACTCCTCAGTTACAATGAGCTGCACATAGGCCTGGAATAGTTTGCTGTTTTGTTTTCCCATTTCATTCCAACCATAATACACTTTATATGCAATTTCAAGTAGCTCAGCAATAGTTACATTCCTTAGCTCCATTTACCTGTTACAATTTAGAGATGTCAAAAAACAGTATAAACCAGTATAATAAACATAAATCCATTATTCTATTTTCCTACATCTAAATCAGTTAATATTCTAGCAACTTTTAAATACAACCTCTTCCAAATTCACAGCTATCATAGCATTTTAACAATTTAAATACTTTTCTAACAATATAAGCAATTACTCCAATGTGTAAGGATGCATCCTAAGGGGGAGCAAGGTGGAATTTTTGCAGTGGAACCGGTTCCCATTTTTTAATTATCTCCCCAAACAAGATTCTTTTGGTACCAAATATGAATATGCAAACTAAAATACTGAGCTCAGATATGAAAACCATATACCAAGTTCAAATATGTAGATGGATCACAGTTACACCAATTTAAGACAATATCTCAATTTTTTATATTGCACCTCTGGGCCGCTCACTGCTCAGCCAGGTGGAGGTACCTCTGGGTCTTCCTGACAAAAAAGGTCAGTTGCGCGCTGAAATCCATCCGCACCCGCTGACCCAGACCGAGCAAGGCCTTCTTTTGTTTTGTTTTGTTTTGTTATTGTTTAGTGTCTCATCTGGTGCGCTACAGCTGTTATTCCAAAACCAGGATTCTTTACATGGTGTGCATACGGAAAAACCAAATCCAGCACACCGAGATGAGACACAGCCTATCACAGAGTTGCGCAAGTCTGAATGCTGGAATAAAGCTAGCATGCTAGAGAAAAAAAAAAAAAGAAAAAAAAAAATAACAGCTACTACACACAAAATTTACCATCACATTCACATAGTAAAGAACTAAATTACTCATGATCTTCTGTATTATCACAAAACGCACATTTTGAGTTAATGAATTCTCATGATTTAACAGACTGTGAAGTTATCGTATCATATAACAAAGACCTACCAAAATTACAACATGCGTAAACCGATATCCACAAAGAAAACAGGTTAATGAGGAAAGCATCTTGCAGACTTTAGCAAGTTTACTGTGACCTGTGTGTTATCAGTTAACTCTCTCTCAGCTTGTTGACGTTCAAATCCTTCCAGCTGTAAAACTGTCTGTAATGATCTAATGATCTCTTGGAGAGATTTATTTTGTCCTGCTCTTCTCACCTTAAAACCAACATTAATTGTAACAAAATTCTATTCTCCAGACACTTTTACCAATCATTTAACGTAAACAGCAGCGAACACTGATTTCAATATTTAACAAGATATTCCTTCCTTATAATTCTGAGTGCTTTCCTAAGTTTTAAAACACCTCCCAATACTGATTTTTAGGAACACAACTGAAAACAGTTATTCCTGACCCCATCTTACAAGTAAAAACCTTGAGAAGGGGGAGGGAGGGAGGGGTGCTGCTTGCAGCATGACTGGGAAAAATAGGGAGAGAGTTTTACGGCGCACTTAAAACAACTAGTAAAACAATTAACTCACATTCCTAACAAGCTGCTTGATTTTTCAGAGAGGCAATACACAGAAATGCATAATATGTACTGTAAAACTCGCAGATAGTAAACATGAGCATTCTCTACTGCTAATTTCAACACCAATGCTTCCTTAGCTTGTAAGTTTTCAACCTGCTTACTGATAGCCTCTTGAAGATGGTCAATAAATTGCATGTAATTTTCACTGGGACCCCAATTAACAGTTGTAAATGATTTGGCTGCACTGCTGGTCCCAGGCACCCCCATCACAGCTTGATATGTGAGGTCTGTTGACTGCTTCAGGATTTCAGAAAGTTATCGTGCCTGTATAGTGTCTCTTCCAGAAACGCAGAGGGTCCCGTGGTTTAACTGTAATCGAAACTGGGGGTAAATCCCAGCTTTTTGGTAAGTTTGGTTTACGCTCTGAAACTCTACCCTCACCCTCAGGAATTCAGTGTGGGAGGGAGGAGGGGGCAGGTTGGAGGGCCCCAAATCTGTAGGAATTACGTTATTTGGCTCGGTCTGGCTCACCACGGTGGGGTCCTCCCCACCTAAATCTCCAGGCAAGGGGGGACAGGAAAAAAAAAAAAAGTCCATTTTTTTTTTTCTTCCGCGACTGATAGCGGCGGGGCAGAGGGTTGAACTGTGATCAATGGCGGTGATGCAGACAGTGGAACCGCGGTTGCTGATGATAGAGGAGAGGTTTGAGCCGTAATTGATGACAGCGGAGCGGTCGGCCGAACGCACCGCTCCGACTGGTGCTCTGGCTGGTTCTCTGAGGGCCCCTCCCGAGACCATAATGCTGTTTTTTCATGTGAGTCTTTCATAGCTTTTAACTGATCTCGGGGCCACACATATGTATACGACTCTTTCATAGTTTTTTTCTGATCTCGGGGCCACATATACGTGCGCTCCTCCTTTATTCCTTTTAACTTTCCAAGAAAGTGCCGCGGATCCTTGTCCGTGTCAGATAATATGGACTTGGGCGGTTTTAACGAATCTTTAGTAACAGGGGGTGTCAGAGTAGTACTTAATCTTGCTTTTTTCTCTGAATCTGGCCCAGAAGAGCCAAGAAGACCATCCCCCTCGGCCGCCTCTGCCTATTGCTGTTTTAACTCTTTCAGAGTATCTAATAATAAGCACCACGTCGTTAACAGTTCAGTTGCTTCCTTGGACCCTTGGGTAGCACTATCAAACAATTTATCTCCCAAGTCCATCCATTGTGACACACTAAATGCTGTCACAGGATTAACCTCTAAACCTTGTGCTTTGCCCCATAGTAACATTTTTCTTAAAGTCAGTTCCAGAAGGCTAACATCCTGCTTCTTCAGAAGCAGCTTCCATGTAGATAATATAGTACCCTCTTCTTTAGATAAGTTTCCCCCCATGTTCCCGGTAGCTCACCTCCTCCTTCGCGAGGTGTCTTTTCAATCGATCCAGATCTTCGGCAGCTCTCCTGGGCTGTTCTTATCAGCTGTACCGGGCTCCGTCTCCACAGCTCTTCGGCTGTTCACAGCTTTCCGCTGTCACCTTGTTAGGCGAGATCCTCTTCAGGTAGGATCACGTCGGGGTCACCACATGTCGCGGTTGAGACGGACAAGCGACATGGACCAAATTCTTTCAAGATGAAAGTAATAGATGCCATTTATTGCTACAAGTGCATTTTTATACAATTCTGCCAGTTCATGTGTCTTTTCACTATTGGTTACAAGTTACAGCACTAACATCTCATTGGTTGAACTTGCTATCATCCATGTTATTCTTCTATCCCCTTCTCTCTCATGGGTATATCTCTCCTCTCTCCGGATACTCCTTTACTCCCATCCTCCTCAAGGGTAAATCTTAATATCTCAAGGCTGATCTCTACTCTCATATTTTCTGTCAAGGATTCCACAGACCCGCTGCAGTTTCCCACACTGCGCTTTGCAGAGGAGCTGCTCCTGGGCAGAGCTGTCTCTCTGCAGCACTGCCGCTTGCCATGAGCTCCCTCTGTCCCAGGAGCACAGCACAGCCCAGCTCAGCAGCACAGGAGCAGCCCTTGGTGTCCCTTTCTCTGTCCCCTCTGGATTTCCTTGTTGTGTTCCTGGATCCCCAGGGAAATGTCCCATGAAACAGTCTGAAGTAATCTGTGTTGTTTCTTCTCTTACCTCTACAGAGACAGTTCTTTCCTGCAGTAGCTTTTTTCATATCAGAAGAGTTTGGGCATGAGAAACATTTTTTCTTGTCCCATCATTAGACAGGACACCAGGAATGTTAAAGCAGAGGATCTAATTCCTCCAAGCTGGGGGAGGAATATCTTCAGTTGAATGATTTTAGACATTTTATTCTGGTTTTATACTCCTAGGTCTAGAGAGACATTCACCAATCTTTGGCCATGTCATGTCTGTGCCCTGAAGCAAAGCCTTTGCACACATTGGCTCTTGGACACTTGGTACTAGGTTTCTTGTGGCAGGTCAGAGCTGGGCTGGTGCCAGAGCTGGGGTGGTTCAGCCCAGATGTGAGGCAATGTCCTCAGCCAGGGACCTGACTGGGGGAGCTGCAGCTGTCAGTGCTGCGGACAGAGCTGTGACACGGATGGAATAAACTGCCAGGCAGGGTGGCAGAAGTTAGTTCATCTTGTCTGCAAGGACAGAAGCCTCCAAGCACAGCAACAGTCCAGATCAGAACTCAGTCTAGACCTGGAAGGCAATTCAAGGGCCCCATAATGAGCTGTTACCACTGCAGGAACAGTTAAAGGAGAAAGAAAGACACCGTGTGGCCACTGATTAATTTAATAAGAGAAAGAAGATATATTCTGTGTCCTCCTTGTCCTCCTTCTTTGACAGCAAGGTCTCTCAAGTCTTTGTGACTAGAGGCAGGAATCTGAAGAACAACAAGCAGTGGGTGGGGATCAAGTCAGGGGTCACTGGAACTAATACAATCCTTTCCAGTCTATGGGACAGCAGGGACAGCATCCCAGGAGCTGAGACAGCAGGACGATGTCACAGTGAGGCCACTCTCCACCATCTTGGAAAGCTCATGGAGACTGGGGGTAGTCTCTGACCACTGGCAGCTCTAACACATTGTGTGCACTTTTTGAAAAATGGCCAATGGGTGAGCAGGAGAACTAAGGGCTGTGTCCCAGAACATGTCCACTGGGACCCTATTTCTGGGTGTCTGAAAGAGAAGGTGATGGGGTTTACCCAGGGCAGGTTGTGCCTGTCCATCCTCTTTGCTTTCTGTGAGGAAAGAATAGGACTGATGTGGGGAAAACATTGATAGTCTGTTACCTGGAAGTCAGCAAGGAATCCAGCATCATTTCCTGCAATATTTTTGTATCCAAGGTTGGATAAAGCACTGAGTTATCTGGTCTGAGGGTGCTTTGAGCAGGAGGTTGGTCAAGACACCTTCCAAACTGCCTCTGTACTTGAATAATGCTGTCCTTTCATCTCCCTCATGTTTTCAATTCAGACAAAGCTCTCAGGTTCTCCCTGACCACATGAATGATTCAGATGAGGTGCAGTGCTGCTTTACAAGTGCCCTCAAACAGTCCTGACCACAACTTTTGCATCCCTTTTCATTTGCTCCATCCCAGGGTCTTTTTTGCTGTCCTAATACCCTTCCAGAAAGAACTGCCTATCCTGTTAGTCCTTTCAGAGCAGGTTGTTCAAGAGGTGTCAGCATCCATGTACAGAGTCTGCACATCAGCCAGACATCAAAGCCACCATTACAGAAATGGATATGAGACACTTGACCACCTCCTTAAACCCAGATATCAGCATACCATGTCTGCTGAGATTAGAGTGAACTCATAAACTGTAAGTGCAGAGCATAGAGTCCTCGATAGGTGAATTGTCTCCTGACCCATGTGGTGCTTCAGGCTATGAAGAGAATCAAAACCAGCCATTTAACTGGGGTAGTTTCATTTTACATGTGTCACACAGGGCAGATGAAGGGAGCTCAGAACTCCAGACTCTGCTGCACAGTTGGGACTTCAGAGACTGGACATGCAGGTAACAGTGTGTGTCAGCGCACACATTCCATGAACATGTCAGCGCACACCACATAAAGGTTCTGACTTCCTTTGTGCCTCTGCACTGAACTGACATCTGTTCCTTGGCTGTTCCTTCTTTCTCAAAAATAAACTGTTCTCCTGTGCAACGTCCACTACACACCAGGATAAAGAAAAGAGAAAAGTTATGAAAGAAGCATGATTTTGGGGTAGTTCTGTCCAAGAGCTGTAGTCTTTAAATGATTTAAAAAAAAAAAAGTGAGAGAAAAATCATTGTTCTAAGAACTTATTCCAAGACACAACTACTGAGGTGTAGTAGATGTTTTGAAAAGCAAGAATGACTATTAGGAATGAAGTTAAAGAGCTTTAGTTTATCATCATCATCATCAGTGAGAATAAGGAGTTCCCTGTTACTGTATTAGTGACAGTACCACTGTTCAAAAACATCCTTCAGAGCATCTCCATTTTTCCTGGGCTCCAAAGCTCAGCCTGCTCAGATTTTGAAAGGATTGCTTCAAACCCCTGTGACCCAAATCTCTACAACTGTCTCTCCTCAACCATCTTTTACCCCAGGAAGGGGAAAACTCCCAATGCAGACACCAAACCAGTGCCCAACCTGCCTGGAGAGTCAGGACAGTTGTGCCACACAACAGCAGCCTCTGAGGGAAGCTGGAGGTGACAGAATTGAAATGGTTTCAACCCAAATCAGAGAATCATTTAGGCTGGAAAAGACCCTTAAGAACATGGAGTCCAACTGTAAATCAAACACTGCCCAGTCCACCACTAAACCATGTCCCAAAGCGCCACATCTCCATGTCTTTTAAATACCTCCAGCAATGGAAGCTCCAATCCTGAGCTGGCAGGACACCATTGGCTGCAGTTGGACATAAGATACTTGTCATGACGATGAGTTCAGCCTTCACTGGCAGAATGTCTCATACCCTCACTGAGGAGGGCAGGGGGCTGGGAGATGGGAGCATATTTCAGTTTCCCAGATCCCAGGACAGAGCCCAAACCATCCTGCCCTTGA
The DNA here is from genome assembly GCF_963082525.1 of Nesoenas mayeri. NCBI lineage: Eukaryota > Metazoa > Chordata > Aves > Columbiformes > Columbidae > Nesoenas > Nesoenas mayeri. The sequence continues at coordinate 2,899,121 of NC_137554.1, forward strand.
ACTCTGGCATCCTATTTCCTGAGATGCAAAGCTGATGGGCCTTCTGAGGATAATCATGTTAAAAGGCATGATTAATCCTTCAAGTGTTTGTGTAATTTGTCTAGGAATGTGTAGTTATATTTAAATATCTGTAAAATAGTACCCTGTGTCAGTGGTAGCCCTCTGACAATGACATTTAAATAGATACTTGCACTATAAGGCTTCATACCTCATCCGCAAGCACACATCTAAGTGATCCAGCTGAAGGGTGGTCTGACAAGTTGGGTGCTCCAACCCAGCTTCTTCTTGTTTGCTGTCCATATAACCTTCCAGAAGGAACACACCACCTTGTTGATCCTTTCAGAGCAGGTTGTTCAAGAGGTGTCAGCATCCATGTACAGAGTCTGCACATCAGCCAGGCAGCAAAGCCATCATTACACAAATGGAGATGAGCCTCTTGGCCAGCTCTTTGCACCCGGATATCAGCGTGACATGTCTGCTGAGATTCCTGGGAACACCTAAACTTTAAGAACACAAAAGTGTGAGTTCTTGCTGAGTATGCTGACTCATCTCCTGACCCAAGTGGTGCTTCAGGTTGTGAAGAGAATCAAAACCAACTTTTTGACTGGGGTAAATTCATTTTACAGGCTGTCACACAGGGTAGTTGAAGGGGGCTCAGAACTCCAGTCTCCGCTACACTATAAGGCTTGATACCCCATCCATAAGTACTCATGCAAGTGGTTCCGATAAAGGGTGGTCTGGCAAAAGTCACTCTTTGTGTCCCCAGGTGCATGGACACTGCTCATATGCCTCTCCAGAGAGTGGCAGAAGCTGGATCCCCTTCTCGGGACAGACTCCTTCCAGAAGAGACACACACACAGGGGGAACTCATCAGGTCTTTACGGCATTGCACTCAGCATCTGTTCTCACATATTAGGTTCTTTCCTGTGACTATCCTTTCTGCACAAATGATCATAAAAAGACAATCATTTAGTAAAACATGGTCATAAAGGGGCTGTTATGGACAAGAAAGCTCATCATGAAGTCTGGAGAGAGCAAGGAAGTTTATAATAAGCACCAGCAAGAACCAAGAAGGCCTCAAGGCCTCTTCTGAAGAGCAGGAAGCCCTGAGCAGCCATGATTGGCCATGTGTAGGGGTGGGAGAGGGTCACGGCATGTCAGGGAGAAGCAATGAGATGGCTGATGGCTTTAGTGAACCCTTACAGTCATGTCTGAGCCCAGAAATGGAAAGCAGTTGATGTCTGCAGGTGGAGGAGGAATAGGAGGAAGATTTTTGTGGGAATATGGAAGGAAGAAAGGCCTCTCTTGGGCTAATCATATATGGGAGGGACACTTGTGTGCTGTGGGCATGGCTGTGTCTGGGAGATGGGGAATGGCTGCTGCTGGGGGTGGCTGTGCTCAGTCATGGCCCATGATGTGACCTTGCTCTGCCCCTCTCTTACACTGCCCACACTTGGATGGATCTCAGGAAATATTCATGAACCTCGTGGATGCATGAACCTCCTGGAGTGATGGAGTATGGATCCAAATAGAGGATTCAAGCAAATTTGGGACTGGGACTTTGAGGTGATTGCTGACCATCACCAGGTGTGTGAAAGAAGCTGGATGAGTTGTGAGTAACTCAAGGCATTTCCAACTCCACAGGAAACCAGAGCCTTGCAGTTAAAGCAACAGCACTTGACATTAAACCCACCCTCAAAACTAAAACCACTCACAGTGACCACAGGAAAAGCCTTGAAAAACATTTGAGAAAAATTTACTAGGTCCCAGGAGTCAGTGCTCAGCCATTCTGGTGATAAACAAGCATCAAGGGCTGACATGGCATCAGAGCCATCTCCACATGGGCTTTACCACCTGTAATCAGTGTCTCCAAGTCTTTCCTTCTCCAGCCCCCAGGGACAGAGACCTGAACTGGCAGTTTCTTTCACAACTGTGTCAGTGATGGCCCTTCATAGGTTCCCACATACCCTTCTAAACTTGGGGTTTGCTTCTGCCTTTCACTTCATCAGAGGTTTGTTCATTCTTTCAGTAGCTACAGTTCAGGATCATAGCAGCAAGGGGCTCATTAACATCTAAAATGCTCTTAAAAGCCAAGGCTCTGTGCATCATGTTCCTAAAGGACTGAACTCTGCTGTTGATGATTAAGAAGATCTCAGGAATAGCTGAACAGAGAGCATTTCCATCATAAATAGCAATAAAGCCAAATTTCTTCTCTTTCCTTCTCCACTCGCCCTTCCATCCCTTTCCAGAACAATAGTATCAGTAGTCTCCAGTTTATACTGATGTGGTGCATCTCCTGATAAAGACTGAATATGTCAGAAAAGTTGGTGCCTAAATCACCATGTGAGTGAGGAGATAGTCCAGGACACCTCAAGAGGAGTCACACTCCTCCTGACCAAAAGATGAGTGTTCCTGGGAATCTCAGGTGCCACAGCACAGCGATACTTGTGTTCAGGAAGCTAGTCAAATGACCCATCTCCTTTTCTGTAATAGTGTCTGAGTTTGCTCAGGTCACCCCTGACTTGAGCCCCATCCACTCCTGGGTGTTCTCCAGACTCCTGCCTTCAGGAACAAAGTCCCAGGGGACCTTGCTGGTGAAGATGGAGGCAAAGAAGCCATGAAATACCTCAGTCCTGTCTGATTCTACTCTTACAAATTTCAGCAGCAGGCGCACGTTCATCCTGTCTATTCTTTTACTGCAAATGAAACTGTGACAGCTTATCTTGCTGTCCTCACACTCACCTCTAGCTATCAAGTCATGGAGAGCTTTGGCATCATCTCTACATCCATGTCCAAGGTTTCTAAATTCCTCCTTTGCAGCTACCCCTGCGTCCACCTCCTGTGTGCTGCCTTTTTGGCCTGGAGCTCCATCAGTTCAGATGAGCAGCCTCATGAGGTAAGTCCTTCTGTTCATGGGAATTTACATAGATAATTCTTCTCCTTGGAGCAGGCTGTTCTCTAAGGCTTGTCAGATTTCCTGAGCTCCTTCACTCTTCTGAGATGCTTCCCATGGCACCACTAGTATCAGCTCCCCAGGTATGTTAAAGTCTTCTCCTCCAGAGCCCACCAGCCTGTGCTCTGCTGCTGGCCTTCCTCCCTCCCCTCTGGTACCAGGGACCCCACTGCTTCCTGGTCACAATAGCCAAGGTGGACACTGATGTTCGTTCGCATCCTTCACCAGCTCTTCCTTGTTTCCCAGTTCCAGATCCAGGTGAGAATCACCCTTGTTGCCCACCAAGGAGACATGTTAAGAACTTGGCCCAAGATCCTTTGAACTGTTGGCACCTGAAACTTTGCCAGGACAGTGAATGTCAGAACAATTACGGTTCCCCATAGGAATCTGCTCATTGACTGGTGACTTCCTCAGGTTCCTGACAGAAGATATTTTCCATTACTTCTCCATGATCCAGCAGTTTGTAACACCCAACATGCTGTCACCCTGTACTGCGTTTACACGTCAAAGTCTTGGAACTGGGGATGAGTGTGGCTGTACTGCAGTTGTCACCTCTCTGAGAAGACAATAGGAGTTTCACCAACATCAGACAGAGCCAATTTCAGTTGGCTCCAAGATGGACCCACTCCTTGACAAATCTGAGCTACTCAGTGATGCTGGCAGCACCTCTGTGATATTGTATTTGAGAAAGGGCAGAAAACGCTGCACAAAAGCAAATGGGAGAGAGGAGGGAGGAAATGTGAGAGAAAAACCGCTGCAGACACCAAGGTCATATCCTTTAGGACCCAAGTACATCCCTTAGCAGGCGAAAGCTTGCTCTCCTAAAATCCTGCTCTTTGCCTTGTTATAATCTCCCAGGAGCCTCAACTCTGCTTTCCCATCCCTGACTGTTCCATCCCTGACCAACTCTTTCTGGTTTGTAAGTGTGAAGTCCCACAGGGCACCTCACCTCACTGTCTCCTCAGTCACCCTTGTCAGGAAGATCTTGTCAATGGGTTCCAAAACCCTCCTGGATGGCTGGTACCTTGCAAATATTGAGACATCTTTGGTCTACCATGAGGAAACGGCCCTGGAAACATGAGGCTTCTTTCATTTGTATGAAGGAGGCCTCATCTAATTCCTCTTCCTGATCAATGAGCCTGTAGCTGATGTCCAGTCACCACATTGCCCATGTTCTTCTGCCCTCTCATGCTGGCTTCCCAGCTTTCAGCTAACGTTATCTGTCCCCAGGCAGAGCTCCACACATTCCTGCTGCTCTCCCACACGCAGGGAAACATCCCCTCTAACTCCAGATCACTGGCATTATATCAGACTCCCAACACCCCACAGGTTCTCCAGGTGGTGGTATTAATAGTGACCTGTGACTCCTCATGCTGTTGTCTTGGGAGAGACACACTCATTAGAATAAATGATCTGCATACAACATTAATGGCGGAGCAAAAGGAGCTTCAGTTAAGAGAGAGTCCAGACCTTGCAAATATCAGGTATTCACCCACCAGGAGGCTCTGAAGTTTAACAAGATGAAGTATCCAGTTCTGTATCAGGGTAGGAAAATAACATCATCCCTCAGGACACACAGGGACCAGACACTCTGAGCAGTGACCCTGAGGAGAAGGGCCTGGGCACTACAAGGGCTGCCACACAAACCCGTAGCTCACACTCACCATGAACAAGGCAGCTGTACATGGGACTGCATGAGGAGGAGTGTGGGGACCCAGACACCTGGAGTTCTCATCCCATTCGGTTCAGCACTGATGTGACCCCACACATACGGGCGTGTGCCAGTGTGCGGCTTCCCAGTTTGGAGAAGCAGGGAGGAACTGGAGAGTGTAGGGCTCTGCCAAGGCAGGGTTCAGGACCTTGTGCACATGGTGTAGGATGCTGAGGGACCTGGGCTGAGCAACACTGGGGAGGCTGCAGCAGTGCTGGAGTAGTCTGAGAGTGTTTGAAGGGTGGTTTCAGAGGTGGTGGAGGTATTCTTCATAATGGGAAAGAGCTTGAGAAAGAAATAATGGCACAAAGTAGAGCTGGCGAGGTCCAGGCTGGACATGAGCAGAAAGGAATGTGAGTGGAAGGGCAGTGTTGTGGTGGAGCAGGTCACCCAGAGGGAGTCTGCATCAGCCCAAGGCTTTGTGCTTCAAGGAACAGCTGAGGAGGATGGAGAGATCTCAGCAAAGGAAGGAAGATGCTCAGACAAGAGCAAGGTGGGGTAGCAGGGGGTATGTCTCCAGCCTTCAGGGAAAGAGGTGCAGGTGATGCCACAGCATAGGACAGGCTGTCATAGAAATGATCAAGGGATGTAAAGAGGCTGAAATCCCCTAACAGAAATGAGCTCCTTCTCCCCTTGGCTATGGGTGTTGTGTCCATCTCTGATGCCTGTGAGGAGACACCTTGTCCTTCCAGCACAGGGGCCTCATGGCCTCCTTGTCCCCAGCCAGGAACCTGGGAGGTGTGGGACCATAGTTCCGCCCTTGGCCTTGCACAGCCCCTCAGCACACTGTCCCAGGAAGGGTCATGGGCAACGTATGAGGGACAATATCTGTCTTCCCAGGGTTGGGGTCAGGGCTTAGCCCTTTTGTTAATGAAACACATCCAGGTTTACTCAGCATCAGAGAGACCTTTACTTTGCTTTTGCTGATCTGTCATCACTGCCTCCAGTTTTCTGCTCTACCCAGACCCTGGATATTGTTTCTCAGTTGTGTCCCTCAGTGAGACCAATTAACATTACAAGAAACTTTGGAGTTTGAATCTGACTTTCACTTCTTGAGAGGTTTCTTCAGCTTCCCCTAGGGATCTGAGGTTCATGAACTCAGCACCAAATCCACCAGAGGAGTCATTAAAGTGCCTGGGGCTGCTCCTGTACTGCTGAGCTGGGCTGGACTCCTGGGACACAGGGAGCTTATGGCAGTGGCAGCGCTGCAGAGAGACAGCTCTGCCCAGGAGCAGCTCCTGTGCAAAGTGCAGCAGGGCTGAGGGCTCTGCCTGGGGATCTCAGGAGACAAGCAAGGCAGAGAGAGATTAAAGGTGGTCAGGATTGGGAGGATGACTGAGAGCTCACTGAAGGAGAAACCTTTGCAGCCCTTGCCATGGTAAGTCTCTGGGTGCAGGGCAATGCAGCTGTAGCTCCTGGAGGCATCTCCTAAAACTGGCACAGGCACAGCTGGTGGGATCTGTAAGGAAAGGGATCTTGTCAGGCAATGTTGAACAGCTGTGAAGCTGGGTGAGCACCCAGGCGTGCCCAGGGCTGTCCTGCAGAGCAGGGTCCCTGCACCCCAGGGCTGTGCTGGGGCAGGGACTCTGCCGCCTGCCAGGGTCAGCGCTCAGCCTGCTTGGGAAGATCCCATGGCTGAAGCCCCCAGCAGGGCAGGCAGGAAGCTTGTGGGGTTGAAGGGTGCTGTGTGGGTCAAGGCTGCTCAGAGCTCCAGACCACCCCCACCGACATTGCAGAAGGTCCTGAACTACAGCATCAAGACAGCAGCAGCTGCAAGGGAAGAAGTCTGCGCTTTCAGTTTTCCACTCTTGGTTGTCTGGGTGTGCATTGGGAGATGGAGATTTATTTCTCTCTTTGGAGAAGACACTGAGACCCCAGTTCTCATTAGGAGTTGTCTGAGCTGCTCCTGAGCCCCTGCACACACAGAGCTGCCCTTGGGCAGTGCTAGAAGGTGTGAGCAGGACAGAGCTGAGCACACGGTGTGTGGGATGGGGTCTGTGTCACCGATGGGCAGCAGACCCAGGGACAGAGACACAGCTGCGAACAACACAAACATGGGCAGGAAGAGTTAACTGCTACCAGAAATGCTGGGGACAGAATTTAGGAACCTCTCTCACATCCTCTCCAGCACAGATGCATTTCCTAGTGCAACCCCTTGGTCTCTTCTCCCCCCCAGCAGAGCCTCTGCCCCAAAGCCATGGGGTCAAGGTTACAAGTCTCCACCTCAGCAGGTGGACTTCCAGGTGAAGGGTTCATGGAATGTGGTAACAAAAAAGGTGCTAAAAGTACTTGCTCTGCAGTGTCATTATGTGAGTGGCAACAGCGTAGGAGGGTAAGAAGAAAGTTTCACAGCATGCCTGTCTGCCTTTCTGTCTTTGCTTTATTTTCTGGGAGCACTGTAGTGTTCTTCCCTGTTTCTCCACCTGTCTCTGGTGCTCTTGCTCTCTGGGATTGGGATGGGAGTGTGGGTCAGTTTTTGTTCTCACACAAACACACAGAGTTTTGCCTCACAGGTGTGTTCATGGAAACTAGATGTCTAAGCCGCATTTTAAACTGTGATGAGCTGGTTTTCTCACTTGGTACAAAGAAAGAATAAGCTGAAACATCCCTCTATCAGGGAGCGGGATTTCCATGAAAAACAGCACATTTATTTTCCTCAGAAAAGTCTCCTCTAACTTGTCACTGTTTTTTCCTTCTTGCACAGGTCCTCATGCCCACAGGCAGCAAATGTCCAATAGCAGCTCCATCACCCAGTTCCTTCTCCTGGCTTTCACAGACACACGGGAGCTGCAGCTCTTGCACTTCTGGCTCTTCCTGGGCATCTACCTGGCTGCCCTCCTGGGCAACGGCCTCATCATCACCACCATAGCCTGGGACCAGCACCTCCACACCCCCATGTACTTCTTCCTCCTCAGCCTCTCCCTGTTCGACCTGAGCTGCATCTCCATCACTGTCCCTAAATCCATGGCAAACTCTTTATGGGATAACAGGGCCATCTCCTTTTTGGGATGCGCTGCACAGACCTTTTTCTTTCTCTTTTTAATTTCAGCAGAATGGTCTCTCCTCACTGTCATGTCCTACGATCGCTACGTTGCCATCTGCAAACCCCTGCACTACAGGACCCTCCTGGGCAGCAGAGCTTGTGTCCACATGGCAGCAGCTGCCTGGGCCACTGGGTTTCTCAATGTTCTGCTGCACACAGCCAATACATTTTCACTGCCTCTCTGCAAGAGAGGACCAGTTCTTCTGTGATGTCCCCCAGATCCTCAAGCTCTCCTGCACAGATGCCTACCTCAGGGAACTTGGGCTTCTTGTGGTCAGTGCCTGTTTAACATTTGGGTGTTTTAGTTTAATTCTTTTCTCCTATGTACAGATCTTCAGGGCTGTGCTGAGGATCCCCTCTGAGCAGGGACGGCACAAAGCCTTTTCCACCTGCCTCCCTCACCTGGCCGTGGTCTCTCTGTTTGTCAGCACTGCCATGTTGGCCTACCTGAAGCCCCCCTCCATTTCTTCCCCATCCCTGGACCTGGTGGTGACCTTTCTGTACTCATTGGTGCCTCCAGCAGTGAACCCCCTCATCTACAGCATGAGGAACCAGAAGCTCAAGGATGCCCTGTGCAAACTCATATCTTATATTTACCTGAAGCACTAAACTGCTCATCTACTTCTACACAGGAGTTTTAATGTAGCTAATTATAGGTCCAGACTGTCATCTGGATTTTCTGTTGTTATTGTTTGTTGGTTTTTGTTTTTTTTTTATTGTGATAATGTCATCATCCTGTTTCTAATCAGCTGTCTGCTTTTCTTTTATAACCACTGACTGTGTAAATATGGAGCCGTGTTCTCCTTGTCTCTAAACAAAATAAAGCTTCCAGTAATGGTTTGTTTTTCACTATATCCTTCCTGCAAGGCCTTTTTAGAGCACCAGGGATGATTCCTGTGTGCATGGGAGGAGGGGGGAACACCAGCACTTGGTCTTCCAGAGCAGTTCTTGTTCCATTCCCACACTCTCCTTCTCATCACCTGTGTTGGTGCAAGGCCTGAGTGCTCTGGCAGCTTAGTCACCGTTCTGCTGTGTGTCAGTCCTGTGAGTGCAGGCAGGGACAGGCAATGGGCACTTGGGTGACACAGCTGGCTTCCAGAACAGCACTTCTATAAAGATAAGTGATCTTCTTATGGCAGCACCTGGAGGCTTAGGTCTTCTTCAAGAACATGCACAAATAGCCTGTAGGTTCAAACCTCAGTGTACAGCTGAACAGTGTGTGTGTGCAGGGCTGGCACACAGCAGTGTCGTCTCACAGCCAGGCCTCCTGCCAGGGACCTGCAGGACCAGCAGAGCAGGGTCTGGGTTGTGCCCGTGTGCACTGGACACCCCATCGGAAGGAGCCTTAGGTCAATCATCATGGACTGGCCCTTCACAACCATCATTTCCAGCACAGGCCTCTCACCCACAGAGGTTGTTCTTCTCTCCATGGAGGGACACTGAATGAGTAGTTCAGCAGTCCACATTTGCTTTGTACAGATGACATGTGAGCATGCACATTGTGTGCGTGAGGTGACATGAACGTGACTGAGCACAAATACCATCAACTATTCCTTGGGGTTCCATGAAGGCCTGTGGAACAGACAAGGTCTGCAGGTCACTTCATGTTGGGAGGAACACCCCATAGGAAATCACCCGAAAGCAGCACTAGGTTGTGCTTCCTTTAACTGTGGTCCCTGTGCTCATTCCTCATGATGTGGGACATCTCAGATGGGTGCAGAGCCGGGTGACACTCTGCAGGGCTGAGGTGCCTTCCATCCTTTGGAAGTGGCAACAGGAGACCAGAGGGACACTGTGACTTCTGCCTCTGTGTGTAAAAGGGACAGGCCCTGTCTCTGAGCATCCCTGGGTGCACAAGGAGTCCAAGAGGACAGCTCAGATGTGGATGCTTGATGGAACCCTGATATTTCTGTGTGTGATTCCAGGAACAAACCCCACTGGATCAGTGAGATTCATCTCAGCTGCCTTGGACAGGCTCATGGCAAGTGCTCCAGTCTGCTACATCACCCTTGTCCATGATTCCAGATTGTGATCTCAAAAGTGCCATAGAAACTGGAACAGTTCTGGTGTCCTTAGAAAACACACATCTCAAACCCATCTTCAAGAAGAGCAGGAATAGGAACTGGGAGAATAACAGGCTGGCCACCCTACCTTCCTCCCTGGGAAGGTGATGGGACACATCTTCCTGCAGCCATTTCCAGGAATGTGAAGGACAAGGAAGGGATTGCTGAACCTATTTGGACAAGGGAAAGAAAGGCATGGTGTGCAGGGCATTTGCAAGGCCTCAGACATGGTCTCCTTCTGGCCAGAGTGGTGCTGATGGGGCTCAAGAAGTGGATGCTGGGTGGGAAATTGGCTGAACCATCAAGCCAAAATATCATTCGTGGTACAAAATCTTCAGTGCAGACAGTTCATGGTGTCATCTCTCAGTGACCAGTACTTGGGCCAACACTGTTGAACATCTTTATTTTTAGAAAGTAAAATGTGGGAAAGCAAGATGTGCAGTTCCAGCCACCTGGATGATAAAGAAAGATCAATACTAACATGACCATTTGGACAGTCGAAGACATAATATTAACATAATAATATATAAAGGGCCTTGGACAGATTACTTTGAAATACATTTCTTGTACTTGTAAAAAGTTATAGCCCAGACTCGTGAGAATGATATCTTGGGCCAGATAACCGCCCCCAAGTGCATGGGATGTGTTAATGTCCTTGGGCCTGGTCTGTGAATGAGTGGAAAAACAAGTGAGACAAACATCACATGAGTTTTGTGTGTTTTTAATAACAATTAGTGGAAAAACACCTTCTGTAAACATCTTAGTCCATGCTCGTACCTGTAAATCCTATAAATTGTAAATGGTGAATAAAGAAGCTAGCCTGGGCCTAGGTCTGCTCTCTGCTTGGCCAGGCTCTGCACTCCTTCCTGAACAAGATCTCTGCCTCTGCATGAATTTCTGTCTGCGTCCTGGTATGCGTTGTTCCTAATCGCACATTTATTTTGCTCCTTAATAATGTAACAGAGTGAACTTTCAGCTCCTTTGAGGATGATGCAAACCTGGGTGGAGGCCTTGAGCAACCTCGCCTGGTTCACCGGGCCCTGAGCAGGAGAGGAGAATGAGACAAGATGAGTGAGACATGGGCTCTCTTCAAACCTGAGTTATTCTGTGATTTGACAGAATTTTTGCATTGGAGAGGTTTCTGGAGAGAATAGGTAGAAGAATATTAAAAAAAAAAAAAAAAAAAGAAAGGCAGAAGAGGGAATACAGAAGGTGTTAACATAAAAACAGCATTTCCAGCAAGGAGTACTTTTCACTCACATTGTTAGTAGGAAATATATTTGACAAATTTGAAAAAGGTGAGGAAGCGAGATGGGTGTCTACTGCCTGCAAGGAAAGAGGGGCAGGTGTAGGACTGTGTAGAGCACAATTCACTCTTGGTCAGTTCCTGGGTGGTAAGGAGGGGGATGGAAGGGTATGGTATTATGAGCTCAGTTGGGTCTCAGTAACTCATAATCCAATCAGAAACATGTGGCTGTGAAGGGGACTGTGGGGTCAGTTCTGTCTCTGGAGGTGACAGGCCAGCAGCAGGGATATGACTGGGAAAGAACCTCTGCCAGAGTACCCACAGGCCCTACCTAGGGAGAGGCCTTGGAGATGCGTTGTCATGTCCATTCCACCTGCGAACGACAGGACAGCAGCCGTGTCTATGAGAGAAGCTGAAAGGCCAGCATCACTCATGGGATTTAGAAGATCATTGTAAGGTTACTTCTCTCCGGTCAGGTAAAAGACCACAAGAAGCCTAACAGTTTGGGTTCCCTGCATGAAGGGCAGTTTCTGAGCTGCCTAAGGTAGTGGGAAAAAGCAGAAGACGGAAAAAAATATCACAGAGTGCAATTTGAAAGGTGGAGACAGGATATCAGGAGGAAGAAATATCACTGGAAGGGCTGTGCTGTGGTGCAAGAGGTGACTCAGAGGAAGCTGGATCAGGCCATGGTTTGTGTTCCAAAGAACAGCCAGTAAGGGGCAGACACATCAGTGAAGGTGCAGAAATGCTGGGGAAAGGGCGCTGGCAAGGCTGGAAGGCACTCACAGAACCCAGGTTTCTGTGCTTTTGGCCATGGCAGTTGTCTCTGCCACTGAGGCCTAGGAGAAGACATGTTGTCCTCATGGCACTGGGGCCTCGTTGCCTCCTTGCAGCCCCATGAGGAAGCTGGAAGTTGTTGTGCCAGTGTTGTCCTTCCCTCAGCCTTGCACACCCACATCCCACAGTCCCAGGAAGACCCCTGAGCCATGTGTGAGGGACAGGATCCCCCTTCCCATTGCCTGGAGGTCATGCCTGCTCCGTTCTGCTTCAGAAAGCAAACCAAGGGGTTTCTCATCATCAGAGCTGAAGAAAAGCCTAAAAGGAGACTTCATGGTGGCTACAGCTTCCTCACAAGGGGAGAAGGAAGGGAAGGTACTTCTTTTCTCTCTGGTGACCAATGACAGACCCCAAGGGAATGGCAGGAAGATGTGTCAGGGGAGGTTTAGGTTGAACGTTAGGAAAAGGTTCTTCACCCAGAGGTGCTGGACACTGAACAGGCTGCCCAGGGAGGTGTCATGGCCGCAAGCCTGACAGTGTTCAAGAAGAGACTGGACAACGTCCTCAGACACAAGGTGTGTCCTGTGGGGTGTCCTGTGCAGGGACAGGAGTTGGACTCGATGATCCCTGTGGATCCCTTCCAACCCAGGATAATCTATGATTCTATGAAACACTAGGTCAAAAGTCCATCTTTTCATTGTACAGATGAGTTATAAACATACACAGTATGTGTATGTCCATTGTGTGCATGTGGTGAAATGAACCCGAGTGAGCACAAATGCTATCAGCTATTCCTTGAGGTGCCATAAATATCAGGGATAGACATGATGTTCAGGGGTCTCTTCCAACCTGCATTATTGTAAGATTCTTTTCCTTGGAGAACTCTTTCAGGACAGAATAGGCAGAGGAAGAAGAAAAAAAAAAAAAAAGGCAGAAGCAGAGATATAAAATGCACCAGTGTAAATACAGTAGCTCCTCTGAGTAATGTTTCTCCACTCAAACCCTTGATAGGAAATCTATTAGGTAAATTTGATGAAACCAGCTTAGTTTTATCTGCTCACACAGTGGACCACAAGGAGGGTGATGGCTGGGTACAATGTCATGTGGTCACTTGTGTCTCAGGAACTCATAATCCAGTAGGAAGCCAATGGCTGTGGAGGGGACTGTGAGGTCACTTCTGAAAGGCAAGTCTTGCTTGACCAACCTGACCTCCTCTCATAACAAGGTGACTGGCATAGCAGATGACGAGAAGTGGGGAAGTGAGGAAGTGAATCTGCCACACAGGCTGTGGATGTTGTGTACTTAGGCTTCAGTAAAGCCTTTGACGCCGTATCCCACAGCATCTCCTGGAGAAGCTGCAACTCATGGCCTGGATGGTGTATCTGCGGTGGATAAAGAACTGGCTGAAGAGCTGGGCCCAAAGAGTTGTGGTGAATGGAGCCAAATCCAGTTGGTGACCGGTCACAAGTGGTGTCCCCAGAGTTCAGTATTTAGCTCAGTTCTGTTTAATCTTTATCAGTGATCTGGATGAGGGGATTGAGTGCACCCTCAGTAAGTTTGGAGATGACACCAGGTTGGGTGAGAGTGTTGATCTGCTGGCAGATGGGAAGGCCATACAGAGGTATCTGGACCAGCTGGATTGATGGGCTGTGACCAGTTGTCTGAGGTTTAACAAGGCCAAGTGCCAGGTCCTGCACTTGGGTCACAACAACCCCAGGCAGTGCCACAGGCTCAGGGAAGAGCAGCTGGAAAATTGCCTGGTGGAAAGGAATCTGGGAGTGTTGATCGACAGCTGGCTGAACATGAGCCAGCCTGTGCCCAGGTGGCCAAAAAACCCACCAGCATCCTGGCTTGTATCAGGAATGGTGTGGCCAGCAGGACTAGAGAAGTGATTGTGATACTGTTTTCAGCACTGGTGAGGCTGCAGCTTGAATCAGTTTTGGGTCCCTCATCATAAGAAGGACATTGAGGCACCAGAGAGGGTGCAGAGGAGGTGACGAAGCTACTGATCTGAAGATCCTGGACTGCAGATGCTTAAAGAAGGAACAAACATCTAATGAAGTGAAAGGCAGAAGCAAACCCCAAGTTTAGGAGGATGTTTGGGACCCCATGAAGGGCCATCACTGACACAGCTGTGAAGGAAACAACCAGTTCAGGTCCCTGTCCCTGGGGGCTGGAGAAGGAAAGACTTGGAGACACTGATTACAGGTGGTAAAGCCCATGTGGAGATGGCTCTGATGCCATGTCAGCCCTTGATGCTTGTTTATCACCAGAATGGCTGAGCACTGACTCCTGGGACCTAGTAAATTTTTCTCAAATGTTTTTCAAGGCTTTTCCTGTGGTCACTGTGAGTGTTTTGTGTTTTGGGGTGGGTTTTATGTCAAGTGCTGTTGCTTTAACTGCAAGGCTCTGGTTTCCTGTGGAGTTGGAAATGCCTGTGAGTTACTCACAACTCATCCAGCTCCCTTCATACACCTCGTGTTGGTCAGCAATCACCTCAAAGTCCCAGTCCCAAATTTGCTTGAATCCTCTGTTTGGATCCATACTCCATCACTCCAGGAGGTTCATGCATCCACGAGGTTCATGAATATTTCCTGAGATCCATCCAAGTGTGGGCAGTGTAAGAGAGGGGCAGAGCAAGGTCACATCATGGGCCATGACTGAGCACAGCCACCCCCAGTAGCAGCCATTCCCCATCTCCCAGACACAGCCATGCCCACAGCACACAAGTGTCCCTCCCATATATGATTAGCCCAAGAGAGGCCTTTCTTCCTTCCATATTCCCACAAAAATCTTCCTCCTATTCCTCCTCCACCTGCAGACATCAACTGCTTTCCATTTCTGGGCTCAGACATGACTGTAAGGGTTCACTAAAGCCATCAGCCATCTCATTACTTCTCCCTGACATGCCGTGACCCTCTCCCACCCCTACACATGGCCAATCATGGCTGCTCAGGGCCTCCTGCTCTTCAGAAGAGGCCTTGAGCTTCTTGGTTCTTGCTGGTGCTTATTATAAACTTCCTTGCTCTCTCCAGACGTCATGATGAGCTTTCTTGTCCATAACAGCCCCTTTATGACCATGTTTTACTAAATGGTTGTCTTTTTATGACCATTTGTGCAGAAAGGGTAGTCACAGGAAAACTCCCAATATGTCAAAAGTGGTGCTGAGTGCAATGCAGTAAAGACCTGATGAGTTACCCCCTGTGTGTGTGTCTCTCCTGGAAGGAGTCTGTCCTGAAAAGGGGATCCAGCTTCTACCACTCTCTGCAGAGGCATGTGAGCAGTGTCCGTGTACCTGGGGACACAAAGGGTGACTGTCTCCAGAGCACCCGTTATCTGAACCACTAAGATATGTACTTATGGATAGGGTATTGTGCCTTATGCTGCAAATACCTATTTGATTGGCACTGCCAGTTGGGCTACCACAAGTGCAGAGTGAAATGTTGGAGATATTTATATTTAGGTAGATTAATCCTTTTTATTTTTTTTCTTTTTTTTTTTTCTTTTTTTTTATCTGAAACTCTTGCAGATATTACACAAACACTTCAAGGTTTATGGATACATTTTAACATGATTATCCTCAGAAGACCCACCAGCCTTGCATCTCAGGAAATGGGATGCCAGAGGTGAAGGGAAGGACGGTTTCAGCACTGTCCTAGGATCTGGGAAACTGAAACATGCTCTCATCTCCCCAACACTCTGCCCTCCTCAGTGAGAGGTGTGAGATATTTTGCCAGCAAGGTCTGAACTCACAGTCATGACAAGTATCTTAAGTCCATCTGCAGCCAATGGTGTCCTGCCAGCTCAAGATTGGAGCTTCCATTGCTGGAGGTATTTAAAAGATGTGGAGATGTGGCACTTAGGGATATGGTTTAGTGGTAGACTTGGCAATGTTTGATTTATGGTTGGACTCCGTGTTCTTAAGGGTCTTTTACAGCCTAAATGATTCTCTGATTCTATGATTTGGGTTGAAATCATTTCAATTCCCATCACCTCCAGCTTCTCTTAGAGGCTGCTGTTGTGTGGCACAACTGTCCTGACTCTGCAGGCAGGTTGGGCACTGGTTTGGTGTCTGAATTGGAAGTTTTCCCTTCCTTGGGTAAAACACCTTGGGTCACAGATGTTTGAATCAGTCCTGCGAAAATCTGAGCAGGCTGAGCTTTGGAGCTAAGGGACAACAGAGATGGTCTCAAAGATGTTTTTGAAGACTGTTACTATAACTAACAACAGTAGCAGAGAATTCCTTATTCTTGGTTATGCTAATGAACTAAAGCTCTCTAATATCCCTCCCAACAGTCACTCTCACTTCTCAGTACAGATACCACATCTCAGTAGTTAGCCTCTTGCATGCAGTTCTTAGAACAGTGCTTTCTACTTTTTTTTATCATTGAAAGAATACACATCTTGGACAGAATAGCTCCCAAATCATCTCTCTTCCATTAATTTTCTCCTTTCTTTTCCTAGTGTGAGGGGGAGGTGACATAGGGCAGTTGTTTCCTTTTTAGCCAAAGGAAGCCAAGGAACAGATCCCAGGTTACTGAAAAGGAACAAAGGAAGCCAAAATCTTTATGTAGCATGCACTGACACAACACTGTTACCTGCTTTTCCAGTCTCTGAAGTCCCAGCTGTGCAGCAGAGATGAGTTCCCTTCATCTGCCCTGTTTGGCAGCATGTAAAATGGAACTACCCCAGTCAAGAAGTTGGTTTTGATTCTCTTCACAACCTGAAGAACCACATGGGTCAGGAGATGAACCAGGATGCTCAGTGAGGACTCACACTTCTTGGTTCTTAAACTTCTGGTGTTCCCTGGCATTTCAGCAGACATGGCATGCCAATTGCTGGGTGCAAAGAGCTGGTCAAGTGTCTTGTCTCCATTTCTGTAAGGGTGGCTTTGATATCTGGCTGATGTGCAGACTTTGTACATGGATGCTGACACCTCCTGAACAACCTGCTCTGAATGGGTTAAAGAGGTCAGCTGTTCATTCTGGAAGGGTATTAGGACAGCAAAAAAGAAGATCTTGGGTCAGGGCAAATGAAAAGGGATGCAAAAGATGTGGTCAGGGCTGTTTGGGAGTACTTATAAAACAGCCCTGCACCCTATGCAAAATACTTCTGTGGATATGGAGAATTTGAACACATAGCACCTTTCCAAGCCAAACCATCTACATTGCTTTTTACCCATCTACTTGCATGCTGACCCAGACCATGATGTCCAACCTAGGACACAAGAATATTGCAGGGATGATACTGAATGCCTTGTTGTCTTTCAGGTAAAAGACCATCAATGTTCTCCCCACATCCAGCAACTCTGTCCTCTCCTCAAGGGAAGCAAAGAGCATGGACAGGCACAACCTGCCCTGGGTAAACCCTGTCACCTTCTCTTCTAGACACCCAGAAATGGGGTCCCAGTGGACATGTTCTGGGACACAGCCCTTAGTTCCCCTGCTCACCCATTGATCATTTTTCAAAAAGTGCACACAATGTGTTAGAGCTGCCAGTGGTCAGGGACTACCCCCGGTCTCCATGAGCTTTCCAAGATGGTGGAGAGTGGCCTCACTGTGACATTGTCCTGCTGTCTCAGCTCCTGGGATGCTGTCCCTGCTGTCCCATAGACTAGAAAGGACTGTGTTGGTTCCAATGACCCCTGATTGATCCCCATCCACTGCTGGTTGTTCTCCAGATTCCTGGCTCAAGTCACAGAGGCTTGGGAGACAGCAATTTCTCAGAAGAAAGATTTTTCCGTTGAGAGTGCTGGTAGAAAATGTATTTTACTGAGTATCTGGACACAATTATATATTTTCCTATATATTTACCAACACATAAATATATATTTTTCCTTATGATCACATAGAAAAACAGGTAACACAGATCTTTTGAGATCACTGTCAACATGGCCATCTAAAAAGAGGACTGAGAGGGTGAAAACTCATGGACTCCACACAATTCAATATGAATTCATTCAAAGCCATTTATTACAGAAACAAGCCTCCTTATATATCCAGTTATTTCTTGATCACGCGTTCACGCTCCAAGCATGCATTAGCTGATTGGATATTGTCCATGTTCACGAGCTGTCCACACGCCCGAGTCTCACTGCTAATAGGTCTGTTGATTTACATCTTGTTGAGGCCCTGTTATTGTAGAACTGCCTCACTCCCACAGCAGGTCCTGTTTTCAGCTTTCCGAGGTGGTCTTGAAATTCCTTTGGGCCTGTCTAGCTCAGTAACAAATTTCCATCTAACAGAAACCCATCCACACAACAACCTCAAGAAAATCCTTCAAATCTCCCACAACTCCCCCTTTTTGTTTTTGAACCAGCCAGGCCTTGTTTACAACACGCTGGATCATCTTTGAAATACACTGTGGCATACAACATATAATTAACAACAATGATTACAGTTACATACAATGTAGCTAAGCCTTACATAATAAGATCAAACAACTACCCATCTATTTCCAAGCTTTTAAGCCATCTGTCAAACCTTAATTCTACTATGACAATCTTATTAACGTGATGGTTTAGTTTGTCTAAAGTAGTATGAATAGATTCAGAAGGATCAGACAAGTTAATACAACATATTATCTCAAATTCTCCACAATCATGACCTAGTGTTACAAGTAAAAGATCTATAACTGTGCGATTTTGTAGATTAGTATGCCTAATACCATCAACATCTACTACTAATCGAGTTAGTACCTCAGAAGTTAGATTAACCTGTTTAAAAGATCAAGAGCTTAAGTTCGATATGTTTCTTAAAGCTTTACCAGCTGGTAGACTAGGGAGAAACAGTGCAGTAGATACTATGGTAGGAATGTCTCATAATTTTACCTCATTTTTGAATTGATTATCTAAGTGTAATATTGCCCTTTTGGCTCTCCTGCTGTTTGCTCAAATTGCCATTCTCCACAGAAGGTACACCATGTGCTTGCTAATAGGCTTCTAGACCACCAGTTCTGGGAGCATCTATAACACTGAATTAGGATCCATGGTTTACATCTGAAACAGTCCTCACAACTTATCTCCCTCCTGTCCATCTGCATCCATTGAATCTTTGTTGTCTTTATTCAGCCATGGCTTGACCCATTTCACGGAATCCACTTCAATCCTCGGCCTGTAATGACACAAGCATAACCTTTTCCCCAGGTTATCAATTGATGTGGCCTTTTCCATTGACCATTAACTAGTGATTTGACCACAGCTAATGTAGGTTCTTTCTGATTTAGCATGGTTTTTGGGTCATACTTGCAAAGTCTTTCATCACAGGGCAAATTTGGGCTGCACCACTTAGAAATAAGTGATTCATCACATACAATGCTTTTGACAGTTGGGTTTGTGGTGTTTCCCCTACTTCTCCCCCTTTTTATTTTTGAAAACAAACAAACAAACAAACAAACAAACAAACAAAAAACCCCAACCAAACAAAAAAGTTTGGAATCAGATGCGTGCATTGGACCTTGACTACGTACTCAAAATCACAAATCAAATTTAGAGGTTCCTCCTTAAAAAGCTCTAAGTAATGTAAAGCTGCACCAAGTTCTGCTAATTGAGTTGAACCTTCAATAATTTTTACAGAATTATGCCAATTGTTATCTTCACACCAACCCACTACAGCTTTATGAGACTTCCCAGAACCATCAACAAAAACTATGCAAGTATGTAGGATCAGACCAGATATAAGTACGGTCTGTGACCTGATGTTAAAGACTTGCAGGTTCTGTAGCAATTTACGTTTAGGCATGCCAAAAGCTGTGGTGTTAAGAAAACCAGCTAGTGCAATTTACAAGGACGTAGATTGCAAATAAAAAATCAAAATTCAGTTTCACAAATGGTACATATATGACAAAAGGATCATGGCCTATTAAGACTTAAATTCATTCCCTGCATTTTCTTGATCAGAGTAACAATCGATATATCAGTCTGTTAGTGTTCTCATCATACTGTCCCACAATAGCCACAGCTTGTTTCTATCTTGGAACTATAAACGGACAAATCTGCAAGTCCAATCAAATGCAATCAGCCTGTAAGGTTGCCATAAATTTATTCCTCAAATTTTGGCTGTCATATTTATTGGATATTGTTTTCCCTTACCGGATCAAAGTCCTGATTCAGTTCTATCAGTGTAGTATTTGCTTTATCAAAACATTGGCTGTTAATACTAGTGGAAATAAAGCATTTGAAATTTCCTTGGAGATTTCTCATTTGCAGCAAGCAGATATACACCATCCAAGCAGCTTCTTGTAGGACATGCAACTAAACAGAATTCTCAGAAAATGTTATTTGAGCTTACAACTTACTTAACAAATCTTGACCCAAGAGAGGTATAGGGCTTTCTGGCAACTACAAGAATTCATGTATTAAAACTTTGTTCCAAATTTAGCATTCCATTGGTTTCAAAAAACGGCTTTTCTTGCTTTCTTTCCCATGTTCTCAAAAACTAGCACAGTGAATTTACTAAGCAGTGTCTTCCAACCAGTTTCCACAGAATAAGTCTATTAAAAGTTTTTTGGTTTAATTTCCCAGCTTCGTTAGAACTATGGATCTGCTGGCAGTGCCTTTAGATTTCACCCTCAGACTCTCTCGTGCAGTATTACAGTTCTCTAGCAGTAACATTGCTGGGGCGGGGCGGGGAATAAAACCTCCCTCTCGCCCCCATCTGAGTTGGCAAGACCTCCAGCCCAGCATGAAAATAAATCAGTTTGAACTCCACATCAAACCAGCCTGGCTTCGCTCCACACCCAAATCAGCACCACTCTGACCCAGAGAAGCACTGAGCACTCTGGCCCCCAAAGCTGACCAGTGTGAAAAGACGGACTTCTGCAAGGAGGTAAAATGATGCGCTCTCTCCCTAGATGTGCCAAAACCTAGGAAACAAGACTGAAGCAAAAAGAAACAGCACCAACAACCCCCAATTCAAAGCTGAGAAGCAACACAGTGCCACAACAAGGATGGATGACAACACTTCAGGAAAAAAAAAGACAGAGCGGGGAGAGTAAAGCCCCCTTTCTCTGCTTAGCAGCAGGAAAACAGGTTTTTTCAATTTCTTTTTTTTTTTTTCTTTCTCTTCTTGCTGCAGTTCAGATATAGCCAAGGCCACGCAGCTGGCGTAATTGCTGGTACGAAGTGGGAGTCTCTGGCAAACACCTCAGTTACAATGAGCTGAGTTTATCTTGCAGCTTCACACAGGCCTGAAATTTATGTTCAAGCACAGGCCTGGGATATTTTGCTTTTTTTTTTTTTTCCCCATTTCATTCCAATCATAATACACATAAAGCCCCATTTACCTTTTATGATTTACAGATGTCAAAAAGCAGTATATTAAACATCAATCCGTTATTCCATTTTCCTAGATCCAAATCAGTTCATATTCTAGCAACTTTTAAATACAACCTCATACAATACCAAGTTCACATCCATCGTAGCATTTAGGTGTTTGTGGGGTTTCTTGTTTGATTTTGTTTTGTTTGGTTTGGTTTTGGTTTTTTTTTTTTTTTTTTTTGGTGGGTGTGTGTGTGTGTTTTCTTTTTTGGTTATTTTTGTTTTGTTTTGTTTTGTTTTTCAATGCAAAGTAGAGTTTAACAACTTAAATTATTTTCTGATCTCAAAATTACTAGATAATGATATAAGCAATTACTCAAATGTGTAAGGATGCATCCTAAGGGGGAGCAAGGTGGAATTTTAGCAGTGGAACCGGTTCCCATTTTGTAATTATCTCCCCAAACAAAATTCTTTTAGTACCAAATATAAATATGCAGATTAAAATACTGAGCTCAGATATGAAAACCAAATACCAAGTTCAAATATGCAGATAGATCACAGTTACACTAATTTAAGACAATATCTCAATTTTCGCATTGCACCTTTGAGCTGCTTACTGCTCAGCCAGGCAGAGGTACCGCTGGGTCTCCCTGACAAAACAGATCAGTGTGCGCTGGAGCCCAATAGGCACCCGCTCCCTGCTGCCGCAGCAAGCTGGACCGGTCAAGGCTTTTATTAGTGTCTCATCTGGTGCGCTACAACTGTTATTCCAAAACCAGGATTCTTTACCTACTGTGCATATGAAAGAGCCAAATTCAGCACATCAAGATGAGACACAGCCTATCACAGAGTTGTGGAAGTCTGGATATTGGAATAAAGTTAGCACTTTAGAAAGAAAAGTAACAGCTATGACACACAAAATTTTATCATCCCATTCACGCAGTAGAAAACTGAATTACTCATGGTCTTCTGTATTATCACAAACGCACATTTTGAGTCAACGGATTCTCATGATTTAACAGTCTGTGAACTTACTGTACCATATAACAGGCAAAGACTTACCAAACTACAATATGCTTAAACAGGTACCTACAAAGAAAACAGGTTAATAAAGAAAACATTGTGCAGACTTCAGCAAGTTTACTGTGACCTGTGTGTTATCAGTTAATTCTCTCTCAGCTTGTTGAAGTTCAAACTGTTCCACCTGTAAAACTGTCTGAAATGATTTAATAATCTCTTGTAGAGATTTATTTTGTCCTGCTCATCTCGCCTTAAAAACAACATTAACTGCAACAAAGTGTTATACTTCAAGATTCTATTCTCCGAACACTTTTCCCAGTCGTTTAACTTATACAGCAGCCATCATTAATTACAATATTTCACAAGATCTTCCTTCCTCATATTTCCAAGTGCTTTCCTATGTTTTAAAACACCTCCCAATACCAATTTCTTAGGAACACAACTGAAAACAGTCATTCCTGACCCCATCTCGTAAGTAAAAACCATGAGAAGAGGGAGACAGGAGGGGAAAGCACAGGGCTGCTTGCAGCGTGAGTGGGAAAAGCGGGGAGAAAGTTTTTTATGGTGTACTTATACCACAAAGAAACAATTCTAACAAACACCAGTAAAACAATTAGCTCACATTCCTGACAAGCTGCTTGATTTTCAGAGAGGCAATACACAGAAGCATGTAATAGGTACTGTAAAACTTGCAGATAACACATTGATAGCAAACATTAGCATTCTCTACTGCTAATTTCAACACCAGTGCTTCCTTCTAAGTGTTCAACCTGCTTATTGATGGCCTCTTGAAGATGGTCAATAAGTTGCATGTAATTCTCATTGGGACCCTGATAGTAGGTATAAATGATTTGGCTGCTTTATTGGTTTCAGACACCTCTATTATAGCTTGATATGCAAGATCTGTTGATTGCCTCAGGATTTCAGAAACTAATAGCACCTGTAATTGTAGTGTGCCAATTAGTGTCTGTTCCAGGAGGTGGGGGATACCCGCCTCTTTCAACGAGTCCCCATCATTCCATCTGAAATGATCTATAGCCGTTATATTGCATAGGTCTAATTTTGCTTGAGTCTTTCATGGTTTTTATCTGATCTTGGGGCAACACGTACACATACTCCTGTTAACTTTAAAAAAAAAAAAACATGCTGCAAAATCTCATCCTCATCCGAGTCATCAGACAACACAGACTTGAATGGTGCTGGAGAATCGTTGGTAACAGAGGAGTTTGGAATAGTGCACATTCTCGCCAATACTTTCTAGCATCATAATTATTCATATAACCTGAGTCCCCAGGAGCTCCCCCTTTCCCATCACGATCAGCATGACCACATTGCCAACTGTAGGATTCACTCGCTATTAGCTGATCTAATCTGTCACACAGTTCTGTTAACAGTATCACAGTGTGTAAGGAATTGGAAGGGACCTCAAAAGATCATCTAGTCCAATCCCCCTGCTGGAGCAGGAACACCTAGGTGAGGTCGCACAGGAACATGTCCAGGTGGGTTTTGAATGTCTCCAGAGAAGGAGACTCCACAGCCTCCCTGGGCAGCCTGTTCCAGTGCTCTGACACCCTTACTGAGAAGAAGGTTTTTCTCAAATTTAAGTGAAACCTCTTGTGTTCCAGCTTGATCCCATTACCCCTTGTCCTATCATTGTTTGCCAATGAGAAGAGCCTGGCTCCATCCTCGTGGCACTCATCCTTTATATATTTATAAACATTAATAAGGTCCCCCCTTAGTCTCCTCTTCTCCAAACTAAAGAGACCCAGCTCCCTCAGCCTTTCCTCATAAGGAAGGTGCTCCACTCCCTTAATCATCTTTGTTGCCCTACGCTGGACCCTCTCCAGCAGTTCCCTGTCCTTCTTGAACTGAGGGGCCCAGAACTGGACACAGTATTCCAGATGTGGTCTCACCAGGGCAGAGTAGAGAGGAAGGAGGACCTATCTCGATCTATTAATTACCCCCCTTCTAATACACCCCAGGATGCCATTGGCCTTCCTGGCCACAAGGGCACAGTGCTGGCTCATGGTCATCCTATTGTCTCAGCAAACTTGCTGATAGTACACTCTATTCCCTCGTCTAAATCGTTAATGAATATATTGAATAATACTGGCCCCAGTACTGACTCCTGAGGCACTCCACTAGATACTGGCCTCCAACTAGACTCCGCACCATTGACTACCACTCTCTGGCTTCTCTCCTTAAGCCAGTTTGCAACCCACCTCACTACTCTATTGTCTAGACCACACCTCCTCAACTTAGCTGTGAGGATGCTGTGGGAGACTGTGTCAAAACTTTACTGAAGTCAAGGTAGACCACATCCACCACTCTGCCATCATCCATCCACCTTGTTACATTCTCTTAAAAGGCTATGAGGTTAGTCAAGCATGACTTACCCTTGGTAAAGCCATACTGACTGCCCCTAATAACCCTCTTATCCCTGATATGCCTTGAGATGGTGCCAAGGATAAGCTGTTCCATTACTTTCCCAGCGACACAGGTGAGGCTGACTGGTCTATAGTTACCTGGGTCCTCCCTCTTGCCCTTTTTGAAGACTGGAGTGACATTTGCTTTCCTCTAATCCTCAGGCACCTCTCCCGTTTCCCAAGACTTGGCAAAGATGATGGAGAATGGTCCAGCAATGACTTCAGCCAGCTCCCTCAGCACCCGCGGATGCATCCCATCTGGACCCATGGATTTATGGATGTCCAGACTATTTCATTGCTCCCTAACCCAGTCCTCATCGACTAAAGCAAACTCCTCCATTGACCTGGCTTCATCTGGGGTCTCAGGAGTACAGGTAATTTTAAGTTTCTTACTCCTTACCCATATATTCTGAGATTCTATTCCTTTCCTGGATAAGAAGGAATAACGAAGGCTCTCACAAAACCTTCACTGCATTTCGATACTGCACTTTCCTTTTGGTGAATGGAGAAGTTTTCTGCTGCTCTTGGAAGCACTTGGGAGTACTAACAGATGAAAATGCAGTAATTGAATAAAACAATTTTAGTAATATGAGAAAGTTGATCCTATATGTCTTTGTTATCCTTGGCTTATTTTTAGTCTTTTGAAAATTCTTCCATAAAAAAAAATGCATTTCAATATATTGCAATAGACTTGTTGTCAAAGTCTGGATATACTGAGCGTGATCAGTAAAATGTGGATATGTGAGTGTGGATATACTTGGTAATAAGTTTGGATCCTGGCTGATTGCAGAACTTGCAGATCATGAGTCTCAGTGAAAGGAAGAAAGTGCCCGTTAAATGTGGAATGTGGGATGGGATCTTGTGTTTTCACTTAAGGTTATTGACTAGCATATCCTTAGCCCTAGTATCATGAATAAAAATAACATCTTAGATTGAACAGGGTCCTTTACAGCACTTTCACTAACTGTTGCTTTCTTCAAGTCAAGGGAATTTTATTAAACGTAGACGATATTAACTATCTTTCTTAATTAAAGAATCACTTGAAACTCAATAAACTGTGTTAGGATTAAAAAAGAGGCTTGAGTCAGTAAACTGGCAATGACACCAAGTTTGGTTTTATTTTTATCTAGATACACAAAAACTATAGGAATTTCTTAATGTAACCGTCAGATACTACTGATGGAATTGGGGATTCCTAACTAGACAATTATTTAATGTTTTTTAGCATTCAGTTCACTTTTTTTTTTTTTTTTTTAATTCTCAAACCAATTCACAGATTAGTTGAGCATGATTTATAGAGAACAGTAAGGAATTTACTGCATTAGGTACAGGTTCATTATCTAGCAAAATGAAGCATTATGGGAAACTGGTGACTATTAAAAGAAAGGCTCTCTTTTTCTGTCTTTCTTGTTTGGCGTACATATTGGCACCAATTCAAAAAGATGTTTTTGAGTTACCCTAAACAGAATATGATTCTAAACTCTTCACCTAGTGAAAACACCTCTTGGGCTCATAATGTAAACCTGCTTTTTTATGACACCATATATCCTAAGTTAATGTAGCCTCAATGCTGCCTATCTCCCTCAACTCTCTTTAGTTTCATTGATAAAGCGCTCATGATTTACTGATATTTACTAAACTGTATTGCCTTAACTGAAAAAAAAATGCTTAAAAGTAGTTTAACTTAGCTGGGAGAAATTGAAGGGATGCTCATTTGTACAGGGAGCAATCACTTTTTCTTACCTGATCTAATATAGAAATATACAGTGAATTCAAGCAAATGTCAAAAACACTCCATCTTCATACATATGATGCAGAGTGATTTGTTACAAATTTAAAATAGAAAGTAGAAAAGACAGAAAGTAGAAAAGTAAAACCTGCATCTATTTCTCTCAAGGAGTTTAAATACATTGGAACAGACTGCAATTTTGTAAAGCAAAGAGTTCCCAATATTATGTCTACATTCCCTCAACTCCCATGTACCCCATTATTTGCCTAAGGATGATACCAACAGATAGTAACTCCATTAATTTCCCTATGAGAATAAACATTAATGGGTGTAGAATTGTCCCTTAAATACAATTTGACCTCAGTTTGACTGTAGAACTAGGGAATACACAGTTCCTCTCTGCAGGCTATTTGCTGATTCTTCACAAGGTGTCTCCATCTAGACATATCAGGTTATAGAAATATAGTTTAAAATCAGATTAATGTTCAACCAATGCACTTAGCAAGTATGGACAGCAGTTTCCATTTATCAGGAAGTGCTAAGAGCATCAGAGCCATATACATTTTCTCTGAAGAAACACAGTAACATAATTTGAAAGCTGACAATACCAGTTGAAGACCTTTCAATCAAACTTTTAGAATCTGTTAACTCTTGTATGAATTAAAGAGTAATTTTTCTTAAGGGCCCACAATGCTAAATGAAGTTTTATGTTATCTGCATGAAACATTGCAGATCCATCTGTACTGTCACATTAGTAATGCATTTTAGAAACTATTTAAATGCAATTACTAACACTTGGTAATGTGGTGATATTGAACCTCAAAAAATCAGCAATTATTTTAACGCTGTACAACATGTGGCAATAAAGCCAACCTGAAACTTGGACATGATAATGACTTAATAAAGAATTTAAAGATGTTGGATTTGACTTGGGATTCATTAGACAACTACCTTTTCGGTAAGCAGTGTCCTAAAATGAATTTTTTGGGTTTTTTTTGTTTGGTTTCATTTGTTTTTTTCCACTGTTACTAAGTTCATTACCTTTTTCTTTGTTTGTCTTAGCAAGTCCACAGACATATTTTCACTAGACATTATTTCTCTAGGATTTGTTAGACTTAAAACCAGGGTTTATATGAGCTTTTGCACTTTTTCTTGTTTTCAACAAGAGCATACTTTACCTAATGCACTGCTGATTATCTTAGAATTTCTGTTTCCAAACAGTGTTCAATCAGCAAATTGAGCAGTTTGACTGTATGGATAGTTCCTGTCAATTTTTATGTAGCCCACTCTCTGGGTTGCCTTGCTATCAGTGTTCTCCTTCTCCAGCCATCAAAGTATCCTCCTCCAGAGTGACTGTATCTGAATTTATAATGTAAAGAGCAAAGAGAAAGCATATATAGCTAAGCAACAAAAGAGGACTCAACAGCCTTATATGTGCTGGATGGGGCTACCTTCATTGCTTTGATATTCAATAATTTTCTGTTGGTAAATGAAGTGATCCAGAAAAGGACATAGGTAACTACGAGTTAGGAACCTAGACTACAGGTACTTAGTACTCAAAACTAAAATTAAAATACTAGTGAAGAATATGTGCACAACTTATACAAACTTGTGATAAATGACCAAGACTCAGATAATTTGCCGAACAAGAGTCTGGTTTATTTAACAGGCAAACTGAGGCAAGCAAACAGCGCTGGGTGTGCGGAGAATCTCTGCTCTGCCAGCACACACCCCCAACCTTTCCTATACACATGTGCATATGGTACAGAACAAGTCCCACAACTTTTTACATAAAACTTAACTATCTTTTTATTTCCTTAAGAACCCATGCCTTATTTGGTTATATCTGTAAACATCAGCATGAATCATGACTGCATTTCTCACAAACTTATACAAAAAACTTACACAAAACTCAGAAGAGATTAGATATTTCAGAGAGGAAAATACAAATTAACAAGAGACCAAGGTAGAGACAATCAATGCAGAACCTCAAGTGCAGTGCCACAGTACTTATGTTCTTGATTCTTTGATGCATGGGGGGGTGCCTCCATCTATCTATTCTTAGTGCAAGCTCCTGCTTCTTAGGAAACTACTTAATGTACACCTTATAAAAAGGTGGGTGTCAGGGAACACCATGCTGAATTGTTTTTTGTTTGGGACACTTTAGTAGAAGGACTGGTAGGTATGAATCCCTTAGGCTGGAGATGATGGAGTAAAGTTTCATCCTATGAAAGTGAAGCAAAATCTAAATGACAGCTGTTCCCTGGCTGATTGTAGATGTTGCCCAGCTCCTTGCTCCCATCCCAGCAGGAATAAATTTCCCATTAGAGCAGGAACCTGTGAGAGCTGAAACTTGAACAGGCACTGTTACAGTGGAAAAAATATGGGAAGGAAGGGCTATTACTGCACTGCATGTTAGAGGCAACGATGGATGATTTGCAGCTCCAGTGCCAGCTGTCTGTAGTGTTTCACCTGCTCCTCGTCATACAGTTTACCACATGTGTGCTTGAGCCCAGTAGCAGGCCATGGTTCCAGGAAGCCTGAATTAATCTTCTCCAGCTATTGAAATCTGTTCTTTTGCTATACCTCTGTATTTCTTTATGTTACTTATAAGAATAAGCAGCCTAGCAGCTATGGCACACAAAGCTCAGACTAACTGGGCACTGACTGGTAGTCTGGAGCTCATTCCTTTACTAGTCATGCTCAGGTCTGAGGGAATGTGTACAGCAGTCTGAGGACATTGTGCCATACCATCTAGTTTCTGCTTTTTCAGATTTCTCAACTATTATCACCTTGGTCTCCAGGACAAAGCACCAAGAACCATACTGCCCAACATTAACTACACATTGTGAGCTTCCAGGTATTTTATGCTCAAAGTTAAAGTACAGTAAAATTTTTAAGGGGTAATTTTCTGAATATGTGATAATAATTTCTTTATAATTAATATCAATTTAGTCAAGTGTTCTGAAGTTTGAGAGTTGCCTCATTTATCTGTCTTTTTAACACTTACTGCAACGATATCTAATTCCCCAAGTGATACATATATACACACCTATATTCCATTGTAAATTTCTCTAAGATGATTTTCATTCCTTAAATTAGCTGTCAGATTCAAGATGTACCAAAAAACACACAGTGAGTAAACTTGCAATTACTGTGTCCACAAATAAGTTCACCACTGAAGACTTACACTACTTTCAACTTTTTAAACAAGATTAAATCAATGTAATCAGCACTATTTCCATTTTAAGGCTTTAAAACTCATACCTACTTACCATCAACAACAAAGTGTCTCCCTCATGAACTAGTGATTAAAAATGATTTCAAAAAGGGAATAGAAAATTTTCTTCTATTTTGATCACCTTTACTTCTTTGATAGAAAGTACACAAATAAATTCATTATATACTAAACTAAGTTAAAGACTTTCCCTAAGAAGAAAATTTTACAGCCGCTGCTTTGTATTTTTCTTCAAATTTTCAATTTGTGACCAATCATATTTCATTCATCCTTTTCTATTGTTGAGAGATGCAAAAATGTTGATAATGTTCTGAAAATTTCTTTCACACTTCTTGATTTTATAATATAATCTAGATGGATGTCCAAATAGAAAAAATAGTTGACTAAGGAATAACGTATTTTCTAGTTAATATTTTAAAAAGTATTGTTCTTAGACCAAATGATATCTGTCTCTCTAATCTCTTATAAAGTGTTTTAATAGGCAGCAAAGCAGCATCTGCAGTGTCGTAAAATAAAATGACCTAGTGCCAGCAATTCTGACACTTTTGTTTCCAAAGCCTCCTTACTTATTATACAGCTCTAAGGGTTATCATGGAACATGAAACAAATGAGCAGCTAAATGAAATATGGGGAGGAGCTATAAGTTATAAAATCCTTGTTGAGTTCAGTGAGTCACAGAAGTTCAGATGTTTTTTCTTTGACCTACTTACTCTAAAGTCTTGGCTATGAAGTATGAGTTATGAAATAAAACAAATTACTATCTAAATTACATATTGGGAACTGCTTTAAGTTATAAACCTTGTGTTCAGTAAGTTACAAATGTTCAAATCCTCTTTCTTTGACCTCCTGACTCTGGAGTTTCAGACATGAAGTGTGAGGAAATCACTCATCCCAGTAACACTGCACTTTTAAAAGTACTGTTAAAACTCAGGGAGTTAAAAAACTTGTCTTACGAATAATACCAAGTAGAAACACTATTCACTTCAGTTCTAGTCACTGTTTCCAAAGTCATATGGAAAATCCTCACACCAGTAGAAAGGACTGGATTTGGTGTTTGTTTTCACATTGCAGGGGATATATTTTCCTTCTGTAGAAGGCTGACTAAATTATAATGGCAGGGAAGTTAAAGTGAAGATCAGCAAATGACTGAAAACTAGGAGATACAAACCATAGAACTTTCTTTACAAGTGCAACTTTGATCAAATCACAATAGGCAAAAAAGCACAGGAAAAGTAAAAATACTGTTGAGTGGGGCTGTCAGTAACAATCTTTTTCAACAGATGTTTCAAAGTTCAGTTTTCTATATCCAATCCTGGGCATTCCAATACCAAAAATAACATTTAGTATTGTGGTATCTATGTTTCTCCTACTCCTGCAAATTTTGTTAAGAATAAATTAATTGAGTGTTGTAATATCCCTTAAAACTTTCAAGTGGAAAGTGTTAAAGAAATAAAAGACCATTTTTGTCCATTTCTTTTAGTCTTACACACAACCTAGAAACTTTCGATTTCTATTTGTTTAACTGCTTGCTCTATATAACTACATTTATTTCCAAGCCTGATTAGTATACTTTTTCCAGTTACTCACCATGGCTTCTAAAATTTATATAAAAGCTTCTTCTTGCTCTTTAAATTTCACTGCTACATTTGTATTCTCAAACGTTAACTTTTCTGTTTTGCCTGTTTGTACTGTGTGGATGTTCTAAGGGCTGATATACTACCACAAAAATAAAGTCTTTGAAGATTAAGTAGTTATCTGTTATTAATAAGGTTATATTTTATTTTATTCTTTCCTATTGCAAATTTAGAAGACTCTTAGCAAGTTGGAAACTTGGTTAAGTTTGACTAGATTTTGCCCTACAAAAGAATCATCTATGCTCTAAATTGAGTTATTTTTTTTCAGATTACAATTCAAGCAGTCTAAGTCATCAAGCTGAATTCTACATAGTGCCATTTTATTTCCCCGTGGCTTACTCATTCATCTGTCAGACCAGGTAAATCTTTACGTCTATGCCAGAAGCCTTGAATATATCACTGCAATTGACAATTCTGGACTTCAAGACCAGTTTGTCACTCTATTACATGTTAGTCTTGGCTATGAGGCACAAGTTATTTATATATTATAAATGCGGCATTTTTTAAAATGCTCCAAAGAGTGTTTCATTTTGTACTATATGACATGAAGGTTTGGAATGAAAACTTCCCTCAGGCTAGGAAGTAGCAATAAAATGGAGATGTAAACTGTTTACTTTTGTGAACAGTCTTCTTTTTTTTTTTTTTTTTTTTTTTTTACACGTCTGTCTCCTCTCCCACCTTTCTAAATCTTAATTAAATAACTCATAAACTGTCACCAGGTCATATCAATTTCTGTAAGGAGTTAGATATTCCAGATGGCTTACAATACAGTTAATTTGATCTAGGTAGAATACTGCTCATAATTATTCGTCAGCTTAACTGTCACTGTAAGTAGCTTTAGTTGTAGTGTTTTTGGGGTGTTTTGAGTGTTGGCTTTTGGTAAAGACTTCCCTATTTTCATAAAAGTGATGTACCTTATTCTTTTTCTATATGAACTTACTAACTTCAACTACATTTTCTCAGCAAAAGACATCCATATAAAATGTTTTCATACAATTTCTAAGCTTTTTTATTAATGAAAATGTCAGTTATTGGCTATTTCTTTAAGAAAAAAGAAGTGTACATTATCTTATTTGGAAAAAAATTATTGGTATTTATGAAGAGAAGCCATATCATTAATCTCTGTAAAGCAAATGTAATATGTGCTTGAAGTTACATTTTCTTATCTGGATTGACTACTAATAATACCTATTGTACCAAAACAATACACTGCTGAAACATGTTTGCATGTAAATAAATCATGTGCTTAAAAATATTGTGATTGTACATTTTGTGTTTTCTTAAGTGTTAGTAAAAAAGGCTTGTTCTCATTTTCTTCTTTTCTTTTAGTTTGTGTGTGGGTGCTGGAAAGAAGGCAGTAAAAGTACACAATATTTAAAAACCCTTTAGTTGCCAGAAATAAAGGTGTCTGGGAGCCCAAGAAGAACATGATGTTACACTCTTCATTTTTATATACAATTCCAAGATTGCTCGCATATTTCTTTTTACAGTTCACATCACCTATTGCCTTCGGCTGTGATGCCATTAGTTACCATTCACTTTTGAGTATTTGTTCACATGGACATTCCATGCAAGTATGCTTAATGCATATTTATTAGCTGAGTTTGCACTGCTTTGTTGCAACTTTGCTGTTTTCGGCCAGTTTGGTCTTACTTCCTCTAACAGCGGACCTTCCTGTACAGGCAAGGTCATTGGTGGCCAAGATCTACTGTGCATGTCTTCAAAGCAATTTTTACATTGTATTTTTTTTAATATCTAACAAAGACAGATATTGAACCCTTTAAAAAAATGAAAGCTTAGAAATGAAAGCAGTGAAATCTGGATTCACAAAAAATTAAGAGTCTGAATTCTATTGAAATCCAGGTTTCATATTTTTCAGTTCTGAAATATTGTTTCACAGAATCATAGAATCATTCCATTTGAAGAGACCATCGAGGTCATCAAGTCCAACCATAACCTAACTCTAGCACTAAACCATGTCCCTAAAAATCTAATCTATACACCTTTTAAACACTTCCAAGGAAGATGACTGAACCACTTCCCTGGACAGCCTGTTCCCCTACTTCACAGCCCTTTTTGTGAAGAATTTTTTCCTGGTATCCAAACTGAACCTTACCTGGCACAACTTGAGGCCATTTCCTCTTGTCCTATCACTTGCTACTTGGGAGAAGAGACCAACACCCTCCATGCTCCAGCCTCCTCTCAGGTAGTTGCAGACAGCGATAAAATCTCCCCTCAGCTTCCTTTTCTCCAGGCTGAACAGCCCCAGTTCCATCATGTGCTTCTCATATGACTTGTGCTCCAGCCCCTTCACCAGCTTCATTGCCCTTCTCTGAACTTGGCCCAGCACCTCACCACAGTGAGGGGTGCAAAATTGAACGCAGGCTTTGAAGTGTGGCCTCACCAATGCCAAGTACAAGGGGACAGTCGCTGCCCTAGTCCTACTGCCACATCGGTGCTGGTACAAGCCAGGATACTGTTGGCCTTTTTGGCCACCTGGGCACACTGCTGGCTTATATTCAGCTGCTGTTGATCAGCACGCCCAGATCCTTTTCTGCCAGGCATCTTTCCAGCCACTCTTCCCCAAGCCTGTAGTGTTGCATGGGGTTGTTGTGATTCAAATGGAGAACTAGAATTAGGATTGTTTTTCCTCAAAAGGTATTAGATGTCCTGTTTTGTTTCAGACTGTCTTAGAGTAGCTGCTCTTAAACTTGCCATTTTTAAAGATAAACATCTGAATTCTGCTGAAAAAAAAATATGAAACTTGATCTCATAAATGTCTCTCTGAAATCCAGGTCTCATATTTTTTCAGTTCTGAAGGAT
Organism: Nesoenas mayeri; assembly: GCF_963082525.1. Lineage (NCBI taxonomy): Eukaryota > Metazoa > Chordata > Aves > Columbiformes > Columbidae > Nesoenas > Nesoenas mayeri. The sequence goes on from NC_137554.1 coordinate 2,933,040, forward strand.
TGTTTCATAGAATCATAGAATCATTACAGTTGGAATGCTTAATTTATTATTTCTGGTAGTACGTCCTTTATTTCTTTAGTTTTGCTTCAGAATCACAGAATTGTTGAGGTTGGAAGTGACTTCTGGAGATCTCCTGGTCCTACAATGCTGCTCAAACAGGACCACCTAGAGCATCTTTCCCAGGACCATCTCTGGGCAGCTTTTCAATATCTTTATGGAGGAAGACTTCATAACCTCCCTGGGCAACCTGTTCCAGTGCTCAGTCACCCTCACAGTAAGAAAAGTGTTTCCTGATGTTGACAGGAATCTCTCGTGTTTCAGTTTGTGCCCATTGACTCTGCTCCTGTCACTGGGCCTCATTTAAAAGAACTTGGCTTAATTTTTACTGCACCCAGTTGTGGTTTAACCTGAGCTGGCAATACAACCATGACAGCTGCTCGCTCACCCCCTTCCCCTCTCATTCCCTGCAATCAAAAGGGAAGGGAGAAACTCAGATTGAGATAAACACAGTTTAATAAAATATCAAAATACTAATACACTACTAGTAAATATATATATATCTAAAATAGAAATAGGATATAAAATAGAAGATACTCAGTGCAATTCCTCACGAACTCTGTCCACACTGAGCAAACAGTCACAGGAAGCAGGACCCTGGTCCTGAACAGCTAATCCCAAAGACAGAAAAAAACAGGAAAAAGGCAGAAAGGCTCAGAGGCCTCTGCAAATAAAAGGCCAAAATAAATGTCTCAAACCTAACTCCCCTGGCCCCAACAAAAAGAATGAAGAAAGAACATGCAAGTGAGAAAGCGCCTGAGACTGAGCAACAGCGAGAATGTCTGAGAGAGAGACTGGAAGATCCCAACTCTCCTTAAATATGAAGCATGATGCTAATAGGATGGAATGTTTTTATTGATCAGTCTGGATGTCAGTCAAGCTCTGCTCCATCCATGCCTCCCCTTCCTCGATGCCTCACACCTGTGGGGAAAACACTCAGAATGCCCTTGGCTCTCAAACCAGAGCATTTAAAAACATTAACTCTGTCCTGGCTTGTTATCTCTTGTTCTCAAACTAAGTCCAAATAATGACCGTGCTAGCTACAAAAAAGAAAGGTTTCTAGCTGCATGAAGAAAATCAACTCATTTTCAGTCAAACCAGCACACACCCTCCTTTCATGTATTTATAGACATTAATATGATCTCCTGAACTTTCTCTTCACTAACCTAAGCAGTCCCCGTTCTCTCTGCTTTTCCTCATGGTAGTGGTGCTCCAGTCCCTCCATCATCTTTGTGGCCCTTCAGTGGCCTCTCTTGTACTGAGGACCACAGAACTGGACCCAGCAGTCCAGGAGTGTCCTCACCAATGCTGAATAAAGGGGACAAATATCCTCCTCTGACCTGCTGTCAACACTCTTAATGCAGCCCAGGATACCAACAGCCCCCTTCGCCAGAAGGGTGCATTTTTGGCTTGTGTTGAACTTGATGTTGACCAGGACCCTCAGGGCCTTTTCTGCCAAGCTGCTTTCCAGCTGGGTGGCCACCAGTGTGTCCTGGTGTCTGGGGCTGTTTGTTCCCAGGGGCGGGACTTTGGGCTTTTCCTTGTTTAGCTTCATGAAGTTTCTGTCATCCCATTTCTCAGGCCTGTCAAGGTCCCTGTGGATGGGAGCACAACCTGGTGGTATATCAGCCAGATCTCCCAGTTTTGTGACCCCTTCCCTCTATTCAGCAGTGGTGAAGATCCATCTGCGGTACTGTGTCCAGTTCAGGGCTCCCCAGTACAAAAGAAATATGAAGCTACTGGAGAGAGTCCAGCAAAGGGTCACTAAGATTATGATGTTTTAGTTGTCATCTTTTTTCTAGATCAGTCATTCACCGCAAGCATTTGAGCATACGATCTATCAGCCTGTGATATAAGGGTTTTATTTAATCTTCCTTTTGAATCTGTTCACTATACAACGTTGACATTTCACCTGTACCTGATGTGAAATTTAAAATAACTTACAACCTGAAGAAAACTGCTTAACTCATGTGTTTTCAATGGAATCAAGATCAAAGTAATTTTATGATTTATTAGTAACATAATTATATGACAGTAAACTAATTATAATTTCAGGATCAATGTCAGATATAGAGCAAGATAAATCACAATGCTACACAACTAAAAAATGTTAATAAACACCTGCATATTTCCAAACATGCTTCCTTAACTAACCCCCTATAGTTCTAAACGCACACACACAGAGTCTTGGATACATACACAGACAACCAACCCGTGACACTTGCTCTGGCTGTGTGTATTACCAGCATATATCCCTTCTGTTAACACTGTGGGTTCTCCTCCTTGCACATACCCTGTGGGAGATGCAGGTGTTCCATCTTCATGTGTTCAGCTGCTGCTTCCCACACGCCACTGGCCCACACACTGGTGACAAAGTCTCTCAGGAGTCAGAGCTGCACAAAGGTGGGCTCCTATGTACTGTCACCCCATGACCTAGGTGCCAGCAGAACATGGAATCCAGTGGGGAGGATGTCTTGCCTGGCCTGGGCAGGGGTAGCAATACTGGTTGAGTGACAGGGGGTAGTAACAAACCTGGTGTTGAAACTGCTGCATTTTTCCTATGTCTCTGTCCAAAGCCTCTCACCACAATCTCAGATTTTTAAGCTTCTTTCAAATATCTTTTCAAACTGACTTCTCATTTTCTCAAAAGTCTGTTTATAGTACCCTGGATACTGTTTAGTCTTACTGATGGTGATTTTTGGCAAATTTTTAAATTGTTCATTTCGTCTTAAGCATTATCATTTTTGGGGCAAACTTTCTGTTCAAACAGTTTATTTGGAGTATGCTGTTCACTCACATGGTTGAAACATTCCCATCATGTCATCTTATGGGAATATAATGAAAGAGACATTGGCAAGGAGAATTGTAAACACAGTCAAGTGACTCGCACCTGGAGTGTAGAAAAACACATATATCATACTAATTATTGTTTAGTCTTGTGTGTTTGCAAGTAGAACCTCTGTGTTCAGGTAATATAGGCCTGTGATAGACTTAGGGGTACCTTATTGAACATGCTTGAGATTCCTACCCTGCTGCGTAACAGATCAAAGCACAGCAGGAAAATATGCTTGTGCAAATCCTCCATATAGAGGTGAAACCAGCAGATTTACTCTTTGAATTTCATTTGTGGTTTTGTAGTTGTTCCTACATCTTCTGCTACTGAAGTAGTCTACATCCCTTACAGAAGCTGCTTATGCTTACAGTAATAAATTCCTCTGAGGAGGGTCTTAGTAGTTTGTTAGTTAGTGAAACACCAAACAACCACTCTTGTACAAAAGAAATGACATATAACAGTGTATAACTACTATGGATTACAACTTTCACTTCATTCTTCAGAATCATTTTTGAGGGTCCAGCAATTTAGGTTTTAAATATTACTGTATACAAGGAGAAAAGTCATAGAACCTTTAGCTCATTATCTTCACAGATAAAATTCCAGTCAGAGTCAGTTAATGGCAGAGCTTGTTTGATACTGTGCTTTTGTCTCCAATATTGAATAGTTTTGAAAAAGAGAATCAGCTAAGACCTTTAATACCAGTGTCTACAGAGCAAGAACATTGATCAAACACAATTGCGAAATCTACTAGCTGCAAAGGAGTGGGACGTCTTCCACCTCTTATGAACAGATCTGGTGACAAATAGAACTGAGACTCTGGAACAGTACCACCTCATCACATAGGACTGTAGGACAGGAATTTTTGTGGCAATAACTGCTGTGTGCATTGTTTCCATTTGTCTTTCTCAATAAGCATGTCATGAAATTGCGGCACTCAGCTGCCCAAATAAAATACTAGCCTAAGTTGTTTGTGTAAAACAACTGATGCATTACTGAAGATTCATTAAAAATAATAGGCTGTGCCTATTATTTTTATCTATGAGATCCCTAGGCTGATGGGGAACTGGGAGCTGAGTGGAGTAACAGGGCTAACAGGGGGTGATCAGTCAGGGCCCAGCTCCACAGGCCCACAAGAGGTCCAACAGGAGTCCAAATTGTCAAACAGGTTGATTGCAATGAGGCATGTCCAAAGGCAAAACATGAAATTGGTCTGTGGATAAGGGTCAATAAGGTACATCAACAAGTACTGCTGTGCTTGAGCTGTTAAAGATAAATCTCCAATGTAAACTAGCTTGGCAAGGCATATGGGTAGAGACTCCAGGTGTGGCCAGTCAGGTCCATGAAGGTTTCTAAGTGCCCTCAGGGCCCTTACAGTGGCCTCCTTTCCCAGTAAGGTGAGCCTTCATACTTCACAGAGATCTTATTTCAGAGACACTTCCTGTAGAGTGATTTAATTGCTCCACAGTGTCAGTAGGCAATTTTGGGAGATGAAGAGCCAGTGTAGGGACAGGGAACTGGGAAAGGGGCACGGCATGAGTGACTAAAGGCTGAATAGGGACTGGGAGCTGTTTCAGGTTGGCTGTGAAGGCCAGGAAGGCTTGTGGAGAGTGGGGAAATGTGGGAAAGTTGAGGTTGCTCCTCAGGGTCCTGAACTGGCTTGGGGAGATGAGGACAGTAGTGAGATGAGGTATAGAAGAAAGGTCCAAGCCACCCAGAGCAAATGGGATCTGGAAAGTCTGGTCCATCCCTAAAGGTCTTGGTGGACTTAGGAATCTGTAAGTGGGTAGGAGGGGTCAGCACTCTGGGTGAGGATGATCACCCAGAGTGAAGTGTAGATGCAAGGCTACATGGGCCTGGCTTCACTGTACCCAGAGTTCAAGAAGTCCCAAGCTCTCTGTCAGGGTGTGGTGAGGGCTGGCTGCTCCTCAGGGACAGGGCGCTGGGCATGGAAATGCCTTGCCAGCCAGGGCTCTGCACCACTGTGCTTGAGCAAATCCATCAGGGTGAGACGGGAGGTGGTAAACAGCATCAGCCAAGAGCCAGGCTCATCAGGCAAGGTTGTGGGCACAGTTGCAATACCACCAATGACAGGCACATCTGCAGAGACTGGGGCCCAGTCCTGAGCTGAAACAAATTCGCTGGTGCATGGGCGGAAGGTGAAAAACAAACGTACAATACTAGTCTGGTCAGAGGTAAAGTCAAAAAGACCTGTAACGTGTTTAGAAAAACCTTCCATTATGAAAGGGGAAGATATTTCATTTCCTGCCTTTCCATCTTCCCCTAAGGAAAAAAAAAATATATATATTTAAGTTTAAAGAAAAAGAAAATATAATTGAGTTCAAAGATAAAAAAGTATGAATTTCATAGTACTGATCAAAATTGTCATGGAGGCACTCCGTAGGTTAATTTAAGGGACAACAGGGTCCAAAACAACTTTTATTAAACTGGAGAGAAACTGGGTTTTAGCACTCCAAAGTGACTTAAATAAAGGTTCGGATATCAGTTGAGGAAAATTATTAAGACGCAGCAACTAATACAACAGGCAGTCCACAGTGTGCATGCACGTGGGTTCACCAAAACAATGCCAGAGCTGTCCCTGAGTCCCAGAGAAGTACACACTTGCCTAAACACGGTGCGGGATTATTTTTAAAGAGATACACGTACTCGTAGTGAGTACGGGAAGTGTACACTCGCGATTGTGCGAGGGTAAATTTATAATACACTCGCAATCCTGCGAGGGTTAATTTACTTACACGTGCAAACGTGCACAGAATATTACACGTGGTTATGTGGAAGCACGGCAGGAAAAATACCCTCACAGTTGTGCAAGGAAATAATTTATACACATGCTCGTATTGAGCACGGAAAGTTACGCGTGCAAATGTGCACGGAAAGTACACGTGCTTGTATTAAGCATGGAAAGTACGCGTGCAAATGTGCATGGAAAGTTACACATGCATATGTGCACGGAAGGAAAATTCACTCGCGATTGTGCGAGGAAATAGTTTTACACGTGCTCGTATTGAGCACGGAAAGTTACACGTGCATATGTGCACGGAAAGTATAAATATACTCGCAATTCTGCGAGAAGTTTTACTCACAGCCGTGGTGGCAAGGCAAGTGCAGTCTCCATCCCGGGGAGGGGGTCTCTCAGCGGCAGCATCTTGCTCGTGCTCTGAGAGACCCACGACAATGGGCGGAGTCTCGACGAGAATCCCGTTTTTATGTTGTCTGATCAGATCTGACTGTAGGCATTCTAAAGCTTCTCTGCACCCCCACAATGGCTGTGGGTGCCCCTGAAGCCTCCAAACATCCCCCATACTGGCTGCAGGTGCCCAGCAGCTCACTGGTGCCTCGGCACTCCCTTCTCCTAATGGCCCTGGCCAGGGTGCTCTGGGGCCAAACAAAGAAGCTGTTAGCCATATAGTAGCAGAGAGAGAGGGAGATGTGCCTACTCCTTCCATACTGAAGGAGGGAGGGGGAGAGAGGGGGGTTTGCATTCTGCCACAATCCCACCCTGTGACTACAGTCATGATCTGATATAACTCTAGAGTGGTATGGCAGTCACCTCTTGCCTCCAAAGTGAAAAGGGGACACTTCTGCCAGTGAGCCTTAATGTCCACTGTGGATCACCATATCTCATGTGTTGACTTACCCCTGTAAAACAGTTATTAATAACAATATACAATAGAATTGAAGTAATTACAACAATCAACAGTTGCCCAAGGTAATTATTGAGTGCCAACATCAGTCACAGTTCATTAGTGTGCCCATTCCTGTGACTGTCTTCCTTCTGAATGGCTTGCTGGTGTTAGCTGGATCCTTTTCCACCCCGTCATTGTTGGTGTTGTTTCCAAGGCATCTGGATGCTCTTCCATCCCTTGCTGGTGTTAGGTGGATCTTCTTCCACAATAGAAACAGAGATTTTGTAGAAAAAAAACCTACAGCAACACTCATCAGTTGCTTTAACCTGAGCGTTTGGCTTACCTAAGAGTAGCAGCTTTATTTTGCATTCCACATCAGGCACTCGTGCACATACACATTAAATCACATGCGCCCAGACACCCATAGGCCATGTGGGGTCCCCGGCTGCAGCAGCAACGGGGAACCGGTGTAGCTAAAACTTTACACCAAACACACACAAGCAAACACCTTAAGGCAACCATTGCAATCAGGGGTTTAAGTTAAAAGGTTAAGCTTCTGCTGTAACAAAATGCGCTATATACAGCAAATACACGTGCCTCTTTAACCCTCCAAAGCAATGGCCTTTTTTTTTTTTTTTTAAATTTTGTGGAAATTTTAAGATCTTCTACCATTTAAGGCAAAGAGTTTGTATTAACAAGAAAGGTCAAAAAACAGCCTTATATTTATCCAAGGACATTTCAATTTGCTACATTTCCTCAAAATGTGCACAATTTTGTAGTAGAGGTACTGGATTCCCAGCATCTGCCAATGAAATTATTCTAATGGACAAACATAAGTTTTGAAGAAAAGAAGGGACCAGAAAAAGCAGCTTCAAATATGCATAAAAGCAACATCAACAACAAAAGTAGTTAATTCTGCTAATACTGAAACTTCTGTAATGCAAAAGAATCTTAGAGCAACTAATCCTAAGGTTTAAATAAATAAGCTACAGTTCGTTCACATGTCCAGGCCGAAGCAAAGACTAGTGCCATGACTCTGCTTGCTGCTGGTCAAGATGCCCTATTAGTCTCTTAATATGAGACAGCTTGTTGTGGAGATACACGCATCTGTACTTCTCTTCCACCCTGTCATCTTCCTCTGCCCTGCAAGAAAACACAAAAACAGATCTCGGTCCCTTTGGAACCGGGCTTTCATAGTTAACATGTTGAACTAGCTCAGAAGGTTCTGAGCAGAACTATCTCTTGGACCTTTTGTTTTGGGGGCAGGTCTTTATCGAGTTGTTGCCTGTTATTGACTCTTTATCAAAATCCTTAATGACCTCCATAATGCCCCATTTAGCTGCAGTGGAGTGCCAGTAAATTTTTTTGATAGCAAGTAATATTAGCAGCTACTTTTAGTAAGCAGCAGCACTGGGGCACATTGCTGGGTCCTAATGTGAGCTGCTTCTGACCCTCAGAGAGCACTGAGCCGGGGCAGGGTCGCTGGTCCCAAGCCGTGTTTTTTTTTTTTTTTACTTCAGTTTGCAAGAGTAGGGGGGTGCTCCCACCCGCAGCGAGGGCGGGGGAAGGCGGCCAACCTGGGGAAGGTGGTTGCCTGCCAGCGCTCGCAAGGCCGGTCTGCCCCGCCCCACACCACCAGGACTTGGATGCCAGGAATGGTGGTGGGGGGGGGGCCAGCCGGGAGGAGGTGCGCGGAGAGGCGGTAGAAGCTTCACGGGGAGAAGTTTGCCTCTGTTTTTCGGGTCACGCCCGTACTGGACATGTGTTTCTAGCAGCTCTTTCAGGCTGCTCCGTTTCACACCGCCACTCCCGGGGCGGTCGCCGGCACTCGCGAGGTTGGGCTTTGCTATGTCGGACCCTCCGAGTTGCCAGTACCGGGTGGGGACTGTCTGGACACCGCGGCTAGGGACAGGTCACGGTCTTGACTGCGATGGGCAATCAAGACTGGCCGGTCGGGAGGGGAGTGGACAGCTATAGTGAACCCACCAAGGCTTCCACGAACCGGTCGCAGCGCCACCAGTACCAGATCCCTTGGCACACGGGACAACACAAACAAAGCACGTACACGTCTCCATTTCAATGAAAGGGCACACATCCTCTCTTTCATCAACACTGTTTTCAGTGTCGAGAAGCGGGGGGGGCGGAGGGGCATTTGCTTAAAAAGCCCACGCGTTTGTTTTGCCGCTAAACTTCTTCCTCTCTTTGGAAGTCAAGTTTAAGCACATCCCGTGCTAAGTTAAAGCAAATGGCCAGAAGGAAACACACCGCGAGACGCCAAGTTGCTACAGAAATATTACTCAACCCTCTAAATAATTCCTCCATCTCTGATACCCTGCTCGCTGTGCCAAAATTGTGACGGAGGCACCCCGTAGGTTAATTTAAGGGACAACAGGGTCCAAAACAACTTTTATTAAACCGGTGAGAAACAGGGTTTTAGCACTCCAAAGTGACTTAAATAAAGGTTCGGATATCAGTTGAGGAAAATTATTAAGACGCAGCAACTAATACAACAGGCAGTCCACAGTGTGCATGCACGCGGCTTCACTCAAAACAAAGCCGGAGCCGTCCCTGAGTCCCAGAGAAGTACACACTTGCCTAAACACGGTGCGGGATTATTTTCAAAGAGATACACGTACTCATAGTGAGTACGGGAAGTGTACACTCGCGATTGTGCGAGGGTAAATTTATAATACACTCGCAATCCTGCGAGGGTTAATTTACTTACACGTGCAAACGTGCATGGAATATTACACATGATTATGTGGAAGTATGGCAGGAAAAATACACTCGCGATTGTGCGAGGAAATAATTTATACACATGCTCGTATTGAGCACGGAAAGTTACGCGTGCAAATGTGCACGGAAAGTACACATGCTTTTATTAAGCATGGAAAGTACGCGTGCAAATGTGCATGGAAAGTTACACGTGCATATGTGCACGGAAAGTACAAATATACTCGCAATTCTGTGAGAAGTTTTACTCACACCCATGGCAGCAAGGCAAGCGCAGTCTCCATCCCGGGGAGGGGGTCTCTCGGCGGCAGCATCTTGCTCGTGCTCCGAGAGCCGCGACAATGGGCGGAGTCTCAACGAGAATCCCGTTTTTATGTTGTCTGATCAGATCTGACTGTAGGCATTCTAAAGCTTCTCTGCACCCCCACAATAGCTGTGGGTGCCCCTGAAGCCTCTGAACATCCCCCATACTGGCCGCAGGCACCCAGCGGCTCACTGGCGCCTGGGCACTCCCTTCTCCTAATGGCCCTGGCCAGGGTGCTCTGGGGCCAAACAAAAGAAGCTGTTAGCCATATAGTAGCAGAGAGAGAGGGAGATGTGCCTACTCCTTCCATACTGAAGGAGGGAGGGGGAGAGAGGGAGGTTTGCATTCTGCCACAAATATCTACCATTCCTAATTCAATTTTTAGACTTCTGTGTTAAGAAAGTGAATTAAAATATGTTGCTTTAATTGTGGATTGAAACATGTATTATCTCCATTAATATTCTTTATTATTTATGAGATATAGATAATATTCAAATCTTTATATAAAAATTCTCAAAGTAATGCAATCTGAATAGCAAAATGTAATTAGCGGAACAGTTTGTCAGTACAGTCATTGCTATAGGCTGTAACTAACATATATGTTAATATCATAACCTTGTAGGAGAGAATATAATCGTATGAACCATCATTGCTCCACAGACGTTTGCCTCTTGAATGTTGTTTCTTGAAGACAATCAAAATAAACTCTCTGAAATTGTTATTATTGTACTTATCTGTGTTGTTTATATTAACGTTGGTAAAATACTCGGAGAATTACAGAAAGCCTTGAATGACAGCAAAGAAACTGTATGTTCTCTTGCTACACAATTTATATGGGAAATATTCTTATGAACACTACTTTGGAAAAGCTAGAATTGACTATCAGGCAACAGTTCCAGAAATTAAAATTAACTCTACTTTTAATATTTTAGCTATTCTAACACTGTTTTCATGGATGTTTCACAATTGCACTAGGTACTGACCATGAGTCCAAATAGTTTAACAAAGACATATATCAAGCCCTATTTCAGTGTTTCTTGGCCTGTCAGAGACTTCTATTCAGAATCAAGATTCCACCTTTAGATGGGAAAATATATATATATATATAGGTCAAGCTGGAGGTCACAAATAGCCTAGAAGAAATCTATGTTCAGATCCTGGCTCTGCCATTAATTTGCTGACTTTTGCCAGTTTTTTTACCTCTGACTGTCATATGTAAGCCTTGGCACACACACTAGAAAAGAAAGGTAGGCAAGGTGTTTTGTTCCAAAGGTAAATACAGCTCTTTACCTCTGTCAGACTCAGATTAATATCCACCGAGATCAGTCCCCTCTTTTTAACCCAAGTGACCAGTAAAGCACAAGACATTGGTCACAGGCTTTTGTGTTGTATTTATATAAGTACAATTATTTAATATGCCTTTAGGAATGTTTAATTTCCTTTCAGAAATAGCAAAAGACCAACCTGATAAAATAAAACCATTATATTTCCTAATAACAATGGAAGTTCCGCGTTATAATTTCATCTATGTGGCAATCTGCTTAAATTATTTTAACACTGACAATACTTGAAATATTCTTCCAAATATACCTTAGGAAAAAGAAAATCTGCTATCCATTTGGTGTAAAATATTCAGACCTTCATCCTCCACTGATATTTGAATATGTCAGCAAAGATGAACTGAGGTGCCTGAAAAATAGTTTTGAAGTTTCGAAAATATATTAAGCATGAAAAAAAAAAAAAAGACTCAGAAGATAATAAATAATAGTAATGTTCCAGACAGAGAGATAGACCCTAACTATGCCCTAGAAAGGTCATTCTTCAAGATGTGGTATGGTGGTAATGATTACAACTAAAAGTAAAAATCCATCTAAAATTTTATGATTCCTCTTAAGTACCTTTCCTAATCTCTTGAGTAGAGTATAGAATTGGTCAGGATAGAATCATTAGCTTATTGTCAAGATTATCTTTATCTGCTAAGGAGAGAAAAACAATATATTGTTTTAGAGTAGCCTTGAGAAAGAAAATCACTGTTAGGTCTTAGTATATAATAAATCAGTTTAATTTCATAGATGAGTATTTCTAAGTTGCGTCTAATTGTCTGATTACATCTGCAGGGCTGCACTAGCATTACTGTAGCCAAGAGACAAGTGTTTATTTCTATCTGTTCAGGACTCATGATGCTACATTTCGATTGTGAGTCCACTTTTGGGTCTCACAGGACAATAGAAATACTGACAAACAAAAATGTCTTGTGGAGGGCTACTAGTTCAGGGAGCTGGAGCACATGATATAGAATATGAGGCTGAGGGAAACGGGCTCATTTAGCCTGTAAAGGACAAGGCTTTGGGAAGACATCATTGCTGTCTTCTACTTGAGAAAAGATTGAGCAAGACTTTCAATAGAGGTGCATAGTAAAATAGCAAGAGGTAAAGGTCACAAATTGAAGCAAAAAAAATTCTTGTGATACATAGAGAAAAAAAATGAGAGAGTTTCATCATTGAAATAGTTTGCTGTGAGAGACTGTGGAGCCCCACTTTTTGGAGATTTTAAAAATTTTACTTGACCCTGATCAATTAGCTCTAGTTTCCAAGCAGTCTTGCTTTTGAAATGAGTTCGAACTGCAAAATCTTCAGAGGACCCTTCCTACCTAGTCCATGGTTCTATGATATACAGTTCAGAGCAGAAGAGCCAAGATCATAGAAATCATAGAACTGTGGGGGTTAGGAATGACCTTCCAAGATCATCTAGTCCAACTTCACTGAAATGGGCATTCAAAGCACCATTCAATCTGATGTTGAACACTTTCAGTGATGGGGCATCCACAGCTTCCCTGGGCAACCTGTTTCAATGTCTCAGCACCATTATAGGATGAAATTTCTTTCTTACATTCAATCTAAACCTGTCGTCTTACAGTTTAAAACTGTCAGCTCTTGTCCTGTCACTAGAGGACCTGATAAAGTCTCTCTCCATCTTTCTTATAAGCTCCCTTTATACATTGAAAGGGTGCAGAAAGGTCTTCCCAGAGCTTCATCTTCTTCAGGCTAAACAATGCCAATGATCTCAGCCTTTCTTTATAGGAGATATATTCAAGCCATTTACCATTTCTGTGGTCCTCTTCTGGACCCACTCTATCAGGTCCCTCTCTTCTTGTGCTGTGGGCCACAGAGCTGGACGGAGCAGTTTCAATAGGCAACTGCATATTGACAGCTGATTCCCTGTGGTGGATGCACTTGACCACTCCCTGGAGAAACCAGTAGCAGTCTGGTACAAACTCCAGAGGACGTAAAAGTCTGAGCTGAAGCCAGGCCAAGAACTCCTTTTAGGAAGCTCACAGGGAAGCAGAAAAGCACACTGAACACCAAAAAATTGTGGATACAAGGCGTCTCATGCAGAGCTTTCGCACTGTCTGAAATTTGACTATGAGCCAACTGCTTTATTCCATAAAAATCCATAAATCAGCCTGGGTGAGCTACTCTGAGCTCAGTGTGTTCATAGCCCAAGAGCTGGAGGTCTTCCTCTACCTGCCTCAAAAAGTCACCATGTGCAAGCCTATAACGGGGAACCATTCTGCTCCCTGGATGACCCGTTTTGTAAAAAGCCAGAGGAAGGCTGGGTGGAATAGCCTGGGAGGCACTGGTGCACTGGGACAGCTCCAACTCACCACAGTGAGGGGGACCATGAATGCTGGGGCTGTGAATGCCCTGGCTGCAGGGGTGGGTGCTGTAGCAGTGGCTTCTTTGCCTGGTGCTGAGATGCAGAGGAAACTTTTCCCAAGCACAAGACAAAGCACCTCTGCCAGTCAAAGAGGGGCTGCTTCTGGCGTCTCTTGCTGTCTTGTCTTTCCAAGTAGTCATTATGCATGACGCCATTTCCTGGAAATGGCTAAACATATGCCTGCTGACGGGAAGTAGTGATTGAATTCCTTATTTTGCTTTCCTTCCACATGCAGATTTTGCTTTATCTGTTAAACTGCCTTTATCTCAATACACATTTTCTCACTTTTACCATTCTGGTTCTCTCCCTCATCCCACTGGAAGAGGAGTAAGTGAGTGGCTGTGTGGTGCTTAGCTGCCTAGCAGAGTTAAGCCACAACAATCTGGAGAAATCCTCCTGCTGCATTGCTTTTTATTGTAGTTGTTTTAATTGTACTCTGCAAGCCCTGATTTTGAATATACTCTTGACAGTCTTAGGGATAGTACCTCACAGCCTTGCAGGATGGAGTTCTAACTTGTTAATTCATACATCTCAGGTGCTAGCAAATGTTAGGAAGGGAACAAATTGTACTTGTACACAGCAGCCTGCATCTGGGCATCAAGAGGTTCCCATGGTGAGAATACTGGTATCGGTAGAATTGTGGGGCCAGGCACCTTAAACTTTTCTCAGGTATTACTCTATTTCGGCTAATCTTTCAAGCACCAACTATCCACCACCACGTTGATGAAGAATGCATCAGAACTCTATATCCTCCAAAACTTCAGAGGCTATGATCTGTGGATGGGTCTTGTTAGATAAAGATCTGTTGCTGAATTAGTCAGGCTCAAAGGTATCTCAAGGCCACTTCGAGAACAGACTCTGCTGTGAGAAAGAGGGGCGTTCCTCAATCACCGGGCTCCTGGCGTGGCGTGAATCTTCGGACGTATCATCAGTGAGAGTCCAGAGCACGGACAGCCCACGATACTCATTTAACGAATCCATGCTTGGAGCGTGGACGCGTGATTAGAATATAGTTATGTATATAAGGAGACTTGTTTCTGTAATAAATGGCTTAGTGTGATTCACATTGAATCGACTTGTTTTGCTTGGTCCTTATCTCGCTCTACAATGATCCATTCTGTGATCAACTGCAAACAATGCAGTGGGGTCCATCCTACACCATACAAACCTACCATACTAATATTGACAATTGCCTGAGAGGCACCACTGTCTGCCTTAGCACAATAGGTGCCCCTTGCCTATACTGGCTTTGTGCCAACTGTGCCATTAAAAATCTCCCATAGATTTTGCAGGAGGCTGTCATGGTCTGGAAAGGCCGTGATTAAAGGTGTTCAGTTGCTAAGGTCAGAATTAAGGGACAACTGAAGCTAGATGTCAGGAAGGTACCACAGCTTTTGTTATAACATTTAACTCAGTTTGAGAGAAGGGGAGAGAGAGAGAGTGAGTGAAGAGAGAGAGACAGAGAGAGTCACCACCATGGATCCAATGATGCCTTCCAGGATCATTGTCTTCTTCTCCTGGAGTATGGGGGAAAGGGGGTAGTCCCACCTGTGAAGCACCTCTCATGAGTTTTTATAGTCTTTGCTTCTGTGTGGACTTCTAACTGTTGCTACCTTTGTGCCCTTCATGTGTCCCATCCCAACAGATGGGATGAAGGATGAGTTAACTCTGAAAATGACACACAACCTGTTCCAACAGTTGAGATCAGGTGTGAGTTAACTCTGGGTATTTCTGTGTGGTAATGTGAATGACAGATAATCACTCCAGAGGTCCAATTCAATTATGAATTTACTAAAAGCACTGGGTAGAATATAAATTACAGCGATTAGTGACTTGGCAAAAGTATGTTATAATATCACAAAACTTATTGATACGTTGACAGCAAAAGCCCTTCTACAATTGGTGAATTGTCAACACTTAGTACCTATAATACAAAACTTAACAAGACTTTAGCAGCAGAACTTACAATGATATTACTTTTATATGTCCAAGGAAAAGGAAAAGAGAGAGAGAGAAAAGGAAAACTAAGATATCAGAAAGAGAGAGAGAAAGATATCACTGCTCCACACATTATCGGTCCCATGATGTCCTATGCAGGGGATGAACACCTTGAAGACTTTGGTCATGCTGCGCAGCATATACACCCCACCACCTCATGCCATGTGCAGGGTCATTTTATAATCCAGTTCATTTACATGTGGGTGGTTTACCTCCTCCCTCCATTTGCTCTTCATGCTAATTAGGAAGATTCTTCTGGAAGTGGATCTGGGGTTTTCAAACTAGGGGAAAGTTCACAGTAATGACCAGAAGTGAGTTGTTTTGCCTGTCAGGGGTAGCTGTTGGTTAGTGGTTTCTTCTGATAATGTGTTGTCTGACAGATGGTTCATCTCTGTCATCCCAACTAGACCATGAGGCCTTCACAGCAACATAGTTAATTGCCTTTATCTTACAAGGTGTCTGCCAACATGGCCATCTATCTTTTCCTCCTAAAGTAACAAAACCCCGATGTTTAAGGCATAACATGATCCTTTGTTCTGCTTAGGATGGTGGAGAGTGCTTAAAGGTTCTCACATCATGGTACATTATTACACTGTACATGCGCAAAGCAGTCAGTCAGCACACAAACACTGTTTCTGCCTCCACCACCTGGTACATGCGGCTCTGTGTAAACATGCGTGGAGCAGCTGGGTGGATCCCAGTTGCCAAGAACTTCCTCCCCTGCTTCTGGGCAGACAAGCTCTAGTTCTTGTTGTAATGTCTCAGAAAGTAGGGACTGCTGCAGTTTGCACTGAGTCGAATGTCTATCAACTTAATGTCTGAGACATAAAGTCCATCGGTACCTTACAGAGACCTGAATGCTTGGGTGAATACTGCCTGGGGTGCACGTTGAAATGAAACGCTATATGACCCATGTCCACAATTACCCTGACACGCTGCAACATCCACATGGTATTGACCCTTTGCCAGAAGGAGAATCCACATTCTACCAGTTTGCCTGGATGCTCCTTCCTTGGCTAGGGATCTCTGAGTTGGAGAAAGGGACTGTCAGTGTCTCTGCTAACCTGGAAAACATAAGAAATGGAACTATCACTGCCATGCAAACACTGCAGCAAGAAGTCACTTGGGAATCATGGACACTTGGGTATCATGGACAGAATTGCCTAGCAGGAGACTACTTGCTAGCTGCAGAAAGTGGTGTATGCATGTTAGTAAATACTATGTGCTGTTTCTATGTAAAGCAAGACCAAAGCATTGAGACAAATCTTAAGAAATTCTGGAAACAGCTAAAGCCCTCACACGTGAGTTAACAACCAGAAATACGTATGTGGGAATTGCTGAATTATGGTCATGGCTTATCTCTTGGTTCTCAGACCTCAGGGTAGATGTGAAAAGCTTTTGGCTTTACTTTTGGGAAATATCTCGGTTACTGTCCTTGTTTATGCTTTGTATCTGATCAGTAGTTCCCAGGATCCTCCTTATTACCCTTGATAAAAATGGGTGTGAAGTTTCCCTTTTTTCAGTCACTGAGGACTTCACCTGACAGCCATGACTTTTCAAATATCATGGAGAGAGCAGATTAGCAACCACATCTGCCAGTTCCCTCAGGACCACGAAATGCATCTCAGTGGGCCCCATGGACTTGTGCATGTTCAGCTTCCTCAGGTGATCAGCTTCAGACAGCTGATCAGAGCCAGCCCAGCGAGAGCTAGAGCTGGTGGTGTTCAGCCAACCATGAGGTTCAGCTGAAATTAGGAAGCTCAGAGGGAAACGTACAGGGACAGCGTGATTCCCGGTGGGTCCCGATCCCCGCAGCCCCGGCAGCCATTGCGAGAGAGTGGCTGACGTGATGGGGGGTGTTCCCACGGTGATGGTGACCACACCCCCTCCCCTTGCCCTGAAAAATCCTTTGGGAGGGCAGCCACTAGTCACTGCCCACCAGGTGCAGGGAGGAGCAACCAGCTTGTGTAGCGGGTGAGTCCCACCCGCATTGTGCTGCAGCAGCGGATGTGGTAGCTTGTGCAGCAGGGTGCAGAGAGCACTTGTTGCTTGTCAGCCCCTCTAACTTATTGCCAGCATCCCAGACTGCTGACGACCATGATCACCTGCAGAAGGAGAGCTTCTCTCAAACAGACTGTGGCAATGCAGACTGAGGTTCTGTCCCGAACGGTGGCTGTTCAGGTTTCCGGCTGCAGGAAGTGCCAGAGCCTGCTGCTGCTGGGGAGGGAGGCCAGCACTCCATCTGTGTGAGGTGCAAGATCTGCTCGACATGGTTGTGAAACTTAAGGAGGAGGTTGAGATGCTGAGGACCATCAAGGAGTGTGAAAGGGAGATTGACTGGTGGAGTAACACCCTGACGTGCCAGTCGGAAAGGTCCCAGGGAGGTACCCTCCCAAAAGGAGATGGACCTCCTGCCCTCTCAGACAGAGGCGGAAGTCCTGAGACAGCCCCACCCTTGTTGCTGTCGGGCAGAGGTAGGGGACCTAAAAGACAACGAGGGTTGGAAGCATATTCCGGTTTGGCGTCATGGGCAGCCCCCCTCCCTGCCTGCTTTGTCTCCCTAGGTGCCCCTCCGTAATAGGTTTGAGGCCCTGGATCTTGAAGAAGAGGTAGCTGAGGAGGTGGTGCCCAGACTGCCTACAAGATCACATAGGAAGAGGCGGTTGACTTCACAACTTAAGACTGCCTCTGATAAGAAAGAAAGAAGGGTGATTGTAATAGGAAATTCCCTTCTGAAAGGAACAGAGGGCCCAATATGCAGAGTTGACCCTCATCTTAGGGAAGTTTGTAGTCTACCTGGAGCCCAGATCAGGTATATTGCTAGAGAGCTCCCCAAACTGGTGCAACCGACAGACTACTACCCGCTGCTGGTCTTCCAGACAGACAGGGAAGAAGCTGCTTCCCGTAGTCTGAGTGGAATGAAGAACGATTTCAAAGTCTTGGGAAGGATGGTGAAAGACTCAGGGGCTCAAGTGATCTTCTCTTCATTCCTTCCATCTTCGTGTGATGATGTGGGATGGAATAGGAAAATTCAGTCTCTAAATGGTTGGCTCCAAGACTGGTGCTACAGACAGGGCTTTGGATTTTTTGCTAATGGTCGGTTTTATAAGACACCAGTCCGGACAGTGTCACGCGGGAAAGGGGCAAAAGGATGCTGGGGCAGGAATTAGCTGGGCTCATTTGGAAAGCTTTAAACTAGGCTCAAAGGGGGATGAGGTTGTAGCTGGGCTTGTCCCAGTGGGGCAGCATTCTAAAACTGATAAGGACCAGGTGGCCTCCTGTGCCCCTAGGGAGAAATGGGTGTGCTCTGCTCGCTCCCTGAAATGCCTCTACACCAATGCGTGCAGCATGGGGAATAAGCAGGAGGAGTTAGAATCCTGTGTTCAGTCGGGAGATCATGATCTGGTGGCAATTACAGAAACATGGTGGGACAGTTCACATGACTGGAATGTGGTCATGGATGGCTATGCACTTTTCAGGAAAGACAGGCCAGCCGGGCATGGTGGTGGAGTTGCTCTCTATGTGAGAGAGCAACTACAATGTACTAAATTCTGCCCAGGAGTGGATGAGGAGCGAGTTGAGAGTGTATGGTCAGAATTA
Organism: Nesoenas mayeri; assembly: GCF_963082525.1. Classification (NCBI taxonomy): domain Eukaryota; kingdom Metazoa; phylum Chordata; class Aves; order Columbiformes; family Columbidae; genus Nesoenas; species Nesoenas mayeri. The sequence continues at coordinate 2,951,929 of NC_137554.1, forward strand.
AGGGGCAGGCTGGCAGGGGTGACACTGTTGTGGGCGTCTGTTACAGGCCACCAGATCAGGCTGAAGAAGTTGATGAGGCCTTCTATGGGCAGCTGAGAGTGGCCTCACAGTCTCAGGCCCTGGTTGTTGTGGGTGATTTTAACTTCCCTGATGTTTGCTGGAAGGACCATTCAGCCAGCCAGCCACAGTCCAGGAGGTTCCTCCAGTGCATTGATGAAGAACTTCCTCATGCAGATGGTGGAGGAGCCGACTAGGAGAGGTGCACTGCTGGATCTCATCCTCACTAACAATGAGGGTCTGGTCAAATCAGTAAAGGTTGAGGGCTGCCTGGGTTGCAGTGACCACGAGATGGTGGAGTTCAGCATCTTGTGTGGCAGGAACAGAATAGCGAGTAGAATTGCAACCCTGGACTTTAGCAGGGCTAACTTTGGCCTTTTCAAGCAATTGCTGGGGGAAATCCCATGGGCAAGACTACTTGAAGGAAAAGGGGCCCAAGAGAGCTGGATTGCATTCAGAGATTGCTTCTTCTACGCTCAGGATCAGAGCATCCCCACACGTAGGAAGTCAAGGAAGGGAGCCAGGAGGCCTGCGTGGTTGAATAGGGATCTGTTGGGTATGCTCAAGCAGAAGAGGAGAGTTTAGAGGTCACGGAAGCAGGGGCTGGCCACTTGGGAAGAATATAAGGCTGCTGTTAGAGGACGTAGGAAGGCAGCTAGGATAGCCAAGGCCTCCTTAGAATTACAGCTGGCGAGAGGTGTCAAGGACAGCAAAAAGAGCTTTTTCAAATACATAGCAGATAAAACTAATACCAGAGGCAATGTAGGCCCACTGATGAATGGGGTGGGTGTCCTGGTGGCAGAAGATACAGAGAAGGCAGAATTACTGAATGCCTTCTTTGTCTCTGTCTACTCTGCCGGAGGGTGTCCTGGGGAGCCCTGTACCCCTGAGACCCCAGATGAAGCCAGGTCAATGGAGGAGTTTGCTTTAGTCGAGGAGGACTGGGTTAGGGAGCAATGAAATAGTCTGGACATCCATAAATCCATGCGTCCAGATGGGATGCATCTACAGGTGCTGAGGGAGCTGGCTGAAGTCATTGCTGGACCATTCTCCATCATCTTTGCCAAGTCTTGGGAAATGGGAGAGGTGCCTGAGGATTGGAGGAAAGCAGATGTCACTCCAGTCTTCAAAAAAGGCAAGAAGGAGGACCCAGGTAATTATAGACCGGTCAGCCTCACCTGTGTCCCTGGGAAAGTAATAGAACAGCTTATCCTTGGTGCCATCTCAAGGCATATCAGGGATAAGAGGGTTATTAGGGGCAGTCAGCATGGCTTTACCAAGGGTAAGTCATGCTTGACCAACCTCATAGCCTTTTAAGAGAATGTAACAAGGTGGATGGATGATGGCAGAGTGGTGGATGCGGTCTTCCTTGACTTCAGTAAAGCCTTTGACACAGTCTCCCACAGCATCCTCACAGCTAAGTTGAGGAGGTGTGGTCTAGACAATAGAGTAGTGAGGTGGGTTGCAAACTGGCTTAAGGAGAGAAGCCAGAGAGTGGTAGTCAATGGTGCGGAGTCTAGTTGGAGGCCAGTATCTAGTGGAGTGCCTCAGGAGTCAGTACTGGGGCCAGTATTATTCAATATATTAATTAACGATTTAGACGAGGGAATAGAGTGCACTATCAGCAAGTTTGCTGATGACACTAAGCTGGGAGGAGTGGCTGACACGCCAGAAGGCTGTGCTGCCATCCAGCGAGACCTGGACAAAGTGGAGAGTTGGGCGGGGAATAACCTAATGAAATTTAACAAGGGAAAGTGTAGAGTCCTGCATCTGGGCAGGAACAACCCCAGGTTCCAGTACAGGTTGCGAAATTACATATTAGAGAACAGTGTAGGGGAAAGGGACCTGGGGGTCCTGGAGGACAACAGGATGACCATGAGCCAGCACTGTGCCCTTGTGGCCAGGAAGGCCAATGGCATCCTAGGGTGTATTAAAACGGTCGTGGTTAGTGGGTCGAGAGAGGTTCTCCTTCCTCTCTACTCTGCCCTGGTGAGACCACATCTGGAATATTGTGTCCAGTTCTGGGTCCCTCAGTTCAAGAAGGACAGGGAACTGCTGGAGAGGGTCCAGCGTAGGGCAACAAAGATGATTAAGGGAGTGGAGCACCTTCCTTATGAGGAAAGGCTGAGGGAGCTGGGTCTCTTTAGTTTGGAGAAGAGGAGACTGAGGGGTGACCTTATTAATGTTTATAAATATATAAACGGTGAATGCCACGAGGATGGAGCCAGGCTCTTCTTGGTGGCAAACAATGATAGGACAAGGGGCAATGGGATCAAGCTGGAACACAAGAGGTTCCACTTAAATTTGAGAAAAAACTTCTTCTCAGTAAGGACGACAGAGCACTGGAACAGGCTGCCCAGGGAGGTTGTGGAGTCTCCTTCTCTGGAGACATTCAAAACCCACCTGGACATGTTCCTGTGTGACCTCACCTAAGTGTTCCTGCTCCAGCAGCGGGATTGGACTGGATGATCTTTTGAGGTCCCTTCCAATCTCAAATATACTGTGATACTGTGATCTCAAACCTGATGTCTGCTACAGTAGGTGGGACTTCATTGCCCCAGGCCCTGACTTGAGGTTCAGGGACTTGAGGTTCAGGGACTTGAGTGTGCTGGTTTGACTGAAAAAGAGTTGATTTTCTTCATGCACTTAGAAACTTTTCTAATTAGTAGCTAGCACAGTCTTTTTTTTCAATGTATTTCGAGAATTATAAGATAGCACCATAGGATAAATTTAATGCTTTCTTCCAGTAGCTTTCCAGTATTTAGGATTTGGTATGAAAAGAATGTTAGGACTCACTGACACCTTGGCTGTTGCCAAGGGAATGAAAGACATTTCAGCTGTCCAGCTGCACAGGCAAAATAGCCTCTGGGAGGAAACATAATGAGATAGCACCTTATACTGACATCCAGGTTGATCAATGAATAATTCCATACTGTGATCAATATATAAGTGGGAAATTGTTGGGGACAACCTTTCTTTGATGGCCGCAGTCCAAGAGTGGTCCTGGTTCTAGTCCTGCTCCTGCTCCTTTTGCCTGATCCGTGTTCCCGTGTCTATGCTGTCGATGTCTGTGTGTTGCTGGACTCACTGTATTTGCAGTGTTGACCCTCTGGCATTCATTGCTGGGAGTACGTGTTCTAGCTGCTAAGTATTGTTCAGTATCATGCTTCTTTTACTGTTATTCTATTAAATCTGTTTCCATTTCAACCCATGAGTCTTTCTCCTTTTTCCTTCCCTCAAGGAAGGAAAGGCCAGAAAGAGCGGCTGTTCACCGTTTAACCACTGCCCAGGGTTAAACAGAGTGTTAACTGAGAGATATGGGAAGAGTGATTGTCAGTGAAAACTGAGGGAAAAATTGTTGAATACGTTAACCTTCTCCTTTTTGGTTGTCACCAGCTACCCTGTCCTACTTACCGGCAGGGAGGGAAGGTGTGGTAAATTCTTCTTTTTTCAACCGATGTAGCTGTCAAAGCTCTTCTTCTTCTTCACGTTCTTTGCCAAATTCAGCTCCAGCTGTGCCTTACCTTTCCTGATTCATTCATGAGAATTCAAGATAATGTAACTTATGGAAAGAGTAAGTCAATTGTGGTCAAAATTAGGTTCTGTTCCTAATTATTTCACAGAAAATTTAGGCACTTTGGACAAGCCATTTTATATTTACTCTGTTTACCCAGCTGTAAAATGGAATTGGTTTTAAAAGATTTAAACAAGATTTAAACAATTCTTCTGTGTAAAGTACTTTAGCTTTACAAATAAGTGGTGCTTTCAATTGTATGTGGAAAATAAGAAATTTTACAGTATTTCATTATAGGACAGGAAATCTAATTATCAGATAAATACACCTGTGTTTACCAGAATTGACTACTAGATGTCACTCTTGTTTCATATATGTAGCTGGAAAGACAGCTCTCATACTTCAATGCCTCCCCACCGCTTTGAATTTATACATGAGTAATAATTTGCTGTCAAACATAAGATAAGGCATCTTACAGAAGTAGAAGTCTGGAGAAGCAACAGGAAACTACAGCCCAATTAAATATCTGAGGAGTAAGTTATTACACAACAATTACTTATCTATTGGAAATTATGAAAGGTGTAGCAGATTATTCATTTACAGGAGATAAATGTCATATTGCTTTGGTTTAGAGACACAAAGCATTATTCCGTAACGGTCAAAAGCCAAGAAGCAAAATCACTCTGCAATGAAGTTACCTTCCCAGAGATGCTTTGCAGTACTTTCACAGTGCAAAGAAGGCACAAGAGAAGGCAAAAGCTCTCTGCTGACAAGTACCACTTGTAGAGAATTAGAGAGTAAGAAGGATAATTAGGCTCCCTGGTTTCTTTATGGCGTTTGTTTTGGTTTTTTTGGGGTTGAGGTATTGAAATGAATTATCCTTTGCTAGAGACTCTCCTAAGCTTTATTCTCTTAATAATTATTCTGCATCCTGGGAAAGACCTTCTTCCCTCTTACTTTCTTTTTTGTCTTCTGTCGAGGGTTAAGATTGCGAGGTGACAATAAAACCCTGGCAGATGTATTGTTAAACCCCTCTCCCCTCCACTTCCCCCTTTTTGCCCCTCCCTCTCCCCCCTTTCCACTAAGGAGAGGCGATTGGGAGGAAAAGAAGAACAGAGAGAAGAGAGTTGGAAAAAATTAAAGATGTTTTACTAATGCTACTAATAAGAATAGAGAAAATAATACAAAATATACAAAACCAATCTTGAAAGTCTCAGCAACTGCAGAGCCAGCACCCAAAGTCCTGGATTAGACTCCACAGCCAACCAGAGCTGGATTCAGTCTCTCACTAGGCCTCAGTTCACAGGGACGACTAGCAAGGTCCTCTCCTAATGTCGGCCATAGGGAAAAGGAAAAAAAGGGAAAAGGGACGAGATCCTCGTGATCTCCCATTTTATATGAAGTATTCATGTGAATGGAATGTTATACAGAGTTGGTCAGTTTCTTGGTCACTTGTTTCTCGTTGCCCCTCTCACGAGATGTCCATCCATGCTTATCAATAAGTTTGCATTCCATTGCTAGGTTTTACCAAAACATGTGTCTGGTTCTCCAGGAAAATGCAGTTAATATGAAGGCTGTAGCTGACAGGCAAAATTCACTGAAAGAGAAACTTGTTTTTAACAAAACCAGGACATCTTCTGCTATGCCTCAGCTGGTAGAAATAGAATGACTGAAGTGCTGCTTTAAAGGAGAAAGAGAAATCACCACAGCAAATATCATTCAGATGCTGCAAGGATATGGTGCCACCTAATGAGAAGAATTACAAAATTGTACTGAAGGGAAATATTCAGGAATAATATTTTAGTAAATACAAGTTTATTTCTAGTGAGATTGGATATGTCCACCTCACTTCCCCATTTACTATAGAAGGCATTTCAACATGCTTTTGAGATTAAATATACCCTATTTATTACTTAGATCAGTGATGGAGAAAAATACCTCAAAAATACCTCAAAAATACCTCAAAAAACCACAACAGGATAAGCTAAGAAATTTACATTGGTAAAATAAAACATATGGCAATTGCCTGCAGTTATTGAAGAGATGCATGCCCAGCTTAAAAGGCGAGAGCATTTCCTCTCTTATAAGACAATTTAGTTGACATTAAAACAAAACAGACACCTTCTTATTGAACCTCTACATCTTGAGGTGTGTGATAAATTCTTTTGATGTCATGTTGACATGTGCAGAATGAATTCCTTTATTAAGTTCTTGTGCTTTCTCTCCCCAGTCCTACATAGTTCAGACCTGATTTATTTCCTCCGAGAGTGATATTTGACATTGGAACAGTCAGCCTTTTTTAGGTTAGTGAGACTGTAGGATGTAGCTGTGGAGATAACCACTAAAGAGAGGAAGGAAAGTCCTTCAGACTTTTTTGCAATGCTTGCAATATGCCTTTTAGCAATAGATTCACCAGTAATTATCCACTCTCCCCCACCAAGTGCTGACAGGTGTCACGGTCCGTTCGGTGATGGACTCTTGATGGTTCTTTTACCTTGATCTCAGAGTGTAAAATTAAGACGACCAAAATGCCAAGGGGTTATAATTCAATCAAACAGTGTTACTTTATTAATTTGCCTGTAAAGCAGCACATGATAGAGAGAGAGAGTAAGAAAAAGAAAAGGGAAAAGAAACAGGGAAAAGAAAGAATAAAGATGAGAAAATGAGGCTGCTTTTACCACCAGTCCAGTTCCAGAAGCGTCTCTCTGGTCTCCGGTCCCATGGAGTCCTGCCGGTCCTCCGTTGTGGTTCAGGATCCTCTGGTGGGAAGATCTTCAACGGTGTCCATTCTGGAGTCTTTTATGCTTCTTCACCCCTCCTTGCTCCCATTGTTTCAGGCCAGTCTCCACCTTGATTTCACAACCCAGGCTCGTACTGCACAGACTTGAAAGATTCACACTGTCTTTTGCCAACGCTTATGTGTCCAGCACTCAGGGGTCTTCCTCTGGTCATTGGGTGACCTCAGGACCCTTGGTGAGCTTCTGGGCATGCTCCTTCTCATTGGCCATTGTTTGAGGGAGCAGGTGAAGGACACATGTAACTGAGGCTGCAGGTGAGAACACATCTTCTGGACAGCAGCTCTTGTCCCTGGGTTGAAGAGTCGCTCATAACAATCACTTTCAGGAGGCAGGGTCTGGTTTGGCTGAAGCAGCAGGCAAAGTCCACACAGCAGCCATTGTTAGCAGCAGCTCCCCCGAACTGGAGAAACAGTGCCACACAATGCTTCTCCTCGGGAAGAAAGAAAAGAAAAATCCCAGGTGTCTGTGCAATTTACAACCTTAAAAAAAGCGGTGGGAAAATAGCTTTAAAATAAGCATCTTCCGTTTCTGAAATTCCTGAAACTAATCAGCTACCCTTGGTAAATTTAATTCCCCCAAAGCATTACATTCATAAGTAAACTACAGCCTACAATTTGAAGTTACCTGTGAATTTTAAGTTTCTACAGTTATCATTTAACGTTTGCCACTTAACAACCTATATACACAGTAAAAACCTCAACAAATGCATTAATTGCCAGAAACTGCGAGCATAAGTCACTTATGTAATACTCAAAGCAGATCATGTCCTTGGGGACTTCACATTTCTTTTACATTATTGTTCACACCTGTAGATATGAATCTGGAAGCCTTTCTTTAGTCAGTAGGTAAAAATTAAATACAATTTGAATGCCAGGCAGCATACTCATAAAATACAGGGGAGACGGACAATACATATTTAACAAGTGTGTTGTCAAGTAATTTATCTAAACCACTCTCCTGGTTTTGTTAACAAACAAGTTTCTCTTTTAGTGAATTTGCCTGCTAGCTAAAGCCTTCTTATTAGCTGCTTTCCTGAAAGTCAGATACATGTTTCAGTAGACATAGCAATGGTATGCAAGGTGGCTGGACTGATAAGGATGGATATACATCTCGTGAGAGGGGCAACAAGAAACAGGTGACCAAAAAAATGACCCACTGAAGTATTTCATCCTGTTCACATCATACTTCATATAAAAGTGGGAGATCACAAGGATCTCATCCCTTTTCTTCATGGCCAACATTAGGAGAGGACCTTACGAACTGACCCTGCAAACTGAGGCCTAGTGACAGACAGAATCCAGTTCTGGATGGCTGCAGAGTCCAGCCCAGGACTTCGGGTGCCGGTCCTGCTGTTATTGGGACTTTCAAGATTGGTTTTGTATATTTTGTTTTATTTTCTCTATTTTTATTAGTAGCATTAGTAAAACATTTTTAATTTTTCAAGCTTTCTTCTCTCTGTCCTCCTTTCCCTCCCAGTCACCTGTCCTTACTGGGAAGTGGGGAGAGGCAGGTGCTGAATGGGGAAAGGGCAGGGGGTAGAGGGGATTAACAATAATTCTGCCACGGTTTTATTGTCACCCTGCAATCAAAACCTCAACAACCATGAAGTCCTAACATTACTATGTTGTCATATTCCAGTCCCATATTCTCACCTGTTACTTATTCGGAGTTCTGCACCATTTGGCCTCAGATCTGTTGGAGGCTTGGTGCCCGTAGGTCTGCATAGAGATACATCTAGCTCCACCCAAAGAAAGAAATACAGAAACCCACAGTGACTGCCTTCAGTTGAAATTAGTTCAGACTGAATATTTCCTCCATTACATTTATCTGTTATCTATGACATTAACCAGCTACAATAAAAAGCATTTTAATTAATTTTTAAATAGGAAGTTGACATAGTATTGCCCCTAGCTGTATTTACTGTCATGAATCCAGAAGAAACTGATATTACTTACATGTAAAACAGCAACAGACCATTTCAGCTGTGCTCCGGTGTGAGTAGTATAAACTAGAGTTATCACTGAAGTGATAAAGTTATCACTGTCACCTCCTTTTAAATAGAAGAGTTATAATGTTATAACTGAATGTTAAGGTGCTGAAATGACTCTAGGTGGCTCCATGCTTATTTAACCAAATTGGTTGACATTTAGGCCTATTCCTTAAACAACTTACAGGCTAAGGGAGAAAACAGGATAATTTATTTCTGGTTGTCAAGCACAATAAATCATTGCAGCTATAGCTCACATAGGAAAAAAATATAGGTTCCTCAATAGCTTAATACTTAGAAGTAATAATATATGCTTTAGTAAAGAAGAAGGTATTTGAAACTAAATGCAAACAGGATCATTGAAATAAATAGCAGACTGCTATCATAGACAGATGCAATAGCATGATGGCATGCACTATAATGAGACTGGAGTTATGTTGGAAACATATCCTGTCAATAACAATGTAATTATGATTACTTGATCTTTATGAAATGCCCCAGGTTGCGCTACAGGCATTGCAAATGGATAAGAATAGGTAATCCTTAGCCTGAATAATACACCTAAATGGGAGGGAAAGAAAAACAAGAGTGGGGGGAAATGGGAAATGGGAAATAAAGAAAAATTGGACTGAACAAACTTCAGGGGTTTCTGGTGTACAAGATGACATCTGTTCCTAAATCAGGTCTGCCTGGAGTTCAAAAATGCCTAGTAATGAGAATACAGATTTGTCGAGCAAGCAAGAGGTCAAGAAAGGATAAAAGCAGTACTGAGTCCATCCCTAATGTTCAGGTGCTTCAAGATACATCAGAGCAAGTTGCAGGATTCCTCACCACCTTTCTTTCTTCCTCACCACACATCTTTCAGAAGCCTCAAGATCCAAGGGACTTGTTTAGTCCTGACAGAGTGTGCTCAATATAGCTCTAATATTAGAGAATACTTTAGCAGTTATATAGCTATAACATGAGAAAGTTTCTCCCACAGGAAGACTATATTGCCATGGTAATTGAGAAAGGAAGTCAAGTTAACATACCTGTGGCAGATATACATCTCCCCTCTCCCTCCACCCCTTTCCTTCAGTGTGGAAGGTGCATGCACATAACCCTCTTCCCCAAAATATCCCCTCTCTCCTGCAATGGGGCAGTGAATAGCTCATTTTGTTTAACCCTCCGTCCGTTAGCTAGGAAAGGGGAGGTGGTGCGGAGGAGTTGGGAAGTTTCTGGGTGCCCATAGCCAGAACAGGGGGGGTGCTGAGAAGCTTCTGGAAGGCCCACAGCCAGATCTGAGAAGACTATAAAAATGGGGTTCCCACTGAGGATTCCTTTTGTGTGTGTCCTCTCGGAGCAGCGGGCCAAATGCAGCCGAGAGACCCTCTCCTTAGACTGGAACGCTGTCTAATGTAACCTCCCGAAAGTGGGGCTGCCTCACTTCTGCGTATGGGTGAGTGCTAACTTAATAATTCCTCACTGGACTAGCAAGTGTGTTTTCCTTAATAATTCCTTGCAGCTTGGGTGAATACTTTTCTCACTAGACAAGTGAGTTTATTTTCCTGGAGTCAGGGATGGCTCTGGTGTTGCTTTTCGTGAGCCACATCTATGCGCACTGTGGATCTCCATTATTCTTATTTGTTGTACCCCAATGATTTCCTCAACTGATATCCAAAACTGTATTTTATGATACCAGAGTGCTAACTGATTGTATAAACCCTGTTCCTAGCTGGTTGTTTTGCCGGACTTTCCTGTACAAAATAAAAGTCTGTTTTGGACCTGGTTGTCTGCCTAAAACTAATTTTGGGGTCCCTCTGTGACAATAACTCACATTTTCCTCATTTTCTGTATCAACATTTTCTCTTGAGTGTTATATTATTCAGAGTCAAAGAACTTTAAACAAAGATATGAACTTCCTCTAAGCAGAGGGAGTTTACTTACATCATGGGAAAGTAGTATTTCTGCATTCTAATAAGTACTCTTTTAAGGAATCATAGAATCATAGAATAGATTGTCTTGATCTTTAAAGATCCTCTAGACTAACACTCTTGTCAGAGGCAGGCATATCTTTCACTAGGTGAGGTAAAAACACAATATATAGTATTACCCTTGAATATGAAAAATTCACATTAAACTAATGTGAAAATTAAATGCTTTAAATTCATTTTCAACATTAGTCCAGATTTATTTTCTTACGTAGACTGGCCATGAAATGCCATCCAGAAAAACAGCTCTAAGATATGGGTCTATAAGATTCAGAACATTCAAAAAAAAGCCCCAACTAGATAGAGAGGTAGACTTCATAAAAGGCATCCAAGAAGGAAAGTAGAGAAAAAATTGTAGACTGTCAAGGTACTCAGAGTAGCTGGAAAAAGATAAAAAGCCACATAGACACAAAGTATTCCATGATCTGTTTCAAGCTAGTCCACAGCAGGTTAGCTTTTCAGTTCTTACATGCCATTTTAAGAGGCATCTTACAAATGCTTTAGCTACAGAACAAAATGCACTACACTGAACAAAATGGAGTATCTTACCACAGAGAACAGTTCACGTAAGTTTGGCAAAAGGCTGAGGAACAAAGAGCACAGAAATTGAACTTAATGGACAAAAGCAGTCAGTTACAAAATAGGAAAATGGGGATGCCTAAGACTAAACAGTATGGTGTATGAAGCAAAATAGAAAGAAGCACAGAGTAGGGTAGCTGATATATACCTCTCCTTGGGAAGAGATCACCTATACCTACCTTGCTCCTATTGGAAAATATCATATATATTGAAAGGCATAACTATCAGTATGAACCACAAAAGCAACATATTGCCCAAAGCTGCATTTGTTGCTTAAAAAGCAACAAGCTAAATCAGAAGATATAGAACTTGCAACTATCAAAACAGACAGCAAGTAGATATTTTATGAGGAAATTTGGGAAGCTGTAACAAGGATCACTGTATGAAAGAATACAGCAGCAAATGGGTGGGGAAGAGATTCTACTGTTCTCAGTTCTTTTTATTACTTTCAGGTGTGAGATTTGTGTCAAAATGCTGATCCCATCCTTGGACTGAACCTGCAGAAGCACAGAAGGCCAGAATCAAAATTGTGTATAATAAAAGATGTACTTGCTTTACTCTTAGGAAGCAATGAAGAATGTTGCAGGAGTAGGTGATCAGAAAAAAAAAATAACCTGCCAGTTTAGTGTCCCTGGTGGAGAAGATGCTGATTATTCCTTAGGGAAGAGTGACAGTGTCTTTTGAGAGAGAGGAAGCATGCCATATACAAACAATGACCTGTTGAGTTCAGGTATGATCTCTTGACAACAAATGAAGAAGCAAAAATAGCAGACACTGTAGTGGAAGACAGAGGTGACTGGTAACTTGTTTTTGCAGACAATGCAGGAAATAATTTCTTGATTGGACTTGAAATCTGTGGAGATGCCTTGGGGGAAGACAAATCAATTACTAATGACTGTCGAGGAGGGTTATCCCGTCTGTGTTACTCATCTAATTGGCTAATGGCACCATCACAATTTGTGATTATTTTAAGCAATTAAAAGTGAACAGAATTTCTTGACATGGGACAAAAAGTATTCATGGGTGTTTCTGATTAGTATCTTTCAAAGGATGAGGTACAGGTGGAGGCTAACACATTCTGGAAGTAAGTTCTTCACTTTGGCAATAATGTCACCATAACAGGTTTTCTTCTCTTGATCATAGAAGATGATCCAGAAGGTCTTGTGTAAGGACATGTTCTCTCTCAATAAAAAAGAAAGAATAGCTTTGCACTGACTTACCTATTCAAGTGTAGCCATATTTTCCTAAAAATGTTTAAGAACACATATTTTTTAAGGCTGAGCAGTACCAGAAACAGCTGAGAAAAAATGTTGTTTAAAATACTTTGTCCATTTCCTCCCTTCCCTTCTAGATTTGGATTTTTTTTTTTAATTCAATCTGTATTGCACTCAAGGTCTTATTTATGGGAGATAAAGCCTTCAAGTATCTACATCTGTTCTTGGTGTTATGTTCATGTTTCCAGTGTCTGAGACTTAAGACTGAATTTCATTCAAACAATAGTGGACTGCGAACTGGCTGAAGGAAAGAAGCCAGAGAGTTGTGGTCAATGGGGCAGAGTCCAGTTGGAGGCCTATATCTAGTGGAGTGCCTCAAGGGTCAGTACTGGGACAAGTATTATTCAATATATTCATCAATGACTTGGATGAGGGACTCGAGTACTATCAGCAAGTTTGCTGATGACACCAAGCTGGGAGGAGTGGCTGACACTGGAAGCTGCGCTGCCATCCAGAGTCTTGGACAGGCTGGAGAGCTGGGCGGGGAAAAATTTAATTAAATATAACAAGGGCAAATGTAGAGTCTTGCATCTGGGCAGGAACAATCCCAGGTTCCAGTGTAAGTTGGGGAATGATCCATTAGAGAGCAGTGTAGAGGAAAGGGAACTGGGGATCCTGGTGGACAACAGGATGACCATGAGCCAGCACTGTGTCATTGTGGCCAAGAGGGCCAATGGCATCCTGGAGTGTATTAAAAGGGGGGTGGTTAGTGGGTCAAGAGAGGTTCTCCTTCCTCTCTAGTCTGCCCTGGTGAGACCACATCTGGAATATTGTGTCCAGTTCTGGGCTCCTCAGTTCAAGAAGGACAGTGAACTGCTAGAGAGAGCCCAGTGTAGGGCAATGAAGATGATTAAGGGAGTGGAGCACCTCCCTTATGAGGAAAGGCTGAGGGAGCTGAGGCTCTTTAGTTTGGAGGAGACTGAGGGGTGACCTTATTAATGTTTACAAATATACAAAGGGTGAGTGTCATGAGGATGGAGCCAGGCTCTTCTCGATGACAAACAATGGTAGGACAAGGAGTAATGGGTTTAAGCTGGAACATAAGAGGTTCCACTTAAACTTGAGAAGAAACAACTTCTCAGTAACAGAGCACTGGTACAGGCTGCCCAGGGAGGTTGTGGAGTCTCCTACTCTGAAGACATTCAAAACCTGCCTGGACACGTTCCTCATCTAGGTGTTCCTGCTCCAGCAGGGGGATTGGACTAGATGATCTTTCGAGGTTCCTTCCAATCCCTAGCATTCTATGATTCTATGAAAGTAGGTGAGAGAAATCTATGGCCAGCCATCAGGATCTTCAAGTCTTTACTGAGAACAACATGAAGTTCAGGATTATCATGGTCCTCTTTATCTTAGTCTTGGGTATACTTTGGTTAATTTTTATACTTTTACATGACATGATCTTCTACCTTCTCATTGGTCCCCATTTAAAGTTTGTAAGTTGAACAATATCCACTGCCAGCCTTAACTGACACAAAGAGCTATTGCTTGTTAGCAGTAACTCCCTAGGATTGACAGATCTTTATCACATCCGTATTCACAGATTATATGCTAAAAGAAGTTGCAAGGCAGCAGTTATTTGAATACTAGACAATTGTTACAGCAAGCTACAACTATCTCAGGACATCACAAACCCAAATAAGTCTTGAGACTCTTCACTGCCTGGTGAAGAAAAATCGTTGTACTGGTGATAGTAAAAATCATAACTAGTAGACCACCAGAAAGATTTATATAAAGAATAAAACCCTCTAATAAATAACAAGAGATCTTGCAAGTGGATCATCAGGTTACACTCAAGGTAATTAAAAGTATTTATAGAAAGATAAGACTAACTGGACACATTTATGCAATTCCTTCAAAATTTTGGTCTTTTAAAAAAGAGACATTCTCAAGGTAAGAGAAGGCCATCTTTTCTCTTGTGTTAAAAAGAATTCAGAAGTTTCTGATACACAGTTACAGAACCCTCTGCTCAGGATCCATGCAAAGTTCACAATAGATGGAGGAACCAGGAGCTCCTGTCTCAAAACTGCCGATAGCTCTTGGACCTCCCTCATGAGTGGATCTGAGTTTTTCTGGTATCAGCAAATGTCATCCCTACCCACGTCCAGTCGTATGTGATGAGAGTGGTGTTCACTCCTGCTGAATGCCTCAAGGAGAAGTGGTTTTGGTATGATTTTTTTTCCTCAATCAGTGCCCAAAGCCTCTAATTTTTCTTGATCTGTACTTGAAAATTAGTGTTTTGCACGTTATCTTCTCGCTAAGGTAAAAAGGATGTAGTACTGACATAGATTCTTTCTGAAAAGGAAAATTCTCAAGAGTATGCATTCTACTTCAAAATACATCACCTCTTCTAGCCAAATTTCACATTTAATTATAGTGACAGTCATGAGATAATAACAATAGATCGAATCAATGAGCAAACAACTGTCCTAAACTGTAGCAATTAGTGATCTGTCCAAAACTCTCAAAAAAATAATAAGAAGGATACATAGTATCAGACAAGAAAGACTCTTGCAAGATAAGAGAGAAAACATTGGATTAAATTACAAGCACAAAAAGTTTTTAAAATTTATTTTTGTGCACTTGTGACCTAGTAAGAATGTAATGTGAACACAACACAAAGACACAGCTGGATAGAACTTACAGATAGAATAATAGAATCGTAGAATGGTTTGGGTTGGAAGGGACATTAAAGCTCATCTAGTTCCAACCCCCTTGACATTGACAGGGACACCTTCCACTAAACCAGGTTTCTCAAAGCACTGCCCAGCCTGGCTGTGATCATTTCCAGGGGTGGAGCACCCACAACTTCCAGTGCCTCACAGTCCTAGTGGTGAAGAATTTCTTCCTTATATCTAATCTAAATCTCCCCTTTTTTCAGCTTAAAGCCATTACTCCTAGTCCTATCATTATATGCCCTTGTAAAAAGTCCCTCTCTGGCTTTCTTGTAGGTCCCCATTAGGTACTGGAAGGTTGCTATAAGATCTCCCCAGGGCTTTCTCTTATCCAGGCTGAACAACCCCAGGTTTCTCAACCTGTCCTCATAGTAGAGGTGCTCCAGGCTTCTGATGATCCATTACATTATAATATATATGGTGAAATATCCAAGTACCCACAGAGTTCTGAACATGCTTATGTTACTTTCTGAACGTAATTATTTTTTTTTATAAAAAAGAATATGAGTTTCCCTGTCACAGGAAACAAAAATTACATCTAGGTTAACAGAAGCCATCAGGCTAGCAAAAGCTGATCCTACATATATGTATATTAAAAAGCTATTACAATTTAATTAATAAGAAAAGCTCAAGTTTTCAGAGTGCTCACACTGGATATGCTTTTCCTTCCAATAGTCCTACCTAACCATATCATAAAAAATCCAAAGACTCAAGGTCATACACTAGCACTGGAAAGTCATGTAAATTCATCCAAAATACCTATTCTAGACTTTGTTTTGACCCCAGGGATAATGCTAGCAAGCTACAATTATGTGTTTGGGTACTTGAAAGTAAAGAGATATGGCTGGGATTCTCTTTTAGGTTGTTCTCCAAATATTTTTCTTACAGTACAGAAGCAATTGTTTAGGCTTGTCTGCTTGTTTTTAGAACATTTACATGTTAATTTGCCAGACTTTCAGAAAGTAAGTTGAAGTGTTATCTGGTATTAGGATTTCATTTTGATGATATTCATCACTTATTCAATTGATTTCCGAAGGTACCAACACAGAGTTAATGTAGTTGTTATTGCTTACATTAGCTGCCTACATTTAGTTGAGATTGTATGCTGGCCTATTTAAAGATTTGGTGGTGAGATGAGCTTTTTTCCCATCCAGCTTAACCATGAACACTTCCAATGATAAAGCATCCACAATTTCTCTGGGCAATCTGTTCCAGTATCTCACCACACTCACTATAGAAAAAAAATATTCCTTATATCTTATCTAAATCTGTCTTGTTTTACTCTAAAACTGTCACCTTTTGCCTTGTGCTAGAGACCCTGGCAAAAAGCTTCACTCCTACAATATAAGCCCCCTTTATATATTGAAAGGCTGCAACAAGGTCTCCCTGGAACCTTCTCCAGGCTAAACAATCCTAACTCCCTCAGCCTTTCTTCATAGGACAGCGGTTCCAGCCCTCTGATCATTTTTGTGGCCTCCTCTGGACCTGCTTTAACAGCTCCACATCTCTCTTATAGTGAGAGTCCCAGAGCTGGATGCAGTACTCCAGGTGTGGTCTCATGAGAGCAGAGAAGAGAGGGAGAATCACCTCCATCAGCCTGCTAGCCACACTTTCTTTCGTGCAATTACTTTTGCACCAACCTAATAGATCTAACAAAAATGGCTTTCCACTTGCCACAAACCTTGAATACTGAGAAATTCTGTATCTGATCCACTTACTCCTTAAGTATAATACAGGGTGTTTCAGAAACATGGACCAGAAGAAATTGGGTCCATCTTTTTGAAACACCCTGTATTTCAGTAAGTTTTTAAGATAAAACTAGAGGAAAGGCTTGACCAAAAGGTTCACAAGAATCTGCATAATGGCACAATTCTAAACGCTTGAAATATTACTCTCCACTGAGTTTTTGCAGAGAGCTTCCTATAAGGGTAATACCAAGGAAAGAATTCACCATCAGGCATCCCTGTTGGCTTTCCAAATTTGAAATATTTTGCTGAGAGAATCCAGACATATATGAAACACGTGATGATAAATAGCTGCTGATCATTTTTGCTATTCTTATTTTTTAACATTATTCATAGAACCTGGAAAAGGATGAGAGAAAAGAAGTACCTTATGCATTTTTTATCTTGGATTCTCATCCTACCAAAATCACAAAACCAGATGCCAGTATCAGTTTCAGGCTGAAAAATCAAAAAGTAAAGATGGAATACAGAAATCCAATGATGTCTTCTATTCTAAACAAAATGTGCTTGCATATAGTCTTCAGCCACTTCAGTCTTTTATCGTGAGTTTTGTCTGTTGAAAATAAATTATCTTGTATATGTGTTAGAGTTCTTGAAGCAAATTTATCCCATGTCATAAAGTTGCCTAAGGCTACACTACTGATCAACTATGTTGACACATACATTAAATATGAAGAAGCAGAAAATATTTTTTAAAAGCGCTGCATACAAAAACAGGATACAGGAAAGATTTCAGACTAGGAAATAACAGTGGTTCCTGTAGTTTCTGCTGTAACACTGGAAATGCCGCTGACATACTTTAACAGTAAAATGATGTGTGAATTAAGAACATATTCCCAATGACATTCCAAACAGCATCATAATCTAGGAAACACTGGTTTATCAAATTCAATGGAGTTTGTTTTCATTATTTATTTAGAGGGAAAAGATGCTTTTGTAATTCTGTCACCAGTAGAAGTAGTAAATTATTCTGATATTATGAACCATGTTTGTTCTGTATTTTACAGTTTTGTATTTAAGTTCATGAGTAAATCTTATATAGATACAATTTTAAAAGACCACCATCTCATGTGGCTGGCAGCGAAGAGTGTCATGGCAGTGCTGAGTTCAGTCTGTATTTGACAGAACTTTGGGGGCCCAATCTGTTCTTGAGCACTTTCCTCTATGTGACAAGGACCCATGTTAAATTTTAAATTCAGTGATTTTTTGAATTATTGAGAGGAAAATAAAATCTGATATTATGATGATCTTTAAATTTTTGTATCACTCTCAGGCCTGAGGCTGAGCTTCATTGAGCTCACAGCACTATTTAGTAAAAATAAGTAGTTTCAGCATTATGGGAAACGGATTTCCAAACAGTTACAATCTTATAGTTACAATCTTACAGTTATCCTGTAAAAAGTGTTAGTTGAAACTGAATTTGTCCCATGGTTTGATGGTTACAAGTGTTCATTTGTCTGTGGATTCAGACCTGAAACAGGGAGAAGTGTTTATTGCAGTTTTAGAAGAATCTCCCTACCTATCTTGGTTCTGTTGTAGGCATCAAGATCGTATGGCTAGGGGAGGCAAAAAATAGATGATAGGAACAAATGGACAATTTTCACAACAACTTAGAGTTTTAACAGTGGTTTTTGCTGAGATCTGTGTTTTTCTACATCTTCATATATCCTTAGTCTATACACAAATCCTCAGTTTCCTCATAATCTCATAATCTCTTCCTCAAAAACTCTGTATCTTCATAAATGACTTGATTTATTCACAAAATCACAGTTGCTGGTAAGCATGTTATGGTTTGCAGATGATATGATGATACATACATCTTATGAAGAATTTAAGAAACATCTTCCAAGAAATAAAGACTGGATAATAAACTGCTAAATGAAATTAAGTATGACTAAGTGTAAAGTGATGTTCAGGGGAAGAAAACAAATTACATACAAAATGATAGACCCTGGGCTGGTCATTGCTACTCAGGACTGAGACCTTGCAGTTCAGTGAAGCAATCATCTCTGCCTTTGACATCAACCAGGCAGCAAATTATGTGTTAGTAATTTTTAGGAAAGGAAAGGGGTATACAGATAAATTAAAATAAGAGAACATTGTTATTCTGCTATATGAATCTTCAGGTAATGCATATTTCGAACACTGCACAATTCAATTTCCCTCATCTCAAATTAATATAGCAGAACTGAGGAAAGTTCAAAAGGTGGGATAATCACAGGATTTAAAAAGTTTTCTTACAAAGGATTTCGGAGTAGGTAAGGTGTACATTCTGGTAAAGAATGAATGAAGGCTCATTTGATAGAGGATTAGAATTTGATGAATGCCTTGGAGAAAGCGGATGAAGACTACTTGCCTATTCCAACATAAATACTATATGATTCCTCTGGTAAAGCTCATGAGCCTCTGGTTTGAACTTGACTGTTTTTATGTTACTGATTTGTTCAGAAACTCAGTATCTGTAGGACTTCTTGCCATTCTGCCACACTGGTGTCAAATTTAGCAGAAAGGCAAGACAGAAAGAACTGCTCTTGGCATTCCTGCCATATGGGAACAGACCCTCTTTCTGCCTGGGAAAGGAAGCAACCATCAGTCACTTTTGACAGTTTGGTTCATCTGCTGCCTGGGACTCAGCCCAAGTGAAATTGTACCAGATCTATATGATCTGGAGAGTTCTGGATGCTGTCAGAATATTATCTCATCCTAAGAGTGACTATAGTGGAAAAATACTGATTAAATTCAACAATCACATGACCCTAGAAAGCGATCCTATAGTGCAGCCCTGTGATCAGTCCTGGATTGCAGCGGACTGGGACTCAGAATGTCCCTCCGAGGTGGGACACTCCTCAGAGACATCTCACAATGAACCAACACCATGAAGTTGAGGGCAAGGACAGGTTTTTTGAGTTTCAAAGAATCACCCATTGAGGAATCCCAATGCACTAAGGTGAGTAAATCACTTAACTCAAGAGGGGAATTTTATAGGTATACCTCCATATATATTCCACATACCTATGCACAAAGCTATAGGTTAATGTGTGTGAATATATTCAGATATCCATGGTATAATGTACATGAGTGTGTGTGCATTTGTAGATATTTATGTAAGCTTTTAATCAGATACCTCTGTGTGTGTGTGTTTATATATAACTGATTTAACTCTCTTTTGTAATACAGTGTGACCTTCAACATCATTGAATCTGTAATCAAATTGCTGTCTTAATTGTAACAAATCCTATTAGATTGTTTTAAATAATTTTGTTAATCAGCTGTTGATTAAACATTATTAGAATGTTTATTTATTATTATCCATGTTTTTCCTAAGCCCCCTTTATATATTGAAAGAGCACAATAGTGAATCTGTTTGAATTCTGAAAATTGCAAAGAATTGAATATCTTAGAGAAAAATAACTCTGAATGGATCCAATAGCCTGAGAAAGTTGAGGCTGTTGCCACTCTCCATCCCTCAGTCCAAGTAGTCATGAAGGTGAAGATGTGTTCCAAGCAGATACTCACACAAAACATACATATAAACATAGACGCAAACATCGCCGATGGACTCTACCCTGCTCCATTCTCTGGCTGGGCAGGGTGGAAGTCCACCAGTGAGATTATATGTACACATGTGGACAAAGTGTATCCATGCAGCAGCTGGGCTCATACTCAGACACTTCTGCACATCAGAGTTCTGGAGGCCACAGTCCTCCTCCAGTTGCTGGTACAGATCAACACACACCCCCAGCCAGATGGGACGCACTAGGTCGCATAGTCAAATCCCAATGCTTTCACCTCTAGTGACACCCAGAGTCTCTCACACACCTGCTCATTCTCCTTGGTCCCAGGCCACTTCCCTTGCTCACCAGCTTGTCAGCTTGATCTTCTCTGATGCTCACACACTCACTTGCACACCCACATTTGCTCCAGTCACTGCCCCAGGGACACAGGGACCCTATGCCCAGTTGTCTGACCCCAGATGCTGCACTCACAGCCCCGTACTGGCACGTGCACACAGGACAGAGATTCCTTCCCCAGAACAGAGCCATGGAGGAATTTCACAGGGAGACAGGACAGACTGCACTGATCAAGCAGGGCATGGCCAGGCAAGCATTGACCAGCCAATGGTCACATGTGATGGGCCGTTTTTAGCCCCTTCTCTATTTTCCTCACTTTTGTTGCCCCGTAAAATCACGTACATCTCTCCCTTGTCCCACCTGTGATTGCTCCTCTAAACATCCTAAAAAAAGTCCCATGGCATCCTGAACTGCTTTTCCTGTGCATCCCAGATTGTGCCCCATTCCTTGGCAGCAATCCCCTTATTCTGAGGGGTGGTCCAAAGAGCTGGTCCCTGTGATCATGGCAGTGGGTGTGTCATATGGACAGTAGGGCTGATGAGTCTCCAGGGACAGCTCTAAGATGGGCCTGGACAAGGTGCTCAATCCTTGGGAGTCCTTGGTTTGGCTCCCCACCTCCATTGGGCATCTTAGCACTCCTCTGGGATTGTGCAGATGGGCCTTTGATGGGCTGATGGCCTCTGTAATGGGCTTGGGAGTAGCCCAACAGACTATGATTTGAGTTCCTCCGTGTGCCATTGGCTCTTTGAACTCCTTTGTGGGTGTGTAGATGAGCTTTATCACATAATCTAATAGTAGTTACACAACTTTTCTGGGCAACTTTTTTCAGTGTATTCTCATTGTGAACAGTTTTTCCTTACATGAAATCAGAATTTCCTTGTTGCAGGTATGCCCCAAACAGGCCACAGACTTATATTGTGTCTTCCAATTCACATGCTGAAAATCTGAATTCAGTGCTAGGAGAATATCTGATTTGATCCAAGCTAATCTCCATCCTTTTTGTATAATATTTTTTAAAATTTTTGCTTCACTCTTCACTCAGTATCTGTATTCTATATAGTAGCACCACATTGATGAATAAATACAAGAAAATTAACAGATTGCTTTTTTGATAGACTCTTCCTAGAAACTAATAAATCTGTTAGTTAATGCTGATCACATCAAATTGAGGAAATATCCTTTACAATGTCAATGCAATGAAATTTTACATTTTTATAATTGCACTGTTTTTGCAGCCCCAATGATGAGTACAGGGAATCTTAAAAGACAATTCACTATAGCTGCTGACCACACTTATTGAGAAAATAACGCAGTTACAGAAGAGCAGTTCTCACTGCAGCTAATTCATGGCTTTCCGAGTATCTTGGCTTCGAAAAAAATATTGTCCTTGAAAAAAAAGTGGTCTTTGCATGTGACAACAAGCAACAAGTTTCATTTTTTTTTTTTTTTTTCCGAACATCTGAATTCAATTTACTTCAAAGTCAATTTTTTTCCCTCAACTTGAGATGTAATTCGTGGTTTTCCCCTATCTAATTAGCTTAGAATTTGATTGCCTCTATTTAAAATGAAGGAAACAAGCTATTAATTATAGGTTGAAAGCCAGAGTGTTGGAAACATCAATAATTGGACCTATTTTTTCTTAATAAAACTATATAGCCTTATCCATGCATTATGGAAGTGGAACAAGTTTTATATCCATTAACATGGCAACAACATATAGGCTGTCTGCTATGACATTATTAAAATGAAGTTTCTAGATCTGTGAAAAGGTTTGTTTAAAGTCAATTTCTCTGTAAGTCCTGTAAGTTTTTCTGACAAATTCAAGGCAAACTTTACAGTATTGCTGGGGCATGGAGTCTTTATCTGTGCCTCCTTAGTCCCCAGCTGAAGCACTATTGTCTGTGTACTCTCTGTTCTGTTGCGCAAATGAACCAATTTGTTCTCTGGAGCAGCATTCTGCAGGGCCTAAGAGGAAAGGTTTTTATAATTTAAAGTCTGTATTGATAACCTCCTATTCCTTAGTATTTCACATTTTCAACTCATGTTGTATTTGATCTCCCTTAGCTATTATTTCAAAGCTAACTACTTAGTGGTGAGCTGAAGGAACTGTTGTTGAAGCTAACGGTGAAGTGATCTTGGAATTGGTATAACTGATGCTGCAGATCCTGATTTCTATTCAGATATCAATATCATTATGAAGCCTTCATTCTAGTTTATGTGTAACTGCTGAAAAGTACATCTCAATGTGACACAGTCACTACAATGCTCAGTTGATTTGAACTCAGATATGTGATACTCCACAGATTCTTTCAGTGTCTTGCCATGGAATTACATCTTCAACTAGGTTGCAGCTCTGCCATAGACGCTGCCCGTTCAATATGATACTAAACATTCCAACTGATATGTATGTTACATATCAGGTGAGATATTACATCACTGAGATTATGTGTTTAGAGGGCTCACAAATCAAGCCAGTTTTAAACTTTATAACAATACTTCACTAAATTGATTCTTTAGCATTAAACTCCATTGTAACGGCTAGTTCTTGTGTTTTTTAATCATTTTCCCTACATATACAAAACAACCCGAAAATGTCACAGCCCGAATTACCTGAGTATACAACATCACAAAGCTGGTATAATAAAATTAGTGCTGATGGTTGTCATTCTTCGTGGTTCTTAGTTGCAGAGATAAAGACAATGAGTCATTTACTTATGAGAAATGGAGCCAGCTGTTTTCTTTCTCTGTTTTTCCTTTTATGCCTGATAGTTTTACCCTACTTCCTCACCTCTCAAAAGGGAGAGGTGTTTTCTTTCTCTGTTTTTCCTTTTATGCCTGATAGTTTTACCCTACTTCCTCACCTCTCAAAAGGGAGAATTAGTTTTCAGGGCTGATTCTCATGGGTTGGTGGTTTTTTTCTGTTTCTGTGTGTGTGTGTTTGTTTGTTCTTTTATGTTTTTGTTTGTTTGGTTGGTTGGTTGTTTGGTTTTTGATTTTGCTAGTAATCCTTCCTGTGGATTTGTAGGGATGACCAATGTTATTTTTATAATCTCTTATATTATCCTATTATTTGTCTTGACTGTGTCCTATATTCGGTAGGCTAATTACTGCATCTAGTTCTGGGCTCCCCAGTTTAAGGACAAGGAATTACTGGAGACAGTCCAGCAGCAGGCTATGAAGATGACTAGTGGTCTAGAGCACCTTTCTTATGAAGAGAGACTGAGAGAGCTGGGTCTGTTCAGCCTGGAGAAGAGAAGGCTGAGAGGAGATCTCATGAATGTTTATAAGGGTGGATGTCAAGAGGATGGGACCAAACTCCTTTCAGTGGTGCCCAATGATAAAGTGCACAGACTGAAGCACAGGAGGTTGCACCTGAATATGAGGAAAAACTTCTTTGAGGTTATCAGAACAGTGGAACAGGATGCTCAGAGTGGCTGTGGAGTCTCCTTCTCTGGACACATTGAAGACCCACCTTGTGAACCTGCTTTAGCAGGTGGGTTGGACTAGAAGATGTCCACAGGTCCCTTCAACCCCACCCATTCTGTGATTCTGTGATTGGTCAGCACACTCAGCACAGCAAAAACACACTTGAGCTGGTAAAGACTATATAAAAAAGTGTTTGTGGCAATAAATGGAGACTGTGTTTGTACTTAAAAACTTGGTGTATGTTGTTTGTCCATCTCAACTGCGACATTCAAATGAGGTTGCAAAATGATGTTCAACAGAAAATAAGCATAAACCTGAAGCAACAGAAGATAAAAAATAAGGTGTGCCAAACTGAGAGAAGATGATTAGAAGGAGCAAGAGAGGTAATTTAATTACAAATAAAGTATCTTTAATCTTTGTGGCAATTATTCTCTTCAGAGGGTCATAGAGCAAACTGTTGCCAAATGACAAAATCAAGCATTTTCAAAGTAGACAAGGATTTCATTTCATGTATATCTTAATACATGTGATATGTTTTAATTCAGATGACAATGTATCTTCCTACAGTTGTTTAAAAAAAAATGGAATTTGTCCCTGATTCTTGTTGTTAAGGAACAATTTTAAACATCTTTCTCTAACAGACTCATTGACTTTCCCCAAAGTATCTGTCTGACTCTTGGACTTCTGGTGCACTGGGGTATTGAAAGTAAGAATTAATACAAACTGCCATATTTTATGGAACCATTAAAACTAATTAATATCTGAATCTTTTCCAAACCAACTGGAAAGCAAGATGCACCCACTGTACTAGCACACAACTCAGTTCTCTCTGTACATGTGACAATGCTGATGACAATGGCACCTAAATCAGTACATATATAATAAAACAAAAAAATAGAGATGAGTGGGCTACTACTGAATAAAAGCTGTGCATGCAAGCCCAGAATAAGCATTTCCTGTTCTGTCATTAGTTACTGTTAGTAATACCCAGCTGGCTCTTCCCTAATTCCACTCTCTAGTAAATTCTGCACAGCATTAAACTCATAGAACACAGTAGGTCTAAACTCAGTAGAGCTATGATCCTTTTATACTGCAACAACGTATTATCTTTTTCTCCCTCACTCATTTAAAGGTATCAAATTTATACATAAATAAAACATCATGAGTGTCTTTTGCTGTATTAAAATCCTCCAGAAGATATCTCAGAGCTTTTCTGGATCACCTAAGTTTATTGGATAATTTTTCTGACTTTGAAGAGTGGTTTGGGAAGGGTGTTGCTTTTTTTTTTTTTACTAACATTTTTTTCTTCAAGCTGTAAAGATCAATGTAGATCATTAGAAATAAACACTAATACATAAAAACATAGTCTATGACCTTTCTAAGAAGGTCTACTTTTATTGAGTATCTCCTGAAGTAAAAAGAACTTCATATTCACTGTGCCTTATTTATATGCTGAGACAGAGAAAGCAACACAGTCTTAATTGGATGCCATCCAGGGGAAAGTACACTCACAGAGCTGTATCTCCTCCAAGAGCTGACCTAGGTAACATTAATTATTTAAAAATTTCATTGTCATTTAAATATTAGCATAAAAGTAAAAGTATAAAACTTTAGCAGTATAGAATAGGTGTTTACTTCACTGCTCTCTTATGTAAGTATTCCCGTATCAGATGGGATTTTTCACATGATGTGTAGTGCTTTCTTCTGTCTCCAGAGTGGATGTAACCTGCAACAAAACCAGAAAACTCTCCAGCAAGACATCCTCTCTTCTTTTTCTTTTAATGTGGTATTACACAGAAAAAAGACAAAGCCATAGCTGCATTTGATTTTTTGTTATTTGATATGTTATTATTACAGAATTTTCTTTGTCAGAGGAAGGGAGGTTTTTTGTCTTTAATTAAGGTTATTTTATACAGAAAGCAATAAGTAGTGTTTCAGTAAGGGGAGGAAAATTATTTTGTGCTCTGGTATCTTGGCGCAACATATACAGTCTAAAACATTCTTAATGCACCCCCTCATGCTTAGGAATTACCAACAGGTAGTAAATTTCTGAATTAACTATGAAATTCCTCACTTTTGCTCTTCTGTAACAGACCATTAACTTTTTCATGTATTTCTACCAGGTGACTTAATATAATGGATCTACCAAGGAGTACAGGAATGCTAAAATGAAATTCTTTTATTCTGAGATCATGATGAGCAGACACAGATATGAATGCAAGAGGTGAGGGATACATCTCATACATCAGCAAGAATAATAGTAATATTATATATTTCTGACACACAAAAACCACATCTTATAATGGTACTTTATGTGAGAATCTGAAAGGTCAAGTAGAAAACTGACAGCTCATGAACATTTCATGCTTAATTAGTCATTTTCTGCTGCATTACAAATGCCAACTAATTTTCAAGTTATTTATAAAGGTATATATATAATAGCATCAGAGGAGAAAAAAAATAAGCATTTTTATCCAAATAATGATCTAACTTGATATGCAGCACCATTAAATCCACAGTAGTTATTTTAATAATGAGCTGAACTGTACTCTTGATTTCTTACATTAACAAATCATATATCTATGAATCATACACTTGCTTATTGTGTAAAACTTATGTGGTACAGGTATAATGTGTATCTGCCACCCTTCATAATTATTCTGTCACTGAGAGAATGAATGGAGCATTATTAAGTTTGTTTGTTTCTATTAAAGTACAACACGGAAAACAAACAAACAAACAAAAAACCCACACAAAAGCAAACAAACAAAAAAACACACAAAAAAAACCCCAAACCAAAACAACAACAACAACAACAACCAAAAAACAAAGCTCCAAGCATTGCCAACATCAAGTAAGGAACAAATCATAGATGAAGATTATGCAGCAATAGACCCAGACTAGCAGGGGCGGAAAAAAAATAACAAAAAACCACAACATATCCCCAAACAGGAAAAGCTTTTTATGTTTAAGACCTGATGCTTCAAAAGAAATATTTTTTTTTTTTCCTCAAGAAGACAAAGCACAACTTGTTAATAAATAGAAAACCAAATGTTTATGGTCAAGGACCTAGGTACTATTTGAAATGTGAAATAAACAGGTATCTGTAAAATAAGGGGTTGATAGAAGATAACCCCTTATCATAAACATAACCAGGCCATTTGAATTTCCACCTGTATAATAAAAGAATAGAATCATAGAATAGTTTGGGTTGGAAGGTATGTTTAAAGGCCATCTAGCCCAACCCAGGCCAGCGGTGCTGGTTTTAGATTACTGTTTTAGATTAGGGCTCCTGTGAGTCCTAATTTTCATTAAAATATTGACTTCAGGGAAATACCTTTTGGACTTAAATATTTGGGAAAAAAAGAGGGTTCAAAAAACTCTTCTGAAAAGTTGGTGGTGCTTACTTGCATATAAGAGAAGAGATGTTGGAAAGTTGCTTCTATTTTAGCTTCTTCCCTTCTCCCTTATTACTTTTTATCCTCATTATTACATGCATATCATTTTCCAACTTCATTAGTTGTCAGCTTTTGATTTTGCACATTCATCTGTTGGTTGGAGTGAGTTCTTTTCACATTGTTTATATCTGGTTTTGGACCTTTTATTTTGAATCAAAAGTTTCCTTTTTCAATTCAAAAATAAAAGATCACATATTCTCACAGGAGGAATTGGTAAATAGGGTTTCATTTCAAAAACCATCCTTTGTATACAGATTGTCTAAGTGTAAGCATTTCCTTTTGACACATGCAAGTTAGTTTCATAACCTGTTACAGTATGTCTAACATGCCATCAGTCTCACTTGTTTCCAACCTCAGAAACATTCATTTAGGTCCAGCCCTCCCAGGTATTTCCAGATCTAAAATTCCTCCTCAGACTTTTAATTAAGTCTTTATTTTTAAGAAATTGCAACTTTTACATAGAAAACGAGTCAATTCTCTCTTCTTGATGAATTCTTAGATCATCAAGTACCTATCTTTATTCAAGAATAAAGTAGTCATCGAATCATAGAATCATAGAACCAGGTTGAAAGACATGTTAAAGATAATCTAATTCCAACCCCTCTGCCATGGCCAGGGACATTTTTCACTATGCCAGGTTACTCAAAACTCTCTCCAACCTGGCCTTGAACAAAGCCAGGGTAGGTGCAGTCACAGCTTCTCTGGGCAGCTTGTTCCTGTGTCTCACCACCCTCATGATGAAGAATATCTTCCTAATATTTAATACAAGTCTACCCGCTTTCAGTTTAAAACCATTACCCCTTGTCCTATCACTATACTGCCTGATAAAGAGTCCCTCCCCATCTTTCCTGTAGGGTGCCTTTTAAGTCCTGGTAGGTTGCTGTAAGGTCTCCCTGGAGCCTTCTTTAGGTTAAACAATCCCAGGCCTGTACTCACACAGGAGATACTCCAGCCCTCTAGTGATGTTTGCGGCCTCCTCTGGACTCACTCAAGCAAGTCCATGTCTTTCCTATGCTGGAGGCCACATAGCTGAACGCAGTACCCCAAATGAGGTCTCACCAGAGTGGAGAGGATGGCAAGAATCACTCCCCTTGACTTGCTGGTCATGCTTCTTTTGATGCAACCCAAGATACGATTTGCTTTCTGGGCTCTGAGTGCACATTGCTGGCTCAGGTCCAGTTTTCCATGCATCAGTATCCCCAAGTCCTCTCCACAGGGCTTCTCTCAATTCACTCACCACCCACCCTGTATCCATATTTGAGATTGGCCCAACCCAGGTGCAGGACCTTGCGCTTGGTGCTGTTGAACTTCATGAGGTTCACATGGCACCTGTCAAGGTCCTGCTGGAGGGCATCCTTTCCATGCAGTGTGTTGATCATATCACACAGCTTGGTATCATCTGAAAACTTGCTGAGGGTGCATTCAATCACACTGCCCACTTCTCATTGGTCTCCACCTGAATATCATAGCATCATAGAACAGTTTGGGTTGGAAGGAACCTGCAAAGGTCATCTAGTCCAACTGCTCTACATCAAACCTTTGACTGCCAGTCTTCTGCAATCTGTCTATATCAGATATAGAATGGCCTACAGAAAATTATTTCCCTTTCATCTCAAAATTTGGTACAGTAATATCTCAACAGAATTACATGCAAAGAGTGGAATGCTTCTCTGCAGATAGTAGCAGAGGCAATACATGTTACAGCAATATCCAAAATGGTGCGTATCAGTGCTGATGAAGACATGACCAGATGGTTTTCTTTACTTCCAGATCAGCCACAGACAGAGCTCATACTACAGTTAAAAGTACAGCAACACAGGGCAGAGGCTTAGCTGGGTCTTTATGAGACTCAGTCAACTTGCTCTTTACTGCCTCAGCAAATATAGCCATAAAACAAGCACCACACTTAAACTCCTCCAAGAGAGAGGCAGTGTCAGAATCGTGTCCAGTAAGTGTATGAAGTACTGAGTGCTATGCCTGGCTGTCAGTCCTAAACAAAGAGGTCTGAGATACAGAGGTCTCAGGTGTCCTAGAATTTACTGAGACCTTATTTTGAATTTATTACCTTACTGTTCTAGGCACTCAGTTTATGTCACATACTTTCAAGGTGAAATCTCTCATTCCTGAGGTGGTTTCTTCTATAGAAAGGTATTTCGAGGCAGAACTGCTATGGAGCTAGGTTGTAAAGGAATATGTAATGTTAAATATGGAATAATACGAAAATACTTTTTTCCTGCATAATCAAGAATTTCGTAATTATTACTAAAACCATGACAGTTTCTCAATCCTTGTATTATGACTAAATTCAAAGTTACAGCCTCCACCTTACAAAAACTGCAGTGGGAATCATCCACGAGCACAAACAATCTTAGTGTGTGTCCACATGCTTTGTTGAACAGAGATTATTTTATGCACAGATTTAATTTCTTTACCAAACTGTAGCCCTAATTCGAGAATAAAATCCTACTTAAACTGTGGTTGGAAAAACTATGAATGTTAATTTAGGAAGATGGAGTTCTACTAAAATTCTATCAAATTATGTACAGAGTAAATGTGGATTGTGTGGAACATGTTCTCAATTTGAAGCTCCACACCTATGGCAGAACTTCTATCTGTACATGAACATAGACTATAGGATTTTCTAGGAATTTCTTATACACTGTAAGTTTTCGCAGTCTAATGATGCCATTCTGTAATTGATTACATTACAATAACTAGCTCACTAATTAACTAAATATACACTGGAGATTAACAAAATCCATTTTTAATAGATACTACAGTGATAAAGCAATATGAATCAAAAAGTATTAAACTGATTTGGAAATAAAGATGTCTTTTTTCAAGGTCCTATTTTTATCCTAGATGTTGTGGACCCGAGAACTCTGACCACTTATTTAAGTTCTTGTGCTGGTTTTACTGAAAATGAGTTTATTTTCCATACAGTTAGAAACCTTTATTTTTTTGTAGCTAACACAGCTGTTTGAATTTAGTTTGAGGAAAAGAGATAACACACCAAAACAGAGTTAATGTTTTTAGTTGCTCTAGTATGAGAGTCAAGGACATTCTGAGCTCTGCCCACAGGTGGGAGGCATTGAGGAAGAGGGATGGATGGGGCAGAGCTTGAATGACACCCAGACTGATCAATGAGAGTATTCCAGCCCATTAGTGTCATGCTTCGGTTTTAAGGACAGTCAGGATCTTCCAGCCTCTCTTGCTCTGTTGGAGCCAGGACAGAGACTTGTTCAGGGAGTTCTGTTTGGGACTTTCTTTAGTTTGGCCTTTTGCCATCCTGCTGGTTTGCAGAGGCCTCTGGACCTTTCTGCCATTTTCCTCTTTTCTCACTCTGGGATTGGCTGTTGGGACCAGATGCTGCTGCCTGGGATGGACTGCTTGGTGTGGATGAAGCTTGTGAAGAATTGCATTGAGTATCTTTTATTTTACATTCTATTTATATATGTATATACATATATATATATATTTACTAGTAGTGTATTAGTGTTTTGATATTTTATTAACTGTGTTTATCTCAATGCAAGTTTCTTCCTTTTCCTTTGATTCTCTCCCCTGTTTGGGGGTGGGGGAGTGAGTGAGAGGCTATTGTGGTTATATTGCTAGCTTGCGTTAAACCATGACAGTTCAATAAGCCATAAATAATGAAACAGCATTGTCAAAAGTCAAGCAAACTGGGCACAAGATGAGCTTGGCTGAACACGCAGCTCCTCTTGGAACTCAGAAGGAAAAAAAATTGTATCATCTCTGGAAGCAAGGTGAGGCCTTACAGGAAGACTACAGAGCTGTGATTCTCATATGCAAGGAGAAAACATGAAAAGCCAAGGCTCAATTAGAGCTGAAACTGGCCAGTGTTGTGTCAGAGGGAAAAAAAAAAAATGTCTTTTAAAGTAAGTCAATAGCAAAAGAAGATCTAAGGAAAACACTGGACCAACACTACTTGAAGAAGATCACCTGTGTTGAGGGTTTAGATTGTGAGGTGACAATAAAACCCTGGCAGATGTATTGTTAACCTCCTCTCATCCCTCCTTCCCCCTTTTTGCCCCTCCTTCTTCCCCCTTCCCACTAAGGACAGGCGATCGGGAGGGAAAGAAGGACAGAGAGAAGAGAGTTGGAAAAAATTAAAAATATTTTACTAATGCTACTAATAAGAATAGAGAAAATAATACAAAATATACAAAACCAATCTTGAAAGTCTTAGTAACTGCAGAGCTGGCACCCAGATTCCTGGATTAGACTTCAGTCGCTCACTAGGCCTCAGTTTGCAGGGACCACTAGCAAGGTCCTCTCCTAATGTCGGCCATGAGCAGAAGGGAAAAGGGGCAAGATCCTCGTGATCTCCCACTTTTATATGAAGTATTTACATGAATGGAATGTTATACACTGTTGGTCGGTTTTTTGGTCACCTGTTTCTCGTTGCCCCTCTCGTGAGATGTCTTTCCATGCTTATCAATAACTTCGCATTCCATTGCTATGTTTACCAAAACATGTATCTGGTTCTCCAGGAAAATGCAGCTAATAAGAAGGCTTTAGCTGACAGGCAAATTCACTAAAAGAGAAACTTGTTTTTTAACAAAACCAGGACAGCCTGGCAAACAACAATGTGGAGGCATTCAGCATTTTTTTGCCTCAGTCTTTAATAATATTGATAGGCCTTGGGCTGCTGAGTCCTTTCAGTGGCAGGAGGACCATAACCATGGAAATATTGGCTTTCCATTTGTGGACACTGAGACTGTAAGGGACCTGTTGCATCTATTAATTGTTCACAGGTCCATGGGACCTGATGGGATTCATGCCAGAGTAGGGAAGGAGTTAGCAGAAGGTACAGCAGAACCTGTCTCAATCATCTACCAAAGATCTTGGGAGTCTGCAGAGGTTCCTGATGACTGGAAGCTCTCCATTGTTATTCCAATTTACAAGCAAGGTGTGAGGGAAGACCCAGGTAACTACAGTTCCTGGAAAAAATATATCAAAGGTCATACTGGGTTCTTCTGAAAGGCATTTAAAGGACAATGCAATCAGGCACAGACAACACGGATTCACAAAGCAAAAGTTCTGTCTGACTGATTTGATACCCTTCTGGAATAAGATAATCCACCTAATAGATGAAGGCAAGGCAACAGATGAAGGGGCTTTTTGATTTTAGTAAGACTTCTGATACTGTCACGCACAGCATCTTTCTGGACAGGTTGTACAACTGTGGGATGAGCAGGCACTCAATGCACTGGGTGAGGAACTGGCTGAACAGCAGGGCTGAAGGGTTGGCAGTAAATAGGGCCACATCTGGCTGGCAACTGGTCACCAGTGATGTTCCTCAGGGCTCACTTCTAGGGCCAGTTCTTTTCAACCTTTTTATCGATGATCCGAAGGCAAGAGTTGAATGCACTGCTAGCAAGTTTACTGATAATACCAAAATGAGAGATTCTGTTGACTCTCTCAAGGGACAAGAGGCTTTGCAGAAGGATCTGGATAGGTTGGAGCATTGGACAATTATCAGTGGCATAAATTTAACAAGTCCAAATGCCGGATTCTGCACCTGGGATGGAGTAACAGTGAACACAAGTATAGATTGGGAGAGGAGTGGCTGGAGAACAGCCCTTCAGAAAGGGATCTGGGGTGCTGGTTGGCAGCAGCTCAAAAGGAGCCAGCAGTGTGTCCTGGCAGTCAAGAGGATGAACCTCTTCTTGGAGGTATCAAACACAGTATAACCAGCTGGTCAAAAGAGGTGATTCTCCCATTGTTTTTACCATTGGTGCAGCCTCACCTCGACCCTTGCCTGCAGTTCTAGGCCCCACCATTTCAGAAGGATGTGAGGGTACTTGAATGCATCCAGAGGAGGCCGACAAAGCTGATGTAAGTGCTGTAAGGCAGGTTCTATGAGCAGCAGCTGAGAACTCTGGGTTTGTCTGGTTTGGAAAAAAGGTGACTGAGGAGTGATTTCATGGCTCTCTACAGCTCTCTGAGGAGAGAACATGGAGAGGGAGGTGCTGATCTCTTCTACCTGATGTCAAGTGTTAGGACACAAGGGAACGGTTCAAAGCTGTACCAGGGGAAGCTCAGAGTGGACATTATGGAACGTTTATTTACTGAGACAGTGGTCAAGCCCTGGAACAGACTTCCTAGAGAGGTTGGTCAATGCCCCTATCAGTGTTTAGACAATGCCCCAAATAATATGCTTTAACCTTTGGCCTCCACTCCACTCCACTCCACTCCACTCCACTCCACTCCACTCCACTCCACACCACTCCACTATTGGTTTCTGCAATACATCAAATTTAAATGGTCAAGACCCTCTAAAGAAAATATAATATCCTAAAACCTTCAAGTCTTTCAACAGCAAGGCTTACCTTTGGCCATATAACATTTTTTGAAGCATTTCAGGGGCAGAGGATGCAATAGAAAAATCAAATTAAGGTACAAAGACATTGGTAAATAAAATTACTTTAAAAGGATTTTAAGTGTTCTTCAGTAATGGATTATCTCACCTTTTCAGAAGTTTGAAAGTGATCGAAAATAGGTCTTATTTGCCATAAACACTGTCTGAATTTTAATTTCACTTAGGATACCATTTCAATCTCCAGTCAAGAGGGACAAAAATATAGTATCCTTGCATTAAATCATATTTTGTGGATACATCTGCAACACTAAGAATTAATTTGTTTTCATCCTGCTACTAGTAAAAGCTACCTTGCTAAATATAGAGTGATCCAGAATCTCATCTGATATTGTTTCTTTCAGCTGATTTAAATAAACTGAAGGACTGGCCAGTTGTCTTTTTATTCCTATATAATTATCAGCACAATTTGCAAAATAAAGAGAACAACTACAAATCCTATCATAGGCTAGCACAGACTCATATCTGCCATGGAGATTCATGGCTGATCACTTATTTTACTGATATCCCTTTCCCTCAAATTGTAAATCAAAGAGTAAATGCTTTTTCGGGAAATGGCATTTCTCTTAGTTTTCCTACAAAGCCACTCAATGAATATACAGGTGCGAACTGTAGGAATGAGATGGCATTTTGCAGGATAAAATTGAAAAAATGCTATGGAATGTGATTAAAGGCACATATCAAATTAATAACAGCTTTACTGAGCATTCGATGAGGATGTACATGGATATATAAGTATGAAATCAGATAACCTTTAGATCAAGAAAAAAAATGCTGGTGCTTCTTTTGAAGGATTCCACTTTATTAAATTGATAAATCTGTCCTCTAAATATTTTCACAGTTTCTGATTTCATTGCAAAATTAGGAATTGCATCTGAGTCTGATTCCCAGGAAAAGCTTCCTAACTGTTTTTTCTTAAATGTTCACTTTTTAAAGAGGAGTGTTATATATTTACTGTGCAACTTATCTTTTCAGATTACTCAATACACTTTCATAGCTAACACCACTTTAAACATGTAATCCCCCTAATCCAGTAAGTAATCAGAAACTACCAACCCAACAGAAATGCATTAGCATGTTGCATTTTTACATTTATTAGAGTGAAGCCCACTTATCTACTTGATTTAACAACTCTGCATCTTATTTTTTTCAACAACATCAGCCAGATCTATATTAGCAAGCTAAATCCAGAAGTCTCTAGCAATATCCTTATGCCTAAATTATCAGCAGTAGAGTCTCTTTGAATCTCATGATCTAATTGATTTTCAGTAGAATAAACTATTCAAAGGCCACTAAAGTAATGACAGAACCCTTTGTTGTCAGCTTGAAAAAGGAGTTGATCCTTTACAAGTCTCTGTTTTTATCTGGACTTTCTTGCCTTTCAATGTTTTAACACTCAGTATAGCAAAGAAAATGTTCCTTTAACATTCATGCAGTAAATTAATTCTTTGCTCTAGTTCAAGAAAACCTCTGAGAAAATTAAGGAGGCAGCAATCAAAAGGGATGCTAAGGAGGGAAATCTGCAGCCTCTCAGGAAATGCCTTGACCTACTGCCTCTTATACCTGCCCAAAAACTCTTTAGTTAAAAATTTTATGTGTACTATGCACAACAGATAATATCATGATTGTTAGTAACACATCATTATATGCAGTTATACTATGTTAAAAGTCCTTTTTGCAAGAAGCAACTGTTACACTGCCTGTCATACATAAATATTTTCCCAACTTACAGTTTCCTACTTGCCTGATTTAAATATTTTTTATTAAATGGCCAAAGACCAAAGAGAGAAAATGCGTTCTAGCTATAATAATTTATATATATATATATAATTTATATAATATATAATATATATAATATATATAATATATATAATTTATATTATATATATTACATATATAGAAATATATATTATATATTTATATTATATATATTACATATATTAAAAAAAATCATAATTAGGTTGGTCTCAATTATTTAGGAATGTAGTGATTCAAATGAGTTCCTAAAATGAAGATATGCTTCAGCTATGTGTGTGTCCCAGCAGGGATATCAGGCAGACGGGAAGGTCCATGATGGTACCCAGGAGAACCCCTGAGTGTAGGGTGTCCATGGAAAGAAATGTGTGAAGCCATTTATTTGCATGCTAGTGAGCGTCGGGCTGGGCTAACTGCTAAGTAGAGTCCTCGGATCTGAGCCGAAGTGCCACACAGATATAGAGACCCTGCTGGTACTCTGGGGATGCACAAATGTGTGTGTTCTTGAGGATCCAAAGAGTGAGGACAGGAGGGCTTTCACTAATGAGCTTCAATCCTGGTCAGTAAGAAGGAGAAAGGGGACATGGGTACCTGCATTTAAGTTTTATGAGAGCCCTGGCAGTGTTTTTAGTGGGTATTGCTGAAGGCAGCACCTTGTCTG
This sequence comes from Nesoenas mayeri, assembly GCF_963082525.1. Classification (NCBI taxonomy): domain Eukaryota; kingdom Metazoa; phylum Chordata; class Aves; order Columbiformes; family Columbidae; genus Nesoenas; species Nesoenas mayeri. The sequence continues at coordinate 2,988,079 of NC_137554.1, forward strand.
TGACAGCAGACCATGTCAATATTCTCTGTGTGTGTGTGTGTGTCTGGGATGCACGCTCAGCCCCAACAGCAGCAGCCACGTCCATCAGTCTGGGATGAAAATACCTGTAATTTCAGGCATATTGGGCTGGGCTCCAGCAGCTGGGCAGAAGGAATCCCTGGGTCCTGGAACTGCCTGACGCAACAGCCACATAGTATCCTTTAACACATTTGCATAAAAACTTGCAGTAAAAATATGTAACTGTACAAATGTGCAATTACAATTTCATTATGAGAAGATTTTATTGCACTGACATATCATCCAGAACAGAAATTTCAAATACCTACAGTCCAGTCAGCAACAGAGGTGTTTTCTTAGAAGTATTTATGCTGCATTGTGGCATTGAGAAACGCATTACCACCATATCAGATTAAAAGAAAAAAATCAAAACAAAACCACAAAAGAAACAAACAAACAAAAAAACAAGCAAAAAACATGCACCAAAAAGATCCTGAGCTTTGTAGAAAGTCACAAATTTTAACATCTTTTGCTATGAATGCCTTTTGAAAGGCATTCACTAAACCTCTCTTATATGCATTCTCAAGTGCTCAGCAGGGTTTGAACCAACCCTTTAATTTCCTCATAGATTAAAAAAAAAAAAAAAAAAAAAAGCTGCTTTCCTCGTCCTTACACCTTATTTCTGAGGACATAGAGAAACTGTGTGTGTATGTATGCATGCATATATCAGGGAAAAAGTGCTAGCTGTGCTGAGTGTGCTGACCAATCACAGAATCACAGAATGGGTGGTGTTGAAGGGACCTGTGGACATCTTCTAGTCCAATCCACCTGCTAAAGCAGGTTCACAAGAGCAGATCACACAGGAATGTGTCCAGGCGGGTTTGAATGTCTCCAGACAAGGAGACTCCACAACCAGTCTAGGCAGCCTGTTCCACTGTTCTGTTACCCTCAAAGTAAAGAAGTTTCTCCTCATATTAAGATGGAACCTCCTGTGCTTCAGCCTGTGCCCTAATCCTATTGTTGGGCACCACTGAAAGGAGTTTGGTCTCATCCTCTTTACATCCACCCTTGAGATATTTATAAACGTTGATGAGATCCCCTCTCAGCCTTATCTTCTTCAGGCTGAACAGACCCAACTCTCTCAGTCTCTCTTCGTAAGAAAGGTGCTCTAGACCACTAGTCATCTTCACAGCCTGCTGCTGGACTGTCTCCAGTAATTCCTTAATCTCCTTGAACTGGGGAATCCAGAACTGGGTGCAGTACTGCAAATGCAGCCTCACCAGGGCAGAGCAGAGGGGGAGGATTCACCTCCCTTGACCTGCTGGTCACACTCTTCTTAACGCACCCCAGCTAGCAATGAAGCTGGCTGTTGTATTTTAGCCCCAGCACCCGCCCGAGCCGGCAGCTAAACCCTGTGCTGCTTGCTCACCTCTCCCCTGCCTCGGGTGAGATAGGGAGGAGAATCAGGAAACAAAAGGCAAAACTCGTGGGTCGGGATAAGAACACTTTAGTGAAATAAAAAAACAAAACAAACTCCAATCAACCAACCAACCACAAATAAACAGAAAAACCCAATAACAACAAAGCAATTAAATTAATAAAAATGAAAGAATATAGAAAGCAAAGGATACAGAGCATCATCTCTTACCACATGGCAATACCACTGTGCAGACCACCTTTCCAAGCAAACTATTCATCTGAGAAGCAATCATGAATCCTCGACTGCAGCTCACATCAAAATCTCCTCTGTCCCAGACAGCAGCACGTGCCCAAAATACAACAGCACAGAACCGTGTGGTCCAAAGAGAAATGAGACTGTCCTGGGCTGCCCTGCTCCCAGCAGCTAGAGAGAGAGAGAGAGAGAGAGAGAGGCCCCCTTTATAACTGTGCATGACCTTGTGTGGTATGAAATACCCCTTTGCTGGTTGCCTTATATAGTATTAATTATCATCGTTAAATGTACAAAGCTATTTGTCTTTAATAACCCTATTCTAAACTAGCAGTGAGTGCACAATTCCATGGAACTGATACCATGCAGCAGTCAGAGCTGACTGTGGTACTTCATGGATCCTAGTTACTGACCAAGGTGATCATGCTGGAGAACACTTGGATAAGAGAACTAAGAAATTAAATGGGCATGTCTTCTTGCTTCTGCAATTTTCCTCAGTCACGTCTGTGAGATTTAAATGCTGTTACCACCCACCCAAAACAGGTAGCTTCCTCTGTTCTTGATACTGCTTATCTTGTGGGGTGTTTTGTCAGTCTCTTTGTGTATTTGGATGATGTCCTGCCTGCAGCCCCTTGTGCTTGTCTTGTCCTTAGACCATGCTAAAAGAAGGCTTTTTTGGCTTTCTGTAGAGTTAATGTTCTTGGAGTATTAGAGTATTTAAAGTTTCATTGTACCAGACCAAAGAGAGTGAACACAACTTTGCAGGTCATGCTTTTAGCATACAGCTGAAGACAAAATAGACGTGAATTTGAAGAAAGCAGGAGAGAAAACTGCAACAGAGTAAGCAAGCTCATCACCTACTGCAGAGCATCTCTGATTTCTAGATCCCAGGGTTAGAAGGGCCATGGTTTACTTATAAATGGTGTATGAAAGAAAACTAATAAAGCCACAAGGGATTGTTGGAAAACTCACTATATCTATATAGTTGGTACCTGTATTAAAAATTTTGGAAGAGTCTATAGCCTAGAGGATGTTGAAAAACATTGCTATATTATATAAAAAAGGAGAACATTTATATACATCTACATACATCTATGTACAAAAAGAACACCATATGACCTCCACATTTTTCTTGTTCTTTAGGGAAGCAAGTGATCCATGTTATTAGACACACAGCTCATAAAAAAAGCATCATTATGAGCATAGTGGGATTTTAGACTCAGGACAACCAACAGCAAAGCTCTGCCAAGACTGAGATGCTGTCAGACCTACTCCTGGTGAGTTAATGTGGAGGGGTTTTGATAGATAAAGATCTATGCCGGCGGCACTGATACAGCAGTCTGGGGCAGGGGGAGGAAAATCACTCAGCAGATGGCCTCCGATACCATCACACGACCCTAAAGAGACCAAGCAGTCCAAGGAACTGGAGTCAGATAATTTGTCAAAAGAACTGTTGGAAGCTGAGAACGCTAAGTGTGAGAGCGGTGCCTGAAACCAACAAAGCAGCCAAATCATTTGCAACTATTAATCAGGGTCCCAATGACAATTACATGCAATTTATTGACCATCTTCAATATGTCATCAGTAAGCAGGTCAAAAACTTAGAACCTAAGGAAGCACTAGTGTTGAGATTAGCAGTAGAGAACGCTAATGTTTGCTATCAACGTGTCATTTGCGAGTTTTACAGTGCATATTATGTGCTCCTGTGTATTGCCTCTCTGAAAATCAAGCAGCTTGTCAGGAATGTGAGTTAATTGTTTTACTAGTTGTTTTTAAGTGCGCCGTAAAACCTTATCCCTGCTTGTGCCTTCCTCCCCCCCTACTCCCCCTCCCTCTCTCCCTCCCTCCCTCTTCTCAAGGTTTTTACTTGCAAGATGGGGTCAGGAATAATTGTTTTCAGTTGTGTTCCTAAAAAATCAGTATTGGGAGGTGTTTTAAAACTTAGGAAAGCACTCGGAATTATAAGGAAGGAAGATCTTGTAAAATATTGTAATTAATGGTGGCTGCGGTATAACTTAAATGATTGGGAATAGTGTCCAGGGAATAGAATCTTGAAGTATAACATCTTGTTGTGATTAATGTTGTTTTTGAGGCCAGAAGATCAGGACAAAATAAATCCCTACAAGAGATCATTAAATCATTTCAGACAGTTTTACAGGCAGGGTGCTTCGAACTTCAACAAGCTGAGAGAGAATTCACTGATACCACACAGGTCACAGAAAACTTGTTAAAGTCTGCAAGATGCTTTCCTTATTAACCTGTTTTCTTTGTGGGTACCTGTTTAAGTATGTTGCAATTTTAGTAGGTCTGTGCTATATGGTACGATAGGTTCACAGTCTGCTAAATCATGAGAATCCGTTGACTCAAAATGTGCATTTTGTGATAATTCAGAAGATCATGAGTAATTTAGTTCTTTACTGCATGAATGTGATCGTAAAATTTTGCGTGTAGTGGCTGTTATTTTTCTCTCCAACATGCTAGCTTTATTCCAGCATTCAGACTTGCGCAACTCTGTGACAGGCTGTGTCTCCTCTCGGAGTGCTGGATTTGGCTTTTCTGTATGCACACCATGTAAAGAATCCTGGTTTTGGAATAACAGTTGTAGCGCACCAGATGAGACACTAATAAAAGCTTTGCCCAGTTCAGCTTCCTGCGGCGGCGGGGGGGTGAGGGCCAATGGGCTCCAGTGCGCACTGACTTTTTTTGTCAGGGAGACCCAGAGGTACCTCCACCTCGTTGAGCAGTAAGTGGCCCAAAGGTGCAATGCAAAAATTGAGATATTGTCTTAAATTAGTGTGACTGTGATCCATCTGCATATTTGAACTGGGTATTTGGTTTTCACATCTGAGCTCAGTATTTTAGTTTGCATATTCATATTTGGTACCAAAAGAATCTTGTTTGGGGAGATAATTACAAAATGGGAACCGGTTCCACTGCTAAAATTCCACCTTGCTCCCCCTTAGGATGCATCCTTACACATTAGAGTAATTGCTTATATTGTTAGAAAAGCATTTAAATTGTTAAAATGCTATGATAGATGTGCATTTAGAAGAGGTTGTATTTAAAAGTTACTAGAATATTAACTGATTTAGATTTAGGAAAATAGAATAATTGATTTATGTTTATTATACTGGTTTATACTGTTTTTTGACACCTCTAGATTGTAAAAGGTAAATGGAGCTAAGGAATGTAACTATTGCTGAGCTACTTGAAATTGCATATAAAGTGTATTATGGCTGGAATGAAATGGGAAAACAAAAGACCAAAACATCCCAGGCCTGTGTGCAGCTCATTGTAACTGAGAAGTTTCCCAGAGCCTCCCACTTCATACCAGCCAATATGCCAGCTGCGTGACCTTGGTTATATCTGAACTGCAGTAAGAAGAGAAAGAAACAAACAAAAAAAAAAAAAGGAAAAACCTGGCTGCCTGCTTTTAAAGCAGTGAAAGGAGGTTTCTCTCTCCCCACCACTGCAGCGATGTAATACTGAACGGAGCAGTCCGAGGGTGAAGTTTAAAGGCATCCTTAGCAGACTCATAGTTCTAATGAAACTCGAAAATTAAACCAAAAATTTGTTGATAGACTCATTCTGTGGTAATTAGTTTTAAGAGACTTCTTAGTAAATTCACCATGCTAGTTTTTGAGGTCATGGGAGAGAACGAAAGAAAGGCCATTTTTTGAGACCAATGGAATGCCAAATTTGGAACAAAGTTTTAATACATGAATTCTTGTAGTTGCCAGAAAGTCCTATACCTCCCTTAGGTTAAGATTTGTTAAGTAAATTGTAAGCTCAAATAATGTTTTCTGAGAATTCTGTTTAGTTGCATGGCTTACAAGAAGCTGCTGGGATGGTGCAGATCTGCTTGCTGCAAGTGAGAAATCTCCAAGGAAATTTCAAATGCTGTATTTCCACTACTATTAACAGCCAATGTTTTGATAAAGCAAATACTACACTGATAAATCTGAAACAGGATTTTGATCCGGTAAAGGAAACCAATATCCAATAAATATGACAGCCAAAATGGAGTTAGAAACTTTGAGGAATGAATTTATGACAACCTTACAGGCTGGCTGCATTCGATTGGACTTGCAGATTTGTCTATAGCTACAACATAGAAACAACCTGTGGCTATTGTGGGACAGTATGATGAGATTGCTAGCAAACTGATATACTGACTGTTATATACCAATTGTCACTCTGATCAAGAAAATGCAGGGAATGAATTTAAGACTTAATAGGCCATGATCCTTTTGTCATATATGTACCATTTGTGAAATATAATTCTGATTTATTTTTTTTTTTTTATTTGTAATCTATGTCTTTATAAATTGCACTAGCTGGTTTTCTTAACACCACAGCTTTTGGCATGCCTAAATGTGAATTGCTGCAGAACCTGCAAGTCTTTAACATCAGGTCATAGGCCATACTTGTATTTGGTCTGATCCTACATACTTGCAAAGTTTTTGTTGATGGTTCTGGGAAGTCTCATAAAGCTATAGTGGTTTGGTGTGAAGATAACAATTGGCGTCATTCTATAAAAATTATTGAAGGTTCATCCCAATTAGCAGAACTTGGCACAGCTTTAAATTACTTAGAGCTTTTTAAGGAGGAACCTCTAAATTTGATTTGTGATTTTGAGTACGTAGTCAAGGTTCAACGCACATATCTGGTTCTGAACTTTTTTGTTTGTTTGTTTGTTTGTTTTTTTAAAAAAAGCGGGGAAGTAGGGGAAGCACCACAAAACCAATTGTCAAAAGCATTGTATGTGATGAAATACTTTGCAAGTATGACCCAAAACCATGCTAAATCAGAAAGAACCTACATTAGTTATGGTCAAATCACTAGTCAATGGAAAAGGCCTCATCAATTAATAACTTAGGGAAAGGATTATGCTTGTGTCATTACAGACCAAGGATCAAAATGGATTCCTGCGAAATGGATCAAGCCATGGCTGAATAAAGATAACAAAGATTCAACAGATGCAGAAGGGCAGGAGGGAGATAAGTTGTGAGAATTGTCTTAAATGTAAACCATGAATTCCTATTCAGTGTTATAAATGCTCCTAGACCCAGTGGTCTAAAAGCTTATTAGCAAACAAATAAGCTACCTTCTATAGAAAATGCTAAGTTGAATAGATAGTAAGAGTTCCAAAAGGGTGATATTACAATTAGATAATCTTTGCATAGATAAGGTAAAAGTATAAGATATTTCTACCATGGTAACTTAATTTAGCAAGTGATAAGGTCTTAAAAGAAATATTAAGATTAAGCTATAGATCTTTTAAGTATAAGTTTAAAGATAAGGTTATAAGTTAATAAGTTTATAAGTTAGATATAAGTTTAAGTTTTAAGATACTAATTCAATAATTAGCACATGCTGATGGTATTAAGTACATTACTCTATAAACTGCGCAGTTATAGATATTTGGGAAGTTAAGAGAATATATAGTATTAACTTGTCTGGTTATTTTGTATCTATTAAAATAGTGTGTTGATAAGGTTGTTATAATGGAATTAAGGCTTTAAGAATAGGCAGGTAGTTGTTTGATCTTATTAAGGTTTAACTGCATTATATGTAATTGTAATTATGTTGTTAATCACGTGTTCTATGTTGCAGTATATTTCAAAAATGATGCACCGTGCGGTTTAAGGGGCCTGACTAATTCAGGAAAAGAAAGGGGGAAGTGTGGAGGGGTTTTGATAGATAAAGATCTGTTGCTGAATTAGTCAGGCTCAAAGGAATCTCAAGGCCACTTCGGGAAGCTAGAGCAGAATCTGCTGTGAGAAAGAGGGGCGTTCCACAATCACCGGGGTCCTGGTGTGGCATGAATCGTCAGACGTATCATCAGTGAGACTCCAGCGCACAGACAGCCCACGATACTCATTTAGCGAATCCATGCTTGGAGTGTGGACGCGTGATTAGAATATAGTTACATATATAAGGAGACTTGTTTCTGTAATAAATGGCTTAGCGTGATTCACTTTGAATCGACTTGTTTTGCTGAGTCCTTATCTTGCTCCTACAAGTTAACATGAAATTACATAAGAAAACTAAAAGTATTTCTGAGCAGGTTGCTAATAAAATCTGGCATTTTCATCTGTGAAATATATAGATGATATATATTTCTACAGCACAATTACATTCTAATGTACTTCCTGGGCAATTAATAAAAATACTCTAATGTATTCAATGGTCACTATATTCTGTATGTGCAGTTAGAGCCTTATCCACACTGTGAATCTTCTGATTTTGACTGGTATTCCTAACATTTATACATACAAACTGCAGGATTATAAATTTTTACACATGAGCAATATCTGCAGAAATAATTGGCACTTTCTGAGGACTCATTGATGCTGGGAATTGTGATTACAGGAAAAGAATCAGTAAAGATAAAGAGCAATATTTTTAAATGTTGCATAAAAATATAGTATAGCCTTTATTGAGTGCATGGAAGTGAGAAATATGACAATAATAGCACTGTGTTTCCAAGATAAAGTTGTGTGTGATAGTTTCATGCAAATCTGCTCGTGTTGCCCACCTTTCTCTCAATCAATTCATGCAATGTAGGTACAAGCAATCATACTAGCTTGCTCCTATTTGTGAAGCCATAGAAAAGAGATCCTATGTAGTTAACGTGGATGTCATGATTGATTATGAGTTATTTATTTTTCCTCATTTTTTTTAGTATTTATCACCAAGTGATTAAATATGTATTATTTTTTCATTTACTTCAATTTCATACAAAATGCTATGCATTTTAGCTCTCTAACAGGACTGTGTTTTAGGCATAGAAACAAAGATTCCCTGTGTCAAATACATACCAAATTACATAGAAGTATCAATCTGTCACATCAGATCTAAAATAACAGATAAATCATGTCATTTCAACACTCATTTAAGCCATCTAGAAAGAAAACACAATCTTTACAGGAAGGAAGAGTGCCTTTTGACTTTATTTTTGTAGGGAAGGAACTGGCTGAACTCAGGTCCTAGAAAGTTATACAGAAAAAAAAAAAGCAATGTATACAGATACTACACCTCAAAGATGTGTTTTTCTGTTCTTTTCCCTCAATTTTAAAGCTGCTTTCAGTGACAGGGAAGAAAAAAAAAAAAAAGGATAAAATCAAAAATAATAAGGAAAAAATATTAAAGTTTTCATTTACTAATAACCGAAGGCTGTCTGATGAGACAGAGTAGTTACCAGAGAGAAGACATGCAGCTTACCCAGTTTCTTTGAGAATAGCTACAATTTGCTTGCTATTGTTCTAGTTTAATTACTTTTTCCTGTAGTCTGTTCCCAAAGAGAACAGAATATTATATGCTATTTCAGCAAAATTCAGCAGTGTTTGGTTTCATAACTAAGAAAATCTGAAATTCATGAGAACTTCCTATAGATCATCATCCTTTTTATACTGCACTCCATCCTTTTAACTAACAAAAGCTGTCCATGGGAATTTGTGAATGTAGAAGCTCATGTTTATCCATTGTGTATCACACTACTTTGCAAGGATAGGATAAAACTGAGCAAGTATGATTAAGAGAAAAAAATCAATATATATTTATTCATATCTTGATAGGTTTCTTTCACAAAGATCATAATACTTTAACTGTGCCAAGAAGAAATGTTTGGGTCACTAAATATATTTTTGTTAGAACACTTATATTTCCTTCTCTCCCAGAAACAATCTCTTATTCCTTACATGATTGGAGCAATTCTAATGCTGAGGATGCTATTCTAAGAGCCAGTGGTTATTAGACTAGCCCATAAATCATGTAAAGAAATCTATAACAGCCAAGCAGAATCTGTGTGAAGGGAATGAGCAAGGCGTTTCAGCTCTTGCTGTTGTAAGCAGTCACAGCTCTAATGAAATACTGAAAGTACAGCAATTTACACAGCTGAAAATCTCCTATGAGAATGCCTTTGAGAATCTCAAAGTACTGCAGAATTTCACCCTGATTATGATGATTTTTACACTATCTTTTCTCCCTGGATGTTAGTTAAACTGAATGGAAGGAACAAACCAGAGAATTTGGGAATCTTTTTGACTCCCATCTACAGTTGTTCTTCCCATAAACTCACAGGTGAAGTACAGAGAAACTATCACTGGTTACTCTTTCCATAATTACAGGAATATTCAGTTTTATACTGGATATACAAATAACAAAAAATAAGCAGCCAAATTATGTCTTTAAGATTAAGTCATACAAGATATCAAGGGCCAAGAAAAAATTATTAACTCTCTTTTGTTAATTCACTTTTTTTTTTTTTCATTGAATACCATTGAAGTTTAAATGTCTACTTTCTTTTCACTTTTTAAACTTTTTTTTTTACTTACTCTGCTCTGGTGAGACCCCACCTTCAGTGCTGCATACAGCTCTGGAGCCCTCAGTACAGGAAAGACATGAATCTGTTGAAGAGTATCCAGAGGAGGGACACCAAGATTGTTAGACAGGCTGAGAGAGTTGAGGCTCCGAGGAGACCTTATTAGAGCCTTTCAGTAAGAAAAATGGGCCTAGAAGGATGGGGACAGGCTTTTAAGAAGGATGTGTTATGATAGGACAAGGGGTGATAATTTTAAACTAAAAGAGGGGAGATTCAGGCCAGACATGAGGACGGAATTTTTTACAATGAGGGTGCTGTTGCACTGGAACAGGTTGCCTGGAGAGGTGGTGGATGCTCCATCTCTGGAGACATAGGCCAGGCTGGACAGGGCTCTGAGCAACCTGAGCTGGTGAAGATGTCCCTGCTCATTGCAGGGGGTTAGACTAGTTGAGCTTTGGAGGTCCCTTCCAGCCCAAACTATTTTATGATTATCCTCTTTTCCTCTGCCATCTTTCTCTCTCTTGCTCTCGTCTCCCCGACTTGCTCCTTCCCCCCTTACATAGGATCACATGCATAAGGAATTTCTGAGCAGATAAGGCTGTTAAGACTTTCTGTCATTTTGGTTTCAATGCTGTGTTAATACAGTGTGTTTTTAAAGTTCACAAAATATCAATTCAGAATAGAAGCTTGATTATAGGTGTCTAGAGAGGGAATTATTTAATTTTGGAAGGCAACTCAATATAGCTCATGGTTGATGCAAAAATTTATCATGATTCATGTTTTGGAATGCTTCAAAATTCTTCAAATATATCTATATTAACAAAATAAATATAGAATCTTTGTTCTTTTTATTCTAATAAAAAAGGTTGATTGTAGTCTCATGTTAAAAATTAATAAATTTATTTTTAAGCCCAGTCTGGCTGTCTTGAATAAATGAAACCACATTCCAGAGACAATGATGTTATTTTTTTAATAAACCTAAGATAAATTCCAGCTGTGAAATTCTTCCAAACTCTGAAAAATAGTACAATCTGGTGTTTCTAATACAACAGTATTCTGAGTTCTGGATGCTTATTTTATCATTGGACTATCTCTCGATGTTTCCAGAAAATAACATTGTCCATCAACCCAGATTTTTCTTAAGATTAACTCTAATCTTTTGATAGCCATGATGATACCTTTTTGCATGTGCACTCGCATAAGAAAGTAATAAAACATGCAAAAAATGATGTAGGAACATATAAGGTATCCTTTTCTGTTACACATTTGTAACCACTACCAAATAGCAGATGACTTAAAAGGTAGGAATTTCTAATAAGTCTCAATGTACTTCACAGTAATTAAAATGAGCTCACAATGACAAAACACCACTGTTAAATTCCTGTGACATAGTTTACACTGGCAGATATAAAAGCATTTTACCATCTGCTAAACTTTGGGGTTGAAAGATTGAAAAGTTTATTAAGAAAATGCTGTATTTATCCTTACAGCTTTCAGCGTTTAGTGCTGCCATGTCCATTTTAAATTATTTTTCCAGACATTGACAAAACTCACAGGTCCAACATCCAATTCCAAGTAGAAGAAATGATTAATACTGCTTCCAATCTTCCAAAACCAGCATTTCCTAAGAATAAAATGCAGGATTATGCTTGGAATGCCTCTCCACAGAGAAAAGAGTGGAGCTTCTGTATTTGAGGATTTGGGGAAAAGGTGCTCCTTTTTCTTTTCATTTGCAATAGTGATGAAGCAGGCTGAAAAAGCAAACAGACTTCAAATCCATATCTACATTGATCTGTCTTCCATGGAAGTTATTAGAAGCTCCAAGTCCTTTTAAATGAGATTTCCACAAGAACCCTGAGTAAGGTGTGCTAATTGAACAAGTATTGAATGTATGGAGAAGGCATATGTGTCTGGTATTTTACAGCTCAGTTTCTTGATCCCTGAGAGGATGGGTGCCTGTAGCTTTTAAGAATTGTAAATTCTATTCCTGAGTTAGCTCTCCAAGTTGTGTTCTGTTCCAGGTGGAGGTGCTTTTCTTTTTTTTTTGTTCTTTGTAGTAGACTTATTGCAGCAAAGAAGGAATCACAGCATGTTATAATCATCATTGGCAAGCTAGAAATGCTGGCTTAGATTAAGGCCTCCAGGCATGGTATTAAGAGGGTCAAATAAAACACAGTTTTAATATATATTAAAATACTATGTACATATTTTTAAAGAACAAAGTTAATGAGTGCATTGAGGTAAATTTAGACTACGCAGTAATTCTACCTCTTTCAGGTTACAATCCACTAGAAACAATTCCCCAGAGTAGCTAGTCTCCAGACTTTATCACTAGGCTGAAAACCTATGCATCTTTTAAGGAATGTATATTTTAATGAATATAATGGTGCCTCTGGCTAATCTTATCTACCAAAATTAGGCATCTGAGTTAAAAAATAATTTAGTTTCATTTCAGTTTTTAGTTGCCTTCTATATCTTGTTCATAGTCTGAGCAAATCATGCTGTGTACCTGACTACTGATACAAAATAATGTAAACCATTGTCTTGAAATGAGTGTACAATAGATTACTGCCAGCTTTTTAGATGTGTGCTAACAAAATAAACATGCCACAATTTCATGGTTTTCTTAAGATATATACCCCTTGTTGCACTATGTAATTATCTGACTTAGATAGTGAAGTCCTGTACAGAACAAATGCAGAATAAAGAAGAAAAACAGAATAAAATAATCCTGGAAAATGACGGGAATGAGACTTCAATGTGCGCGGTAACTCCTACATATTTAGAGAATTCCAATACATTGTTCCTAACCATTCATTTCTAAGCTATGCAAACCTGTTATAAACATGTTATAAACCAGCATGAATAACAGTGTGAACTGATTCTTAGTCTGATCCAATGACAGATTCATAAGCAGACAGAAAAAATGGAATCCTCATAGACAGACATTAGCTGCTATTTCTAACAGTGGACTTGAGTCTCCAGGGTGTGACTGAATATGCTGTGGTGGCTAGATAAGAGGCAGTTGTTATGAATCTGGGACAGCAAGCTAAAACATGGACTAATATCATCTGATTTGATGTTGTTTCTCTTCCCACTTGTAACAGTTTTGTACTAGCATAAATTACGGAAGCCCAAAAACTTTTATTGACTTGTGTGTTCACATGTGCACAGTGAAAAAGGAAGGAATCAGAACTTCTTTATAGGGCAATGAAAATCCACACAAATCTTAAAGAAAGTGTTAAAGAAAAATACAAGTCTGTGACGTTAGATGTGTTTTACAACAATAAAATGTGAAAAATTCTAGATACAGGCTAGAATCTCAGGCTGTGAAAGCTAACAAATAGTTTCAAGGGCACTAATAATGTTTATATCTAGCATCATTCATTTTCATAGGTATTGCGATTTCTGTCTGTCCAGTGTACCATATAAACATCCTGGCGCTTGTTCCTGGGGAGCAGAGCCCGAGCACGCCCCGGCTCCAAGTTCCTTTCAGGCAGTTCAGACATCAGATCTCCCCTCAGCTCCTGTTCTCCAGTTGAACCCCCCCCCAGGTCCCTCAGCCGCTCCCGTCACACTTGTGCTCCAGCCCCTCACCAGCTCCGTTCCCTTCTCTCTACTTGCTCCAGCACCTCAAGGGTTTTTCCGTAGTGAGGTCCAAAACTGAACACAGTATTCAAGGTGCGGCCTCAAGAAAAAGATGTGTTGCATTGAAGTATCAAGTAGCAGAGTTAAGGGGAGGCATAACGTCATTGCTTCTTTGATTGCAGCACTTGGAGGCATGTCCCAGTGTATCTTTGGAAATGATAAGGCACATAATAACCTCAGTGAACTATAATGGAAACAACAAATTTTTATATAGTTCAAGAGCAAAATACTCCAATGAGGTAAAAAAAGAAGCAATAGAAAATTATGAAAGGTACTGTTAGAAAACGTGGGCGTGAACCAGAAAAAAATGCATTTTTAAAAGAAGCAAGGGAAGTGAAAGACTCAAAAGAAAGAAATAAATACAGGAGGAAAATAGCAGAAGAACTGTACAACAAAAAGTTAAAGAAACTGAAGGTGACATAAGCAGAAAAAGAAGTAGAAAGATGAACAAAAAAAGAAGAGTGAAAAAATGTGAAAGATAAATAGAAAAGGAAGAGAAAGTAATAAAAATGAGAAGAGCTATAAAATATGAATGTGCCTTCTCTGTAAACATTGTTCTATTTTGTTTTAATTTGTTGCTACTAAATGACAAATAATTAAAAGAAGAAATCACTCCAGAAAGAACAGATCTGAATGTACCAAAGCATATGAGGAGAAGTCTACAGGGACAGAAGCGTGGAGAAAGAAAGGTATAAGGAAGAATAACAACAGAAAACAACAAATGGAAAGTGAGAGACTGAGGAGCAGAGGGTGAAAAGCAACCGAGAGCCAGAAAAGAACAATAAAGGTCTCTGGAATATGAACTTCCTAACAAATATTCATTTAATGCCATGAGCAGCATATATTTCTCATTTACTGTGTTTAAATAAATAATTTAATAAACTCATTTTTGAGTAAACATACTGCTGAGGGTTTGCTTTTTTCTTCCCTTTGTTTTTGTATTTTAATCATTAACACACTTCCCATGAGTGCAAATTTTGAAAACATAACATTTGGAAATTCCTCAGTGTTTACTGTCTTTCTTGTTATTATTTTGTAATTATTATTAATTTTTTAAAATCAGATCAAGAAGACAGTTTTGTTTCTCAAAATGAGAATATTCCCATGGCAGAGGCAAATTGTCTAATGGCCATTTCTAGAACTTGTGACATTTACAATAACACACAAGAGGGCTAAACCTAATTTTTTGAAAGGTAGCTCTCCAGACAGAGTTGCCAGATATTTTTGCAGTGCGTAGATGCCCCATAATTAAGTCTTAGTATAACAGCCTACCAAGTCATCCACCCTCCTGAAATACAGAATATTTCTTTTCAAGTAAATGTTGCCTGGTTTTGGCAGTTTTCCAGAAAAGTATCTGTAGTGGTATGTGTTCAGTATTCTAGCATGAATCACAAATAAATCCGATGGAACTATTCTACTTTATTCTTAGAACATTTACCGTGGCAAAATCATTATACAACGTTAATAAAAATACCTAGAGTTAAGTAATGTTATGCATCAAACCATTACTTAGTTCTCAAATGTTCATGAATTTTATAAGCTTCTCTGAGACATTATTTTACCATTTTTAAAAAAAAAAAAATTTCAGTGCAGTCCTCACGTAATTCCCTAAAGTCTTAACTACGTAAGTAGTGTAATGCTTATTGAAAAAATATACCAAGATCATTATCATTATTACTGACTTCTACAATAAGAACCTATTTAATTATTAGTTGCTCAATTGATTATAATAGTATCTGTCAGTGTGTCAACAAATTCCCCACTCAGAGAGGCAGTAGTCATCATTCTGCTACAGAGTAGTATCAATCAATTTCTTAAGCATCTTTTAAATTACTACTCATTCTAAGAATAATGATAGTTGCTTTTATAGGAGACTATTACAAAGTTGACTGATCAGTGGGAAAAAAACTTGCCTATTAAAATGTCCATGCAATGTCCATGTAATGGAAAAAAATAGTATCTCAAACAATAAAAAGAAAAAGTTAAAACTCAGAATCCTAAAGATGTTTTGGAAGCTTCCTGCACAGAAGCAATTTTTTTGTTTTCCTTTTTTTTTTTTTTTTTTCCATAGCTGTTGAAATGAATACTGTCGCTGTGCTGACTCTAATGGAACTGTCCATGAAGGGTATGACCTGATTAAATGGTGACATCTGGTGACAAGTAAACTACAGTGGTTTCCTAGATGCATGTCTAGAACCTACAGGAAAACTTACCTGAAGACTATAAGTGTCTCTCAGTTAAGGGATAAACAGTTGCACTCCCATCTTTCTACTTCTTTGACACTTCTGTCTCTACCATCTTGTCTCAGTCTTTTGACTCATCTATGTAAAAAGGAACAGCAAAGTCAGAAAGCGGATCCATGTGTGGTATTGGATTGTTGCATACTATGTATGGAGCTCATAGCTATTGCATCTGGTGCAGCCCATGCCCCATGGTGCAAGTTGAAGATGTCAGTCTCAAGTGAGTTTCTGGGTGCCAGCTGCTGAAGCCAGTTCTGGTTCCACCGCTGCTGCAGTTTGCTCTCTTTCATCAAAATTCATTCTTCATTAATCTGGGTGATTACTGTAGTAAGTGAAGTTATACAGTGGCAGGGTTATATAGCAAGTAACATAATACAATTTAGTTAATTGATTATTCTCATCCAGAATCAAATCCCCTTGACGTACACATCAGACTTTCACATTACCCACCAAGTGCACCCAGGTCCTTCAGCAAAAACAATCCTGTAAATGAGTTTGACTTTGCCTAAGACAGGAGTAACCCAGACTGTCTTCCCTAACATTTTATGTGCACTATAGCGGTTTTATCCCCATTTACAGTATGTAAAAATTTTGGTTGGGCAGGACAAGCTTGACTGGCAGATCCTTTAGTGTTGACTAGCCAGGTGGCTTTTGTTAAATGTGAATCCCACTGTTTGAAGGTCCCACCACCCGTTGCTCTCAGTGTAGTCTTTAACAGTCCATTGTATTGTTTGATTTTCCTGGAGGTTTGCTCTTGGTAGGGGATGTGATATACCCACTCAATGTCATGCTCTTTGGCTCAGGTGTCTGTGAGGTTGTTTCAGAACTGAGTCCCATTGTCTGACTCAATTCTTTCTGGGGTGCCATGTCACGATAAGACTTGTTTTTCAAGCCAGAAAAGAAGGTTTTCAAAACACTATCATAGAATTACCTCTAATTTTTTCATGTTATATCTTTATGTAAAACTCAAATGCTATTGATGCTTAAACACTATTTCCTGATAAAATCTGAGAGTATTTAGCCTGCACTTCTTATTTCAAGCCAAGACAACAACCTGTTTTGCACTGCAAGGTGGCAGGAGGGAGGAAGGGCTGCTTTGAGGTGAGCGAAAGAGAGTGCAGGGTCTTTTCTTGGTTTCAATAAAAAAGGCTCAACAACAAATTGTTCAGTAAATAGCTGCTTTAATAAGACAGAATAAGAAGATCAATACAGATAGTGAGTAAATTCTGCATCCCATCAGATGCTGACAACTCTGTATTCATGCAACGTTAGATGGACTACAGAGAGATTTTCCCATAGCAGCCCTATCAATGGATGAGGGAACCTCGTTTTTGGTCATTTGAGCTATCATAATTTTCTTACAATAAAAAACCCCTGCTATTCCTAAGGGATGTTCACATGAGAACTTCTATCTGCACTGTTAATAGGGCATGCAGATGGCATAATTGCCAGTACTGAATGTGAGCTGCCTACAGCCCTTCTCTTTCAATGAGCTGCTGAATTTACTCTGTGACCACAGGATCTGTGAAGCACAGCACAGCCTGAAGGCCGTGCTGGGCATGAAGCAGATCTGCGACTGCTCAGTTTGACTGTTGTGTGTATCCCTAACTCCTAAATGTGCAATGGTTTGTCAGTCAGGATGGATATTGTCCTCCTCCTCGATCCACATAGAGTTTGTGTCTCCCAAAGATATATATTACAGATTATAGAATCAAATACTCATTTTGGTTGGAAGAGACCCTCAAGATCATCGAGTCAAACCATTCCCCTGCCCCTGGCACTGCCCCATGTCCCTGAGAACCTCATCTACACCTGTTCAACCCCTCCAGGGATGGTGACTCCACCACAGCCCTGAGCAGCCTGTTTCAATGCCTGATAGACCTTTCCAGGAAGAAATTGTTCCCGATATCCAATCTAAACCTCCCTTGACACAACGTGAGGCCATTTCCTCTCATCCTATCACTTGCTACTTGGGAAAAGAGCCCAACAACCCCCTGGCTCCAGCCTCCTTTCAGGCAGTTCAGAGATCAGAAGGTCTCCCCTCAGCTCCTGTTCTCCAGGCTGAATGCCCCAGGTCCATCAGCCACTCATTACCACACTTCTGCTCCAGATCCTTCAGCAGCTCCATTTTCTTCTCTCAACTCACTCCAGCACCTCAAGGGCTTTCTTGTTGGGAGGGGCCCAAAATTAACCCCTCACCAGTGCCCAGTAAGGAAGGATAATCACTGCCCTGGTCCTGCTGGCCACACTAGTGCTGATAGAAGCCAGGATGCCATTGGCCTTCTCAGCCATCTGGGTACCTGCTGGCTCATATTCAGCTTGCTATTACATATATGCAGGTTTCTCAAGTCCTAAGTAAGAGGCACAATGTGGTTCATACTTAAGCAGACATGGCTTGTTCAAGATAACTAACTCCTCAAATACAATGTCTTCTGAGAGACTCCCAACAAATGTTAGCAAAGCAAAGTTTACTAACCTGTGGACAAGGCAGTTGCCCAAAGGTGTAAACTGCTAGGAGGAGGAAATTAGCCCCATAAATGGTCAGATATTCTACCATGATGCACACAGCAAACCCCACTCAGCACCTTCAGCTTCATATCCCTTTCACATGGCACAGAAGGAAAGGAGGAATCAGCAAGGAATGCAATAAACAGAGGAATTCTCCACAATTTTTGCCCTTTGAAGCACTAATAGGGTTACAGAGTTAGCTTCAGAATCTTGTGGATGGTCCTATCGAAAAAAGAAGAAAGCTTAAGAGTAGAGAAGGAACATCACTCAGTCCTGCTGAAAAATAAGGGATCCTTGCAGAATCTATCTTCAAGGAGAGCAAAACAACCGGGCATCACACAGACATCAGAGCTATTTTTTTCCTATCCTCAAAGCTGCACAATTCCATTTTGCCTGAATTGCCTAAAATCATATCTATTAAAGCCTATAAAGGCTTCCTTGATTAGAACAGAAAAAATAATAAATACTTGTTTTGTTGTTTCAGAACCTGCTGTGAAAATCTTGAAGTACTCCCCCCATCCTTAGCAGAACAAAGGGCTATGTTATGCCTTAAATGTCTGGTTTTTGTTAATTTGGGAGCAAAAGATGGATGGCTGCATAGGCAGACACCTCATCTTATCTTTCCCAAGGTTTTATGGTCATGTAGGCAGACACCTTGTGAGATACAGTGAATTAACAGTGTTTCTGTGAAAGGCCTTATGGCCTAATTGGAATGACAGAGATGAACCATCTGTCAGACAACCATCTTCCAGAAGAAACCACGAACCAACAGCTGCCCCTGATGGGCAAAACAACTCACTTCTGGTCAGTACTGTGAATTTTCCCCTAGTTTGACAACCCCAGACCCATTTCCAGAAGAGTCTTCCGAATTTAGCATGAAGACCAAACAGAGAGAGGAGATGAACCGCCGTCTCCTATCTCGCATGTAAATGAACTGGGTTATAAAACAACTTCATATGTGATATGAGGTGGTGGCGTGTAAATCTTCAATGCACCCCACCCCCTCCAGAGGTCGTTGTGGGACCGACGTACCTGTGGAGTGGTGATATCTCACTCTATCTCTCTCTCTCTTTCTGATATCTTATTTTTTCTTCTCTCTCTCTCTCTTTCTTTTTCTTGGACATATAAAAGTAATATCGTTGTAAGTTCTGCCGCTAAAGTCTTGTTAATTTTTGCATAGTAGTTACTAATTTTTGCCAATTCACCAATTTTAGAAGGGCTTTTGTTGTCAATGTATTGATAAGCTTTGTGATATTATAACATACTTTTGCCAAGTCACTAACCGCTGTGATTTGTATTCCACCAAGTACTTTTAGTAAGTTCATAATCGAATTGGAGCCCTGGAGTGGTTGTCTGTCATTCTCTTCACATTACTGTGCAGAAATACCCAGAGTTAACTCACACCCGATCTCATAAGTTGAGTCAGGGTGCATGTCGCGTTCAGAGTTAACTCATCCCTCATCCCTCATCCCATCTGTTGGGATGGGACACCTGCATGCCTTCTTTTAGATACTCAAGTGTTTGCATTTGCAATATTTTTACTTTTGCGCATTTGTAAATATAGACACAGCAGCTGAAAAGGGACTTACCTATAATTAAACACTTTGCATGTCCAAAGTAGAACACGCTATTAGTTATCAGAAACATATATAATGATCTTATCAGATGGAGACATCTTTTTTTTTCTGGAGAACATGAGAGATTACGGTTGGTCCCTGCTTCCTTCAGGCATGTGGCTAAAACAGTGCAAGTCATATCCTACACAGATTTCCAGAAAAAAAAAGCAGTGACTATTAAGATTTGTTATTCTATGTTTTCCTTATTATTATTTTCTACTCTTATTATTTTCTGGTATATATTTACTTGGTACTCAGTAACTCAGTAACAGTGTACTTTTGTTGAGGTAGAACTGAATTCATGTTTTTTCCTGTAGAATCTTTGTTTTTCATAATATTGCACACACACAAAAAATCTTTTTAGGAACTGAAGAGGAATTTGAGAGCATAACATCACACTTGCAAAATGAGCATAAGGAAAAGTTTTATTGCAATTTTGTTCTTACAGTCTCTTGCATGGATTAGCATGGTCTCCAAGTGTTTTACTTGCTAGAACCTCAGACTACCTTAAAGATTTGAATGCATCGAGTCAATTGAGTCGGGACATTATATCTAGTTAGAGATTAAAACCAGAATTCATTTATTATTTTCTTCTAGATAAACTGACTTAAAACAACATTTAGGTTTAAAAAAAAAAATAAAGGGTGCAACTAAAGCAATTATAACAATACAGTATTTTACCCTGACTTTCCTTGGTTTTTAAAATTTTGTGGTAAGTAATATGCAAAAATGTTGCTTCAGCACCAGGATACAAATGCTGTACTCATAATGTGCCAACTAAAAACTACAAGAGGGAGAGAATAAATTTGCAGACTTGATTTCTTCCTTTTAAAATTGATATAATATTTCTCTAAGTCACACAATTTACCGTATAGATTGCTTACCAAGCACAAAAGTGATACATCCCTGAGGAATTTCTACTGTTTATACAGTAGAGCAGTATTAAATTGTTTTGTCAACTCCTATATTGTAAGCCAGAGTTTCCAGTTTTTTGACCTCTATCTCAACCTTTCACATCTTATACTTTAATTTCAGAAGAGAGGCTGAAGAATTTAGGTAACCAAGCAAAAATTCAAAATTTCTTTCATTAATTTAATTGACACCTGCAGCACAGAATACATTATGCATTCAGAATAAATCCAAATAATTGCTGCTGTTTTTCAGTCTCAGGATATCCCCTCTTTAAACTTTTTATCATTAGCTGGAGTACACATGTTACAGTATTTCTGTGAAAAATTGGAAGAATTGTGACATGGTACATAAAACTTTGCTTTCAAGAACTTTGTTTCACAGTTCAGTTCATTATCATACAATGCTAATTTTTATTTTCTATTTGAAAATATGAATTACGGATTTCTACTGATATATTTCTGTATCATTTTTTGTATCATGATTTTAATGTTTGCAGGCAGCATAACCGTCATGTATCTTGCTAATAAATAGAGATTCAACTGGATTCTTTATTGGTTTTGGTCTATAAGAAAAGACAAAAAAGTGTATATACTCTATTATGGTTGAATTAACTTTATCAGACCTAATGAAAATTTTGATAGGTTAAAGTATAGTAAGTATGAATTATTATTCACACTTGTTATAATTAACAGTCATGTTTAACTCACATTTAGAATCATTTAACTCTGTTGAGTGCTTCAGTCATTGAAATGGTGGGTTACCTGAAACAACCTAAAAATAAATAATATTTTTGGAGCCTTTATCTATAAATCCATGCAACCAAAATTTTGTTTTCAAAACTGTCCTAATGAACAAACATTCCCAATTCACAGGAATTTAATAAGAAGGCTGAAAGGAAAACTTTACTTCTTCCTACAACAAAAAAGTCAGCCAATAGGTAAAAAAAGTCTGGACAACTATCCATCAGTGTCCTTGTGGAACTTTCTCCCCTTCCTATTCATGGAAACTTTTCACTGGACTTAAGTCAGTCCTCTTCTCCAAGAGGTGAGTATTTAATGTTGTCCAAAGATATCAATAATGTACCACTCTGCTTGTCGGTGTACTAAGTGAACTGCTATTTATCCTACCTGATTTGCTTGTTCGGATGCAACCCAATGGTAAGAACTCACCTAAGGATGAGTTCACCTCTAGTTAAGAATTTGGATTTGGGGGTGGGGTGTTTTTTTGTTAGAGTAGTTCAATATTAGTTGCATTCGCATTAGAATGTCCAATATTAGATAATAATAGAAGCATCAAACTAACTTCCCCAGACTCCAAAATGCAAAAATAAGGTGTAAGGTATGTAAATGAAACATTCTGTTTCAAAATCAGAATTATCCCATCATAAATAAGTATTCCTGATCTTAACTCACTATACCATGTCTAGAATTCATGACAATTACAATGTCGAAGAGGACTAAACCCAGGTTTTTGAAAAGTCTTTATAGTATATGTATCATTTCATACTTCTTTTCACTATATGAGATCTTGACTTGGTAATCTATTGTCCACACATATGAAAGAATATGGAAAGCAGAGATCTTCAGCAGTAGACAAAGAACTGAAAGGTTTGATGTATTACAATAAAATCTCTTAGCCTAAGAACATAGCATAATGATTACCATTAACTTAAGAGTGAGCACAACTTTTCAGGATGGGTGCTCTATTTCCTGTACTAGTGTAAAAGAGAAAGGATGTTTTATGCTGATATTCATATCCTATGTGTACACTTTTTTTGATAAGCAGAAAGAAGATGGTTATGTTTGTGCTTCAGCAATGCCAACTACTGAACAGTGAAGGCCACTTAAGAGCATTTTGCTTGGAGGCAGAAAAATACATAATTTTTTAAAAATAGGTAACAGTGGTTTTATCTCATCCTTCTGACTTTCTTAAGTAATATAAGAATCTATTGTGTACTCATCATGTTACTTTAAGGAAAAAAAATAGATGCACACAAAAAAGAGTATTGTTCATTAAACTACATGCTTTTTCTATTTGTAACAAATTAAGGATAATTTGTTAAACATTAAAAACTTAAAAGACAGACAAAGCAGATTCGTAGATTATGTACTCATTAAAGATGCACCATTTTGTCTACTTTCCCTAGTGAACATTGCAAATGAACTGAGAAGGGTAACATAACCAGCTATCACATTGCAAGGCCATCTGCTTTTCTCTCTTGTGCCTGCCTGCATACTCATGTACAGCCTTCCGGTCTCACAGGAAGCACTGGAGCATAGAAGTAGAGCTTCAGTGAGCTGTTTTCCAATTCATTCAGAAGAACTCAGTCAGGATTTCTTCAGCTTCGGCAGTATAAAATTATCATGCCTCTTTGTGCTTTTCCTAAATGTATTTAAATATCTCAGTTATGCAGAAAGTCACTAATGTGAAAATGGAAGAAAAAAACGCCATCAACTCATTAGAATATTGAAGCTCAGGTTTTTTTTTTGTTTTATTTTTGTTTGTTTGTTTGTTTGTTTGTGATATGCACATATGTTTAGTCTGCAAAGTATTACTCAGAACACTGCTCTTGTGTTCTATGTTGATATTTTATAATATTCAGAAACCCTGAATAAAAACTTGCAGATTTCTTTGTCCAAGTGTTTAGATACCAGAGGAGAAGAATTTCTGTAACTTCATGGGCTTCAGCACATGCTGGTCTACTCCAGCTGGAAACCTGACTGAAATATTCCCTCTAAGAATAAAACATCCATCTGTCTTTTTTCATATGGAAATTGAATATGAACTTTTCATAATATTCTGGAAAAAATCCTATATATTTCTTTTTTTCTCCCCTAGTTCCATTTCCAAGGAAATATATGTACAATAACATTTTAAAAAATAAATCCTGAACCTAAAAATAGAATTGCCAAAATTGTTTTCAGAAAGTGTGTTGTCAAGGAATTTTTACAGTTATGATGATCAGATATTTTTCCAAATATTTTCCCCTTTTCTTCTTATTATTTATGTTCTATTTAATTATCTTTGAAATAGGGTACTTAAGTAGATATTTAGTGCTGAGTCTGTGGTTCAGTCTTCAGTCTTCTGAATATAAGACAAGTAAAGCTGACAATATTAAAAAGCTAAGGTAGTGAATTTTAATGTATTTTTTATTTGAGTTATTAAAATTTACTTCAGTTTCATCCTGAAATCATGATTACTTAATATGTCAATATAAATCTCAGAAATGTTAGTTTAGAATGTCTGTTGCTTCTCGTCCTTAGAGATGACATTAAAATTTAATTTCAAATTATGATGATAAGACAAATTCATACAAGCCATTGAAATTACTTAAAGTTTTGAAAATATGGCAGAAATTACTTCTTTAATATTTATAATTTGTAGTTTCTCATATGCTCTATTTCTAGAATAAGAGAGATAAAGATATTTCCTGTTAAATATATATGGTAAGCCCTGACAAGATAGGTGTCTTAAAATAGCATACTCACTGAAGAGCAATATCACAGTCTTATTCTGACATACTAAGGAAAGTATGAGACTAAATAGACCTTGCTAATTAACAGTGATTAAAAATTAAAAATTAAAAATTAACATTTTCCACTTTCACATTACCTTTGGGAGTTATGTGTTCTGCTCAGGAAAACAATGTTTCAAGACTTTTTCCATTCCTGTACTCAGCAGATGGTGATTCTTCCTCTTTGTTTACTGTCTTTCAAACAAAATGGGAGAAGTCAACATGAAATACCATCTACAAGAACCTTTATTTTCTTAGGTTTACAGAACTGAAGTAGAACCTACATCTACTGTAAGAATACATAAAATATTCTGGGTTTAGGGAGGGGCAGGCAGCAAGAGTAAATATAGAAAGTTTGGAGATGACCAATCCACAGATCGGATGGCAACAGGCATTTAAAATTTCAGAAAGGTGTCCGATCAAATACCTAAAGCCTAACTTCCAGCAAAGCGTGAATTCCAACATTCAAAGTATATCAACATTTTTCTTGTCTTTGTCCATGTTTTATTGGTCACTTCACCAGCAAAAGGATGCTCTAGTTAGTCACTACATACAGCTCAGAGCACATAAGAGAAGGCAGATGACAGACCTCTAACAAGACTGCCATGGTTTATCATATGGCTATTGACCAAGTGATCTGAAGGGGAATCATACTAGAAAATTATGAACCATTTTATTAAGTATTTTCAAATTACAGTCTGTGGCAAGGAAATACTATTCAGTTCATGTAGTTTAACCAAATCAGATTTCAAGTACTTATTGATTTATGAATGACACATAACAGGACCGCAGGAAACAGGTCATTGTAACCTTAAAAGTCAGAGAACACGAGCAAAGCTGTCTACCATAAACCAATATGAATAATAATCACAGGATCATAGGACAATTCATGCTGGACAGTACCTCAGGAGTTATCTAGACCAAACTTGGCTCAAAGCAGGGTCAGCAATGAAGTCAGACCAGTTTGCACAGCAACTTGTAGAGTGGTCTTGAAAAACTTTGGTATTTGCTTATGTGCCTTACTTATGGGTAATCAGGACACAGTCTTACAAATATTGCATGAAATTCCAATGCCAAAGGCTTCCATCAAACTCAAGCCAAAAAGTTGAAGTAGATGTCAACCACATCTTCACAGAACATTTAAAATACATATATATTCACTTCAACATGTTTTGTACCTTTAACTTGTTTAAAAATTGTGTCACATCACTCTGACTCTGCCTTGAAATGGTTTTGAATGAATTTTTATGAATCCTGAAACTTCTTCTACTGCTTAGTGGATACAAAAATAATTTGGAACAGATTCTAAACAGAAACATCTAAATTATGCTATGTTAACAAGGAGGTTGGAGCCACGTGAGAGTCTAATGTTAGTTAAATAACCAATCAGCTTATTTTCCAGAATTCTTTTTCCAAAATTTTGCTGTTTGGCTTAGCATGTCTTTTTGTATCTATTTTGTACTTACCTACCTATTTAAATCAGGATCTAAAAATGTGTTATTCTGTTTTCAGAATTTCTTGCTTCCACAAATGAACCTTTAATGTCTCAGTCTTTAAAGAAGTATGTGATAAAAATACTTTAAAGAGGTCTGTGAAAATAATTAGTAGCTTAATTTGTTGTTATAAGACATACAACTTGATTTGAGATGATTAGGGGAACTCCTGCCCTCCTGAACTTTCTCAACTGTCCAGCCAGAGCAAGGAGTGCTCTTTCATGTAAGGTCATCAGTAGTGATCACAATCTAAATAAGAATCCAAGGCCAGGAATAGGAAATAAGAGTAAGGAAGAATGATTCTAACAAAAAATGGGTAAAAATGGTCTCAGATCATATTGTGTTTGTTGGTTTGGGAAACTAATGGACTATAAAAAGAGTGGATTTTTTTTTTTTTTTTTCCATTGGATGGCTTAATATACTGCTGTGGCATAAACTAAGCAAAGAATTTGTTGCTAGCCTGGAAGAGTTTTGATGTGGATAGACCACGTTATATTAACACTCACATTGTTGCTTATTTTCTGTTGGGAAAAAAAGCGAGTATGAATTTGGGAGACATGAGGCATGTTTGTGCTCATAGAGCCAAAGTGGTAGAATATATCTGGCTTTCAATACATAAAAACACCAGAACAACCTGATAGATAAAGTGTTCCTTTGAAAACCTGGTTTAAGACAGATTTGTCAGTATGCAATGTTTCTATTGTGTAAAAACTTTGAGACTAAAAACATCCAGAGTGACTGTTGTTTAAATATTTAATGGGTTTCAAATGCTACTGTGTGAAATTTGCATCACTTTAAGCTTCATATTTCCAAGACTGTGAGGATTTCATTAGTCGTTTGTAATTCTTACTGTTCGGATATGCTTGTAAGGATGATAATTGTTTTGATACTTAGTTGATTCTGAGATCTAACCAAATATAGTAACTAAATCTTGCAGATTAGTAAAATGTAATTATACTGAACATAGCATGCAGTTGAACTAATACTTCTTTAAAATAAAACCGTTGTATTATACCAAAATGATGAGTGCATTCATGTAATATACCTACATTGTGTTTATATTATAAATGCTATATGTGTTTACACAGAATGTATGTGCATGTATTGACACATTGCAATTGTTATTTCCTCTCTGCTGCTAGTGGTGTGGCATGTAGACAAGACTGGAGAGAATACAGAAGAATGGAAGACCACTCTTTCCTGAGGTAATAGTAACTTTTTCTGTCTTTCAGTGAGAGAGGATTCTTAGAGTGAGAGTCTGGGGTGTGTTCCTATGAAGTCTAAATAACACTGTGCTCGATTAATTAACTGTATGTGCTAAAAATTACAAGTGAAGCATTGCTACTCATAATCACCTTTTGAAATGATACAGTATGCAACAACAGCAGCAACAACAGAAACACTAGTACTAAACTCTTCTCTTACATGCATGTGCATAAAACAAGAGTGGGTTTTTTTGTTTGTTTTTTAAACACACTCCCCCAAATTTATAGTAGGGCACATGAAAACCTATCATCACCTCTGTTTTGCAAGAGAAAACAGTAAATTTCAATATCTATTCATATCCTCAGCATCATACTTCACTGTTTGTCCATTCCTTTCCATGGAAGAAAAAAAAAAATCACATCAGTCTTCAAGAAGCTCAAGAAGGGATCTAGCGGCTCGTCATCCTCACCTCCATCACTGGGAATGTGATGGAGCAACAGAAGCACCTTTGCTTTATTTAGTACCAATTAATCTGAAGGTAATAGAACAACAGAGATTTATATATTTGACTGCTGATAAAGTATTTTACTGTGATAGCTATCTCTACTATGATTTCATTATGCTGCCTGTTTAATATGTGCTGTTAATTGCTTGATTGCATCATGTTTTGAAACAAATGATTGCATCTAATAATAAGTATTTTACAAGTCTGGAAGTCTGCTTATTGCCTTTTTTTTTTTTTTTTTTTTTTTTACCTGCTTAATATAATGACTAAGCTCATGATCAGCCAGGAAGGAGAGAATGAGAGGGTGCTGGATATAAAGAGCCACCAAGATCTTTAAAAAGTATAACTTTTTTTGCATATTTCCGGCATTAACAAGCTTGTGATCATGATTTTTGTGAGTCATAGTAAATATGGGAAAATGAAATTAAATGAAATTAAATTCATACACATGTTTTTAATATAGGGAAAAAAACCTGAGCTCTGAAAGGCTCAGGTTAATAACCAGGTACAGATGTAATTATTTTAAGTATCTATATTGCTAGCAGCTAGAGATATGACTGCATTGCCTTCAAATTATTCTATACAAAATTAAGCAGGGAAATTCACTTAAGTTCATGAGCCAATATTAAAACATTATTATTCTTTTCTGCTGCAAACAATAGTAATAAAAGAACAGATCCAAGGGATCCTGCTAGAATGAAAAGTAGAAAAAAAAAGAATTAGTATCTAATTTGGTGTATTGGATATCAGCAGGAAGTTTTGGAATTTGGGGGCTGCAGGGGCTGTGAGAAGCTGCCAAGGGCTGCACCATGATGGTCCCAACCAGTCCCAGACAGCTCCACAATGGCCACACTGCAAACACAGCTGAGTCTGTCAATGACACTGGTGGCACCTCTGCCTTTAAGAAAGGGCAAAAAGCCACAAAGGAGTGAGGACTGAGGAGAAAAAGGGTGAGAAACAGCCCTGCAAAAACAAGGTCAATGAAGAAGGCGGAAGAAGAGGTGCTCCAGGCACTGGAGCAGATACAGCCCTGCAGCCTGTGGAAAGACCACAGTAGAGCACATATCCACACTGTGGCCTGTGAAAGGGCCCACTTTGGAGAAGGGGAAAAGTGTAAGGATGTAGGAGCAGCAGAGAGGAGCTGTCATGTATGGACCACAACCCTCCCACACTCAATCCCCGAGTACCCCTGGGTGTTGAGGAGGTAGAAGAGTGGGAAGTGAAGGAGTAAAGCTGACCTTGAAAAGGAAGTGGGAGTATTGTAATTTTTGCTTTTCTTTCTCATAATCTTTTTCGGTTTTTATTTTTGAATTGTCAATAAAGTAAATTAACTTTTCCCAAACCAAGTATATTTTGCCAGTGATGGTAAATTTATCTTGACCCATGAGTTTTTCATCATATGTTCTTCTGCTGTCCTTTTGAGGAATGAGAGTGAAAGAGCAGCTGGATGGGGCTCTGGCAGCTGGTCAAGGTCAATCCACCACACTTCGACAGAGTTACGTAAATCTAATTATACACTCAGGCCATACAGACACACAGACAAAGGTTTCTGGACCTAGAATCAGAAGTACAATATTAACTAATGGATCTTGTCATTCATCACCTGAAAACTATTTTCAGAATAATAGCATCTAACAGAACCATTGGATTGGGCTAAGATGGAGAGCAGACATGAGGCAGAAAGAAATCACAGAATTTTTTAATCACAAAGAAAATCTGGATGTGGAATCAGACTGACACTTGCTTAATTGAATGTATGAATACAGCCCTATTATCTACTCTGAAAAAAACCCAAAAAAAACAAAAAAAACCCAAAAAAACAAAAAACAACTTATCTTCCAAAGGTCTTTCATATTTTTTTTTCTTTTCAAACAAAGAAATTAAAAAAAAAAAAGAAAGAAAGAAAGAAAGAAAGAAAGAAAGAAAGAAAGAAAGGAAGGAAGGAAGGAAGGAATCCCAAAGCCAAAAACAAAAAGCAAAAAACCAATACCTCATTAGAACTATCAGATGCTATCTTCTTGCAAAATTTTCCATTGGTACATTGCCTTCAAACAGCAGGGCTAGTAAGAGTCACTATTCAGTGCTTTGTATATCTCTATAAAGTATGATCAGCTAGTCACAACACCTGAGTATTAATAAACAGATACATTACTAGTGCTTACATCAGATATGTGTAGAAAAAAAAAATCTCACTAACAGTGATTATCCTCCAAGAGTCGCTTAATGTACATGAAATATTTCATTACTATTATGAGTAATCTATTCATTATGTTACTAGTTAAACTTTATCAACTGTAAAAATATGCCTCACAAGGGATTTGGGTCATCATTATACATTTGTGAAAAATAGGAAATTATATTAAAGCCCTGGAAACTTTGAAAGCATTTCTTCATTTGTTAAATTTTCTTCTTCATAAATCATACTTTACTCAGTGCAGTTCATAGAAAGAAAAACTACCAATAGCTCAAAAAACAAATTATACAAATAGAGCCCTTATTACTGAGCAACAACTCAGCTGTTAAGCAATGCATTCTTCTGTGTTCTTTTTATTCTATATCATTAATGACTTTGTAGATTAAAAGCAAAGAAAAACTTTACAGTCTTCATCTTTAATTTTTATATAAACTTTTATATATCACCTTTTATATATAAGCTTCTTATATAACTTTTATGTAAACATAAACACCATCATACTGCATAGCAAGGGAATTAAAATTTTGGTGTTGATTTTGCCAAATAACTAACCACAATGCTGTTATTGCAAACTCCAAATGATCCATTTTAAGTATCAAGCACATGGTAAGCTCAATAGCATTTCAATACATTAGGAGTTTTTATATAGCAAATCTCAAAGAATCATGTGTGAATGAACCGGAAGTAAAAAATCCATCATATTCTACTATTTCTTTTCTGATCCATGTTACTCCATGCAGATTTTAAATAAACAAGCAATATGATTTGGAGCAAAGTTAGGTGTCATTATTCTAAAGGTATCATTACCCAGTCCAGTTTACATCTTTGTGTCTTTAGGGCACTATATAAGCTACATCTTATTTTGTAACTGGATGTGCCTGAATTCCATGTTGGAATAGTACTGGTCCACATGTGATAGGTGCCACCATATAACTTCTAGGTAAAAAACCTGAGCAAATGAAGGTTTCTGTGCAACCTTTACCTTTCTATGGTCAGAAAAATAAAATGTTTTTCAATTGAGTGCATAGATGCTACATTTTTTTAAAATATTGTTTTTTCTACATTACCTGTAACAGAAACAGGCACATGTATGTCTATAAAATACAGCTAGATAGCTGAATTTACTAGTTTATTATTTTGGCTGTGAGATATATTGCACTTTCACAAAGCCCTGCCAGCCTTCACGTTTAACTGGAGTTCATAAACAGGTCAAGGATGACCTCATTTGCTCACTCACAGCAAGAGAACTTCAGGTAACCTTTAAGAACCCGTCCAAATGGAAACGTGTTAGAATAAGGAAAGTAATTACTTTTAGAGTGACTACCAGTCCACAGACAATGACATAGCTCCAATGCTGCCCAACTCCACCAAACTTAAGAAAAGGAGGGGTCCAAATGCTAGTGTGGACAGTCCAACAGATATTTGTCATAGGAACTCAACCAGGTTTGGAAAGTGATCCTGTCACTTGGTTTACAAGAAACATAGAATGGAATATCAATTAGGTAGTTTGTTATCAACACGAAGACAAAAAAGAACAACAGTACATCACGAAGTCGATCTAAAATGTCAACTAATATTTGAATCATACAAACCTTCTTTTTTTTTTTCTTTTTGGAAATGGTCAAGTTTATTGAGACGAAGAGGAATGCAGATGACTTGCTGGTGTTACAGTGACATGTTCACTGACACAAGAGCACCGTGGAATTTACTAGAATTTACTATAGAGTGGCATTCTTTGTAAATAAAATGTAAATAATATTTCTGGATTGTATAAAACTCTGCAGTTTACCAATAAACAGCCAGATTTTTTGGTACTCATAACTTTCTATCAAGTAAGCGTGTTTCCTCAGTTTTCTTCTCTTATTTCTAGAATACCAGAAATGCTCAGAAAATATTTCCATCTATCAGTCCTTTTCATATTAACTTTTACCATCTAGTTTATAATTTATTTATGGAATGAAGCATAACGTGGGAAATTACATGTACATTTGTGCTAAGTAGAATAATAATAGTTTCTCGGAAACACAGGAAATATTCAGGACTTTTTGTTAGAGCCTACCTGGTGCCTGAACAGTTTTCCCTTTTCTGGTTTATATGGGCTAGGTAAACTTGCCTTCTTCAAAAACAAAAATAGAAAACTAACTGCCATGGATTATCTTCATACTCATATTTTCTGGTTTTACAGTTTTCAGTAAAGAGGATGTTCTCATTACTGAAACAGCTATTTGTTGGAAAGTAAAATGTGGGAAAGCAAGATGTGCGGTTCCAGCCACCTGGATGATAAAGGAAGATCAATACTAACATGACCATCCAGATGGTTGAAGACATAATACTAACATAATAATAATAATAATAATAATAATAATAATAATAATAATAATAATAATAATAATAATAATAATAATAATATATATAGGGCCTTGGACAGATTACTTTGAAGTACGTTTCTTGTAATTGTAAAAAGTTATAGCCCAGACTCGTGAGAATGGTATCTCGGGCCGGATAACTGCCCTCAAGTGCATGAGATGTGTCAATGTCCTTGGGCCTGGTCTGTGAATGAATGGAAAAACAAGTGAGACAAACATCACATGAGTTTAGTGTGTTCTTAATAACAATTAGTGGAAAAGCACCTTTCTGTAAACATCTTAGCCCAGGCCTGTACCTGTAAATCCTATAGATTGTCAATGGCAAATAAAGAAGGCAGCCTAAGCCTAGGCCTAGGTCAGCTCTCTGCTTAGCCAGGCTCTGCGCTCCTTCCTGAACAAGATCTCTGCCTCTGCGTGAATTTCTCTCTGCGTCCTGGTATGCGTCGTTCCTAATCACCACAGCTATTTTTTCTAAGGTAGCAAGGAACTTGCCTGCTGTCTGGACTATGTGTAGGGTTGCAGATCATTTCTATGCAGCATTTCTGGTTATGAAGTTTCACAAAATTATGTAATAGTATAACTTGCAAGGTGCCTTTGGATTTGACGTTATCCAACCACCTACTTAAAGCAGGGACAGCTTAGTCAATTTGCTCATGGTTTGGTTCAGTATAATTTTTAATATCTCTAAAGATAGCAATCAGTTTTTTGGTAAACAGTTCCAAATTTTGACCACTCTCATGATCAAAATATTTTTTTGTTATAGGTATCCCAGAATTTTTGTTGCCACTTGTGTCTCTTGCCTCTTGTACTAGCTCAGAAAGTCTCTGAGAAGGGTCCTTCTGAATAGAAATTACAGAATTTCAGTAATGTCTAGGCTGGAAGGGACCTCTGGAGATCATCTGATCCAAACCACTGGAAGCAGGACCTTAGGTTAGGTTATCCAGTGCCTTGTAGAGCCAAATCTGGATTGTTTCTGGTGATGGAAAATCCAACAGATCTCCAGGCAACCTCTTCCCTTATCATTCTCTATATTGAGACAGAACTACTCCTAAAGAAACTTGTGCCCATTACCTATTTCCTGTCTTTCTAAGTGGTATCTTTTACCTCCAGCACATTGAACAGCTGCCTCAGTTTGCCTGTGAGTTTACCAAGTACTCTCCATTCTGTTATCCAGGTCATTAATAAAGATGACACATAATATTGGCCCCAGTATTTGTCCCTGAGGGACTTTCACTAGAAATCAGCTGCCAGCTAAACGTTATACCATTAGTCACAACCCTTTGAGTCCAATAGTCCAATCAATTTTCTGATGACCTTGCCTGTCTACTTAGCTGATCCATTTTTCAATAATTTGGATATAAAGATACTATAGGGACTATGTCAAGTTCTTGCTAAAGACAGGTTAATGAGATCCACTGCTCTCTCTGCAGTGTGTCATTGTCCCATGACATTGTCCCATGTGCACAAAGCACTTTCTAAGGCCTTCAAATACCAATCTAGAACTGCACTTAGCTATCCCATTCATCTTTGTTAAAAAAAAAAAAAAAAAGAAATCCTGAAATTATTCAGAGCATCAGATCAAGATTCATTTCCCAGTGTTTAACCAGATGATGCTGAATTTAGTAACAGTGAGAAATATTTGAAGCTGTAGTTATAACACATGTAGCAAGGTAAATTAGATATTAAGCATAGAAAGATGGACTACAGCTTTTATGATCCTAATGTCTTTCGAGAATTCCAGCTCTGACATAAGAAATACCTTTTTCCTTCATTTTTGTGCCTTTGATGTTTCATCAATCCTTAATGAAGATCAAACCAAATCCTTGCAGTGTCCTTGTTAAAAATTACTTCTGTTGATGATATCCAAATACCAGAAATAGACTTTTTACTTTGTTGAGCAAACTTGTGGTATAAGCTGTTGCTAAGTGTGAATGAGAATAGCTAAATCACAGAATCACAGAATGGTTGGAGTTGGAAGGAACCTCTGGAGATCTTCTAGTCCAACCCACCTGCTAAAGTAGGGTCACCAGAACAGATCACACAGGAATGTGTTGAGGCAGGTTTGAATGTCTCCAGAGGAGACTCCAAAACCTCTCTGGGCAGCCTGTTCCAGGACTCTGGCAACTCACAGCAAAGAAATTTCTCCTCATATTAAGATGGAACCTCCTGTGCTTCAGCCTCCGCCCATTGCCCCTCCTGCTGTTGTTGGGCACCACTGAAAGGAGTCTGGTCCCATCCTCTTGACATCCACTCTTGAGATATTTATAAACAGCTTCTCTGAACAGCTGAACAGACCCAGGTCTCTCAGTCTCTCCTCATAAGAAAGATGCTCCAGGCCCCTAATCATCTTTGTAGCTCCTTCTGGACTCCCTCCAGTAATTCCTTGGCTTTCTTGAACTGGGGAGCCCAGAACTAGACCCAGAACATCAGATGTGGCTTCACCAGGTCAGAGTAGAGGAGGAGGGTTCACCTCACTCGACCTGCTGGTCTCACTTTTCTTAATGTATGCCAGGATACCATTGGCCTTCTTGGTCACACGGGCACATTGGTGACTCATGGTCAACCTTTTGTTGACCAGAACTCTCAAGTCCTTCTCTGCAGAGCTGCTTTCCAGCAGGTCCACCCCAACCTGTACTGGTGCCTGAGGTTATTCCTGCCCAGGTGCAGGACCCTACACTTGCCCTTGTTGAACTTCATCAGGGTTTTCTCTGCCCAGTCCACCCTGTCCAGGTCTCGTTGAATGGCTGCACGGTCTCTGGGGTGTCAGCCCTGCCTCCCAGTTTGGTGTCATCAGCAAATTTGCTGAGGATGCACTCAGCCTCTTCTTCCAGGTCATTGTTGAACAGGTTGAACAGGACTGCATAAAACACTTACCCCTGGGGTGTCCCACTAACTACAGGCCTCCAACCAGACTTTGCACCATTGTTCACAACTGCCATCCAACCAGTTCATGGTCCATCTCACTGTGTATTCATCCAGACCACACTTTCTGAGCTTGTCTATGAGGAGGTTGTGAGAGATGGTGTCAAAAGCCTTGCTGAAGTCAAGATAGACAATGTCCACTGCTCTTCCCTCATCTGCCTAGTCAGTCATACTGTCATAGGTTATCAGGTTGGTCAAACATGATTTCCCTTTGGTGAACCCATGCTGACTACTCCTGATAACCTTCTTTTCCTCCACATGCTTGGAGATGACATCCAGAATAAGTTGTTCCATCACCTTTCCAGGGATGGAGATGAGGCTGACTGGCCTGTATTTTCCTGGGTCCTCCTTCTTGCCCTTTTTGAGGAGTGGATATTTGGTCGCAGTATTTTCAATCCCATTACATAAGTGCCAAGAAACGTTTATTGAACCATTATATAGTAGTGTGAAAAAGTATATGAGTGGTAAATTCATCTTACTGCGATCTTTAAATATAATTACTATGGAAAAAATATTCTAGTTTTATGTAGAAACATACTTTACAGTGGGGCATACATCTGTCAGGTTTCATTAAAGAATAAGAAGGATAGAAATAGAAAGGGTGTTTTCTAACTCAAAGTCCTGCTATATCATCATTAGCATAATCATCTCAGCAAGTGATCTTCTACTTGGGTAATCCATGTAATTCTTAATCACTCTCACATCCATAGCAACAAGAAAAAACTGAGGAAATTTGTTGACTTTTCTCAACTCTTGCCTTCTATTTATTCTTGTAGCTTAGTCACACAATAAAGTAGCAGGATGCCTGTATGCCTGAAGGTTTGTTCTGTTCATTCTGTTACCCTATCAGCTTTATACAGGAATAAGTAAATGTGTTATTTGCTTTCTAAATAAGATTCATTATAAGTGGCATCCTCTCTTTGTTATGGTTCTAATTAATTTTATGGATGTGTCGGATCTCATCACTGCTTAAAGTCCCATGACATTCAACCTTTTTCCAATCAATCTGCATGAAACTAGTACCTTTCCTTACAATTTCCCATCAAATGGCAAAGATCAATGATTTATCTATCCGCAATTCTGATCCTCAGTGTTGTTTAAACTCTTCAGTAGACCATGTGCCATAGGACAATAGAACAGGGTGGATATAGGGTCAGCTGGTTCTACAATGCCCAACTAAAATTAAAATTGATTACTAAAGTGATATAAAGAGACTCAATTACAACATGTCTGTTCAACAGGCACGTATCAGTAAAATTTGCACATGGAAGCTAGTCAGAAGCAAAGAAAAACTGTGCTTGTAACTTCATTTGAGCATGCACACATATTCACACAGAGCACAAGTGAGTTACCTGTGTCTTGATTATGCATTTCTAAAAACTGAAGGTGTTTGAGCAGGGGCTGTGTCTCACATTTACTCTCTCTAATGCAGCACCTCAAAATCTGTAAGCTTATTTCTTTAACAGGCCTTGGTTCCTAATAAAGGCCATGAAACCTGTTGTCCCAGGCTGGCAGGTAATGATTATGGGGGTTTTGGGGGGAGTTAATACTAATAAAATTACTGATTTATTCCAATACGTTCATCACTGGTCAGCTCCAGACCAGAGCAGGAGGATGACATGGTCATTCCTAAGCATGATCTGTTAGGTAATTTAAAGAAGCAACATGGGAAACCAATTTATTCACACTTTTCTTCCCTTCTCTTATTGATATAGATTTTCTGTAGATACAAGCACATAATATTTTAGAATTCTGTGCACAAATTAAAAGAGCTTTTCCATTACTTGAATCTATCTGCCAGTCTCTGTCCTCTGAGACTTATCCCCAATTTCCATTAGCATCAACAGCAGTTACATGTAAGTTTTAGATGGCAGAGCTGGTCCTCTGACTGAGAAGTACTCACAGTGAGTGCTCTCATCTTAATGAAAAAGGAACAAAATGCCAGTTGATTTGTATGAGATGGGAGCTGTTAGTTCAATGTTGAGTAAAGATCCCATATAAATACTCTTTGTATTGTTCCAGAGGATGTGCTGAAATACTTCCCAAATCCATTCATTACCAATGAATATTCAAAGAACACTAATGTAACAGGTACTCTCTGAGAATATTTTCAGATGAGGGAGAAATTACTGACATTGTATGTTCCTGTGGTCATAGGTTTGGAAAACTGTTATGTTTTATGGATCATCTTAAGGACCACCTTTAAGGACCATCTACAAAATGCAGAGCACAGTGTTTTGAATATTTTCAAAGTAAGTTCAAACACATTTTAAACAATGACCTATCATAACTGTCATACATTTTTTTTCTTTTTTATAAGTAGTTTTAAGGGGCTTAGAAGTAGTTGAATATGTTAAAATTAATGTCAATATCTGATTTAGAAAATAAAAATATATTTCAAGCATTGAAGCTTATTGAAAAAATGACAAACTTTTTCAAGTTTTATCAGAAGATCTTGGAGAACCAGCCAGTTCAAGTTCATTGGTTTGGTAGTACACTGTACTCAATAGTTAGCTGTGTTTTAATTATTGAAAGAAATTAAAAGGTGGATTGGGTGTATTTGGCAAGGTGTTGGCATGGGGGACTTCAGAGACCTCTGCAAGAGAAGACCAGGAGCTGCCCTGTGCCAGACAGAGCTGATTCCACCTGGTTCCAGATGGTTCTACAATGATGCCACAAAGGCCACAGCTGAGTCTGTCAATGACCCTGTTGGTACCTCTGTGAAATGAAAGGACAAAGTGCTGAACAGGCAGAGGGGTGAGGAGGAAAAGTGTGAAGAACAGCCCTGGAACACCAAGGTGAGAGAAGAAAGAGGAAAAGGCAGTGCTGCGGGTATTGGAGCAGGGATGTCCTTGTAGCCTGTGGAGAGATCATGCTCAAAGCAAATTCCACACTTCAGCCTGTGGAAGCAGGAGAAAGTGTGAGGAGGAAGGAACTGCAGAGAGGAACTGTTATGGACTGACCACAAGTTGCATTCCACATCCCGCCCCACACTGCTTATTGCGGGGAGGAGTTACAGGAGTGGAGAGTGAAGGCTCCTGGAAAAGAGTATGGAACAAAACATTGCTCTAATTTTTGTTTCTGTTTTTCACTACTGCCTCTAAAAAACAATAACAACAACAACAACAACAACAAACAAAAACAAAAACAAAAAAACACACAGAAAAAAACAAACAACCAAAAACCAAAGAGGAAATAAAATTAACTTTCCTCAAGTCTTGTCTGTTTTCCCTGTCATGGTAATCAGCAAGTGATCGCACTGTCCGTTTCTCAACTTCACTGTTTGTTTCATCCGCTTTTTCCCCTCATCCTCTTGAGGAGAAGGACTGAGGGAGCAGCTGGGTGGGCATGTGGCAACTGGTGAAGGTCTACTCACTACACAAAGAAAAGCAAGTTTTAACCTGATGCAGAAGCACATTTGCTGGAAAGCAAATTGTATTTTTACACTTAAAGGCAAAAAATCAATTCATAAAACAATGACAGTAATTAAATACTAGTGTAATTTGCTTTTATAATGTAATTATATATTAGATCAATAACTTAGATAAGTAAATGGAAAAGGAAAAAGAAAAAAACAGAAGAAGAAAATAAAATTTTTTAAAAAACAAATGCACCATAACAGAACATGGGGGATTTTTTATGGCAACCTGTATACATCCAATAAGGAAGTTGAGCAGAAAGCCCAAGTATCCACATGTTACTGTAAAGCCAAAGGTAGGGCTGAACTTCTTCCGGAAGAAGTGCTTTCTGCATCTTGCCTTGAGTTTTATTTCATTCACCATGTGCAAATTTTTCCACTATCTTTCTTTATACTTCACATATTTTGAAGCCTGCAGCACGACTCCCACAGTGCAGTATTTTTCACAGAAGTTCTCACAGAACTATGTGCAGAAGAGGGCCTCATATAAATTTGTGCCACAGTAACAGTCCCGGATAGCATAGTACAGAGCAAATTCCCCAGCAAAGGTTGGAGCAGCTCTCCTTGCCAGGGTGCAGGCTTTGACATAAACTGACCTCCAAAACTCATCCAGCCATCTGACTTTTCTTCCATATGGGCACAAAGGCTACTACTGAGGAAACCTGGACATGATGAGAAGTGACTACAAAGCTCTGAGGGTATTATCAAAGGGCATGGGGTCCCAGGCAGTGTTCTCTTCAATCCTGCCAGTGATGGGAAAGGGAGTAACAAGAATGGAACTAATAGGATAAGTCAATAATTTGCTATGGAAAGGTGTTGGTGACAGGATTTTCCATTCAAATCATTTTCTGCTTGGGAGGGACAGGATCCACCTCACTAAGCATCCTATTTTTTGCCAATAGGATGGCTGACCTCAAAAAAATAGCTTTAAACTAAGAATGATGGGGGAAAGAGGGAGTAACTAATAGCCCTATGAGGCAGTGATGTATAGGGGTGATGAACAATGGACGTGGGGTGATGTGATAGATGTGGGTGTCAATCTCTTCTCCCAAGTATCAGGTGACAGAACAAGAGAAAATGGGCTCAAGTTGTGTCAGGGGAGGTTTAGATTGGATATTACGAAAAAAAATTTCACCAGAAGGCTTATCAAGTGCTGGAACATGCTGCCCAGGGAAGTGGCTATGTCATCATCCCTGAGGGTTTTTAAAAGATATGTAGATGAGGTGCTTATGGTTTAGTGGTAGACCTGACAGTGCTAGGTTTGCAATTAGACTCAATAGTCTTAAGGACCTTTTCCAACCTAAATGATTCTATGATTCTATGACAGAAATGGATCACAAAATCAACAAAGTGGGGCTTAAGCAGGGTCTATTCCAGCACTTACATGTAAGCAAGGAAGTACCTACAAGGAAAAAAATTCAAAACCTATTCTAGGAAGTCATATTGCTGGAATACCTCCCTACAGTGCCTGTATATTAATGTGCAGAGTGTCATACTGCCATCCAGAGGGACCTGAACAGCCTGGAGAAATGAGCCAACAGGAATATTTAGAAGTTCAAGGAAAGGAAACCCATAGCCCTGCACTTGGGGAGCAACAACCCCAGGCACCTGTATATGCTGGGTGCTGACCAGTAGGAAAGAAGCTTGGCAGAAAAGGACCTGTGGACCTTGATGGACATGAAGTTGAAAATGAGTCAACAATACGCTCTTGCAGAAAAGGCAGCTAACCATATCCTAGACTGCATTCAGCAAAGTATTGCCAGCAACTCAAGGGAAGTCCTCAGCATTGGTGAGGACACTCCTGGAGAGCTGCATGCAGTTCTGGCTTCTGCTGAACAAGAGAGGCATGGGCATAGTGGAAAGAGTCCAACAAAGGTTCATGAAGGTGATGGACTACAACATCTCTCCTGTGAGAGAAGGTTGAGAGAGCTGAGACTGTTCAGCCTGAAGAAGAGAAGGCTCAGAGAGATCTTGCCAATGTATATAAATACTTGAAGGGAGGGTGCGAATAGGGTGCAATTTGCACAAACTGAAACACAACTGAGGTTCCCTCTAACGGTCAGGAAACACTTATTTACTGTGAGGTTGAGTCAGCACAGGTTGTTCAGAGAGCTTGTGGAGTCCCTCACATTGAAGCTATTAAAAAGCCATCTGGACTTGGTCCTGGGCACACAGCTGTCCTGCTTGAGCAGACGAGTTGAACAAGAGCATGAGATTATTTATAGAAGACCTATCTCATTTTCATGGTGCCCAAATACAAGCAGAAGTTTGTTGGCTTTCAAAGAGGGGTATTGACCTCATAAAATCAGGTAAGTACTTTTCACTCAGAATAAAATCTCAGAATAATTGAGAAGGCTTTCTCAATATTTACTCTCATAGAAACCAATGTGTTATAGAAAGAGATCCTGTGATGGGCTTAGAAATGCTTAAAATCTCCTGCGAGAGATTGTAATAAGCCTGCAGAATCACTTTGTCCTTCCCTCTATATTCCTTCCTGAGAAAGCATGGCACTTCTGATCTCTACCCTGAGTTTTAGCACCTGCGGAATCTATCCAGATTTGCTTTAGATGTGCTGAAAGTTCAACTCCTAGAAGCTCTCAGTGCAGTGAGCCACTACACACCCTTTATTACTGATCAGGCTGTCATGATGACTGCTAGGCCTCTCAGTGCAGAGATGTTTCTTACTAATTCATGCTGTTGCAACCCTTCTCCAGGATGACTTACTACCACAGCAATTTTAGACATTTTAAACCAATTGTATTAAACTCAATACTGTATTAACTGGAGTGCAAGAATACAAGTTTCTTCAGTCGAAATCATTTATTCATTAAAAAAAAAAAACAAAAAAAACCCCAAAACATGATAAAATATGTTTCCCAGAGTGGTAAACTTGAAATGGAGTGAGGTGTAATGATCTTAGCATAGCATAGGAAACCTCAACAATATGCACTACTCAGCTAGTACTAGCTTATTGTCTTATTCATTAAACTTCAAAAAAACCTACACTGCGTCAAGATACAGAAGGTAGGTGAATATGAAATGCACAGGCAATTTATATAATCAGCTCCACAGGTTTCTACAGTAGAGAAGTAGTTGCCATGAAATATGTTTGAAAGTCTGAAGTATAAATGAAAGGAAATCAGTTTCAAATTAAGTGTGGGTCATAACTGCATCTGTCAGTGCTTATTAATTTTATGTAAGTTAAATTTAAGGCAATGCTTATTAATTTTAAGCAAGTTTATGTCAGAATGTTATTTGGTATAGATTGATCCTCAGTGAAACTATTATTCTGGACTGATATTCACCACCCCCAAAAAAAGAATCTTCCAACATTGAGTTCTTCAGCACCTATTGAAAAAGGGCATTTAGATACAAACTAAATCTTGACTACAGTGAGGCTGATTGTCATGTTTTTGAAATGCGGTTTGGCAAGAGTTATATATTGTCTGTCAGACTCTCTAATATTCATCATGCAAAACTGATAGCATTTTTTTAAAGGCTCAGCTCTATTTAGGTGCTTACATTTAAGATCATTGTCAGTAAATGGTGGCTCTCTTTGGGACTCTTAGATCCTGTTTTCTACAAATAATTCAACACTCAACATTTGAGATTTCCAAGAAATCTGATTACATTGTATATTGCATAATTGAGAGTTAAATTCTGTTGGTCCTTTGAATGTGTTCTAGTTGCTTATCTGTCTTCTAATCCACAGAAGAATGAGGTTGTGTTAGTTCATTGTTACTTGTTCTCCTAATCCTTATTTTACATGAAGCTTGGATTTTTCACAGAGGTCTTTTGCTGACATGGGAGTTTGATGACCTTGCCTTGACTAAGAGCTGAGTGTGATGCAAACTGTCATGAGTATAACAACCCAAGCCCAAGACGACAATGTGAACAGGATCAGACTGTGAGCCATGGTCTGAGCCATGGACCAGTATGTCACAGGAGACCATTACCTGAAGTTGCTGGAAAGATGCACCAGGATGTCAACATGGGCTGTTCACACTGGCACCTTGGACCGACACCTGTGAAGGTCTTTAGAGGCAGAGATTGTGGAACTGTTGGTATGCAGCTTTCAGACTCCACATGGAAGCTAACGCCCAAGGCGGCACCACTACATGTGAGACATGAAACACCCCCTATGGGCTGACAGAAACTGCTTGGAGGAAAGTCACCTTCTTCTGACTCAGCTATGTCATCTCACAGAAATGGTAACTCAGGCAGGTTCTTGTATGTGTGTGTTAGCA
Organism: Nesoenas mayeri; assembly: GCF_963082525.1. Classification (NCBI taxonomy): domain Eukaryota; kingdom Metazoa; phylum Chordata; class Aves; order Columbiformes; family Columbidae; genus Nesoenas; species Nesoenas mayeri. The sequence continues at coordinate 3,030,860 of NC_137554.1, forward strand.
GGCAGGTGTGAGTGAAGTATTCCTTCAACACAGCCTATTCTGTAATCAGTGTACTAATAAATTGAGCTTAGCAGGCTCGTGGTTTTGACGTTCCATTTCTTTCCGTGACATTTGCCAAGGTAGAACTGAAAAAGTGTTTTGGCAGTCCTGAGAGATTGTATATAGTTCTTTTTATTGCTATTGGAGCATTTAGCCACATTATTACTGAATGATAATGTCGTAGAAATTAAGCAACACCCTGCTTGGAAGCTGAAGTTCTCCTCTCTTTTCTAAAGGAATGACTGTTTTGAGAGAACACTTTCCTCAAATATTCAGATCACTTGTTTCTCCCCTGAAAAGGTTCTTTGTATGTTTTTGGTGGATAAGTCTGCCTTTTGAGAAGTGTTTGTATTTCTTATTACTCCTTTCCCTTTTCATAGCTCTTCTACAGAAATGATTGCAGTATCAGTTCACTGCATATGTCATGAATGTTAAATTCTGTAAGAAAGGAGGTGTTTCTTCTTCCAAATAACTTTTTTTTTTTTTTTTTTTTTTGTGATGACTGTCACTCCTAGTGAATGGCTTCACATGAGGTGTCGTAGTAACTTTTTACAATTTTTTCTGTGAATAGTGTTAGTATATTTTCTACCTACTCTTTGAACAAGCTACTTTTTAAGTATAGTATGTTTTCTCCTTACTTAAGTTCTAAAGTAAGTTCTAGATGTAATTCTTTTCTTCTGGTCAGCTACTCAAACATTCCCACCTAATACTTTTACAAACTTCTCTAACTTGTACCTTTGTTTCTTCTTCAAAACTATTGGCATTTTTCCACTTGGTAGATGAGTTAGCTTCCTTTTGCCATGCAATTCTGTTTGTAATATGTATTCTCCATAGAGCATTGCATTCTTTGTCCTCTTAATGTTTAACCAAATTTCAGGTATTTTGATCAAAGAGAATATTTTGGAGATGACAAGTACACTTACAGACCTTTTCCCTCTCCTAGTCTACTATTGCCTTTGTAGAACAATCATTCCACATTTTTGCAGAACTGGACACCCATGTTCTTCAAGGCAGATGTCTCAGGTACTGAAATATGATAAATCAATAATGATTGAATTTTGTGAATATTTGGGTTTCACATAAGAATTTTCATTGAGGAAATATTAAGCAGTGATGTTGACAGCAAAACTGAGAAGAGGTAGCATGCTGCCAATAAGTAGTCTTTGCATCAGTTTCCTGACATGGTTATAAAAGGTAAAATGGAGCAGAAAATTCTGTCATTCCAGATATTTATTAGTAATATACAGGTGAAAAATCCCTATTATTTCCATTATAGGTGAAGACACTTTTTGAAATCAATGTAACAAAAATTTTCATCTCTATACTAAATTTCTTCACTAGTGTTATGAGTGTGATGCTAGATGAGGAAGACATTAGAAGAAGGGGCATGAATTCTGAACTCTCAAAATAAAGGCCAAGGCACTTTCAAAAAATAGAAGTGTTTCAAAATCTTTAGCTTAACCAAGGAAAATAAACCGCAAGTTAGTAGATATATTATTATATATCAACCTGAAATATCAGTGGAAGCCATTCAAGAAAAGGGCTGAGAATTATGATGTAAGAATCAAACTTGTGCATACAAATAGGCTGATGCAAACCAACTTCTACCTGTTCCCAGAGCATTCAGCTTTGAAAGGCAGAGCCATTTTCAGTGAGATGTGGAAATGAAGAGGCGTTACATTCCATTCTTTTGGGTTACAAATTATAATGACATAATTTCAGGAGTAATTGAGTTTTCCATCACACTAATTAAAACTTGAAATATAGATCAAATGAAAGAAATCAGAATCTTTAGGGACCTGCAAGTTTGTTATGTGTAACATTTATAATCCAGTTCATGTAAGTAGAGTCAATTAGAGTTTCTCAGCAATGTGTCTTTGTTCTTGTGCTCTCTCTCTCTGCAGGATTTTATGACTTAGGAAATATTGGAGCTGGCACATTTGTCATTGGATTCTTTACAATTTAGAGACATTAGTTTGTTTGCTAATCCCACAACATTTGGGAGGAGTTTAATTGTGCCATTGTAGAATAAATGCAAGTATTTTTTGAGGCACAGTAATTCCTGGAGATGTGAAATAAGAGACAAGTTTGTAAACTGAAACCTGATGTGAATGAACAGTTCATAGACATTAATTTAATGAACCTTCCATCATAACTCTTCCTCTATAGTTGGAAAGAGGAAGAGAAAGGAGGAGAGCGACCTTTGTAAATACAGTTTAACAGGGTAAATTCAGCTCCTTCTCTGAATTACCCCGGTGACGTCAAGCTGTCCCTGCAGCCAACAGTAGGATCCTGTACATCAGGTGTGTCAAACTCATTTTCACCGGGGGCCACATCAGCCATGTGATTGCCTTTGAAAGGTCGAATGTAATTTTAGGCATGTATAAATGTAACTACTGCTGTAGGAATTACATTCGGCCCTTTGAAAGTAACCGCGAGGCTGATGTGGCCTCAAGTGAAAATGAGTTTGACAGCCCTGTGTGGCAGAATGCAAACCCCCTTCTCTCCCCCTCCCTCCTTCAGTATGGAAGGAGTAGGCACATCTCCCTCTCTCTCTGCTGTTTGAGGCTAACAGTTTTTTTTGTTTGGCCCCAGAGCATCCTGGCCAGGGCCATTAGGAGAAGGGAGTGCCGAGGCACCAGTGAGCCGCTGGGCGCCTGCGACCAGTGTGGGGCATGTTTGGAAGCTTCAGAGGCACCCTACAGCCAGTGTGGGGGTGCAGAGAAGCTTCTGGAATGCCTACAGTCAGATCTGATCAGGCTATAAAAAACGGTATTCTTGTCAAGACTCTGCCCTTTGTCACAGATCTCTTGGAGCATGAGCCAGATGCTGCCACCAAGACACCCCCCTGGGACAGAGACTCCACTTGCCTTGCCACCACATGTGTGAGTAAAATTAACCCTCACAGGATTGCAAGTGTATCTACTTTCCGTGCACATTTGCACGCGTACTTTCCGTGCTCAATACGAGCACGTGAATAAATTATTTCCTTGCACAATCGTGAGTGTATTTTCCTCCCGTGCTTCCACAAAAGCATATGTAACTTTCTGTGCACATTTGCATGTGTACTTTCTGTGCTCAATATGAGCATGTGTATAAGTTATTTCCTCACACAATCGCAAGTGTATTTTCCTCCCGTGCTTCCACATAAGCACATGTAATATTCTGTGCACATTTGCACATGTATTTCTCCTCGCAGGATTGTGAGTGTATTATAAATTTACACTCGCAGGATTGTGAGTGTACACCTTCCGTACTCAATACGAGTACGCATATCCCTTTAAAATAATCCCACACCATGTACAAGCAAGTGTGTACTCCTCCTGGACTCAGGGATGGCTCCGGCATTGTTGTGGTGAAGCCATGTGCATGCACACTGTGGAACTCCTGTTATATTAGTTGTTGCCCCTTAATAATTTTTCTCAACTGATATTTGAACCTGTATTCAAGTTACTTTTCGGAGTGCTAAAACCCTGTTTCTCACCGATTTAATAAAAGTTGTTTTGGACCCTATTGTCCCTTAAACTAACCTCGGGGTGCCTCCATGACACTCTGCTATAGAGATTGACATAGCTAAGCTGGAGTTACTAGACATTTTGAATAGTTACTTCCCTCAACATCACTTATCATCCTTATCAATCTTGGCCATTTAAAAATATTTATATGGTTGTGCTAGTTAATTAAGGGAGAATTTTTAATTGCTCATACTGCTGTAGTAATATACGTACATGTGTTATAGATGATATAACATCCATAACACATATATAAGTCAGAGTGATAGGAAGTTCAGAATACACCTACATTTTGAGGAAAGTATTATTAGAGTATGAAGTTATAGAAGAATATATATAGCATAAGAATTTACACAGCACATCCAGCAGATATGTTTGCATGAGCATTAATTGTTTTAATATTTTCCTGTAATAAACACCCAAATATTTTAAATATGCATAAAATACATTAAAAAATAAAACTAAAAGATAAAATTTCTGGTATATTCTCCACACATTTTTCCAGTCCTTCTGAAAATTATTTCCCAAACCATTTTGATTATTATCCATGTGCACCTTCTGCAAAGAACTGATAAGTGATGGGGTGACCAAATAGCCTGTTAATGAGCCCTTCCCCCAGTGGAACTTCGAGTCTTATTCAGAAGGGTCACTGCCAGCTAAGAATTGAATTATTAAGTATGGTAATTAACCCAGCCATAAGCACCTACTTTTAACATTTTGAACTTGGAGATTGCCATATAGACTTGAATAAGTTGTACATCATTCCTAGTTTGCAGTGGAAAATTAATTATTAATTAATTATTATGGGATAGTAAGATATTTCATTTAGACAATGAGTTGATACTTTGGTATTTTCAGTAACTCCAAGAAACTTCTCTGTTTTTCATTTATTAATCAAAGAAAGAGAAGAGTAAGTTGGATTTTCTTTTCAGTCTTTCCTTGAGCAACATATTCTAAACAGTTGTTGTTACCTGAAAATGTTCAAGTTGAAATTTAGCACGTGTAGTTGTTTGTGTGTGCATACATTTTTCAGATTTACCAACATCCTGTGTTTCATGGAAGAAGCAGTAATTATACGCCAGATGCTTAATTTCCTTAGATTTTTGGTCTAGTTTGTAATTCCCGAAGTAGCTGAAAACAAAGTTTCAGTTTTCTCACCCGTGCTGTTGTTCTCCAGGGTGTGTAAATCCTGCAAGACTGATGTAAACATTGAGTAACCGGACTGGTAAATTTATAGAATTAAGAATATTTAGATATTTATTAATTGTTAATTCTGGAAGATGTACTTTCAGTCTTGAAATAAATTCTTGAGTCTACTGATGCATGCAGTTATGTTCTCTTCTTTGTGAGCTCAATCTCTTTTGTACATGTCTAGCAATTAATTAATTCATTTGGACAATTTAAGAAATTCTAGAGGAAAAGCATTAGAGATTTTGAAGAATATATTCCATTAACTGTTGTATAGGACACTGATTTCCTTGGGGTTCTTACAAAGATTAATTAGTTAATGTGCTTTGGAGATCTACAGTTGTTATTTAAATACTGACTTCTAATTATTACTACATTTCAATAAAATATTATCGGGAAATGTATTCTTTCACCTGTATTTTTTTTGCTTTAGTTAGACTTCCAAGGACAGAAAAATAAATCATGCAGACTACATTTCAAATTGTCATTCTATGGATAAACATAATTAACTTTGATTTAGAAAATAGGGTATCTGAGAGAAATAACAAATTCCTATATACATCTATTGTAACTAACCATTGATAAATACTGATGTAAGATCCCCCCGAGCCTTCTCTTCTCCAGGTTGAACAGTCTCAGTCTTCGCTCACAGGAGAGATGTTGCAGTCCATCATCTTCATGGACCTTTGTTGGACTCTTTCCACTATATATGATAGCAGTTTATCAAGTTGATCAAGTATGTCTTCCCCCTGGTGCATTCTTACTTATTAATACTGATGATGTTCTTGTTTTTCATATGCCTGAAAATGGTTTCCAGGATTAGCTGCTCCATTGCCTTCCCAGGGACTGAGGTGAGGTAAACTGGTCTGCAGTTCCCTGGATCGTCCTTCTTGCCCTTCTTGAAGACTGAAGTGACATTTGCTTTCCTCCAGTCTTTGGGCACTTCTGCCAGTCATCATGATTGATCAAAGGTTGTCAAATTTGCTTCATAATGGCATCAGCCAGTTACCTCTGCACTTCTTGATGCCTCTGATCAGACCGCATGGAGTTGTGTATGTCCACTTAGCTTAAGTATTCCCTGACTGATCCTCTTCTACCAAAGGCATGTCTCCCTTGCTCCAGATATTCCCCCTGGTCTCTGGGATTCCTGAAGGCCAGCCTCACAACTAAAAACTTAGGTAAAGAAGGTACTCAGTACCTCAGCCTTTTCCATATGCTGTATAACTAGGTCCCTTGACTCACTCAGCACTGTGCCCACATTTTCCCTAGCCTTCCTTTTGTCACCTATGTACTTAGGGAAGTCCTTCTTGCTGTCTGACATCCCTGATCAGATTCAATTCCATCTGGGCTTTGGCCTTCCTCACCTTATCCCTGCATGCTCAGAGAAATTCTTTATATTCCTCTCAGGTTTTCTGTCCTTGCCTCCATGCTCTGCTATCCTTCATTTTTGTGTTTGAGTTTGGCCAGGACCTCCTCATTCATTCCTGCAGGTCTTCTGGCATTTCTGTCTGACTTCCTGCTTGGTGGTGTGGACTGCTTCTCAGCTTGAGGAGGTGATCCTTGCATATCAATCAGCTTTCTTGGGCCTCTCTTTCCTCCAGAGCCCTGTCCCACAGAACTCTTTCAAACAAATCACTGAAGAGGCCAAAGTCTGCTCTTCTGAAGTTCAGAGTTGTGGTCATGTTTTTTTAGCCTACTCCCCCTTCCTCAGGATCCTGAACTCCACCATCTCATGAACATGGCAGCCAAAGCTGCCTTTGACCTTCACATCTCCAACAAGGTCCATGTTATCGTTGAGTATGAGGTCCCACAGAGCACCTCTCCTCATTGGTTTCTCTAATACTGCAAGGTAGAAGCTGTCATTGATGCAACCCAGATAGTGGAGTGCACTGCCATGATGGACACTTAAAATCAGAAAGGAAAATTCACAGAGTTCAGTCTAGACATGGACATTTCTCTGCACATCAGCAGCACTGAAAGACAAATGTTATCCCAAGGTAAAATCAGAGAGGCAGGAATTCTTGGACTGGGATGAATTCTAGGGAGCTGCCTATGTTAGAGAACTGTAAATTCATGATTATTTCATTTGGTCTGGTCTGGCTAATTAAGCATAAATAAGGATGAGACTTGACTCCATCTTTTCTAAAACTTCTTCCAGCAAAATTAAGAATGTTAAAGTGACTTTAGAACTAGAACAAACTTTGTTTGGAAACAAAGGCACAGATTCAAAGTCTGAAAGTGATTTCATGTCCTGAGACAGAGAAAAGAACAATGCAATAGCCTAGAAATCTGGGGTCGATCAGTTGTGCAGGTTGCTTTTGTTAAAATCCTTGCTCTCAAATCAAACAGAAAGTAGTTTTCATTTTCAATATCTGTATTTGGAAAATGTCCTGCACTCTATGAAGTATGTTTGTTTGTGTTTACGTCGATTTCTGCTCCCGACTTTCCCCTGTTTTGTGTTAACTCCATCCCTCATTATCATAGTCATTATTGCCCAAGGTCCACATCCCCCAGATGTGAAGTTGTTATGGTTTTGAGTCTTCTCAGGTAAAGGAGAGAAGTCACATATTAGGTGAATGCTCAGTGGAAGAAAGAGGGACATTATAAACCAAAAGGCAAAAAATACTTGGCAAAGTTGACTCAAATTAACGAAATAGGGATGACCCTATTCTGAGAAAATGAAAGGTTTCCTCAAAAACTGGTTTTGTCCATTTTCGCTGAAGATGAGGTTTTTTGCCTTGGATAGATGACATAATGCCATTAGACTTGCAAAGCATATACCCGTGGCCAGTGTTCTAAACATCTTTCTGTATCAGAAATGAACTACAGCAAATATGAATAGCTTTAATAAAAATTACCAGATATCTGTTTGGGAATTGTACTGTTAAAGCCACTTCTTTAAAAATCCCACCACTGAAAAAAATTATAAAATCACTATGGCAACTGGATGCTGTGTTCTGCATGGAAAGTTACAGAAGTGTATGAGGATTAGCATGAAAGGTAGATACATTGATATACTATTATATATTGTCCTCGTAGTATCAGAGCTATAGATACAACACAAAAGTTCAGCCAGCTCACTGTTATACAAGTTCTTGCAACAGTTGTTAACTATACGGACTTAGAAACCTTGTATGATATTAACCCAATTCTACCCTCTCCAATTTTTTTTTTTAGCGAACAGTAATTTCAGCCTTAACAACCATCTCTCCTTCATGGAAAGATCCATTGGTCTGCATAGAAAATAAAACCAACATTGCATATTTGATTCTGAATACAGAGATGTAGACACATAGGATAAACGATCATATCACAGAAAAAAAACCCAAAAAACAAAAAACAAAACAAAAAAAAATTATAGGGTTAAACAAGGATGGGAAAACTTACTTGTGTTAATTACAGGCATATCACAGTGTCACAGTATCACAGTATGTTTGGGATTGGAAGGGACCTCAGAAGATCATCTAGTCCAATCCCCCTACCAGAGCAGGAATGCCTAGATGAGGTCACACAGGAACACGTCCAGGTGGGTTTTGAATATCTTCAGGGAAGGAGACTCCACAACCTCCCTGGGCAGGCTGTTCCAGTGCTCTGTCACCCTCACTGAGAAGAAGTTTCTTCTCAAATTTAAGTGGAACCTCTTGTGCTCCAGTTTGATCTCCTTACCCCTTATCCTATCATTGTTTGCCACCGAGAAGAGCCTGGCTCCATCCTCATGGCACTCACCTTTTATATACTTATAGACATTAATAAGGTCCCCCCTTAGTCTCCTCTTCTCCAAACTAAAGAGACCCAGCTCCCTCAGCCTTTCTTCATAAGGGAGGTGCTCCACTCCCTTAGTCATCTTTGTTGCCCTACGCTGGACCCTCTCCAGCAGTTGCCTGTCCTTCTTGAACTGAGGGGCTCAGAACTGGACACAATACTCCAGATGGGGTCTCACCAGGGCGGAGTAGAGGGGAAGGAGAACCTGTCTCGATCTACTAACCACTCCCTTTTAATACACCCCAGGATGCCATTTGCCTTCTTGGCCACAAGGGCACAGTGCTGGCTCATGGTCATCCTGTTGTCCACCAGGACCCCCAGGTCCCTTTCCCATACACTGCTCTCTAATAGGTCATTCCCCAGCCTATACTGGAACCTGGGTTGTTCCTGCCCAGATGCAGGACTCTACACTTTCCCTTGTTAAATTTCATTAGGTTATTCCCGGCCCAACTCTCCAGCCTGTCCAGATCTCGCTGGATGTCAGCACAACCTTCTGGTGTGTCAGCCACTCCTCCCAGCTTAGTGTCATCAGTAAACTTGCTGATAGTACACTCTATTCCCTCGTCTAAATCGTTAATGAATACATTGAATAATATTGGCCCCAGTACTGACCCCTGGGGCACTCCACTAGATACTGGCCTCCAACTAGACTCTGCACCATTGATTACCACTCTCTGGCTTCTCTCCTTAAGCCAGCTGGCAACCCACCTCACTACTCTATTGTCTAGACCACACCTCCTCATCTTAGCAACTAGGATGCTATGGGAAACTGTGTCAAACGCTTTGCTGAAGTCAAGGTAGACTACATCCACCACTCTGCCATCATCCATCCACCTTGTTACATTCTCATAAAAGGCTATGAGGTTGGTCAAGCATGACTTACCCTTAGTAAAGCCATGCTGACTGCCGCTAATAATCCTCCTATCCTTGATAAGCCTTGAGATGTCAACAAGGACAAGCTGTTCCATTACTTTCCCAGGGACGGAGGTGAGGCTGACTGGTCTATAATTACCCGGGTCCTCCTTCTTGCCCTTTTTGAAGACTGGAGTGACATTTGCTTTCCTTCAGTCCTTGGGCACCTCTCCCATTTCCCAAGACTTGGCAAAGATGATGGAGAGTGGTCTAGCAATGACTTCAGCCAGCTCCCTCAGCACCCACAGGTGCATCTCATCTGGACCCATGGATTTATGGATGTCCAGACTACTTAATTGCTCCCTAATCCAGTCCTCAAACTCCTCCATTGACCTGACTTCATCCGGGGTCTCAGGGGTACAGGGCTCCCCAGGACAGCCTCCAGCAGAGTAGACAGAGACAAAGAAGGCATTCAGTAATTCTGCCTTCTCTGTATCTTCTGCCACCAGGACACTCAACCCCATTCATCAGTGGGCCTACATTGCCTCTGGTATTAGTTTTATCTGCTATGTATTTGAAAAAGTTCTTTTTGATACCCTTGACCCCTCTCGCCAGCTGTAATTCTAAGGAGGCCTTGGCTATCCTAGCTGCCTTCCTACATCCTCTAACAGCAGCCTTATATTCTTCCCAAGTGGCCAGCCCCTGCTTCCATGACCTGTAAACTCTCCTCTTCTACTTGAGCATACCCAACAGATCCCTATTCAATCACGCAGGCCTCCTGGCTCCCTTCCTTGACTTCCTGCGTGTGGGGATGCTCTGATCCTGAGCTTGGAAGAAGCAATCCCTCAATGCCACCCAGCTCTCTTGGGCCCCTTTTCCTTCAAGCAGTCTTGCCCATGGGATTTCCCCCAGCAATTGCTTGAAAAGGCCAAAGTCAGCTCTGCTAAAGTCCAGGGTTGCAATTCTACTTATTGCCCTGGTCCTACCACACAAGATGCTGAACTCCACCATCTCGTGGTCCCTGCAACCCAGACAGCCCTCAACCTTTACCACTTCGACCAGACCCTCATTGTTAGTGAGGATGAGATCCAGCAGCTTTCCTTTCCTGCTCGGCTCCTCCTCCATTTGCATGAGGAAGTTCTCATCAACGCACTGGAGGAACCTCCTGGACTGTCGCTGGCTGGCTGAATGGTCCTTCCAACAAACATCATGGAAGTTAAAATCCCCCACAACAACCAGGGCCTGAAACTGTGAGGCCACTCTCAGCTGCCCACAGAAGGCCTCATGCACTTCCTCAGCCTGATCTGGTGGCCTGTAACAGACGCCCACAACAGTGTCACCCCTGCCAGCCTGCCCCTTGATCCTGACCCATACACTCTCAACCCGCTCCTCATCCACTCCTGGGCAGAATTTAGTACATTGTAGTTGCTCTCTCACATAGAGAGCAACTCCACCACCATGTCTGGCCGGCCTGTCTTTCCTGAAAAGGGCATAGCCATCCATGACCACATTCCAGTCATGTGAGCTGTTCCACCATGTTTCTGTAATTGCCACCAGATCATAATCTCCCGACCGAACGCAGGATTCTAACTCCTCCTGCTTATTCCCCATGCTGCATGCATTGGTGTACAGCCATTTCAGGGAGCATGCCGAGCACACCAATTTCTCCCTAGGGGTACAGGAGGCCACCTGGTCCTCATATGTTCTAGAATGCTGCCCCACTGGGACAAGCCCATCGCCCTTCAAACCTAGTTTAAAGCTCTCCAAATGAGCCCAGCTAATTCCTGTCCCAGCCTCCTTTTGCCTCTGCGAGATAAGCCTTTCCCGCATATCACTGTCTGGACTGGAGTCTTATAAATCCAGCCATTATCAAAAAATACAAAGCCCTGCCTGTAGCACCAGCCTTGGAGCCAATCATTTACAGTCTGAATTTTCCTGTTCCATCCCACATCGCCATTCGAAGATGAAAGGAGTGAAGAGAAGATCACTTGAGCCCCAGAGTCCTTCACCATCCTTTCCAAGGCCTTGAAATCTTTCTTCATTCCACTCAGACTACGGGAAGCAGCTTCCTCCCCGTCTGTCTGGAAGACCAGCAGCGGGTAGTAGTCTGTTAGGTGCACCAGTCTGGGGAGCTCTCTAGTGATATCTTTGATCCAGGCACCAGGTAGACTGCAAACTTCCCTATGATGAAGGTCAACCCTGCATATTTGGCCATCTGTTCCTCTCAGGAGGGAATTTCCTATTACAATTACCCTTCTTTCCTTCTTATTGGAGGCAGTCTTGAGTTGTGGAGTCAACTGCCTCTTCCTAAGTGACCTTGCAGGCAGGTCTGGCACCACCTTCTCACCTACCTCTTCTTCAAGGTCCAGGGCCTCAAACCTGTTATGTAGGGGCACCTGGGGAAGCAAAGCAGGTGGGGAGGAGGGCTGCCCGTGACGCCGAACTGGAATATGCTTCCACCCCTCATCGTCTTTTCGGTCCCCTACCTCTGCCCCACAGTGATGGGGTAGAGGCTGTTTCGGGACTTCCCCTTTGCCCGAGGGGTCAGGGGGTCCATCTCCTTTTGGCGGGTACCTCCCTGGGGCCTTTCCGACTGGCACGTCAGGGTGTTACTCCACCAGTCGATCTCCTTTTCGCACTCCCTGATGGTCCTTAATCTCTCGACCTCCTCCTTAAGTTTCACCACCATGCTGAGCAGATCTTGCACCTGCTCACACCTCATGCAGGTGGAATGCCGGTCTCCCTCCCATGGCAGCAGCAGGCTCTGGCACTCCCTGCAGCTGGAGACCTGAACAGCCACATATGGAGGAAAATCTCTAAGGTTTTGTTTGATTTTAAAATATAGCAACTGATGCTCTTGCTATTATTTGCCCTTCATTTCCTTATTTGTGTGTTTATGATTTTTATCACCCATAATGCTTTCCAGTAAAAAAACACAAAAACCCCAGAAACTCCAAGAAAACACAAGAACCCACTCTGTTTTTAAAAGAGGACTACTTTGTAATTCTAATGGGCTTTTCCTTTTTCTTAGTTTAGGTACTTTTTTTGCACTGGAAAACTTTCTGATTTGGGAGTTTTGTCCAGGAGCAGTGTTCCATGGAAACAGGTTGATGGTCAAAAGCACAATGTGCCCAGGAACTGACTAAGAGCCATGGACCAGCACCTGAAGAGAGAGCAATATCTGAAGCTGCTGGAAAGTTGTACCAGAATATTAAATGAGCTGATCACCCTAGTGGCCTAATAAACTGAACTTAGCAGTGTCACATTATGTGAGTATATCACTTGCTTTTCTACTGAGAGTTTATTCTGCTATAGTTGTAATTGCCTTGTTCATATTTGTCTAATACAACACTTGAAATGTTTGCTTTTGACTACAGGCTATGAAGACCATGAAATACTTGTACTTAGCTCTCAGAAACCAGGTCCTTGTTTACTGCAGGGTTCTCTGTGCCAAATGCAATCTTAACTACGTCACAGTGAGTTTAAGGCACTTTAGAGATAGTACTCAGATATTAAACAATGATCTAAAATACAGGGTGTTTCAAAAAGATGGACACAATTTGAAATCACTGTGCTTTGAAATTGGGTCCCTCTTTTTGAAACACCCTGTAGACCATCTAGAAATAAGAATGGAAGACAGTAGAGAGGCTCCCCAGATCACTTCGCAAACTGAAAGGGATCACTGCCTAGGAATATGGGAGAGACTAGGTAATGTAGGGGAAGAGCATTTGAGGATTGCACAGGAACTTTTAATTGGATATTTAGAGGAGGAGCTAAAGGTAAAGAAAGGGGGAGATTAAGGTGGTTCAGAGAGGAGCAAGCATGGGAAAACAGAGTAAAGAGTGGTGGGTGGTGTGCAAGCACATGGCACATTGATGTGCTTGGTGGGCCATGCCTTGTACCTCACCAGCACTGTCCGTCCTTCCTAACTCTGTCCGGCATGAAGGTTCCCTATGCAGTGTGCATGTGTGTTTTGGTGGGAAGGCCAAGTCCAGCGGTTGCAGTGGGGCCATGGCTCAAAAGGGACCTTGCATCTGTGGTGCCATTGACTGGAGCCTGTATGGGTGTGTGTGGGTGTGTGATCACTATCAAGGATCAAGTCAGACAAGTGGCAAGTGGGTGAAGTGGCCTTGAAGCAAAGATGTGTGAGAATGTATCTGTGAGCATGACCACAGAAGGAACTGGCTATCAGAGGGATGGTGGGATCCTGACCAGATGCTGGAAAGACTGCAGGGTCTGCAGGAATGTATGTGCCCCAGTTTGCATCCATTTGTACATGTACTTGTGCTTTTGTACTGGAAGTAAATGGGGACAAAGTTAAATCACTTACATGTAGACACACACAGGGGAATGTGATTAAAATCTTGTATACAAGTCTATAAACACACGCATACTCATGCACAGTAATCCACGGATATTTGAATGTACTCACACATATTAACTTATAGTTTTGTGCATAGGTATGTGGAATATGTGTGGAGGTACACCTATAAAATTTCCCTCTCGAGTTAAGTGAATTACTCATTTTAGTGCATTAGCATTCCTCAATGGCTGATTACTTGAAACTCGAAAAATCTGTCCTCACTCTCGTTTTCGTGGAGTTAGTTCATCATGAGATGTCTCTCCACCTCAGAAGCATTCTGAGATTCTGAGTCACAGCCCACTGCAATCCAGGAGAGCTCACAGGGCCTCATTTTAGGATCGCTATTTCTACTGCCATGAAATTGTTGACTTTAGTCATGATTTTTCCACTGTAGTCACTCTTAGGATGAGGTAATATTCTGGCAGCATCCAGAACTCTCCAGATCGTATAGATCTGGTACAATTTCACTTGGGCTAAGTCACAGGCAGCAGATGAACCCAACTTCCAAAAGTGACTGATGGTTGCTTCCTTTCCCAGGCAGAAAGGGGGTCTGTTCCCATATGGCAGGCATGCCAAGAGCACAGAGCCTTTGTGTCTTGACTCACCATACTTGTGTCTCAGTTTCCCCAACTTCACTGCACTTACACAATGGGGAACTGCTCTTGGCAGAGCTACAGCACATAGAAGGGAGCCTCAGAGCTCTGTCTTACTGCACGCGCACAATGAGAACTGTTTTCCCAAAAATCATACCCGAATGCCCTGGCATCCATGTACCGGATTGGCCCAGGAGAGTGGGGAGGTTGTAACCACCACAGTAAAGGGTGTCTGTACCAGCAGCTGGAGTAGGAATACAGCCTCAGAGGCTCCCAGGTGCCAGCAACTGGGGAGACTGGATTCCAAGGGCAGCTGTGTCACAGATGAGTGATTTCGGGTCCTGTCTGCTGCAGAATAATGTTTAGATCACTTAAAGAAAAGTGCAGCTTAACAGAGTTTGATGTCAAGGTTCACCCTATCACTGCATTGAGGAAATATGCCAAGCAGAATCGGGTGAAAGCTGTTTAGAGTGATTTCTATGGGGACAGGAGATGCAAAAAGGCAGAGGGAAGCCCTCCTGTTGACTCCTGAGCTTCAGAATAAATCCCCTTGCTTTCTAAACTCCTTCTCAGAGAGGAATCCAGGTACAGCTGAATCCAAACTTCGCTCCAGACTTTGTTAATGGTTCAAGTCTAAGAGACAGAGAGGTTAAGGGAAAGCTAGTAAGGGATTATATGTATTTATGGCTAAAGGGTTGTATGTGCACACCCAATTCTTTACATCACTTGGCTGGGATTTCAAAGTTTCACCATTCCGCATTCAGCCTGCTCACCTCCCCTCCTGGGGCCTGGTGGCAGGTCAATCCAAAGTCTGGTCTCTCAGAACAAGCTCTCAGGGATCAAAGTTAATAGACATAAATCATCTAATGGAGTAGTACAGCAGCAGGGCTCTCTTGAGCTGAAGCCTTCACAGAGGTCCCAGCCAACCATAGAAATCCCTGGGTTTTTATACCTTAACAGGCTCTTCACCTGCCCCTAATACCAAGACTCAGTCAAACAGCAAAATCTGAGTCTGGGGTCTTCTTGCTTCTCATTGGTCCCTTTTCATTGACCTCAGATAGGCATTTGTTTTGTTTCCCTTTAGGTATTGTTCACAGTCCATAGCCATGACTGATTAGGGTTCATTTGCTGCTCTGCTTCCTTGTGGGTTTCCTAAAAGGAGTTCTTGGCCCAGCTGCAGCTCAGGCTTTTACCTCCTTTGGAGTTTGTACGAAACTGCTGCTGATTTGGCTGGGGATGGTCAAGTGCATCTGCCACAAGCGAGTAGGCAGGCTGTATGTCTGAGCCCAGCTGCTGCAGGGATACATCTTGCACATGTGGTGGACCTTCACCTGGGTTGGCCAAAGAGACAATGAGGCAGTTGGTACTGATCATGAGTGAGTGAATGAGGTTTTCTATCTGTGTGACTCTGTGTGGTGGGCCATGTGTATATGTGTTGTCCATATGTGTTTCTGCATGTGCCTGTTGAGGATTATCTGCAGTAAACTCGCCTCCATTGACTTTCTGGATTCAGCAGCATTTAACAAAATAAAAGAAAATTCAATGTTATTTACTTCACTAAAGCCACTGTAGGGTCAACTGGTTCAAAAGTATGGTAACTCTGACACTTTCAACACAAATGTTACTCTGTTTTTAACTTTACCTGACCATTTTCTAGCCATTTCTTGATGACAGAAATTCACACTGGGACATACAAAATACTCTTAAGTCTTTATTTCTCTTTTCAGTGTTTCCACCCTCAACATCTTTCAGAGCTGCAGTATAAATACAGTTCATTTCTAGAACTTACTGATGGGTCTGACTAGAGCTGGTTCCAGGGATGAGGGGTGACACTGAGTGTGATGCAGCAAGGACAGCTGAAGGGTATCATAGAATCATTTTGGTTGGAGGAGACCCTCAAGATGACAGAGTCCAACCATTAACCCAACCCTGGCACTAACCCGTGTCCCTGAGAACCTCATCTCTGCATCTGTTCCCTCCAGGGATGGTGACTCAATGACTTCCCTGGGCAGCCTATTGCAGTGCCTGACAACTCCTTCCAGGAAGAAATATTCCCTAATATCCAATATAAACATCCTCTGGTGCAACCTGAAGCCATTTCCTCTTGTCTTGTTGGTTGTTACTTGGGAAAAGAGACCAATGCCTGCCATGCTGCAACCTCCTTTCAGACAGTTGCAGAGAGTGAGAAGGTCTCCCCTCAGCCTCCTTTTCTCTAGGATGAACCCCCCAGGGTGAAGAACCTTTTCCTCATGTCCAACTGACCCTCCTCTGGCACATCTTCCTGCCATTCCCTCGGGCCCTGCCATTGGTTGCCAGAAAGAAGAGATCAGCGCCTGTCCCTCCTGCTCCTCTTGTGAGTACCATGGTGAAGTCTCCCCTCAGTCTCCTCTGCTCCAGGCTGAACAAACCCAGTGACTTCAGCTGCTCTGATCAAGAAAGGTTAAGGTCAAGCCAGTAAGTTAAACCAGGGTCAGGGAGGTAGAGGCAACGAAAGTGTAGCTCAAACAAAGGCCATGGGCAAAGCCCGAGCTTAAATGCAGCTGTTACGAAAGTGGGAGACATCCTAGTAAAGCTTCTCATGGTTCTTTCTCACATGACTTCTTTCAGAGAAGTCTCATCTGAGGTCAACAAGCTTCAGCATCTCAGAGCTGGCCTTGAGCACATGCTGCTACACCCCCAGGAGAGGAGGCAGAGGCTTGAAGAGCCCCTCAGTGACCCCAGGCCTTCAGCTTTGCATTCTTACATTTGCTGCCCCAATGCCTTGGTGAATGACTCAGGACTCCAAGTAAGCAGTGGTACATGTTTTTGCCCTCTCCTCTCCCATTGTCACTTTCTCAGGAAAACTGCTTCGCAATGGCCAAGGCTTAACACATGCCCTCCACTATTTTAGCTTCTATTTAATGGACTTCAATGACAGCTTGTTTTTATCATTGTATTTATTTCCTTTTGTCACAAACTCTTGTTGAATTTCCATTGCAAAGATTGTTCATTGACTAAAGTCTCCACTGTGAAGGCTACACAAATACATGAATAGTTAATATCTAAGGTCTTAAATGCTGTCATGGTTTAACTGTAGCGGACAGCTAACCACCATACAGCTGTCGCTCATTCCCTCCCAGTGGGATAAGGGAGACAATCAGAAGGGCTAAAGTGAGTGGATTGAGGCAGAAACAGTTTAATAGGTAAAGCAAAAACTGCATGCACAAGCAAAGAAAACCAAGGAATTCTTTCACTGCTTCCCATGGGCAGGCAGGTGTCCAGGCATCTCCAGGAATGCCAGGCTTCACCACACATAATAGTTACTTGGGAAGACAAACGCCATCACTCTGAACATCACCCGCTTCCTCCTTCCCCCCCCAGCTTTGATTGCTGAGTGTGGCACGTGGCACGGAATATCCCTTTGGTGAGTTGAGGTCAGCTGTCCCAGCTGTGTCACCTCCCCACTTCTTGTGCAACCCCAGTCTACTCACTGGTGAGGCAGTGTGAGGAACAGGAATGCTGTGATGCTGTGTAAGCTCTGCTCAGCAATAACTCAACAATAACTAAAACAACTCTGTGTTATCAAGACTGTTTAAATCACAAATCAAAAACATAGCCCCATATAAGCTACTATGGAGAAATTTAACACTATCCCAGCCAAAAAAGCACAAATGCATAGGCATTATTTTGATATACACTATCATGATGAACACAGACATGTAGTAGGAAAAGGCATTGCTAAGCAGCTGTAAAATTTGAATTCTAAGCTCAAGTGTCTACCTGGAGTATTGAAGTAAAATATGCTGGAAGTTATAGAAGATACAAAATAACAGTTACTTACGGACATTAAGTTTCAGCACTTCAAAACTATAAGAAATATCTTCAAGCTTAACCAAATACAAGAATAAAAAAATATAGTGAATCTTGGAGTCAGCTTTGGGTGATTATAGAACTGCAGAATGGTTTAAATTGGAAGGGACCTTTAAAGATTTTCTAGTACAACCACCCTGCCACAGGTAGGATGTCACAGAGGCACCCTGAGGTTGGTTTCACAGAATCACAAAATCCACTGGGTTGGAAAAGACCTCAGAGATCATTGAGTCGAACCCTTGGTCCAACTCTAGTCTGTTTACTAGATCATGCCACTAAGTGCCACGTCCAACCTCACTTTAAAAACCTCCAGGGACGGCGAGTCCACCACCTCCCTGGGCAGGCCGTTCCAATGCCTGACCACTCTCTCTGTAAAGCATTTCTTCCTAATCTCCAGCCTAAATGTCCCCTGGCAGAGTTTAAGCCCATGCCCCCTTGTCCTATTGCTGACTGCCTGGGAGAAGAGACCAATCCCCACCTGGCTATAACTTCCCTTCAGATAGTTATAGAGAGTGATGAGGTCACCTCTGAGCCTCTTCTTCTCCAGACTAAACAACCCCAGCTCCTTCAGCCTCTCCCCATAGGTCTTGTGCTCAAGTCCCTTCACCAGTCTTGTTGCTCTTCTCTGGACCCGCTCCAGCACTTCAATGTCTTTCCTGAACTGAGGGGCCCAGAACTGAACACAATACTCCAGGTTTAAGGGACAACAGGGTCCAAAACAACTTTTATTAAACCAGTGAGAAACAGGGTTTTAGCACTCCAAAAGTGACTTGAATACAGGTTCGGATATCAGTTGAGGAAAATTATTAAGGGGCAGCAACTAATACAACAGGCGGTCCACAGTGTGCATGCACATGGCTTCACCAAATCAATGCCAGAGCCACCTCTGAGTCCGGGAGGAGTACACGGTTCGGGATTATTTTTAAAGAGATACACGTACTCATATTGAGTATGGAAAGTTAGTACACTCGCGATTCTGCGAGGGTTAATACATGTGCATATGTGCACAGAATATTACACATGCTTATGTGGAAGCATGGAAGAAAAATACACTCGCGATTGTGCGAGGAAATGATTAATACATGTGATTGTATTGAGCATGGAAAGTTACATGTGCAAATGTGCACGAAAAGTACACGTGCTTGTATTAAGCATGGAAAGTACGTGTGCAAATGTGCACGGAAAGTTACATGTGCTTATGTGGAAGCACAGGAGAAAAATACACTCGCGATTGTGCAAGGATTAATTTATACACGTGCTCATATTGAGCACAGAAACTTATATGTGCATATGTGCACGGAAAGTATAAATATACTCGCAATCCTGCGAGAAGTTTTACTCACACCTGTGGCAGCAAGGCAAGCGCAGTCTCCATCCCGGGGAGGGGGCCTCTCGGCGGCAGCATCTTGCTCATGCTCCAAGAGCCGCGACAATGGATGGAGTCTCGACGAGAATCCTGTTCTTTTATTGGCTGATCAGATATGACTGTAGGCATTCTTGAAGCTTCTCTGCACCCCCACACTGGCTGTGGGTGCCCCTGAAGCTTCCAAACATCCCCACACTGGCCGCGGGTGCCCAGTGGCTCACTGGCGCCTGGGCACTCCCTTCTCCTAATGGCCCTGGCCAGGGTGCTCTGGGGCCAAACAAAAGAAGCCGTTAGCCTCAAGTAGCAGAGAGAGAGAGGGAGATGTGCCTACTCCTTCCATACTGAAGGAGGGAGGGGGAGACAGGGGAGGTTGCATCCTGCCACATAGGGACATCTTGATCAAGGTTAGGTTGCTCAAAGCTCTGTCCAACCTGACCTTGAACACTTCCAAAGATGGGGCATCAGCAAGTTCTCTGGGCAAAAACCTTTTCCAGTGTCTCACCACCCTCAAAATAAAAAATGTGTTCCTTATGTCCAAACTAGATCTTTTCCCTTTCAGGCCTTGTCGTGTCATTACAGACCCTGGTAAAAAATCTTTCTCTGTCTTTCCTATAAACCCCCTTTATATATCAAAAGGCCACCACAAGGTCTCCCTGGAGCCTTCTCTTCTCCAGGTTAAAAAACCCCACATTCTTTAAGTCTTTCTTAAGAAGAGAGTTGTTCCAGCCCTCTGATCATTTTTGTGGCTCTCCTCTGGACCTACTCTAACAGATCCATGCCTTTCTTACACTAGGGAGCCCAGAGCTGGACACAGAAGTCCAGGTAGGGTCTTAGGAGAGCAGAGCAGAGGGGCAGAATCACCTCCCTCCACCTGCTGGCCACGCTTCTTTAGATGCAACCCAGGATACAATTTACCTTCTGGACTGCAAGTGCACAGTGTCAGCTTATACTCAATTTTTCATCCACCAGTACCCTCTAGTCCTTCTTTGCAGGGCTGCTCTCATTCCATTCAGTCTCGTCCCTCAGTCTGCAGTGATCCTGGAGATTGCCATGACCCAGGTGTAGGACCTTGCAATGGGCATTGTTGAACATGAGATTCATGCATGCCTACTCCTCAAGCCTGCCAAGTTCCCTCTGGATGGCATCCCTTCCCTCTGTCGAATCAGCTACATCACTCAGTTTGGTGTCATTTGTGTACTGTTTGGTACATTTTCTTTTTTCTTTTTTTTCTGACCAATATATCTGTAGAGAGCCTTCTTATTACTTTTCCTCTTCCTTGCCAAATTCAGCTCTAACCTACCCTTAGCTTTCTTGGTGCCGTCCCTACACACCTGGGGAAGTGTCCCTGTATTCTTCCTAGGATATGTGTCCTGGCTTCTACTCCCTAAGCATTTTCATTCTTATGTTTTAATTTGACCAGGAGATATTCATACCTTCCTTGCCTGATTTCTTACACACAGGAATCAAGACCACTTCTGCTCTAAGAAAAAGTCCTCAAAGAACTGACAGCTGCAGTTTTGCTCCTTTACCCCTGAGGGCAGGTTCTCAGTGGGTACCAGCCATTAGTTCCATAAACAACTGAAAGTTTGCTCTCCTAAAATTCAGGGTCCTGATATAGCTCTTGATATAAGATCTTGAAATACCTCTCACTTTTGGATATAGTACTAAAAAAAAAGATGCAGTGGCCATTCAAAATAGTTGTATTTAAGCAGGCCAAAATATTAGATGCCTGTAAGTAACTTATATCACATAATTCAGACATGAAAGGCATATATGGTATATTCCAGAAGTCAGAATGGCAAGATTTCAGAAAGAGAAAAGGAAGGAAGGAAGGAAGGAAGGAAGGAAGGAAGGAAGGAAGGAAGGAAGGAAGGAAGGAAGGAAGGAAAGGTTTCCATTATATATTTTTTTTTTCTTTTGAAGAATGTTTGAAGTTCTGAACAAAGAAAATTTGAGGACTTGTGAGCTCTAAAAATGCTTGCTTTTATTTCTCACTTAGTGTGTCAGGCAACAATTGCTCTCCACACTGTGTTTTTTAAAAAGAGAAGATTAACTCTGCTTTTTGATGTTTTTGGGGGTTTTTTGTGGGGGTTTTTTTTTTTTTTTTGGTTGGTTGGTTGATTGGGCTTGGCCTGTTTTTTTCTTTTTGTTTTTTTGGGGGGTTTTTTGTTTGTTTGGTGGTGGTGGTGATGGTTGGTTGGTTTTTGGTTTTTGTTTTTTTAGAGTAGCCTGTTAAATATTAAACTTTTAGTCTGAAGGGCAATGAGAACTATTTGGATGGAATAATCCCATCTGCATTTAAAAGTAAATACATTTGAAACATTTCAACAATGGCACAGAAGTGCCATCTGAGATATTCTAATCAGTTAAAAAACTGACAGATGAATAAAAGAATAGGCAAGAAAAGGACTTTTTAAATAGCCTTTTGTATTTTACCAGTTTCTGGCATTTCGTCTACAAGGATACACAAGAAACACAGATTTAATAAAAGGCCCTGCATGCCAGTATATGTTATTTTCTGACAAATATGCTGTCACTGTGGTATTGCTATAATGCAGTTTTCTCCCTTTTATTTTTTTATATATTTTTTTTTAATTACTTTTAACTGGCTATAAGAGAAGTTCTAACTAAAAAATAGGGTTAGTTATGTGGATCTCACATTAAACAACCTTGTCCGTCAACCATAATGGCTATCAGACAAGCAAACTGATGGTTCTATTCAAATGAATTGTAACATCGCATTTTATTATACCAATATCAGACTGTGTGTCAGCAGAAGATCTCACTACTGCATAGAAAAGAGGAGAAAATGATGAAGGAAAAAGAAAAGATGGTGTGGGGGACTGAAGCTAGACATGGAACTAGTTAGTGTAAGTCAGGAACTAGTTAGTGTAAGTCAATGATATACTGTCAACATCATGGTGATTTGTTGATACAGGCAAGGAAATGACCAAGGAAGTTGCTCAGGTAGTATATATTCATACCAACTTTAGCCCTGTTGTTCAGAAGTTTTGGGATTAAAGTACACTCTAGAAACGAAAATTATCACCCCTGGTGATAGTGATTTCTTAATGTTTGATATTAAACTGAATACGACAGTAAGAAGTAGAGGATGCTGAAAAATGGTCCAGCATTAATCACTAGGTAAACTGAAGAACAATTTTCTTTCTCAGTATCACTGATAATTCAAAAAGATGTATTCAATAACTGCTATTCTGATAGAAAATGCATGTTATCAAGTAGTAAGTGGAATACTTTCTGCTTTAATGAGCTGTGTGCTACGTAGAGATACAGATTTGAGCTCATACTTTATAACCAAGCTAAATGTCACTGTGGGAAAGTCATTGAACTTCCTGCAAATCTGAGGGGAAAAAGGTATATTTACTACTGCTTTCCCTGTAACACAACATATATTATACCCAGATCTGCATTATAATTAAGCTCCTTCCCATCTCTCAGATCCTCTTACTCAGTGCCTACCCATATCAATATTTCTGTTTTCAGATTAAATAAATTGTGTGCATGACATTAATTTTGAGAAACTTAGATATAGTTTTGATTCTAGCAGGAACTGATGAAGAACAATCATGCAAATACTTGAGGTGAGAGCCTCCAGGCCTGCTTTTATTAAAACTTTTGTTGCTGTCGTTGACATAAACTTGACAGAAACTTTCTAAGTCTGATTTTACCCCTGCTACAAGTTAGAATCTTAGTTGGCAGCTTTGGAAATCAGAAGTAATTTTCCGTAAATCCACACTCCTGTAAGTGCTCATAAGATATGCAGATGTCAAAGGGGCTGGGTTTTCTTTCTTCACACATTTTGATGTGATCTAACAGAAATTATGTCAACTTTGACAGCTGATGTGAGTCAGAGTTCAGAGAAAGCAAGTATGATATGAGTCAAGAGTGTGAGGGCTGTGGAGTGTGCAAATATGTAATCAACTACTATTCTTTGTTCTTTGCAGATTCAAATTGTGCTGCAAACACCCCTGTTTTTTTCCTGTGGGAAGCCTTTACTCTCTATTCTCACCTCTGTCCTGCATTTTTGTCTTTTCCCCCTCCTTCCAAGTGGTTACATAGAAAAAAAAATCAGTATACCATTTTCAGCAAATAAACAAAATCTCCTTGTCTGTCAAACACAATCTGCAGATCTATCGATAGTTTCTGATGAGTTTTTTGAGTTCTGCTTTAACACATAAGAGACCTTTCCAATCTGGAGTTCAGTAACTTATGACCATTATTTATCATTGGTAGCAAGTCTATGTAGTATTAATGTGAGGCCCTACAAGAGGAGGAAATCCTTTATAGTTTCTTCATTTTAAAATGAGGAAAAGAAACAAAATATATCTTGTTTGTTTGGAGTAGAATGCATGTCATCTAAACCTGCCACCTTTAAGCTAACTAGAGATTATTCTGTGATTTTTTTTTAACATTCCTGACATGAGTATTGTAGGAAAAAAACTGCCCACTAAATTCACTAACAATCATGGTTATTTTTGCAGTTTTCCAGAAATAATATCTTATGTAAAATATATCACCTGAAAAAAATATAAAACCATCCAGATTTAACACGTTAAGTAGTTCTATAAAATTACTTATGACTTATTTTGCTGACATTCAATCAGACTTTTAAAATATTATGACAAGTGAGACTGTACCATAGGCAAAAATATCTAGTTTCAGTTTTCCTGGAAACAACAGCAAGTTATGTTTTTCAGTTTCCTAATTTATTTAATAATAATAATAATAATAATAGCAATGACAACAACATCAACAAGAACAACTTAGGGGGAGGAAGGGGTAAAGAAAAAGAAAACATTCTATTGGATGTTTTCTAAAACAGATGTAATAACTAACTTGTATTTAATTTAAGCATGGCAGGTCTAAAGACAGGTAATTTATATAAAGACAGTTCTTATCCAGTGTTATTGCTAGACATGAACAAACACATTTTCAATAAATAGTTTACTTTCTTTTATCTCCTTGCTTCTGTACACAGAATATATTTAAGACATTTTTTTACTACTAACAACATTTTGTTTTTCAGATTTCATCTCTAGTTTTTAAAATGATGAGAACTTATGCCCCAGGAAAACCATATACTTAAAATAGATGTTTCAAAGAAATTCTGTCAAAAGTGAACTGTCTAGTTGTGAGTTACTACACATATCATGCAGTATAGGCATGTAGTAGTTGTGAATCATGACATCTTTGGGAAACAAGAATTGAGGAACATGGAGGTGTTTCTGGGGAATCTGAGAATTTTAAGTCCTTTTGTTTGTGTGCAAATTTGGTCTTAAAAAGGAGCCATAATTAAGGGGTTTGTGTTATTTGCTAGCTGAATAACCTGCTAAGGTTTCTGAACCCAAGAACCAGATCACAGCCAAATATATGTCAACGCTCACAATGACTCCAGTAAAGATCTTAAAGAACATTTATATTTAATAAACTTTTTAAAAGTCCAACAAAATTTCAAAGTACAACAAAATCACCCCAAATTCCCAAACATCATAATACAATCAAGAGGAGAGATGCAACATGCAGCTTGACATCTCTCATGCCTTCTGTGAGGGAAAGAGGAAAAAGAGAAGCAGGAATAGGGTCCATTTCTAATTTTTATGGCTTTACTGTATCAATACATTTCTGCTGTTTTAAAGGAAAATTAAATTATTCCCCAGCCTAATCCTCTGAAACACTGTGTACTCATTCTGTTCCTTACTCTGACTTTCAAGCATATAGTTTTTCTATTTTATTATTTATTTGTGTTATGATAGAATCCAGAGGTTCAATCAGAACCCAAAATATTATGTTATTCTCATATATTCATTTAATAGCTTCAGATCCTGGCTGCAAAATACATTTGTAGCTACTGATGAACTACAGTCAGACATAATTCTCATCTTCTTGGCCAGTACAAAATATTTTTATTTATATTATCTTTCTTACCTAATTACTACACCTGCTTATACAAGCAGAAAATGTAATGAGAAGAAGGAAAACAGGCAAAGTCCTATTTTCCAAAAATTCCACTTGAAAGATGCATTAATTTTACACAGTCAAAAATATTTGACCGGGTGAAAAAGGGCAGATATATTTTCTTCACTAGACTTGACTATTACAGTGGTTGGAACTTTGAAACTGCTCTCACCTTTGTATATTGTTCCAAGATTCAGATCTTTTTTTCCCATGTAGCTTGGATGGGGATATACCTCCTGCACATTGAAGATAGTGGGCTATGCTGTGCTAGATATTTTATATAGATGTCACTTGCCATGGGCACAGTGGAGGGTTGGAAACTTCAGTGAACTGAATCCAGTGGAACTTAGCCACAAGGGCAGCTCTCCTGTTCAATGGTTAGGCTCTCATTACACAAGTTCAGCTGTGGCTTGGTTCTGAGCACGGGTTGAAGTGATAAAAAGCTTGTCTGCAAAAGCAAAGGACAACAGACAACCCAAGTAGTCTCCCTGAGCCAGTTACTCCTATCAGAAAAGCATCAAATATTTCTAGACTGATGGACCACTATGGTCATGCACATGTCTCTTCGTTGACAGGCAGGACCGTTGACCAATGAAATGCCTCAGCGGAGAGAAGTTTCTAGACCACTGTCATAAATGACCATAAGCTGAGATTCAGCTAGGGTTGAGTTGATCTTCCTCAGAGTAGTGGTTCTGCAGTTGAAAACTCTCCTCTTTAGATCCCAGATGCCTTGTAAGGCAATTTTTCTGTGGATTGAGACATCCCCCTGCCTTATTGGTAACAAATTATATCTTCTGGGTACCCTTTTCGTGAGTGAATAGATGTGCATTTTGAATCATCATTCTGAAGTTCTGATGTCCCTTGAGTCCAAATCAGCTGTGTAGTAACTGAATTCCAAACCAGTATCCGAATCTATGTTTTATAATGTTGTCAGAGTGCTGAATAATTTTGGATAAACCCTGTTTCTAGTTGTTCTCTGCTAAACCATTCTAGTTAAAATAAGGTCTGTTTGGAGCTTATCACTGGTCTAAATTGATTTTAGGGGTGTGTCAGCAGCAATGTGTCAGCAGAGAGTGTCACACCCAGCTGCTGGATGCAGCCACACTGTACATGGGTACCTGTGGATGGCACTGGCAGACCCCACTCCACCCAATCAAGGTAACAGGGGCTGTTGTCACTATCTGCACCAAGATGCAATGTGTCACCACATACTCCCTATGGGATGCCCAAGCAAAGTACATATCACCTTGACAACAGAAATGCTGTAGTAGACAAAGAGATGACTAATGATAATAAATATGAGAACATCAACTACAAACTATCTGGTTTTAATTTGAATAAACTGTTGGCTTTGAAATAGTTTCAGTGTTTTGTCCTCATTATAGGGCTGGGAGTGGGTACATCTGGCAATATTCCTTAGTTATTACAAAAACATAGTTTGACAAAAAGAAACTTCTTTGAGATCCTGAACCTACAATTAGCTATTTTATAGGTCCACTGAACCTTGAAATACATTGGGGCATTTTTAATGCCTCTTATTTGTGATGTTGACAATTTCTCTTTGTTGGGATTCTCTTCAAGGGTTGAAGATTTTTCCTCAATACAGGTAACAAAAAGGTCTCTTTTATTCAGTCAGTCACCACAAAACTTAAAGGAACTTATCTTTGAGACCATCCCACTGTGAAATTTGGTTGTAATTGCCCAGAAATTATCAGAGATGCCCAGAGAAATAGCATATAGTCCTGGTCCAGACGACCAAAAGGGTGTGGATGGGTTTTGATAGATTAAGACCTGTTGCTGAATTAGTCAGGCTCAAAGGTATTTCAAGGCCGCTTCGAGAACAGAGTCTGCTGTGAGAAAGAGGGGCGTTCCTCAATCACCGGGGTCCTGGCGTGGCATGAATCATCGGACGTATCATCAGTGAGACTCCAGAGCACGGACAGCCCACGATACTCATTTAACGAATCCATGCTTGGAGCGTGGACGCGTGATTAGAATATAGTTACGTATATAAGGAGACCTGTTTCTGTAATAAATGGCTTAGCGTGATTCACATTGAATCGACTTGTTTTGCTTGGTCCTTTATCTCGCTCTACATCTGGTGACCCCGACGTGATACCCTGACCGGCGTACCACGGAAGATGGGGAAAAGCCTAGAGCGGCCCAGCCGGAGGCGGATCAGCTGGACTGAGAACGGGGCGGAGGCGTACGGACGTTCCGCGTTGTTGAAGAAGTCACCGTAAAAGGGTGAGCGGCTGGGAGCGGGAGGAGGGAAGAGTGAAGTTATGGGGCAAAATAAATCCTTTGAGGAAGAAGCCGTAGTTAAACTCCTCCTGCCTATTCTCTCTATGAGAGGACTTAAATAAGAAGAAAGTAACATATGTGGACTATTAATTCGGTATAGAATTAAAGGCTACCCAGGAGAAAACAAGAAGGCTTTTAAACGTTAACTTTGGGATGATAAAAGGCAGAAATTATGGAATAGGGTCAGCAATGGAGATGATAAAGAAACTAAATCACTGACGACTAAACGGAAGCTTAAAATTTCCACCTTAAAAGACTTTAAGGCTGAGCGGGCTACTATTGCCAGAATTTTTCCAGCGTTGCAGCCTGATAACAAACCTAAAAATGACTGTGAAGTTTACCCAGATCGTGTCTTTTGACCCCCTCCCCACTCCATCCCCTGTTGTGCCGGCGGCACTGATTCAGCAGTCTGGGGCGGGGGGAGGAAAATTACGGAGTGGATGGCCTCCCATACCATCACACGACCCTAAGGAGACCAAGCAGTCCAAGGAACTGGAGTCAGATAATTTGTCAAAAGAACTGTGTGAAATGTAACAGCTATAGATAGATCATTTAGGACAGAACAATGGGGATTCGTCGAGGGGGGCAGGTGTCCCACAACTCCTGGAAGAGACACTAATTGACACACTGCAACTACAGACACGATAAGTTTCTGAAATCCTGAGGCAGTCAACAGATCTTGCATATCAAGCTATGAGAGAGGTGCCAAATCATTTGCAACTATTAATCAGGATCCCAATGAGAATTACATGCAGTTTATTGACCATCTTCAAGACGCCATCAGTAAGCAGGCCGAAAACTTAGAAGCTAAGGAAGCACTAGTGTTGAGATTAGCAGTAGAGAATGCTAATGTTTGCTATCAACGTGTTATTTGCAAGTTTTCCAGTACATATTATGTGCTCCTGTGTATTGCCTCTCTGAAAATCAAGCACCTTGTCAGGAATGTGAGTTAATTGTTTTACTAGTTGTTTTTAAGTGCACCGTAAAACCTTCTCCCACTTTTCCCATTCTCGCTGCAAGCAGCCCTGTGCCTTCCTCCCCCTCCCTCCCCCCCCTTCTCAAGGTTTTTACTTGCAAGATGGGGTCAGGAATAATTGTTTTCAGTTGTGTTCCTAAAAAATCAGTATTGGGAGGTGTTTTAAAACTTAGGAAAGCACTCGGAATTATAAGGAAGGAAGATCTTGTAAAATATTGTAATTAATGGTGGCTGCAGTATAAGTTAAATGGTCGGGAAAAGTGTCCGGAAAATAGAATCTTGTTGCCATTAATGTTGTTTTTGAGGCGAGAAGATCAGGACAAAATAAATCCCTACAAGAGATCATTAAATCATTTCAGACAGTTTTACAGGCAGGGTGCTTCGAACTTCAACAAGCTGAGAGAGAGTTAACTGATAACACACAGGTCACAGAAAACTTGTTAAAGTTTGCAAGATGCTTTCCTTATTAACCTGTTTTCTTTGTGGGTATCTGTTTAAGTATGTTGCAATTTTGGTAGGTCTGTGCTATATGGTACGATAAGTTCACAGTCTGTTAAATCATGAGAATCCGTTGACTAAAAATGTGCATTTTGTGATAATTCAGAAGATCATGAGTAATTTAGTTCTTTACTGCGTGAATGTGATCGTAAAATTTTGCATGTAGTAGCTGTTATTTTTTTTTTTCTCTAGCATGCTAGCTTTATTCCAGCATTCAGACTTGCGCAACTCTGACAGGCTGTGTCTCATCTCGGTGTGCTGGATTTGGTTTTTCCGTATGCACATCATGTAAAGTATCCTGGTTTTGGAATGGCAGCTGTAGCGCACCAGATGAGACACTAAAACAAAACAAAAGAAGGCCTTGCTCAGTCCAGGTCGGCGGGTGTGGATGGGTTTCAGCGCGCAACTGACCTTTTTTGTCAGGGAGACCCAGAGGTACCTCCACCTGGCTGAGCAGTGAGCGGCCCAAAGGTGCAATATAAAAAATTGAGATGTTTTCTTAAATTGGTGTAACTGTGATCCATCTGCATATTTGAACTTGGTATATGGTTTTCATATCTGAGCTCAGTATTTTAGTTTGTATATTCATATTTGGTACCAAAAGAATCTTGTTTGGGGAGATAATTACAAAATGGGAACCGGTTCCGCTGCTAAAATTCCACCTTGCTCCCCCTTAGGATGCATCCTTACACTTTAGAGTAATTGCTTATATTGTTAGAAAAGCATTAAAATTGTTAAAATGCTATGATAGCTGTGAATTTGGAAGAGGTTGTATTTAAAAGTTGCTAGAGTATTAACTGATTTAGATTTAGGAAAATAGAATAATGGATTTATGTTTATTATACTGGTTTATACTGGTTTTTGACATCTCTAAATTGTAACAGGTAAATGGAGCTAAGGAATGTAACTATTTCTGAGCTACTTGAAATTGCATATAAAGTGTATTATGGCTGGAATGAAATGGGAAAACAAAAGACCAAAACATCCCAGGCCTATGTGCAGCTCATTGTAACTGAGGAGTTTACCAGAGCCTCCCACCTCGTACCAGCTGCGTGACCTTGACTATATCTGAACTGCAGGAAGAAGAGAACGGAAAAAAAAAAAAAAAAAAGGAGAAACCTGTTTTCCCGCTGCTAAGCAGAGAAAGGGGGGCTTTACTCCCCCCGCTCTGTCCTTTTTTTTCCCTGAAGTATTGTCATCCATTTTTGTTGTGGCACTGTGTTGTTTTTCGGCTTTGAATCAGGGGTTGTTGGTGTTTATTTTCACTTCTGTCTTGTTTCCTAGGTTTTGGCACATTTGGGAAAAAGAGCTCATAATTTTACCTCCTTGCTGAAGTCAGTCTTTTCACACTGGTCAGCTTTGGGGGGTCACAGTGTTCAGTGCTTCTCTGGGTCAGACCGGTACTGGTTTGAGTGTGGAGTGGAGCCAGATTGTTTTGATGTGGAATTCAAACTGATGTGTTTTCATATTGGGCTGTACGTCTTGCCATCTCAGATGGGGGCGAGAGGGAAGTTTTATTCCCCCTCGTGCCCCTCCCCCAAGCAATGTTACTGCTAGAGAGCTGTAATACTGCATGAAGGAGTCTGAGGGTGAAATTTAAAGGCATCACCAGTGGATCCATAGTTCTAATGAAACTGGAAAATTAAACCAAAAATTTTTTTAATAGACTTATTCTGTGGTAATTAGTTGTAAGTGACTTCTCAGTAAACTCACCATGCTAGTTGTTGAGGTCATGAGAGAGAACGAAAGAAAGGCCATTTTTTGAGAACAATGGAATGCCAAATTTGGAACAAAGTTTTAATACATGAATTCTTATAGTTGTTAGAAAGTCCTATACCTCTCTTAAGTTGAGATTTGCTAAGTAAATTGTAAGCTCAAATAACATTTTCTGAGAATTCTGTTTAGTTGCATGGCCTACAAGAAGCTGCTCGGATGGTGCAGATCTGCTGCTGCAAGTGAGAAATCTCCAAGGAAATTTCAGATGCTGTATTTCTACTACTATTAACAGCCAATGTTTCGATAAAGCAAACACTACACTGATAGATCTGAAACAGGACTTCGATCTGGTAAGGGAAAACAATATCCAATAAATATGACAGCCAAAATGGAGTTAGAAACTTTGAGGAACGAATTTATGACAACCTTACAGGCTGGCTGCATTCGATTGGACTTGCAGATTTGTCTGTTTATGGCTACAACATAGAAACAACCTGTGGCTATTGTGGGACAGTATGATGAGATTGCTAGCAAACTGATATACCAACTGTTATATACCAATTGTCACTCTGATCAAGAAAATGCAGGGAATGAATTTAAGTCTTAATAGGCCATGATCCTTTTGTCATATATGTACCATTTGTGAAATTTAATTCTGATTTTTTTTTTATTTGTAATCTATGTCTTTGTAAATTGCACTAGCTGGTTTTCTTAACAACACAGCTTTTGGCATGCCTAAATGTAAATTGCTGCAGAACCTGCAAGCCTTTAACATCAGGTCATAGGCCATACTTGTATTTGGTCTGATCCTACATACTTGCAAAGTTTTTGTTGATGGTTCTGGGAAGTCTCATAAAGCTGTAGTGGTTTGGTGTGGAGATAACAATTGGCGTCATTCTGTAAAAATTATTGAAGGTTCAACCCAATTAGCAGAACTTGGCACGGCTTTAAATTACTTAGAGCTTTTTAAGGAGGAACCTCTAAATTTGATTTGTGATTCTGAGTACGTAGTCAAGATCCAACGCACATATCTGGTTCTGAAATTTTTTGTTTGTTTGTTTGTTTTTTTAAAAAAAGGGGGGAAGTAGGGGAAACACCACAAAACCAATTGTCAAAAGCATTGTATGTGATGAAATACTTTGCAAGTATGACCCAAAACCATGCTAAATCAGAAAGAACCTACATTAGTTATGGTCAAATCACTAGTCAATTAAAAAGGCCACATCAATTGATAACCTGGAGAAAAGGTTATGTTTGTGTCATTACAGGCCAAGGATTGAAGTGGATTCAACAAAGATTCAATGGATGCAGATGGACAGGAGGGAGATAAATTGTGAGGACTGTTTCAGATGTAAACCATGGATCCTAATTCAGTGTTACAGATGCTCGCAGACCTGGTGGTCTAGAAGCCTATTAGCAAGCAGGTGGTGTACCTTCTGTGGAGAATGGCAATTTGAACAATCAGCAGGAGATCCAAAAGGGTGATATTATGATTAAATAGTCAATGCATAGATAAGGTAAAATTATGAGGTATCTCTATCACAGTAATCTAAGTTCAGCAACTGATAAAGTTTTAGAAGGGATATTAAGGTTAAGCTATTGATCTTTTAAATAGGTTAAGATAACTTTTAAGATATTAATTCAATTATTAGTATATGCTGATGATATTAAGTATGTTACCCTATAAACTGCGCAGTTATAAATCTTTTAGGAATTTAAGAGAATATATTGTATTAACTTGTCTGGTTATTTTGAATCTATTAAAATAGTGTGTTAATAAGGTTGTCATAGTAGAATTAAGGTTTTAAGAATAGGCAGGTAGTTGTTTGATCTTATTAAGTAAGGTTTAACTCCATTATATGTAATTGTAATTATGTTGTTAATCACGTGTTCTATGTTGCAGTATATTTGAAAAAATGATGCACCGTGTGGTTTAAGGGGCCTGACTAATTCAGGAAAAGAAAGGGGGAAGTGTGGATGGGTTTTGATAGATTAAGACCTGTTGCTGAATTAGTCAGGCTCAAAGGTATTTCAAGGCCGCTTCGAGAACAGAGTCTGCTGTGAGAAAGAGGGGCGTTCCTCAATCACCGGGGTCCTGGCGTGGCATGAATCATCGGACGTATCATCAGTGAGACTCCAGAGCACGGACAGCCCACGATACTCATTTAACGAATCCATGCTTGGAGCGTGGACGCGTGATTAGAATATAGTTACGTATATAAGGAGACTTGTTTCTGTAATAAATGGCTTAGCGTGATTCACATTGAATCGACTTGTTTTGCTTGGTCCTTTATCTCGCTCTACAAAAGGGCTCTATTAATTCAACTTGTTTGTACAGTATTGAGAGTATCCTCTTAAATCATCCAGACACTGAAAGTAGCCTCAGCTAAGAGACCGCAGATACAGAAGTGCTACAGGAAAATGGTGGGACAATTCAGTAGCTAGGCATATCATAAGAAGGCACTGAAGAGTTCATAGCCTTATGACTTGAGCTTTCAAATGGTGCTGTCAGATGAACTCAATAAAGCAGTTAAGAAGAAGAGAAGTCTTCCCAGAAGAGATACGATATACATATAAACTCCGGAAGAGGTGATTTCCTTAATCTTGCACAAAACATGCACTTTATTTTTACAGCTGGTCCACATTTTTGACCCCTTCAGGAACCTCTAGAGTAAGCTACCAGGGTTTTGTGACCTTTCATAAATTACTGCCCAGCTATCTGCTTGGCCCCATGAATGTCTGAAGTTCAGAAGCAGTTTTCCAGCAGTTGCCATTTTAAAACTGTCATTTAAAAACAGACACCACTTTCATCTTCTTTTCTCTTTTTCAAGCTTGGCTGTTTTGGGGTCAAACTCATATAAATTTCACAAACTTAAAGGTAAAATGCTTAAGTCTAGTATGCATAAAACTCCACCAAGAGTGAGGAATCTTGGCTTCACATTTTCTTTCCCTCAGCAGTTAATACATTTATAAATGATATAAAACATAAATTTAAACTTTAATCTGTAATGTTTTTCTTCATTGCATAATACTCTATCTAGACATCCTAATTAGCAGGTACCTTATGAAGTTCTTGTAAGGATATAGACTCATGGTCTATATCCTTAACATTTTTGATTTCTAGATGTTCTTTTGACCATTTTGACAAGTCTGGGGGACATCTTCACTCTGACTAGCCTTGAATTCAGATGTGTTTGCTACAGTGATCTCTGATTAGGTGAGGTCATGGGGACACTTTCTATCCTACTTCAAACTGCACTGGTACTGAAATGAAGTCATAGGAGTCCTCATTTGTCAAAAGGAGGTCCCTTATCACTTAGTATCAAGTGAATTTTGATTCTTTTTTGTTAACAGATATGCTTGCAGTTAATTGAAACTACAATTTCTATTTATAAACAAGCAAGCTTTACAAACTTGTTGTTTTAGGAGGACAGGAAATTAAATTCCTCACTCCACGTACTAAAGAATCATGCTTTTAAATTACCGAAACTAAGGTCACTATAGAAAAATATAATCTTCCCCCAAACCAAGTATTTTGATTAAGGCTTCAAAGCATACCACTTTAAAAGACAGTAATTTTCATTTTTATACTATGACATGATCCTTCTTTTAAAACATGAAAAAAGATTATTCAAGATGATTCGTCAGTTCAAAATCCATACCTGAAAATAAGTGTTCATTCTCTTAGACTGTAGATAAGATAAATATCATTTATGTGCTGTTGTGATCCTGTATTTACAAAGGAACGGTATTTTTTTTCATTATTTTCCCCTTCAAATTATCAAGACATTTATGTTCTTTTGAGCTTCTTATGCAACTCAGTATAGAATAACATTAAAAAAGTAAACAGTACCAAATCTCAGAAAGATGCAGCATGTAGAAATCATCTCTGCTTCTTCTGAACTTAAGCATAGCAGATGAGAATGACAATCTGTTTATATTTTTCTAAGTATGTCAGAGTCAGCTTTTGAGCAAATTGCATTTCTAATGTGCTAATAGAAAAATCTATGTCAAAGAAATTAATTGATACTAGTTTTATTATCCCTTAGTTCTTAGGATTTGACCCTATATTTTCAAACTACTCAGTTTGTTCTTCTTTCCACCAAAAAAACCCTACTGCTAACACAAAGTCTTCTACTTAATGTTACAGACCAAAGTCACTCCCTCTTGAAAATAAAGGCTTAGTGTCCTTCATATATTCAGATTTCAAATGAAAATCAGATTTTCTTTTATTGCTGTTGATCAGATTGCTAGATGTGCTTTTGCTTTATTGAAAATATATGCAAACATATTATAAAAAAAATACAAAGCAACAGGTCTTTTTAGAAGTATCTTAATACTTTAGGGGTTAGTCTTAGTGATGTGCTGCCTGAGAAGTTAAGTATTGTGTAAATATCAGCATAACCCATGGTCTCACCCATTGTCCCTCAGGGAACTTAGGAATTGTTCTGTGTTCAACTGCACACATTTTCTTTTAATCAGAAATCTACTATACCAACAGCAGTAGAAAATGAGTCTTTGGTAAAAAGCCTCTAAATATTGAAAACAAAAAATTTGTTTTGGTTGGACTTCTGATGTGCTATGTGATACAGCATCTGTAGGATGATTACCATCCAAATGTACTGGGAAAGTCTGATAAACTAATGATCTATACACATGCCAAGAGAAAACTTGCAAGACTGTTCATACCTCCTTTGGTTATCACTTACATATTACTTACACTCAGCTTACATACATGTTATGTGTGATGAACCGAATTTTTTAACTTTAGCAAAGTTAGAGATATATCTATAGATAAAAATACTGACCCATATTTCTGATTTTAAGTGACTTTGGTCATTACTGGTAAAGCCCACAATCTTTCTTTCGGCCTGGAAGTGCAGAATCTCGGGGCTTGTTTTGGCTTGTGTTACCATTCTGTCAAAGTCTATATACTAACATTGAAATTTTAACCTAGATAAAATATGTTTTTCTTTAATCCAGCTGTCAGAAGTAACAAGGACAAGAGGCAGTGGGCACAAACTGAAACACAGGAGGCTCCATCTGAACATTAGGAAGTGCTTTGCTGTCAAGGTGACTGAGCACTGACAGAGGTTGCCCAGGGATGTTGCGGAGTCTCCTTACAGGTATTAAAGAAAACATCTAGACATGGTCCTGGGCAACTGGCTTTAAGTGGCCCTGCTTGAGCAGAAGGGTCAGTCCAGATGGCCTCCAGAGGTTCCTTCCAACTTCAACTATTCTCTGATTCCGTGATGTATTTTGGCTGATATCTAACCAAGAAAAAATCAGCCTAATTCTGGCACAGGGCAAATAAATGTGTCTTATTTGTTAAAACCTAAACAATCAGCTTGGTGACAAAGTCTGAACAAGTGAAAATACAGGACAAGTATCATAACAGGTATTTCAAGTAGGCTTTTTAATAATCTATAACAATTTTACTTCTGAACTTACACAAAGGGAGAAGGGGCAAAATCATTTTGTCTCCTGCTGAAGTGAGCAAAATCTTTCACTACTGCCCTAATGGTAGAAGAGCCTGCTAATAAAAAGCTCTATAGAAATAAAAATGCACAAAATTCTTACAGTGGGGCCGTCTATAGTGTTGAATCTCAGTTTCCTCCTGTATTAACTCGTAAAACTGTATTTCTCTAGGAAATAGGAGTGGAAGACTTTGTTGCACTTTTCAGTGCAAGCCTTACAATTTTCTTTGATCAAAATGTTTCAGCAGTACCTTTTGAGTAACAGCTTTATACCACTATCCAATCTGTTACACATTCCATACAGTAAGAATATGCAGGAATGTCTGTCTAGGTCAGCAGCCGTCTACGCTTGGTGGCAGAGAAACTGTACTGCCTACGGGAGGTAATTTCCTGTGTGACCGATTGAGTTTGCTAGAGTACACAATACTGCCAGTTCACACATTTATCTCATTATGCTTGGCATTTTTCTTAGTTCGTAATGAAGAGCAACTGTTCAGAGAGATTTGCAACTGCCAACAATGCTGAACATG
Organism: Nesoenas mayeri; assembly: GCF_963082525.1. Lineage (NCBI taxonomy): Eukaryota > Metazoa > Chordata > Aves > Columbiformes > Columbidae > Nesoenas > Nesoenas mayeri. The sequence goes on from NC_137554.1 coordinate 3,067,861, forward strand.
TTTTTAACTTTTGAGCCCCTATGGTTATAAGAAGGGTTGATAAATGCAACATTTAGTTGCACATTGAAAAAGAGAATAAAAAATAGCAGCATAACACACCTGTTATCTGGGTAAAAGTTGTTCAAAACATTTCATAGATGTCATCTCCTTTCCCTTGCTGGCTGTTAATTCAAGGGTTAGAGTACAGTTTTTCCTGATTTATCATACCTAGAAGCTATGGAGTTCCCTTCTGCAGTGGAAGACTTGGGAGATTTCATTTTTTTCAGTGGATTTAATGTAATATTTCTTTTTACATTCATGTCAGAATTCTGCAAGGCCAACCAAAGATTTTTTTTAACACCTGGATGTTGCAGTGTTGGATATTTATTTACTAAACTGTTGCTTTTATGAATCACAGTTAACTGAGTAGTGCCTCACTTAGGTGATCAAACTACTGAGAGTCTACAATAAGCAGACTGAACTGAAGACATTTTTATAGCTACATCCCCAGGCAATGTGAGTCACAAATTTATCCTGGGAAAGGTGAACCAAGTGGGCTATGAGCCACAGGGCTTTTAGTCAATTTCTGTTCCTTTGCTGTGCGACTGGCACTACTTACTTTCCAAGTCAGCATTATAGCATTTTTCTACGTCCTTTACCCATTGCCAGTTGCAGAAAACTGAAGACATGCTGCTGTGCTGTGAAGTACTGTGCAGGAATTTTGCCAGATCTCAGGAGTTGTTATGCCAGTGCTAAGTGGCATGGATTTAAACTGGATCTGATAATAAGCAGTCATTTAGAAAGCTATAGACAGAATAACATAAAAGCTTTTCATTGTAGTCTGTCAGATTCTGGTGCTATAGATTGCTGAACTTTGATTCCCATTAGTCTCCTAACTGACTTCTGCATCTTTCCTGGTGAACTTGTGTAGGGCAAAACTACACTATCTTATAATTGAAAAAGAAATATGGCCACTTAATGAGATCCCCTGAAGCTCCCTGTTAATAAGAGAACTTTTTCTGATCCATAGCTAGGAACAAATACAGGAATTGTTTAATTATTAGATCTCAGCTTAGGTCAAAATGGCTCTGTGTAAGTATGAAAACAGACTGATGTTAGCCATTCACTTGTATAAGATTTTAAGTATACGTATTAACTATCTTAAGTGAGGCTAGTTGTTTATTTGCCTGGGCTTTTAAAAAAGAGCCATTGGTACGAATATGTTTTCCCAAAATGTTTTATGGTAGAATATGGCAACAGTTGCACACATTGTAAATGTATACTGATGATTAATGTATCTGTTTACTTTGGCAGTTCTGAGGTTAAGAATGCATAAGGTCTTGTAAGAAATATAATGTATAGATGTGGATGTGCTGGAAGGAAAGGCTGCATTATGGAATTTGCCCTTCATGCATCAAAAACCTTTACAAAATAATAGTACCATTAAAAAGCCAACATGCTTTTACATTAATTAAAAAAAAAAAAAAAAAAAAAGATTAAACTACAAGTAGTTCTGTAGCTATGGTACATTTTATTGACAAAGAAAATTTGCATATCATAATTCTCAGTTATTAGAGAAAGTTAGTGTGGTGGTGCAGCCCCCCTGGCCACTCTGGGAGCTCAGGAGGAGCCCTGTTGTGCCCTCTTGGTTCCAAGCTCAGTGACTTGGGCATCAGGCACTCTCTGGCCACACCTGGGCCATCTGCTGCCTGAACTGTAGACCAGAATGACTCAGCATGAATTGTGACCAGAATGGAAAATACTGACCAAAGCAAATAATCTCAAGATCCTAGAAAGAGTGATCCTGAAGTGAGATGTTTTGAGCTGTCTAGGACTGCAGTGGGATGTGTGACCTGGTATTCCCCCCTGAGCTGGGACATCTCTTTGGGTAGATTTTGTGAGGACTGAAAGATCGTCCATCTACAATTTTGCTAGGAATCAAAGTCCTGATTTTGCAAAGTTCACCCATCATCTGTTGATGGATGCTGGCACATAAGAATGAATAATTAATGAAACTCACAAAAAGGGAAACTTTAATCATAGGTTAATCTCTGTGCGTGACTTGATTTAACCCTGATCTGTGTGTGCAACACTGCTGCAAATTCTAGGTGACTGTTTTCAAATTTTTAACTAAGACGCTATTTTGATTGTAACATGGAATCTCTCTGTTAAATTGGGTGATGATTAAATGCTCTTAAGAATTATACAACCTAATTTTGTGATCTATCTCAAATATTAATAAATTCTAAATTGCTGTTAAACCAAAGCTGTGTAAAACAATCTTACTTGTGGCAATAAGATTACTTTAAGTAGCAGAAAAGTAGTAAGAGATTCTTTTACTTTCTCTCAATTTGTAAAGGACCAGCTTTTACTATAGAAAATATTTAACATTCTAAAATAACAGGTAAGCATTTTGAACACAAAGGGTATGAGTTTCAACCTGGCTCTGCATTTAGCTACAAGGGGTCATAATTACCAGGAACACAATAAAGTTGGTCTAGTATATTGGTCTGAATTTTCTACTTAAGAAGTTGCTGTGTTTCGTTCCCTGGTAGCACACATTCAGATTTCCTATTTCTGCATACAAAATCTGTCGTTGCTCCTCCTCCTCCTCTGTCTTCCACCAGTAAAAGACATTACTGTCTTAGGTAATAAATGTGTTCTATCAATGGTAATCACATCACCTTTATGCCATCGTTCATTTTCACTCTGTGTGCACTTACTTCAAGCTATTTCTAGAGATCACTTTAAGAAAAAACAACTTAAAATTTGGAGGAAAAATGTTTCTAGATGAGTACCAACACAAAAAAGAATCCACTATTAATTATGAGGGGTATAATGTAGCATAAAGTACTGTGAAGAAAGCTTTCTTACAACTACTTGAATAATTCAGTAATTCTTCACAGAGGATAAAGACGCAATTCTGTTTCTTAGTTCATAATCCAGAATCCATCATGTTTGCATCTATTCTGTTCACTACATGCTGTCACATAAGACTGCAGATCTAAGGAAACTATGGCTTCCACACTGCAAGATCACCATTCAGTTTTTCATTCATATTCATTTTCTGTGAAACATATATCATGTGTAGTTATATTCTATAGTACTTTATGTCTATGTGATATGTCTATGTCTATGTGATAGATAGATACACTCTTTGCTTTAGTCTATGTTTGTAGCTCTCATGCAATTTAAGCTGGATGTGTCCAAATCAATGTGAGGACCCCAGCACTTGTACATACATCCACATACCTATCATAATTCTCAAACACTTTATGTACACCTTATTTTTTTCAGTCTATCCCTAAATCCCAGTCATGTGCAAAATAAATATCAACTGAAATGAGACTTTGGTGGTATATACCCTTGCATGCAAGTTGCTCTATACTAACATTTGGTAGTAAGCAGAGAAGCACAGCAAAATTAATCTGATTAAATATTCATTAATTCACATATACCTGCACTATCATGTGGGAATAAACAGTGAATTCCTGCAAAGTGCGGAGTATTGTCTAGTCACATTGTACTGCTGACAATTGTGTGACAGCTAAATATAATTTATTTATGTTGTCGTTCTATGCTAAGTGGCCACGAAAAAATGAGTTAGGTGTATTTTTTATGAAAGTTTTGACTTTAGGAGCAGAGTGAGGCCTAAATAGATTCCTGCAGGTAGTTTACTTCCTTTGCGTCTGGCAACTAGTTGGTTGATATTACCAACAGTCTCAAATTAGCATAAGCTTTAATACTGAGGAATTTTTTTCTAGTCAGAAAGGAATTTATGTGTAGAGTCTAACATTCAGATGATTTATAAAATTAAGATACTGCTTATATTTTAGAGTGATTAGTCATTCTTTTTTCTCAAGTTGTATGTAAATCATAATGCTTTGAACTTTTCTATTGCTTATAGTGTACAGGAGATTAAATTGTTACTTATTATATATATTAGTATTTTACTATAAAGGTGCTTAGCCTATGTTTTTGATGGGACTACGTAACACAGTTGAAATTGGGCAATTATTTAAGAACTCAATGTAAAAAAAAAAAAAAAATTACACTGACATAAAAATTTAATGATGCTACTGTGAGGCAAAACCAGGGTAGGGTAGGCATATCTGTGGGTGCCTGCACAGCCCACCCTTGGCAAATGGCTTGCATACCACCACCTGGTAAGATAAATTGGGGGCAGGGAGAAAGGGAGAATGAAGAGGGGTATGGGAAGAAAGAGACAAAAATACACAACTCAATCTGGAGGGCTCGTGCCAAGAAGATGTCATACTAAAGAGGAAAACAACCATAAGCTGGGCTGAGCAGTGACTGAGGAACTGCATGGAGGGTTTAGAAAGAAAAGTTGCCAGCATGAATAACAGGAGGAAGATTTTGGTAGGTATAGGTGTTGAAGTGGAAAGAGCAAGAAAAAGGAATAAGACACTGGCAAATTATTCCCCACCAGCATCACTACCCCTGGCCAGGCCAGGCAGAGCATCCTTCTCACTTGGTACCATGGATGCCTGGATGGTGTGGTGACAGCACAGGGGCAGTGTTCAGGGAGGCACCTCAGGTGTGCAGCTGGGAATTCTGGAAGGATTTGTCACTGTCATGTGGGCTAGTGGGTTGTGGGGAGCAGCAGGGATACACATGATGCTGGAGCACCCACATCTCCTGCAGAGGTTGTGCAAACTGCAGTGCCAGGAGAAGGGACATTCACTGAGATGTGTGTGGTGGGATAGGCCAGCATTTGTGGGATTCGGTATTCGTTATAGAAGACAGGTTATAAATGTTTATGTGTTTATTAAGTTTTGGTTACTTTCTGGTATGATGCTTCATCCGACGCATTGCTGATATTGATCCTGTTGCTCAATGATGTGTTTTTAACAAATCACAAAGCTACTTGCATGCTGATTTACTTCAAGCTGTGTGCATTGAGTAGCTTGTCTTCATGACAACATACAGTAGATGCTGTGATGATCTGTTTCAACTGTAGAATAGTGTAATTGAAATAAGAGCTCTCATTTATCAGAATTTAAGTGAGAGCTTACCTAGAATAATAACTATTCATTCATGACAACTGGGTGTGATTTGGTGTTTAAATAATACGTTACATTGAGAAAAATTATATATGCATTTTAATATAGAGGTTTTACAGCTTATGTACTCTAGAGCTGAGAGAAGATGGACAGGAGTAATTGAAATAATACAAGAGTATATGATAAAATAAAAACAAACCTAAATAGTTTTGTGGAAATACTTTTCTGCTGTTCAGCCAGTGTGTCTACATGTTCTTTTCTGAATGCATGACTTTATATAATGGCTGTAATAAACAAAGCTCAGTAGATAATCCTATAATCACTACTTCACATTTTCAATGAAATAACAGCTACAAAAATTACACCTGACTGAATTACCGAAACTGGCTGTTTACTTAATTTTCTAAGCTGCTAACTTTTAAATGGATGAATAGAATGCTTGAAGAGCTTTTTCACTTCCCTTCATCATATATTTCTATTTAATTTCACAATAAAAAGGACGGCTTTTACATTGGAATACAAACTGCAATTTTAAAATAAGAATATTTTAAGGGAAAGTTCCTTCGTGGAATGATGAAAATTCGTGTCCAGATTTAATCTATCCTAAAGATTTCCTCTGTGACCCTGGATTGGTCATTCAATTGCTTCATCTCAGTTCCTCAGCTGGAAATATAATATACCTGGTTAATCTTTCCACTACAAATTTCTGATGTGATAAAACTGAAACCAAACTTTCAACAGCAGAAAGATTTCCATTATAACATTGTGGTTTAGATACTTCCATCCAAGTTTCTACTTTACCTAATTCTGAGTTCATTTATTTATTTATTTATTTATTTATTAAATAGCAGTAAATTCTGAAGCTCATGAACCTAACTCAGCCTTCCAATAACCAATGTCAGTAGTTTCACTTCAGGGTTCTACTGGCAGCCTTGGGGACTCAGCACATTTTGAAATGCCAGATCATTTAATAGGACAACATTTCAGCTATCTGCCCTGTCTTGCAACAAACAGTTTTCTCTGTAAGATGTTCAGAATTACTGTCTCTTATTGTGTCCACTTACATGGAGCTTCATTTTTTTGTTGGGAGTCTGTTGACATCACCATAATGCAAATCATTAACTTAAAGAAATAATTTTTTTAAAAAGCAACCTGGTTTAAAGATTTGAAAGAAACATTTTTATTATATCTTAGTTACAACAATATGAGCTGTTTAATGCCTTAAATGCAGAACAGATCTCTGAATTGCAAGTGATAGTATTGCATACTGCCTTTGGGTAGGAATATAACTTCTTTGTATAGAGTTCTTAAGTTATAAATCTACCAATAAATAAAAATAGTTCAGAGTAAGAAAAGGGGATATGTTATAAACCATTTTAACCACACTGTTCACTGCTACAAATACAATAAAGCCTAATTTTACAACCCACTGTTTCTAGATACTATTCTTACAATCCCAGCATGGTGATCACCTTCTAATTAAAAAGGTATTGATAATTTTTTTTCAAAAGCATATGTAAAGAGTATATATGATCCATTTCATAACTCTATTCCTTTCTCATTTAGTATTTTCCAATAATTTAAACAAAATTCTCTTTCACCCATAATTCATTAACATACAAGTATTCTTTCTCCATTCTAAAATTAGATCTAAATTGTTTTGGTAGTTTGACCTCTATATGCAAAAATATAAGCAGTAACACGGTGTCTACGTGGTCAGTTCCGTATCTTTCTTTCTGTAGCAGCAGAGGGGAACTAGGTTGGTTGTTTTTGCAATGCTATAAGTTTTAGCTTCCCAGCTAACCTCTGTTTTTTCCAAAAGTTTCCTTTTGAATTTTGTGTGGAATCTGAGCAATAAAGGCTCTCTCCTGTACTCTTTAACTATAGGCAGCATGCAGTTACACTTTCACAAAGTATCATGAAACAGAATTTTTACAGACCACACAAAGTGAATGCATTTCCTTCTGTTTGTTCTGTGTTCTGGAATTCCCCAATTCCCTGCGAAGGAGGTGTGTCACATTAGTACCCAGTTCAGAAGGAGTCAACATGAACCAATCGCCATTGATTCTCTGTTACAGGGCCTCCTCAATATAACAAACTTTCAGGAGATCCTGAGATGCTGTCACAGACAGTTGGAAGTAATTAAATGTGTTTTTCACTGGTGCAAGACACCACAGCTATTGTTCATTATGACTCAGACTCCCTAAGGTATTGTTTGAAACGTAATTTATTGTAGCTAACACTAGAGGGAGAAAGAGAATAGATAACCTTATCTCTTTTCTAGTGATGGGAACCCTAAGCTTGGCAGCATCAGGTGAACCTGTACTCAAACACCAGACACGGCTCTAAAGCCCTTCTGTGGAGAGGTTGCTCAACATTTTGGTCTTCTGAGTGATTATAGTATTTTTTAGTGACAACAATTCTAATTATTTCTACTGTCAAACAAATGAATGTTCACATGGGGGCATGTTTCTTCACTTTAAGGTATTGACAAGGACGTGCAGGCAGTGTAATCACCAGTATAATATGGAAGCTGCCTATAAGCAGCTGGATCAGCCTGCTAATTTGTCTGGTAGCCATATGTGCAGCACAGTACAGCAGTGCACAGGCCTGCAGCTGCTCCGGTTCACTGTTATGGGGATCACCAGCTTCTCAATGGACAATGGTCTTTTGGTTAGCATCACTACAAAATTACCCTCCAGTTTAGCATTTTACACATGTTCTGTCTTGCTTGTCAGAGTTAGGGTATAATATTCTGTTTTGCAACAAGAGGTGTTTATTTGGTCCTGAAAAGCTTTCAAACAAAGTCATTTTATAAAGTACAGTAATGATTTAATTTTTGCATGTCATGAACAATACTTACTATATATCATATAATTGTCATAGTTTATGTACAAAATAAGGCATAATCAACTACACCTTGATGGGTCAGAACAGAAGAGAAGCATCAAAGTACCGTTGTTGCTCATTTGACTCCAGATTGGCTCCTATTGGTGGCAATTAAGTACTGACCATGTTTGTAACAGAAAAGGAGATTACACACTGCCTTAGCTGGTTTTCTATATTTTCCTGCTTATCTATACAGTATACATTGCATACACCTGCACAAACCATTCTGATAATAATCTAGTTTTGTATTATTCTTATGTATTTCCAAACACTATGATTATTGTTCAAAGGAGCAAGCATTTCTCTACATTTTCCAGTCTGTGTCCTCTGGCATTCCAGCAATCTTTGTTTATTTATTTTCTAGATGGCAGTGTTCCAGGAGTTCATTTCTTTCCACTAGTGCCTTTATCTCATAGATCACTGTGTTCAAGTACTTCATCTTTTTCTGTCAGCACATGTTCCTGTTTCATGGCGTTGTTCAGTACTTGATCTTTGCACATTTAGGTAGCTCTCACCTCGGTAGATGTTTGCTTTTCTTTTACTTTACTGTCTCTCTTTTCAGTCCTTCAAACAGTCATAGTCCAATTTACCTCTTCTTTTATTACTCTCATTCCTTTCTAGATGACTTTATACCACCTTGATCTCTGCTCTTTTGCCATTAGTGTGCTTTTATTTCTGGTACCTATATTCCACTGTTTCTTTCTCCATAATAATCTCTTTCTCTGCTGGCAACTTTTCAAGTATACTTGCACATAAGTTAATAAGAAATTCTAAGGTCATTCAATGGACAGACAAATGCCTTTATTTCACAAAGCTTTGCAAGATCAAGGCATACAACTGTCTTCTGTTCTTAATCTCCAACTCTACCACTGGGCTTTAAATGTGCAAAACATCAGCTACCCTGAGGATACTTTTATAGCTGACCTGGAAAGAAGTCATGAACCAAAGGAATTAGATTGCATAGCAGAAACAGCAGTAAACAAGTAAACTCCACTCACTGACCATTTTCCCCTCAATTTCATCCTTTAGATAAACTTTGAAATTAAGCAGCTTGAATGAACTCAGAATAGTGGTAACATACCTAATAAAATTAACATTTACTTCCTTTCTTTTTTGCCAATCTATAATGTTAAAGTTGCAATCATTACCATTTCATTCTAAAATTGGAGTCACTTTAGGTGGTGATGCCTGATTTCAGACTCTGGTTTGATGATCTCACAAAGAATCCAGTAAATCCAAGAACCACCTTTGTGTGCAACAAGCTTTCTTAATAAGAATAATGTATGTGCTGCTTACAGATTTCCTTCAAGAAAATCTACACTCAAGTAGCATAATTTCTCTTTTTTTAGTCCATAACGGAAAGAATGTTACATAGTTTTGTTATATAGACTGAACAAATGTGTTTATTTTAAGAACTCTTCTCCTGACTCTCGAAATAGCTATGCTACTACCAAAGAAAGGAGAGAAACCATCCCAGAAAACCAGTGAAATGCAAAAGTGCTTGGGCACATCTCAAGCATCACAATGATAGTTTTCCAGCAAGAACTTCATTCCACCCCAGAATCTGGATGACCAATATCATGCTTGAAAAGGGGGAAAATAATTGTGTAAAGAAGGAGGAGATAGAAGCCGATAAGAAAGCTGTGAATACCTAGCTTCCTCACTTAATGTGTCATTTTGCGCAAGGTATACAAACATCAGATGTTTGGCTCTGATAAAGCTGAAATTTTGATATTCACTTGACAAAGAAAAGCATGAAAATGTGAATGCCTCACTAAGAGAAGAACGCCTATCTTTACTGCTTTATTAGTAACTGCTGGGCACCCTTGATCTTAAAAATTGCTGCCTACTGTGAACTGGGTGGTCATAGCTAAAATTTACAGACACTTCAACATAGAACTGTTAAACGGTACACTGAAACCACAGCTACTTTGAAATAAAACAGGAAAGCTATGACAAACACTTAGCAAATAGATCTCCACCCCATTTCTCAGCACTTGAATTTGAAAATAAGATTTCAAAAACTTATCAAAGTATGTTAAGATAAGCAAGTATGTTTCAAGGATTTTATCCCACATTTTTCTCTCTTAATCTACCAATGAAGTATTTTTGTGAAATGCAATGTACAGACGTGAGATGGTATCATTGATAACACAACTGCTTCAAGAAAACACATTTACAGTCTCATTTTTGCCTTTCATAGTATGAGCTAACAACTCAGTTTGTAATACATAAAATTTGATGAAGTGCAGTGAATTCAGTTGATAAATACCCTGTTCTAGGAAAATAACATTACAGACAGCCTTTCAGAGATTTTTTTTCTGATTGAAATAAATAAATGTTGTCAAGAGAAAAATGGAGATTCTTAAAATAGTTCATTGTGACTATAGTTAGCTTGTTGGTTGTCTTGGTTAATATTTCAGAGAAGTTTAGATTTTCTTTGTCAATTCTTTTTTTAGTATATGGGAAGCAAGGGGTTTGCTAGCAGCAAAGCAGTGAAACAAGAACTTGAATATAGGTTCATTAAATTTGTTGGTGGCTTTTTTTTTTTTTTTTTTTTTAATTTGAGATGTCAACCAGTGAACTAAATTAATTCAGCCAAGAAGTTGTGTTGTCATATTTCAGATAAGGAATTATCTAGCAATATGCAAGTTTTGAAAACATAGGTGATTTCCAAATGTAAATTAGTAATTTCTAATGAGTGAGTAATAGTCTGTTATCAATTAATCTGTCATCTGTACCATTAATTATTCAATTATCTGTAGAATAAAAGCCTAGCTAAGACTATAATCCATAGATGATGAATTACCAAAGTAAAGCTTATAGCTATTCACTTAAGGAAAAAAAGCATGCAACAATATTTATATATCTGCTACATACTTTTCCAGTGTATCTGATCTATGAACAACTCATTTGTTTTTTTACCTCTAAACTTCACCTTTTGATGTGTTTTCTGCCAGCATAAAATGCAAGTATCAAAGTGTGTATAATGTTAGACTGCAATCACCAAAAAGACTGCCACTAGCAGAGTGAGATAGTGAGATCCTTGTTTTTCATGGGGATTTTTTTTTTTTTTTAAATATATAAATTTGAGTTAGTCATGAAAAAAGGGGAAGAATTATAAGGGGAGTTGTTTTTCCAAAAATTCCAGACAAAATACTGGATTATACTACTTCTCAGAAATGCTACTATTCACCAAATACACCCCAGAAGCCAATGTCTCCATCGGTGTCTTCCAACTAACAGCTATCTGCCTTTGTCAGACAGGAGATAAGGAGCAGGCTCCAGTAACATGCTACTTTTCAAAACAAATTAAGATGTTACAGGGCTATGCTTGTTTTGGTAAAGATATGTTGCTTATCTGGTAACTTTTCATGACATGGCTTGAATAAGAGCACTTAATGTAATGGAAACGTTGTCAGCAGCTAGTGAGAACAGAATACCAGAAACACTGATGTGAGGGGATGTTTGTTTAAGAACTGATAATGCTCAAGGAGAAATTATCAGCGAGAGAGTTTTCCAAAGACAGCCACCATCTGGATCAAATAGTAACCAAAGGGGTTACAGAGCTTTTTGAAACAAGGAGAAAGTGGTCTTAAAAACAACTAAAAAAGAAGAACGAAAATTTGTAGAAGTGGGGAGAGACCTTGGAGAGAGAAGAGTGTAAGACATCTCAACACATAGTGTTGACTGCCAGACATCTCCTCAGCAACATTGTACCCCTGCCCATGCCAGATGCCATGAGGTGCTGGCACCCAGCTCGTGGGGTGAGAGCACAGGGGCAGCATGTTGGGACCTACCTTGGGGGACCACTGGTGGCTCCTTGGGTGCTTGGTCACTGTTGTGTGGGACAGCAGGGAGTGGCAAGTGTACACATGAAGCTGGAGCAGCCTCATCTCCCACAGAAGATGTGTGAGGGGGAAGCCCTCAGTTCCAGGAGAGGGGACGTGTGAGTGCGTGTGTGTATGTGTGAGACAGAGAGAGGAAAGCAGCAGATTTAGGGGATTAACTTATAAAACAGTGTTAATAAATTTTTATCTGTGTATTAACATTTTGTATCTAGTATTGTGGTTTATCTGTTGTATTATTGATATTGACCTTGAGTGTTCACTGATTGGCAGTTAACTACATGTCATTTATAAATTAAACAAACTGCTTTTATTCTGATTCCATTTAAGCTACCTGAGCTGAACTATTTTCCATGCAACTTATCTCAGAGTATAAAATATTTTGCCCAACTCTTAGGCTATTTGATGTTTATGCAGCTTCTCCTAGATGTGAACAACCATACAGCAATGCAGGCAATAGAACCACATATAGTATTCCAATTTAGTTTCCCAAATACATCTAGATTTAACTATTGTACATAGTTGAAAATTGCGTTTCTGTTCCTACTAATTATGTACCATTGCATGATCCACAAAAGATCACATAATTCTTTTTAATTGATTGTGACAATGGATGCTGTCTGTGGTTTTTTATTCCCTCTAACCCTTACATCTTTTTAGTCAGTGAATATGGAAGTGCAGTCTCCTATTTTGTAAGGATGGTATATTTCTGGATAACTTATTTCTTAATTATGCAGACCTGCCCTCACAGTACAAGGTATGAGTAGGGAAACTTGTAGAACAAAAATTCTGTTAGTGTCATGTAAAATGAATAATAATTAAAAAAAAAAAAATAGTAATAAATATACTCTGGACTTGACCATGGACTTGTTATGAGAAACAGAATACCTTAAACAGCACCTACCTGTAGCAGTAGAGCATGAGAATATTTTATCTATTGCCTCAAACTATGGAAGTCCTTTATAAGTGTCAGCAGAAAAATAACTTGTCAAAATCATCACCTGAAGAAATATATTTCAGCTACTTAGAACACTTTATTATATGATTCACTTAAGCAGCAAAAAGCTGTGCAGTAATATTTCGGCAGGTACAAGACGATAGGCATGACTTCATCTGTTGGGTTCAGATCTTCAAGTGAGTTAAGTTTTATTTGGGAGTTCAGTGCTGATGACTCAACTTTAAGTTAGGCATTCCTCCCGGATGAATAAATCTGTAGCAATGGTAAAAAGTAGGTGATAGTTAAGAAGTTAAGAACTGAATCTTAGTTTTCACCAGGTATAGCAATAAATCCTGACCAGCAAAAACACTGGTGACTTATTAGCAGCCACCTAATATGTAGCTAATGAAGTACTCACGATCTCCAAAGAAAAGAAGTAACTTACATGAAGCAAAGTCAATTAATTTTAAGCGTAGTTAAAGAGAATAAGTCAATGGATGTACACTGAGGCACTTACTGAAATTCAGTACAAACACAACCAACCATGAGAACAGGCTGTGTTTTTTTCTCCTAGCAAGCAACTCTTTTCTGTAAACACCAGTTTGTGTACTATGTCAATAGCCACAGAATAGTTACATTACCACTGCATACACACACACAACTGACAAATTGAATTCAAATTCAAATTTACAAAAGTAGAGCAGAAATCAAAACGACATTAAGATATTAATGGTTTTAGAAGAGAAAACATCTGTGAACAGAATTATTAGAAAAATTAACTATGAACTAATCAGGTAGGCTGAGGCCAAGAGCTGATTATTTCTCATTTGAGTTCTATGTTTTTGAGACCTAACTGCATTGAAAACATTGCAATCTGGCAAGCAGGAAACGGAGAGTGTAAGCTTCACAGTTGTTTTTACACAGTGAACAATTCAGATCTCAAAGACTTTGAGGTTATCAAAACTTCCTTGGCTGCCTAAATATCTTCCATAAAAGTCTGCTGGAATCCTGGTCAGTGGAAGTATTGCTGCAGTATATCTGACTGTTTCTGAAAAATCTCTCTGTTGTACTTTCCAAGAGTTACCCAAAGTATAAATATTTATATTTGACAAAAGCTTTTGTTTTCACGTATTTTTCCTGCAGTGAAATTCCAGTGCCTTAATGATTACCATGGAAATGAATGGAACGATGGCTCAATGATGATTGCTTCACTGCAAAATAAAGTAAAAGTGGTGAGCTGGGAGGGAGCAAACTGTGATTATGCACAAATTTATTTGATAATTAACAAATGCAACACAAAATATGACAAGCAGCAGAAGATAAATGAATTCACATTCTAACCAGTGTCAACTGGAAGGATTCCCCAGAATGAAGATGCAGCTCATGTGGAATTTATTTCTCTACAAATACTTCTTGATTTGTCCATATGTCTAAAGAACATTGTTCTACCACTAGTTTACCTATCTTCTCACTAATCTTTCACATCATGAAGTCTTTTCTAATGTCTGAACTGAATCTTCCTGGTCTTAAAATACAAATGCATTACTTTTTCCATCCAGCACTGTTATAGACTATTCCACTCTTTCCTGTAATGATTCATGTATTTGGATACTAATAAGTTATCATTTTCCCCCTCCTCAACCATTTTTATACTAGGAAATCTCAATAAATTCATTTTGTCCTTGTAGGTCAGGGTAGCCATACCTGACACTGCTCCCATTGCTTTCTACTAGATTGAAGTGGTCCACATATTTATTAAAGATTACTGTCCGAAACCACACACAGTAATTAATCTTGTGTCCTACTTATGCTATGCAAAAGCAATAAGTATTTCTTCACATAAACTTCTAGTTACACTTCTGTACACAGTTATATATTACATCCTTAAATACTTTCTGTTCGTGTGGTCAGGCTTCTAAATATGATTCATATGAAGCTGTATCTCTAAAGGCAGAATTACTACTGAGTGTAAAAATTACTGCTGTGTGAGTGTCCTGAAATAATAATGTCTATTATTTGCATTCAAAGGAAGTAGAGGTATCTTCAGTCCACCACTGAATTATTCATGAGTTTTACAACTTTATTTTTCAAAGAATCAATTCAGAAAACAAGCAAAACATCAACAGCATAAAAGTAGCCTTACTTTCACTCACACTTGTTCAGACATCCAAAACCAATCAATGTTCTGAAAAGCAGGCAGTTCTCAGTTCAAATTAAACTTTAGATCAATTTTTGTCCTGATTTGCTCTGCAGCTTTGTAAATTACTTCAGAAATTTCTTAAAATTTAATTTAGCATACAATTCAGTCAAATTTTACAAAATACCAACATATCTCCTAACCTATTTGAAAATAAGTTGATTTAGAACAATACATTTTCTCTTTGAATCTGGGAAAAAAAAAAAAGTCTGCATACATTTAGTCTACTGTAATATGACTTCAGGTATCTGCGTTCAACTTTTCTGTGTGTTTCTCTAACACCTGGAGAAATGTATTTACTAAAAGCCTGAGTTCCAAATTGTGATGAAACAGAAATATAAATAGATCTGATTGCCATGCACAGTTACTATAATTTTGTCACCCAGCTACAAATTGGAACTTGACTTTCATCTCAAATAGTCCTTCAGTTTCTGTAAAAAATAGTCCTAAAAATGAAATATTTACATGAAAAGAACACTGATAGGTAAAAGCTTCCTAGAATACTACATTAATGAAGAGTATGACATTCAAGCCATTGCTCTATGCAAATCCCCTTGACCTGAAAAAGGAAGTAATTTCACATGTGCCTTCTTTTTTCCCCTGTTTGTGTTTGTTTTGTTCATTTGTTTTGTTTCTGTGTAAAGTTGTGGGGTTTTTAAAATTGGAGCGTGTTTTTTTTATTTGTAAAGAAGGAAATAGATAACTTTCAGTACTGCTCTTTTAGAAGAGATGGCAAAAGAGAAGGTTTTTGTTCCCTTCTCCTCATTTGTGCATTTCTACTAGGGACTTAAATTGACCTTTATATATTACAGTGAGAAATGTTTAATTTGAGCCAGCAAAGTAGTTTATTTCTCTCTTCCAGAATTTTGACCTTTGTCTATTACAAAGTATAGACATTTTCAGCATTCTTTATTTAGTCAAAAAAAGTTAAATTTTCATGGAGAAGGCAATTAGCAGTAGCAATGTCTGACATTTAATAAGAATCACACAATATGTGACCTTAGCATGATAAGTAGAGAAATAGTCTGTTCTCATTTCTTTCAATATTATTTTGTATTTTAAGCTTGCATAATTAGTAAGAATAGTGTGTCAATAAAGTGTCTACATAATTACTGAGCAGTTCTTACCAAGCCAGCTAATTATCGTAACATTTATAATACATCAGCCTTTCACGCATTTTCTTTAATGTAAGAAGGAACAGTTAGTCATCTTTCCCACCGTGTTTGATTTCTTCCCCTTCCCATTGCTAAAATAGAAATATTTATAACCCCATCTTCCCTTTTTCTTCCATACTCAGTAACATTTATCTTATTTTCAGCCAATTGATGTTTAGGGCAATATCTTTCTCCCTCTTAAAATGGAAGAAAAATGTGAGAATATATAGTAATATAATGTCGATTTGTTTTCTGACCTATGAATGCAACTTTTTCAGAATATTTTTCATACACAACACATGATTCTATCAAACTGTTTGTGAAAGATGGGAGACAAAAATCTTCTAACACAACTACCAAGACACGTTTGTCATTTATTGGCCTATTTTTAGGAAAACGGCATAGCTATGGAGAAAAAGAAAATAAGTTATATATGTCAGATGCTGCATTTCATTATCACAGAATTCCTCCTTGTTCATGATTATGAAGTAAGGTGAAGTATTTAGAAGTTGGCATTTGACACTAAATTGGCTCATACACTTCATATATCTCCCTTTTCCTGTGTTACAGCTGCACAAATATTCTCAACTAATACCAGAGTTCATTATGCTTAAGAATGTTCACAAAATAAGAAACAGACTTTGTCCTCAAAAATTTTAGTGTGAGAAAGGCAAAATATGAGATAACAAAATATTATCTAACTTCCCAATGATTTATAAGGAACACATGTTAGAAAGGTATTGAACCAAATTTTTCAAAATACCTAGTACCAATCATTTCTCCTCCATAGAGAGCTTTGTAAGTTATAATTAAAATGAAAATAAAAGAATTCAGATCAGACCCCCTTTTAATCTTCCTGCAAGATACTTTTAGCTTCATATATATACATTCTGCAGAGAGGAAAATTGTTATGTGAAAACATACCATTTTTCAGGTAGTAAAGTAAGAGTAGAGAAGCAAGAACAAAAATATAAAGCTAATGTGAGCTGAATTGACTTTCAATAGCTGGCTGAAAAAATACTAGATTTTTACCTTAATGCCTCACCTGTCAATCCAACAATTTATACAAAACAAGTATTTAACACATTCCACACTTCCTTGTCTATCTCATTCTATGATTCATGCAAAGGCTAATCAGCCAGTTGTGTTGTTAGCAGTAATTATCAGGTATGTAGTGCTTTACAAACCCTAACAATGAGTTTCAGATATCATTGGCTGTTATGGGGGACGGAAAAAAAATAGTCGTATTTGAATCAACCCAAGATCAAAAATCAGCACATATTCCAACTTCAATGACAAAAGAAGAACTTATATTTTCAGGAATGCTTGTATGTTTTTTGACTTCTTAGCCTTACTCCTGCTATCAGAAAACGAAATCTTGAACTTGATAGCACCAGATATATCACAAACTTCCTGTTAAACTCTCTTGCTGTAGTTTTTATTTTGCATGCAAATACCAAAAGAAGACTTAAACATTTCTGTCTTAAAATATTAAAAGTCCAGAATACTGCATAACTTCCCCCACAATCACCTTGCCTCAGGATTTCTCTTCTCGCTTTTCCATCCTCCACAAAAGCACCAAATGGAGGACTGAACAAATAAACTGTTGAAGAGTTGTGAGAAATTAAGGACTAGACAAGTACAATTGCAAACCATGAGATCACAGCCTTTTTCTCCTCTTCAAAACCAGTGTGCTCATATTTAAACTGGCAACTTACTCCTCCCGAGATGAACATACGAATTACATAATGCAGTGTCTATCTTCTCTGAAAGCAGCCACAGTCAAAGTAGTCTGGCTAAGAAAATCAAATAAAACTGAAGAGGCCTGTGTGCTTGGATGCTCACAGCTGCTCATCTGATGATACAACTGCCTTTGCCTTCTTGTCTTACTGGAGATTTTTTTTCCCAAACTCTGCTACTGGAGAAAAGAAAAAAAAAAAAAAAGTGCTAAGTAAAAGTCTCTTTCTCTCAGAGAAATCTGATGGCCATGTGAAGGTCTGATGGCTACGTCAGGGCAGATAAGAGTGCAACATGAATATCTGTATTTCATCTATCAGTGTATATCTCAGAGCTTTAAGTTTCCAGGTAATCTAAATAATAAAAAATACTGTTGGGTTTTGTTTATTTGTTTTTCTTTTGTGTCTATGTGTTTTGTTTCACTTTGGTTTTGGTTTTTCTATCACAATGTTACTGTTAATTTCCAATAAATCTCCATATATATATATATATATATACATATATATGTTTAAGCATACTTTTCTAGGTTTAAGATTAAGTGCAGAAGTTGTTTACATAATATGAAAGCCTCAATACTGTTCATCAGCTGCAACTTCAAATTAAATTCATCTGTTACCAGTGAATATTAATATGACTATCATGTACCATGTGATTTTCATATATAGTGAGAAATCATGCTAGCATAGGATGAAAAAAGATGGGATATGTAGATGATGGCATACATTAATTCTGACATTGAAAGTTGCTTTTTGGATAAATATAAGGACAGAGACAGGAAGCACAAAAGCTACAAAGTTATCCCAATTGCCACCTAGGAAAGCCAATCATGAGACAACCATTATTGTCTGGGTGTTCTCTCCAGTGTAGCAAGTGGTGACAATGAAGATGACAGAGATTTTTTTTTTTCCTTTGTACTCTATACTTCTTGCCAGGAGCTTCTAAAACTCTCCGTTGTTTTATGAAAATAGTATCAATAATTGCAGCATGCTAATCAGGTCCAAATGTTGCAAATGAAATGGTTGTTCAGCTTCTGTACCCATATATTTTTGTTAACTATTTAATGTTTGGTAAATACTTTGCCATGCACAACAAGTAGCTTTCTCCAATGTAAACTAAGAATTATGAAAAAAGAAGTAAAAAAGGGGGAGTGGAAGGATTTAGGATGACTTTCAGACCACTGATACTTATTTCCCATGAGAATCTGCCATAGCAACACTCTTGTGATTTGGAAAGTACAAGTTCATGAGAGAAGCAATATAAGAAATATAGCATAATAAAGGAAAAAACAAAAACAAAAACAAACCAAACTTCCACAGAGACTCAGAAAACACTTGTTTCAATAGCTTCACTATTTTCCACACTTTCTACTGGTATTCTTATTTAACTTTGTCAATTTGCCTATCTCAAGGTAGATGTAACTGTCGTATTATTCTTATTTTTATCCTTGTGTTCTTTCCCCTTCGTTTCCCTCTTCCTGAGTCTTACAACTATGTTTTGCCGCTGTCCCCCAGCTCTCCTTTTGCATTACTTACCTTTGACCACCTCTTGGGCACAGTTCTGCAGTGCTGCAGAAGAGCTGCTGCATGCAAAGTGTACAGGGAACGTTAAATGCCTGAGAAGAGCTGTACAGCTTGATCAAACAAGGTTCTGGAAAAACTTGTTCTGTATTCTTTGTATCATTTGCCAGAGCTTAGTTACTTTGATCTTATACCTGATTTCTTATTTAGCTCCAACTGTCAGTCAATGGACCTACTGAGACTTTTGTTTGCTAGATTGAATATATCACCAGTTATTCAGTTCCCTAGACATTTCCAGATCCTGATCAGGCCAGCCATTCACCGATAAACTAAACAGAATGAACTTTTATTTTAATGAATTGCCCCAAGCTTAATTTTTTTTCTTCCTTTTTTTTTTTTTTTTTTTTTTTTTGTCTCCCAGAACTACCAATGAATTAATTACTGGGGCAATTTTTAATATGCCACATATGCATCTTGTTATGCTAGGCTGTATTTCAGAGGAACTTGAGAGGCTTCTTGCTTCTCACAGTAGTTAGAAAGGCTTCTTGTGGCCAACGTGTTGATAAAATTGATTTTGGCCAAATATTTTTACAGTTCTATGCTGAAAAATCTGGTAAGAGAAAAAAAAAAAAAAATCACTATTCTTATACTAATGTCCAAAACAAGTATTTTATTCTTTGTTGGCGTATCTTAAATACTGCATGGAATTCCCAGCTGATGTTACATCATAGTAAAGCACTTTTTACAACACTTTCACTTTGAGGCTAGTAAGTAAACATCATTGGTAAGTTTAAGTTGAATTGCTAATTATGATCTAGACATCATTGGAAGGGAAATTTTTCATTTTGTTGTGTGCAAGCTGAAGAATAGTTTTCTTGAATTCCCCTACCAGTCTCTTACGCTCATGATCTAACAGGCAAAAAGCAATACACTTTATATGCAAAACCAAGTCTTTGTCATTAGTCTAATTAAAGTCTTGACAACCTTATCAAAGAATCGTGAGTCCATTCACAATGATACTTAAACTTCAAATTACGTACAGGTAAAACTGACAAACTTCCTGGTATCTGAAATACTTACAAAGCCAGCAAACTACCATTCAGAAATTAAAAGTGAAATGGTAAACTTACTTAGATTATCATATGAGACAAGGAACACAAAGATCAAATTGCCATGACAACCTGTTACTGCTCATCATGACTGTGTTGAATGACCTAATAAATTCTCCCCATCTCCAGATTACATGAAGTCTCATATTCAGAAGCAGATGCAATGATATTTTTTAAAAGCTGTTTATGTGCTATCCTTATAATAATTTGAATTTCCTCCTTGATCAGTGGTGTACACTTCATTTGTTTTTTCAGGGCAATCTAAGAAACAACATCCCTTCATTCTCTCTCTTTTGCCACTCCATTTTTGGTACTTCTGCTTATCAGCAAAGAAGGTTACTGAGTTTACAGTGCATTGCAATGTTTTCTTTGCATCAGTTTTCCCTCTCTCATACACACATTCTTCTTCTGCTACCCAACAAGCTGGTAGTCACAGGGAGACTGTGAACTATAGCCTGAGAAATACCTTGGATTAGAAACGAGTACTACTTTCCAATGAAACAGGCAACTAATAGAAAACAGGCAACTAAAGAAAACAACATTATCTGTATTCCATTTAGGATAGGGCTTTTAAAGTGGATAATTGTTTAGAAGATATGGCAGGTGATAAGGAACAAAAGGCTTACCAAAGCTGCTTGAATAATCTTCCATAAAAATAAAGTTATACAACAAATATTTTGAGCTCTGAAGTTACAAAAGGGTTTGTGATTACTCCATCAGGAACCACTGGCAAATAAACATAAAATGGAATTGTCACGGAATATTACCCCGAGGTTAATTTAAGGGACAACAGGGTCCAAAGCAGCCTTTATTAAACTGGTGAAAACAGGGTTTTAATATTCCAAAAGTGACTTAAATACAGGCTCGAATATTAGCTGAGGAAACTTACTTAGGGGCGGCAACCACTACAGCAGGCAGTCCACAGAGTGCATGCACGTGGCTTCACTCAAAACAATGCCAGAGTCGTCCCTGAGTCCCGGAGAAGCACGCACTTGCCCAAGGCTATCGCAGAATTATTTTAAAGAGATACGCGTACTTGTAATGAGTATGGAAAGTGTACACTCGCGAGTCCGCGAGGGTAAATTTGTAATATACTCGCAATTATGCGAGGAAATAATTTAAAGTACGTGTGCAAACGTGCACAGAAAGTATAAATATATTCCCAATCCTGCGAGAAGTTTTACTCACGGCCGTGGCGGTGAGGCAAGCGGAGACTCCGTTCCGCGGAGCTGGGGGGGGGGGGGGCGTGGCTCCTGGCGGCAGTGGCTAAGCTCGTTCTCCGAGAAAACTCCGGCCAAAGGGAAGTTTTCGACGAGAGTCCCGTTTTATGAGACCTTGACCTGACTGCAGTCATTCCTCCTGTTCCCGGAAGCCCCCCAAAAACATCCCCCACCCTGGGCGTGGGCGCTCAGCGGCTTTTGCCACTAACGACTCTGGTATGGGTGCTCTGGGGCCAGACAAAGAAGCTGTTAGGCCCATGGCAGCCAGGAGAGAGGGGATGTGCCCACTCCTCCATACTGAAGGAGGAAGGGGGAGAGTGGGGGCAGAGAGGGGGAGAGAGGCGGGGGGGGGGGTTGCATTCTGCCACAGGCATTAATGAAGAAACAATTATAGCTGAAAGTCTTCTATTGTTTGATCTCTATAATTATTGTCTCTTATGAACTTTAACCACTGGCAGTTCACAACTGTGTTTAGCTTTCCAGCCTCATTTTGTCTGAAACAAAAGTGAACAACTGTCTTATACTGCACTTTAATCTTTCTAATTGCTATAATTCATCCTTATTTTGTGGTGATAAAGCAGGAAACAATCTGCCAAAGTGATCTCAAAAGCAATCAAATTATTAATGTTTCCGTACACTCAGGTCTTACCGTATGAAGATCTACATTGTTTTCTTAGCCTGGAATAGTACAAAAATTAGTACAAAAATAGTACAAAATTGATTGGATATCAGTCTGAATACCCCCTTTCTATTAGCATAAATTTACATGATTTTTGTCAAAAGCCTCAAAAAGCAAAGACAAATCTGGACACCTTCCAAGATTCACAGCCAAAATCCAAGAGGAAATGGTTATACCACTTAGACATGCACAAGTGTATGGGCTGGGTGGGATCCATCCAAGGGTTCTGAGGGAGCTGGCAGAAATGTTCACCAAATTACTTCTCATAGTTTCTCAGGAATCCTTGGTAACTAGGGAGGTCCCAATTGACTGGAATTTGACAAATGTGATGCTCATCTACAAGAAGGGACAGGAGGAGGATCTGGGGAACTGTAGGCCTGTCAGTCCGATCTTGGTGCCAGGGAAGCTCACGGAGGAGATCATCTTGAGTGCCATCACATGCCACATACAAGACAACCAAGTGATCAGGTCCAGTCAGCATGGGTTTGTGAAAGCCAAGTCTTGCTTAACCAACCTGATCTCCTTCTATGACAAGGTGACCTGCCTAGTGAATGAGGGAAAGGCTGTGGATGTTATTTTCCTGGACTTCAGTAAAGCAAATGATACCATTTCCCATAGCATTCTCCTAGAGAAGCTGGCAGCTCATGGCCTGGATGGGTGTATTCTTCGCTGAGTGAAAAACTGGCTGGGTGCCCAGGCCCAAAGAGTTGTGGTGAATGGAGCCACATGCAGTTGGTGGCTGATCATGAGTGGTGTCCCCAGGGCTCAGCACTGGGGCCAGTTCTGTTTAATCACTTTATCAATGATTTGGATGAGGGGATCGAGTGGACCCTCAGTAAGTTTGCAAACAACACCAAATTGGGTAGGAGTGTTGATATGCTGGAGGGTAGGAACACTTTACAGAGGGATCTGGACTGTCTGGATCAATGGGCTGAGGCCAATTGTATGAGGTTTAACTAGACCAAGTGCTGGGTCCTGTACTTGGGTCACAACAATCCCAAGCAATGCTACAGGCTTGGGGAAAAGCAGCTGGAAAGCTGCCTGATGGAAAAGAACCTGGGGTGACAACACTGTCTGAACATGAGCCAGCGTGTGCCCAGGTGACCCAAAAGGCCAACAGCATCCTTGTGTGTATCAATAGTGTGGTCAGCAGCACCAAGGCAGTGAACATCCTGTACTGGGCACAGGTGAGGCCTTGCCTAGAATCCTACGATTAGTTTTGGGCCCCTCATGACAAGAAAGACCTTGAGGTGCTGGAACAAGTTCAGAGAAGGTAACGGAGCTGGTGAGGGGCTGGAGCACAAGTGTAATGGGAGTGGCTGAGGGACCTGGGGGGTTCAGCCTGGAGAAAAGGAGCTGAGGGGAGACCTTCTCGCTCTGTATAGATACCTGAAAGCAGGCATGGAGGGTGTTGGTCTATTATCACAACTAACAAGTGATATGACAAAAGTAAATGGCCTCAAGTTGTGCCAAGGGAGGGTTGTATCAGATATTAGGAAAAATTTTGGAACAGGCTGCCCAGGAAGTGGTGGAGTCACCATCCATGGCAGTGTTTGGAAGACATGTAGTGTGAACCTACCATAGCTGTTGAAAACAGTTTTAGAGAAAAAGACATGGATGGAGAAGTGGTTAGAAGAGAGCTATATAAACCTTTTACCTGATTTTATTAGGCAGGAACACATAAATTAAGTAAGGATATTGCAACGGATAAAATAACATCTAAAGAAAAGAAAGAAGATGAAAGGACAGAGAGTTTTAGTATGGCTGTGAGAAGAAACTTGTATTGCAGAAATTGCAGCATGTACATGGACTCAACAATACCAGAAAGACAGAGCTGAGCAATAAAAGGTCAGTAACAGTGAATTTGATTATCTGGGCTTGACCAAATTACAACTAGGGGAGACTCCTAGTGTCTCAGGTGCAGATTATATAACAATTGCTGGTGAAACTGCTCCAATCTTTGAAATAATCTAACTAAAAAGGGTTAATGGTGGCACAGATTTAGTTCTACCAAGTGGACATTTTTGTAGAAAAGCTGCTCATTTACTGTAAAAACAGTTAAAATTACAAAAAGTTGTGTGGGATTGTTATTTTTTTTTTCTAGGATTTTAAATAAGGTTTTTTCATTACAGAAAGGCAACCTTTGAGTTTCAAGGAATGAGTTGATGAAGAAAACTAAGGAAGGTAATCTAACATAGGATTTTTCATTTCCAGGTAGATATTACGTATTTAATTTAATTTCATGAACCACAGAGAAAACAATGCAAGAAAGGACTCTGAACCTGAGGAGATTACTAACTCTTCCAGTAAATGTGTTAGGAATAAAGAGTATACAGTGATAAAATAAATGGTTGAAAAGCAAAGAAGAAGTACCTTAAAAGTCAAGAGAAGAAAGAAAATTTGCAAATTGCTTCCATCAAGATAAACTAGTCTTTGCAAAATATATTAAAACAAGTAGGAAATATTATTTCATCACATTAATTAAAATTAATAAGGAAGAAAGGAAGATGACTTGTTGTGTAGTGGCATTTCTGAGGGAAGTTAGTCTTTAAGAAAGAAGGCTCCTGAATCACTATCTTGCTTTAATTTTCTATTATATAAGGAAGAAGTAATGAGAGTGAGGCTATGAAAATGACTGCAACTGGAATAAAATTCAAAGATCTCGGTGCTTTCAATTAAAGGAACTCAATAATCTCCATCCTCAAATTCTGAAAGAACTGGTATGTGAAAACGTATTCCCATAACAGGGATTTTAAATGGGAAGCATTTCTGGGCAGATGATAAATCATTATAATATTGTCCAAGAATTTGTTTAGTCATGTAATAAAAACTCCTTAATAATCTTATAATATAAATAATCATTGCCATCAAGGCAAATCATATAAGAGAAATATGTAGGAGTATTAAAGAGAAGATCGTATTAAGCATCTAATTGGAAATAAATGGTTTCATAGGACCACACCAGAGGTATTACAGGCAGGGATTGCTTTTTAAATAAGAATATTTTTCATTTTTTTCTTGAGCCTAAAATAACGATGAAAAAATAAAAATGTTACAGACCTGGGACATTTGTAAGAAGCTCATAATATGCCAACACACAGTTGATTAAAACTCTGTTCTAGCACTTGCCACTTAATTTTGACAGTAATGTAATGAATGAGTTCATTTTGGTTTTTCCTTTTTCATGATTTTTATTAGTGTACCAAGCCATTTTATTAGTTTATAGAACTATTTTACCAACTTATTTGTTATAAATATCTCATCTGAATTCCATATAACATGATGCAACTCTTTAATAGAGAAATTCAGTCTTGAAATCAAGACCCAGAATTATGGAAAACCCCCACATCTCTTGGTTTGCTTCACCAAGAGTGAATCAACCTCAGTAGTAAAAATGAGCATGAGATTTCCAACATGAACTTCTTCAGCTACAACCACTGGATTGTATTGTCTAATAGATTAAATACCTCTGTATTTTTTGCTATCTTATGTCTTTTACTATAAATGCAAAAGTTTTGTCACTGTTACCAGTGGCTGTGAAAATTGTCAATGTTACCAGGGGCTGTGAAAATTCTATATAAAATCAGTCTTAAGCTATAGGCAAAGTGAAACACCCCACTCTGGTCAAACAGTGGGTGTTAGGGAGTGGCTTAAAGATAAAGGACATGAATCCATGCAGCAGTTGCACGATCAGAGTTTGTTCTAATAAGAGTTTGTTCTAATAAGAGTTGTGTTCTGATAAGTTAGTGGTTTAACATGTGTTAGGAGCTTAGCATAACCAGGCCTCAATGCCTCCATAGGCCTCAGCAGAGACTGCTGATCATGAGGGAACAGCAAGGACACTGTGACCTTGGCAAGTCTTGTAAACAGCTCCAGGGCGGGGGGAGTTGAAAAGGCGTTAAACTCAGGCGGCCAGCGAGCCGCAGGTAGGAGGGTCAAGGCAAATGTATCCTTTGGACTTAAGCCAATCAGCAGGTGACAAGTATGCATAATTACTGTAACCTCTATAAGTATGTGTCGTTAACGGCAATAAAGTTGAACAATGCGTTATCACTCACATTGAGTTGGCCTAGTTTGTTCCTCCGCTGCTCGCAAGTGGGAAATAAAAGAAGCCATTGACTAAAAAGAAAACACACAAACCAAAACCAGCACATTGTCTGTTTCAAAACACATAGTGATCCAATATCAGAATGTACTACTTAAGGAATCACTGGAATCTCGTTCTTTTCTGCAAGGGTTAAGATAACTAGAAGGCGATAGGTAATATTGTTTTTACAGTTTATAGCATTTGCAAACCTCTATAGCATTTTCCTCATATTTTGCAATATTTCTTTTTAGACATTCCACAAGATATTTTGCAGAAGGTTTTTAGGGAATGTTTGTGTCATTGTTCAAACTATTGCATTCACCTACTTTTAAATGTTAAATTTACCATTAATGAAATTTTCCTACATGTTTTATTTATTTGTGTAGAATAAACCTATGGGTTCCTCACTGCCAAAATAAGTTGTGCTCAGCTCAGTAGGTTACATCCACATGCAGAGTGTTTCTTGCCAAAATTACTTCTGAGGAACAAAATCTGTTGTACTTGCAAAGCATTTTACCTTTCCTTATAATTTTATTTCTCTCAAGAAATATGTGAAATCATCTACTTTATTAGCTCTGAAGAGATTACCATATTTATCTGAATAGCTACTAATTATTTCACTCTTGACAGGCCATCCATACAAGTGTATAACCTATATCACATTCATCGAACCAGTGTTGATGTTAGATCACAACTGGAGATTAAAAAAAAATCCCACAATTAATCTTTTACAACCACACAAGTGCAATCACATGTATTTGTCTAATGCTTAAGCCGTCATGTTTTTGAACACTTTTTTTTTCTTGCAGAATTGCTCTTTATTTCTTACTTGTAGGATATTAAAGAAATCTAAAACTGCTACTGATTCCACAGCCAGTCAGGGTTGTGGGTGCCCTTAATGGTCCTGATCAGCCTCACGTGGGACTTCCAACCGTTACTTCCTGACTATGTGAGGGCTAACTCTGTCTGAACTACGTTGCAGGAGTGCTGGTCTCCAGCTCAGGTACAACCATTCCCGGCCATGAAGCCCTGTTGATCCTGACCTGTGAACTGATTTCTCAACTTGACCTTGTGTCTGTCTTGTCACTATAGGTGTGCCCAGCAGTCACCTGCTGTTGTCTGACCCTGTTTGCTGGACCTGACTCTGACCACGACCTGCAGGACCTGACCAAGATCACAAACTTGCTTAATGACCCAGACTTCCAGTTGAACCTGGCTGCCATCCTCATCTCTACCCTTCTTGTCTTCCTTGAGTACTGTGAGGCTGGGTCCTGCCTGGCAAGGACCTTCTCTTTTACTGCTCCCCACCCTCTAGGGAGCTGCCAGTCCTTCCTGCACTCAGCTATTCTAAAATTGTGTTATTCCTTGAAACTTAGTATAGTAACTGGCAATGCTTGATTAGCTGATATTGGTAAATGCCACTACTGCTACTCTAAGCTTTGGTCAAGAGTTACAGAAGACTGGAATACATTCATAAATTATTAGGTTTTAAAGGGTTTCAGTTTAAAAAGAATCTATATCTGACCAAGTAAATAAATAAATGTGACAGGCCCTCAAAACAAATATTGAGAGATGATTTTTTAAAAATATGTATTTCCAAAGGACACACTTCAGTCAAACTCAAACTATCTTGCTTCAAAAACAAATTTTTAGACCCCATATAATGGAATAAAAAATAAGCGTCTGTGATAAGCAGCCACATTAAGTGCTGGAAATAGACACTTTAAATCTAGAAACCATATTTTAAGTATCTGCCTATGTCAAGTACAGTACTTGTCTGTCACTGCACAGGACACCCCACAGGTCACATGGTGTGTCTGAGGACGTTGTCCAGTCTCTTCTTGAACACTGTCAGGTTGGGGCCGTGACACCTCCCTGGGGAGCCTGTTCAGTGTCCAGCACCTCTGGGTGAAGAACCTTTTCCTCATGTCCAACTGACCCTCCCCTGGCACATCTTCTGCCATTCCCTGGGTTCTGTCACTGTCACAGAGAAGAGCTCAGCCCTGGCCCTCCTGCTCCTGCTGAGGAACCTGCAGCCCCATGAGCTCTGCCCTCAGTCTGCTCTGCACCAGTTGAACAAAAACAGGGACTTCAGCTGCTCCTAATACGGCTGCCTCTCCAAACCTTCACCATCTTCATGGCTTCCTCTGGACACTCTCCAGTAGCTTTATCTTCTTTTCTCCTGTGTCCCCAGCCCTGCACACAGTGAATGCTCCAGGTGAGGCCAGAGCAGATTGGGACAATCCCCTCCCTGCCCGGCTGGCTGTGCTGTGCTGGATGCACCAGGACACGGGTCCTTCTTGGCTCCAGGGACACTGGTGGCTCATGTTCAACTTGCCATTGACCAGAACCCCCAGATCCTTCCCTGCAGATCTGGTCTCCAGCATCTCATCCCCCACTCTGTCTGCACAACCAGGGCTGTCATGTCCCCATTTTAATATTTAGTAACTCTGTACATCTGATCTCAGCAGGAATCTGTGCAAATGTCACTCCCTGTCCTGTATTTTCTAAGGCAATTTATTCCATTACATTCTTATTCTGCTTACACACAATCACCCATCCAGGTTGCCATTTTTAACATTTTATTATCATTCAACTAGTTTTGCTATTTTTCTATCAGATACTTGTGTTGTTTCAAAAGCAGCTGCAGTGCTGCAGGAAAAGACTTCATGCCCTGCTGTAGCACTTCAATGCAGCCTGAGAGTGGCACCTTCATGATGCTATTTAGCTCTGGAAATAGATGTTTCCAAAGTGAGAGACTGACATTTCCTCATGTTCTGTAAGAAGGACTGAATTTCTCCCACAATTTGCATTCTAATGGAAGTCTGAGTTATTATATGGCAATATTTAATACACTACTGACAATGATTACAAAATCAAAAATATGATACGACCTTTCTACTACATTTCATAGTTAAATCACTTTTGGGAAAAGCAATGCACAAGCACATATTTCTGCCAGAGTTTTTCTCTACAGATGAAATTTTTCTGGGTGTTGAAAACCCAATAATATGATTGCAGGAAATGGAAAGTTGACTCCATTTAAACATTTTTGCTGCGATGGAATATAACTCCTTGTAGCAGTTTCTGTGCTGCTGTATTTGAAAGATATGGATACCTAGTGATGATGGGCATCTTCAAAACCCTAGATGAGCAACAACTGATCAGTTGTACTGCATCTGGCTGGGATGGAGTTAATTTTGCATGGTGCTGTGTTTTAGATTTGTGACCAAAACAAAGCTGATAACATACCAATATTTTAGCTGCTGTAGGGCAGTGTTAGCACAACATCAAGGTCTTCCCTGTTCTCTTCTTCCTCAGTGAATAGGTTGGGAGATGAGCAAAAGGTTAGGAGGGGACACAGCCAGGCTGATGATCTGAAATAACCAAAGAGATATTAATGCTGTATGATACCACACTCAGCAATAAAGAGGGAAAAGAGGAGGCTTAGGGAGGTTGGCCGGGGAACAGGCTGGTCATTGGTCTACCCGTGGCAGGTGGTGGGTGATTACCCGTGCTGAACTTGTTTCATTTTTTTTTCCTCACCTTCCACTTCTCCTCCACTTATCAAAAAGTTTGTACCTTTATCCACCAGTTTTCTTGGTTTCATTCTTCCTGTTCTTTTTCCTTCATGTCACTGGGTGAAAGCAGAGAAGGAACAAGTGGGCAGCTATGTGGACATGATTACATCTGCTTTATTAGCTCTGAAGAGATTACCATATTTATCTGAATATCTACTAATTATTTCACTCTTGACAGGCCATCCATACAAGTGTATAACCTATATCACATTCATTGAATCAGTGTTGATGTTAGATCACAACTGGAGATTAAAAAAAATCTCACAATTACTCTTTTACAACCACACAAACGCTGTGTGGACATAAGTGGCTGACAACCATGGTTAACAATAGCATCAGAACATACAGAA
Organism: Nesoenas mayeri; assembly: GCF_963082525.1. NCBI lineage: Eukaryota > Metazoa > Chordata > Aves > Columbiformes > Columbidae > Nesoenas > Nesoenas mayeri. The sequence continues at coordinate 3,098,169 of NC_137554.1, forward strand.
TAATATATCTTCTTCTCCTGAGTCAGCTGATCGGAGTCAGCCCAGCAAGAGCCAGAGCTGCCAGGGTTCAGCCAACCGTGAGCTTCAGCAGAGATTAGGAAGCTCAGAGGGAAACGTACAGGGACAGCGTGATTCCCGGCGGGTCCCGATCCCCGCAGCCCCAGCAGCCATTGCAAGAGAGAGGCTGATGTGGCAGGGGCGTTCCCATGGTAACGGCGACCACACCCCCTCCCCTTGCCTTGAAAAATCATTTGGGAGGGCAGTGACTAGTCTCTGCCCACCAGGTGCAGAGAGGAGCAACCAGCTTGTGTAGCGGGTGAGTCCCATCCGCACTGTGCTGCAGCAGCAGGTGTGGTAGCTTGTGCAGCAGGGTGCAGAGAGCACTTGTTGCTTGTCAGCCTCTCTAACTTATTGCCAGCGTCCCAGACTGCTGACGACCATGATCACCTCCAGAAGGAGAGCTTGTCTGTAACAGACTGTGGCAATGCAGACTGAGGTTCTGTCCCGAACGGTGGCTGTTCAGGTCTCCGGCTGCAGGGAGTGCCAGGGCCTGCTGCTGCTGGGGAGGGAGGCCAGCACTCCACCTGTGTGAGGTGTGAGCAGGTGCAAGACCTGCTCGACATGGTTGTGAAACTTAAGGAGGAGGTTGAGACGCTGAGGACCATCAGGGAGTGCGAAAGGGAGATCAACTGGTGGAGTAACACCCTGACGTGCCAGTCGGAAAGGCCTCAGGGAGGTACCCCTCAAAAGGAGATGGACCTCCTGCCCTCTCAGACAGAGGCGGAAGTCCTGAGACAGCCCCACCCTTATTGCTGTCGGGCAAAGGTAGGGGACCTGAAAGACGATGAGGGTTGGAAGCGTATTCCGGTTCGGTGTCACGGGCAGCCCTCCTCCCTGCCTGTTTTGCCTCCCCAGGTACCCCTCTGTAATAGGTTTGAGGCCCTGGACCTTGAAGAAGAGGTAGATGAGGAGGTGGTGCCCAGACTGCCTACAAGATCACATAGGAAGAGGCGGTTGACTTCACAACTTAAGACTGCCTCTGATAAGAAAAAAAGAAGGGTGATTGTAATAGGAAATTCCCTTCTGAAAGGAACAGAGGGCCCAATATGCAGAGTTGACCCTCATCTTAGAGGAGTTTGTAGCCTACCGGATCAAGAATATCGCTAGAGAGCTCCTCAGACTGGTGCACCTAACAGACTACTACCCGCTGCTGGTCTTCCAGACAGATAGGGAGGAAGCTGCTTCCCGTAGTCTGAGTGGAATGAAGAACAATTTCAAGGTCTTGGGAAGGATGGTGAAAGACTCAGGGGCTCAAGTGATCGATCTTCTTTTCACTCCTTTCATCTTCAAGTGACGATGTGGGATGGAATAGGAAAATTCAGTCTCTAAATGGTTGGCTCCAGGACTGGTCCTACAGGCAGGGCTTTGGATTTTTTGGTAATGGCTGGTTTTATAAGACTCCAGACCGGACAGTGTTACGCGGGAAAGGTTTGTCTCGCAGGGGCAAAAGGAGGCTGGGACAGGAATTAGCTGGGCTCATTTGGAAAGCTTTAAACTAGGCTCGAAGGGGGATGGGGTTGTAGCTGGGCTTGTCCCAGTGGGGCAGCATTCTAAAACTGATGAGGACCAGGTGGCCTCCTGTGCCGCTAGGGAGAAATTGATGTGCTCTGCTCGCTCCCTGAAATGCCTGTACACCAGTGCGCGCAGCTTGGGGAATAAGCAGGAGGAGTTAGAATCCTGTGTTCGGTTGGGAGATTATGATCTGGTGGCAATTACAGAAACATGATGGGACAGTTCACATGACTGGAATGTGGTCATGGATGGCTATGCACTTTTCTGGAAAGACAGGCCAGCCGGGCGTGGTGGTGGAGTTGCTCTCTGTGTGAGAGAGCAACTACAATGTGCTAAATTCTGCCCAGGAGCGGATGAGGAGCGAGTTGAGAGTGTATGGGTCAGAATTAAGGGGCAGGCTGGCAGGGGTGACACTGTTGTGGGTGTCTATTATGGGCCACCAGATCAGGCTGAGGAAGTTGATGAGGCTTTCTATGGGCAGCTGAGAGTGGCCTCACAGTCTCAGGCCCTGGTTGTTGTGGGTGATTTTAACTTCCCTGATGTTTGCTGGAAGGACCATTCAGCCAGCCAGCGACAGTCCAGGAGGTTCCTCCAGTGCATTGATGAGAACTTCCTCATGCAGATGGTGGAGGAGCCGACTAGGAGAGGTGCACTGCTGGATCTCATCCTCACTAACAAGGAGGGTCTGGTCGAAGGGGTAAAGGTTGAGGGCTGCCTGGGTTGCAGTGACCACGAGATGGTGGAGTTCAGCATCTTGTGTGGCAGGAACAGAACAGCAAGTAGAATTGCAACCCTGGACTTTAGCAGGGCTAACTTTGGCCTTTTCAAGCAATTGCTGGGGGAAATCCCATGGGCAAGACTGCTTGAAGGAAAAGGGGCCCAAGAGAGCTGGATTGCATTCAGAGATTGCTGCTTCCATGCTCAGAATCAGAGCATCCCCACATGTAGGAAGTCAAGGAAGGGAGCCGGGAGGCCTGCATGGTTGAGTAGGGATCTGTTGGGTATGCTCAAGTAGAAGAGGAGAGTTTACAGGTCATGGAAGCAGGGGCTGGCCACTTGGGAGGAATATAAGGCTGCTGTTAGAGGATGTAGGAAGGCAGCTAGGATAGCCAAGGCCTCCTTAGAATTACAGCTGGTGAGAGGGGTCAAGGACAGCAAAAAGAACTTTTTCAAATACATAGCAGATAAAACTAATACCAGAGGCAATGTAGGCCCACTGATGAATGGGGTGGGTGCCCTGGTGGCAGAAGATATAGAGAAGGCAGAATTACTGAATGCCGCCTTTGTCTCTGTCTACTCTGCCGGAGGCTGTCCTGGGGAGCCCTGTACCCCTGAGACCCCGGATGAAGCCAGGTCAATGGAGGAGTTTGCTTTAGTCGATGAGGACTGGGTTAGGGAGCAGTTAAATAGTCTGGACATCCATAAATCCATGGGTCCAGATGGGATGCATCTACGGGTGCTGAGGGAGCTGGCTGAAGTCATTGCTAGACCACTCTCCATCATCTTTGCCAAGTCTTGGGAAATGGGAGAGGTGCCCGAGGACTGAAGGAAAGCAAATGTCACTACAGTCTTCAAAAAGGGCAAGAAGGAGGACCTGGGTAATTATAGACCGGTCAGCCTCACCTCTGTCCCTGGGAAAGTAATGGCACCTTATCCTTGGTGCCATCTCAAGGCATATCGAAGATAAGAGGGTTATTAGGGGCAGTCAGCATGGCTTTACCAAGGGTAAGTCATGCTTGACCAACCTCATAGCCTTTTATGAGAATGTAACAAGGTGGATGGATGATGGCAGAGTGGTGGATGTGGTCTACCTTGACTTCAGTAAAGCCTTTGACACAGTCTCCCACAGCATCCTCACAGCTAAGTTGAAGAGGTGTGGTCTAGACAATAAAGTAGTGAGGTGGGTTGCAAGCTGGCTTAAGGAGAGAAGCCAGAGAGTGGTAATCAATGGTGCAGAGTCTAGTTGGAGGCCAGTATCTAGTGGAGTGCCCCAGGGGCCAGTACTGGGGCCAATATTATTCAATGTATTCATTAACGATTTAGACGAGGGAATAGAGTGTACTATCAGCAAGTTTACTGATGACACTAAGCTGGGAGGAGTGGCTGACACGCCAGAAGGCTGTGCTGACATCCAGCAGGACCTGGACAGGCTGGAGAGTTGGGCGGGGAATAACCTGATAAATTTAACAAGGGAAAGTGTAGAGTCCTGCATCTGGGCAGGAACAACCCCAGGTTCCAGTATAGGCTGGGAAATTACATATTAGAGAGCAGTGTAGGGGAAGGGGACCTGGGGGTCTTGGTGGACAACAGGATGACCATGAGCTAGCACTGTGCCCTTGTGGCCAGGAAGGCCAATGGCATCCTGGGGTGTATTAAAAGGGGGGTGGTTAGTAGATCGAGAGAGGTCCTCCTTCCCCTCTACTCATCCTGGTGAGACCACATCTGGAACATTGTGTCCAGTTCTGGGCCCCTCAGTTCAAGAAGGACAGGGAACTGCTGGAGAGGGTCCAGCGTAGGGCAACAAAGATGATTAAGGTGGTGGAGCACCTCCCTTATGAAGAAAGGCTGAGGGAGCTGGGTCTCTTTAGTTTGGAGAAGAGGAGACTGAGGGGTGACCTCATTAATGCTTATAAATATAAGAAGGGTGAGTGCCACGAGGATGGAGCCAGGTTCTTTTCAGTGGCAAACAATGATAGGACATGGGATAATGGGATCAAGCTGGAACACAAGATGTTCCACTTAAATTTGAGGAAAAACTTCTTCTCAGTGAGGGTGACAGAGCACTGGACCAGGCTGCCCAGGGAGGTTGTGGAGTCTCCTTCTCTGGAGACATTCAAAACCCACCTGGACATGTTCCTGTGCGACCTCACCTAGGCATTCCTGCTCCAGCAGGGGGATTGGACTAGATGATCTTCTGAGGTCCCTTCCATTCCCAAACATACTGTGATACTGTGAATATAATTCCTATTCAGTTATGATTTTGGGGTCTCTGGACAAAAAATCAGTAGACAATTTCCATTTTAAATAGAATTGCAGAAGTCATGCTGGGCACAAAAACCTTAAAAAATTCTGTGTATATGGATTTCAATGCCATTCTAACACACAAAGTGTGTATGTAAAACCTGAATAAAGTGAAATACAGTGTCAAAACTAATAACTTAATCTGCTATTTAAGAATTGAAAAAGATTCAGTTAACAAAGTTTGCTTCTAATTGTAACATTCTGGGTCCCTTTGTGGAATTATTCCACACTGGAAAGAGATGGCCAAAGTAATAACCCAATCCACATATGGATGAAACACTCAAATAAAAAACAAACAAAAACAAACAAACAAACAGTTATGTGACAAATGGGGAGATGTTTTGCTGTATTATTCTGCTCTTGCATTTGCAAATAATTGAGCTTTCTGTACTTCTAGCACATCATTACAAGCTCTTTTATAATACTCTTTCTTTGGATTTCATTATCTGTCATAAATAAAAGCTGTTAAGTAATTTTTTGTAGTTTGTTGATGAAGAGATTTAATTCAGAGACTAATTCAATCATACACTTTCACATATCTTTGGCATTCATATCCCAGCCCTGTGTTATTGAGTAAACATAAACATCACACTCAGATATTGGCTGCGGGATACTAAGTGACTAGAGTGAATGGCAACTGATTGGGAAGAGGAGAGGAAAAGTGTCTCAGTATGTCTTTGCAATCAATGCTCTAAATCATGGGTGTCAAACTTGTTTTCACTGGTGGGCCACATCAACTTCACAGTTGTCTTCAAAGGACTGAATATAATTTGAGGACTGTATAAATGTAGGAGTAGTTACATTTATAAAGTCCTAGAATTACATTTGGCCCTTTGAAGACAACTGCAAAACTGATGCAGCCCCTGGTGAAAATGCATTTGACACCCCTGCTCTAAATTATCAGTAAGATAGCTATGAAATTAACATCCTCCACACTACCCCCAAAAAAGAAAAAAAAAAAATACATTGCACAATATAGGAAAGTGAGATACCTTATCTCAATTTATGATGCAGACATTGATCAAAATCTAGGATCTTTTGGATTATTGGTTTAATTGAGAGAAATAGGGCACATGAGAAGAAAACATGTAGTAGCTAGATCAAAGAAAGAGTTGAAGGAACCTTTTCAAAGCTTTGTTACTCAAAGATGCTACCCAACCTTTACATGTCTCTCAGGGCTGCCACCTTTCTGTTAGAAGAAGTTCCCTAGGCACTTATGTTTCTCCCAGCACAAGGACACAGGGTCCTCGGAGTCCTTTTATTGAACCCTGGTGGGGAAAGCAAACACTATTTTCCCTCATTTGTCTATGGACAAACTAGAAAGAGTTCCTACATCTCTACTGGTGTTTCTACCCTTGTTACTGCTCCAGCATGGATTTATCCATGGACCACAGTCCCTTTGGGGTGTTTCTGCTCCAGTGTGGGCTTTTCTATGTGCCACAGTCTTTTCAGGGGAGTACCTGCTGTGTCACAGATTTGTCCACAGCCACGGATGCTTTGAAGTGTACCAGCACAACCTCATGTATAGCCACTGACTCTTCAAGGTGGGCACTACAGCAGAATGGATTTATTCATGGACAGAGATGCTTCGAGGTGTACCTCCACCAGTGTAGACATACCTTTGGGCCACAATGCCTTCAGAGACATATCTGCTGCAGCACAGATATAACCACAGCAACAGACACTTCAAGGTGTACCTGCTCTGGCATGGATTTATCCAGGACAACAGATGCTTCAGTGTGCCCTGTTCTCACGTGGGCTTGTTCACAGGTCACAGTCCCTTCGACTCATGTTAACAAAGCAGTTCTAGCCTGTCCAGTACAGTAGCACAAGACCAGCAGTGGTGGCCTGGCCGTCTGCCAAGCCAGGTGCACGGCCATGGCTGTTATCAAAAAATTCCCAGGCACAGAACAGTAAGATGACAAGCAGTACAGCAAGAAGCAAAAGCAAAAAGCAGCCATGAATGAACACTAGAATCTGATATACAGTGAGGCAAGCAGGACCCATGGCAAGCATAGGAGCCTGCCAACTAACAGATAAACAGGTGTAACAGCTATAAATTCAATCTAGCACACTCCAGTCAAATCTGCTGTCATCTTGAATTCTTTGACCCCCACACTCTGAGCTACAAAGACTTTTGTGGGTTGACATTGTCTGGCTGCTAGGTGCCCACCACTGGACAGCATGGGGTTTCCCCCATAGCAGTCCTTCTCCAACCTGAGTCATTCCTACAGGCTGCAGTCCTTCAGGAATTCCAACGTGGGTGCTTTCTGCGGTCTTTCAGGAATGGACTGTTCCAGTGTGGGTGACCCATTGGTCTACAGGTCCTGCCAGAATAATTGTTCCAGTGTGGGCTTCTCTCCATGGGGCCACAAAGCCTGCCATGAGCCTGCTCCAGCACGGGGTCTCCATGAGATCACAGCCTCCTTCAGTGCACATCCACCTGCTGTGGCATGAGGTCTTTCATGGGCTGCAGGGTGGATCTCTGCTCCCCTGTGGACCTCCATGGCCTGCATGGAGACAGCCTGCATCACCATGGCTTTCACCATGGGCTGAAGGGAAATCTTTGTTCTAGTGCCCAGACCACCTCCTGCCCTTCCTTCTTCAGTGCTTTTGCACAGCAGTTTTTGTGCCTTCTTAAATGTTATCACAGAGGCACTACCACCAATGCTGATTGGCTTGGCCTTGGCCAGCGGTGGGTGTGTCTTGAAGCCAGTTGGAACTGGATCTGTCAGACATGAGGCAGCTTCTGACATCTTCTCACAGAAGACACTCCTGCCAGACCCCAGCTACCAAAAGTTCACCATTTAAACCAAATACATCTCTGTATTGTATCTGGCAGGAACAGATTTAACCATTCTCATAGCAGCCCTCACAGAGCTCTGATTTGTATGTGTAGCTCGCGTGGTGTTGATATCACACTAGTGTTTTCGTTGCTGCTAAGCATCAAGGCTGTTGCTGCAACTTCCCACACAAAAGCTGGCAGTGGACAAGAGGTTGGAAGGGGACATAGGACACAGCCAGGACAGCTGACCCAAACTGACCAATAACACCATACCATAAGACATTATGACCCAAACTGACCAATACAGCATACCATAAGACATTATGCTCAGCAATAAAAACTAAGAGGAAGTGGTATGGGTGGTTCATTATTAAGGTGTTTGTCTTCCAAATCAACTGCTAAATATACTGAGGCTCTTCTTTCCCAACAGCGGCTGGACAGTAGAGAAGTAGAGACTAATGCGAAGTAGAGAATAATGGGAAGTAGAGAATAATTTTTCTTTTCCTTTTCTTCCACACATGGTCTTTGTTTTTCTTTATTAAACTGACTCTATGTTGACCCACATTTTTTTAAATGTTATTTTCTCTCCCTGTCTCACTGAGGAGGGAAGTGATAGCGTTGCTTGCTAGCTAGTGGCCAGCTAAGGCTAACCCAACAAACTCACCAATGGAAAGCAAGTTAAAATTAAATGTTGATTAATCAGTGAATATAATTGTAATTTTTTCTACTGTCTGAACCCATATAGCTATTATTTTACAGTTTAAGATCGTCTAGGCATTTTTGAGGTCAAGGGGAGAGCAGTGTGAAAGTAATGAAACAATAGAAGAGTGTTCTCAGAGTATGACACAAGAGTTACCCAACATCTTATAATTTCAGTCTCTAGTGATGTAGAGATCAAATGGTTTTTCGACAAATTTATTTATCCCTAAATCCAGCAGAAATCTACTGCTGATTATTTATCTGATTGGGCTAAGGTAGCTACAGCATTAGGGAGTAGTCTTAAGAGGGATTAAGCAACTTCATGCTGTAGTTTGTCACTGGAAAACAGTAGAAAAAGAATGAAGTTGCCTTTTTAAGGTTTGATTGCTTTACTGCAGCTATAATTTGATGCAAACTATTAGCTATGACATCAATTTCTAGTTTAGTTATATTAGACCATGTTACCAATGGGCTACCTAATCACAGGAGAATTAAGTGGCTGGCAAAGTGAGTGTTATGCAGAAGCAGCTGCCCTTATTAAAAGTTTTATGCTTTTTCATGTTTCTACTAGACACAAGAACTCAGATTTGAGATACTCTTAGATACTTTAGAGTGTTTAGTGTCTTGTCATCTTGTTTTTTGCTTTTTCGTGTGAGTAGAAAGAGACTTCATTGTTAAGTGTGCTATAAATAAATAAAAATAAATGAAATAGATAAATAAATAACCAAGTGTCATTTTCAAGCTACCCAGTGAACTGAGTATGTGTCCACTTCATAAATATCAATTTACACATTTCTTTTTAATCTGTCATATTAAATCATTAACCAAATTGAAGCTTCAACAGGAACTCTATTAAGTATGATCTAACCATGCAAGTATTTCCTAGGGAAATATTTTTCTTTTCTAGAGATATGTAAAAATATTGGCTATAGTGGTAGCACAAACTTTCTGCTTTCTCTGGCAAGGCAGAATGTAATTAACTGTAGGAGTATACTCAAGTCCTATTAGTATAACTGAAGAACATTATTCGCTTTAGCTTTGGTAGTACTTTTTTTATAATAATGAGTGATACAGTGTTTTCAGTGCAGTGTTCCTTATGATGCACCTGGACACTCAAAATAAATAAAATAAGGATGTTTCTTGTAGAAATTATCTAGTGAATAACTACACTTGACTAAGCCACATTTTGTCTTCATTGTTCTGTATTCGGCCTGCTAGAAGTAGAAGAACTTTGCTCCAGTTTTATTCACAGGGTCTTACAAGAGACAATTGCTATCTTCAAGAATTATTAATCTCCATCAGTGACAGGTCTTCTCAACTTTAATTGAAATGTCATGGTCAGCCATTTTTAGTTGAGCCTGATTTGAAACCTGGTAATGGAAGTTTTCAACTGGCATTAAAAATTATTGTTTCAGGCTTTTTTTGCTACTTTCACATTCTTCAACCCAGAGCTCTATGATTTGGTTTCTACCAGTTCATATTTCTAAATTTCTGCCCTGATCTCTAATCTGTGCATACCATATGGCTGTGTGCAGTGCCACAACATGCTCTATGGTTCATTGTCCGCTCTACTACCATGTAGTCTTAGCCACAATCACAACTGGAAAGCAAAATTCAGCAAGTTTTCTGTATCATCAGCAGCTGATCTACAATATGAAACCCTATGTAATATTTTTTAAAAGGTAAAACTTCCTAATTTTATTTTTCATTTAAATGAGGTAATCCACAAATATTTGTAAGGGGAATTAGGTTTCATTTTTAATTACCCTTCTGAGAAGGTATAAGAGATTGCGTATGGATTCAGGGACTCTGGTGGACATAGTGATTGTCCTTATAAGGTATAATAGTTTCAGAGCCATTTCTTAATAACTGAGCAATAGCTTTGTAAAGTGTTATGAGTGGGACAATATCACTGATCCCGGAGTAGCATCATGACCTTTCATACTTGTCTCATCCCTTATGGATATAGAGTTCACAACTAAGGGCTACAAAATTGTTTCTTTTTTGTATTTAGGCTTTGGCTGCTCCATCTTTTTAGATCAAGGCAAATGAGGTTAATATTGAGTCCAGAACTGGAGATGAAGAATGTAGTAGAACTATGACATGTATCATGAGGAACTGAACAGAGCTGCCACAAGAAACAGTAGCATGTGTCATTTTGACTAGGCTTCTTTAGAAAATGGAAAAATAAGCTTTAGTCTGTTCTTGTTTGGTATTGCGTGCAGTTTGTGTGGCATTTGGGACCTTCTGCAAAATCAAGATCAACAAGTTCAAACATGTGGCTTCATGCTTGAAACTAGTAAGAATGTTTTCAGAAACACTGAGGCCTGCTATTGAATGAGCTTGAAGAATTCTGTTGATTAGATTACCTGAAGGAAAAGTTTCCATATCTACATCTGTATAGGGTGTATGGCCACACTTTCTTTTAATATTCTGACTTAATTTAAGACTTATTTTGGTGCAGTACTTAATATATTTAACTGTTTCAAGCATTCCCAGTAATCATAACAGAAAAAATAACCCCACCCTAATAGAACAGAAAAGTCTTCAACTCAGAGTACTGAATAATTTGGCCTTGGTTTTCCTTGGCTTCCAGCCACACATGGATCATAGCATAACATATCAGTAAGATATGATGACAGTCTTAAGATATCCATTAAACATCAGATTAACAGATAAATAGATTTATTCAGACAGATAACACAGGAGGTTTTACAGTGGAATTATGAATAAGTAGGGTTGTTTCAATAAAACAATAGTCCTCAATTATAGCAAATATTTTAAAAAGAGTAATTTAATCTATTTACTCTTTCTCCTATAAGATACTTGTGCACAACTAATTGTCTTTTTATTGGTTAGTTATAAATGAACCTTAAATCTGGGCATGTATTCTTTTTTTTCTGTTTTAACTGAAGACAATTGTTTTACTGAAACAAATTATTTTATTCTCTCATAGGAGTTCCTGGAGTCTGTCCACATAAAGTACATAATTCCAATCAACCTATACACACTTAGCAGAGTTTAGGATCTGAGAGATGCATAATACAGATATGAATAGCACACCATCCCAGAACAAAAGAGCGGATATAAGATTGTTGAGAATGAAGACAGAGGCATAAGAAGGTGAGCTCCCAGTGTTAACAAGAAATTGACAAGAGCTGGAACTGAGAATCAGATTTTCCACATAAGTGCATCAAAATCTCCATCTCCTGTTTCTTTTCATTTTTGGACCTAAAGAGGATTTGGGGTTTGGTTTAGTTTGTTTTGGTTTGAAGGGGTGGTAGGTAGCACTGCTTTAAAGACATTAAATAAATAAATAAATAAAACAGCAAAAGAAAGTCTGATATTAAAGTCTTCTACAAGAGTTATTTTTAAGAGGCAATTCCAAGATCTCAGCACTAAGACTTAATAAGATGGAGAAGAATTCTCCAAGAGTGATGCAAGAGGAGTGGAACAACTGAGGATGCTGATGGACACAGAGTGATAGATAGTAATCTTGAGTATTCCTGGCTCTTATCCATCAGGTCCATAAATAGAATAGCTAAAGCCTTAAAGCAGATACTACTTGTCAAATAATCTAGGAAAGAATTGCTGAAGATACATATGTCTACATTCTGGATGAATTCAGCTTTACATGCTGTTGCCTCCAGAAACAAATACCAAACATAGTGAAAGTGAGGTACTGTTCACTTTGTAAGAACTTTCAGTGTTTCATGGAACTTCTGTGAAGGGATTTCCTTGAGCAAAATGTAATCTGTGCATGAACCTAAGCTCTGAGATTCCACTTTCTCCCTTCAAAAGATGTCAAACTACACTGGTCTTACATTGAATCAGAGTTTGGACTCTGAAATCATAGACTTTCTTTTTATTGTCTTTCAATCTTGTTAAAATCTCTGTCATTTGAAGTATTGAACGGAATTAGTTCTGTATCACAGCAAGTAACTGATTTTTTTATCACAGGCATGGTTATCCTTTCATCCAGTGCTATAAGGCTTTCACTTTCTAGACTGACTCCAGCAGATTTAAGTGCAACCACTTCAGATATAACTGAAAATGTAGCTGTCTGTCTACCTCACTCTATTGTTAGGGAATAGAAACTCCCTTAACACCATGATGGAAGTGAACCTTTGCTGTCTCCTCAACAATGCTGTTTTCAGCCTGACAGAGGATAAATTGTGAATTTCCAGTTTTTCAAATCTCATTTCCAAAATAAATTAAAACCTTTCTAGTATGAAATGTTATGTTCCATTTTAAATATGGCCCTGATAATACATCCCATTATGGATGTGTTTCTTGCCTGCAATATAAAGTCTGAGAAAATTTCTATAGTCTTTTCTTCACTTTGATTATTTTTTATCCATGTTTGAAATACAGCTTTTTGTTCCATTGCTGAGGTTCTGTTTTAAAATTAGTATCATAACCACAGCATTTGGAATAACAACAGAGCATAAATTCTACATATGCCTGCTGATGCCACTTTGCAGTTAACAGATTTCATGGTTGGTTTTGCTCATCTGCTCCTAGCAGGCAAACTAACAAGACAGGTAAGACATATTTTACAATACTTACATATATATATATATATCTGTAAACCAGATCAGTTATTCTACATTTACAGTTTATGTCTTCTGAATAAATTTTACCCTTGTGTAAAATACTCTTTTCTATAGTACTCCTTATCTTAGGATCCCAAAATACCTTTCATATAATTCTGGCATGTATTTTCACGGCAGCTTTGCTAAGCAAAAGGCCTAAAGCAACACAAAAAATGTCATTGAAAGACCTGGATCCAGGCAGAGGAGAATTCCTCTGATACAGCTAGTGAAAAAGATGGACAAATATATCTCCCAGATGACCTTTAATGCTGTTTTGTGTGTGTTGTAAAGGATCTATAGCACACAGCACTGAAGTGTAGATACAGGAACCTCATCCTAGGGGGCCGCCAACACTCAAATTACAGAAGGAGCCTAAACTAGCTCAGAATTAAAATGACAATATTCAAAAACCTTCCTACTCCCATTTCATTCTGTGTTATTCTGTCTTCAGTCTCACCATCATATTGCAAGCTTTGGGCTTCATGTCCAAGAATCTCACTTTTTTAGATCTCACTGTATTCATACCTTAATAGCTAAAGCAATTCAGTGGTTGACTGAAGTTCAAATGCATTTTCATCACCCTTTCATTTTCTCTTACTTCTAGCCTCATTTTTTCAATGTATTTCTTCCTATTTTGCTCTAACACATCCACCGTCATACCAACCTCAATTCTCAGAACATTGCACACAAAGGCAAACTAGTCCTTTCTGTATAAATCCAAGCAATGTCTATATTCACAGCAAGACATTCAATGAAAGGAAAATATTCTGAATGATGTTTTATAGCAAATAGGAGTTTCTCTCACTGTGAGATTACAAGCTTAATCTCATTATTCTCAGTATTTTTCTAGTTCCTTTAAACTGTTGTTATCAATTATTCTTTTCATAGTCCAAAACCTTCTGCAGTGCTTTATATTAAAGAAGGTGCAGTTTTGCTCCATCTTGCAAAATCAGGTGTGTTTTACCTTCCTGAGCACTCTGTTATTATCAAACACAGATAAAGAGAATGTGTGTGCTTTTTATCAAAATTAGGTACTTAAAGTAAAACCAGGTAGGAACAAGGAGGAACAAGAAAGTGTCCCCTATAGTTCTCTTCATAGATGTACAAGTTATGGCAGGATAGCTGTTTTCAGTTAACTTTCTGTTTCACTGTGAAGAGAGAGCCTGAGAAAGTCAAGGTGACAGCTCTCTGCAAAGTTATTCCAGAGGATATCAAGCAATAGGACATCCTGGAAAATCCACACAACTGGATTCATTTGTTAATGACCTATGGGTCAGATTGAATTCTTAACATGTTTGGAGATGATATAAAACTCAACAGAGCTGCTGATACAACAGAAGGACCTCAATAGGCTGGATAAATGGGCAGAGGAACTTCTTGAAACTCAACAAAAGTTGTCTTTCCCTGTGGAGGAATAATCCTGTGAACCAGTTGGAAGTTGACTGTCTGGGAAGCATCTCTGAGGGACCCAGTGATGCTGGTAGACACCAAGCTGAACACCTTGTTCAAAAATACAGTTGCCTACATTCTCACATTTATACAGGAAAAACAACTAACAAATAACTTACATGCTATTAGAAATGCTGAGGCTTGTCCACATCCATACTCCTCCAAATCCCTTCCCCCCAAAAATTAGTCTGTCATGTGTCAGTTCAGAAATAATTCTGTCTTCTACTAGGGGAGAACAGGAATTTAAGAAATAGCTGGCACTCGAACACACGGTGACAGTAAGATTTGCATATGTTGCAATTTCCCAACTTGAGAACAAAAGAAAAGCAAAAAAATAGTCAAAAGCTTTCAAGCTGGAAAGAATGATACCACTACAAATATAAACCCAAAATTTTAAGTAGACATTAAATGATACAGGCCTTTTCCAATTCTGTCATTTACGCTTTCCATGCCTAGATATGTACGATGGTTTTATCCATTAAATCCTAAATGTACTTTATACACCTGAGTAGAAATTCTTAGTTCTAAAACATGTCCATTCGTTCACATGACATCAGAAGTACACAAGATGGCAGTAGGCAGCTGCAGAGGTACAGAACTACCATGACTTTACATTTCTTATCAATCCCCAGGAATCCAAATATGTTTTCTGAAAAAAAAAAACCAACAACCATGAACAAAACCAGCAACAATGAAAATAAAACCAAAATAATAATTTAAAAACAAACAAACAAAACCAGAAAAAACACAAAACCACAACAAATCATGGGACTGTGCTAACTTTTACCACAATGCATGACATTCTAAGTTGCTAATGTTATCTTTATTTTTTTAAAAAATATATTTACCAATATAGAGATTTAGCTGTATCAATTTGCTATGTTGACTACAGCCCTCTTCCCAAAGGTTCAAGTGATTTAGAAAACTTGTTGATTTTCAACTAATTTTAGAGACACTAAGGTTTATAGACTCCTAAAGTGACAGATGTCATTACTGAATGATAAAAAGAATTGCTGGAACTGCCATCCATGTCATACTTAGATAAAAACATTTCTTAGAATTTTTTAAATAGAGGTAACAATCTATTCTTTAGGAACAATAACATCTCCTAAGAGCCTTTGGAAGCACATGGGAAGAGGTGAAGTGACTCTTTATAATAAAAGAGCTTGGTTTTTGCCTTAGTGTTCTAAGACAAGATTTAGTGAACACAGACAAAACTTGCCTGCTGCAATCTATCAGATTCAAGAGTAACTTGATTTGACAAAAATCAAGGTGAATTAACTTACTGTGGATTTAAGACTGATTCAGACTGCGGTAAGAAACTGTGGATAAGCTATTCAGTTGTGTCGACCAGTAAGAAATGGGTCCTGCTGCTACAAACAATGAGCAGCTGGATACCAAGTGGCAGGTTGAGACGTGAACCTACATTGCAGGCTGTTGACTCATGTACCTCTCTATTCATTATGCATATCACATACAGTCAGAAAAAAAGGCATTTTTGCCTCTTGCTTTGAAAGAGGTATTCTTGCAAACTTCCCACAAGAAGTCTAGCAACTGTTAAATTACTGTTACTTGGTTAATACAAATTCTTTTCTCATCTTCAGTTATGCAATTGGAAGTACATGCCTTCTATTGTGTAACACAAGATTAAACAAACAAACAACGCAATAGTAACTTGAAGATTCTCATTTTTAAAAGGGGCTACTTTAGTAGTGTGTAATTTCACTTTAAAGAGGTTGTTAATATAACTTAAGCTGTGACACTGTGTTGACTCTATTTCAAGCATTCAGTGGAGAGTGGAGAAGAGAGAGGAACACTGCTTTGTGTTTTAAAGATTTTATCT
Source organism: Nesoenas mayeri (assembly GCF_963082525.1). Taxonomy (NCBI): domain Eukaryota; kingdom Metazoa; phylum Chordata; class Aves; order Columbiformes; family Columbidae; genus Nesoenas; species Nesoenas mayeri. Next base: position 3,114,133 of record NC_137554.1, read on the forward strand.
TAACATCTCTGCAATTATAAAGAGCTATTCCTAAAGTACCTCTGGGATGAACTTCCTCATAGAAGCCTGAAGACTTGATACTATCAAGATGGAGAATGGTCTGCTTTGTAAATTACTTTCCTCTATCTAAGGATTAAATTTGAAAAATTTAAAATCTGAAATAGATCATTTGCTGTTGAAGTTTATATTTTATGCTGAAGACTGTTAGGCATACAAAGAGAACACTGCCTGTCTCCAACTGAAAATGATACAAGAAGTATGGTAAGATGTATGTAGATGTATGCATAGTGAAATTCAATCCAATATCAAAACCATCAGGATGTACACAGCCACTATGGGCTGGGTACTGCTCATGCAAATAGATCAGAATCCTCTGCCCTCCTTTGCCTTTCTATCACATGGGAAATTAAAAAGTTAATATGCTTTAAATTTTGGTCAGCCCTTAAGTGTCAAGCAATTGGACTGGATGATTGTTATAGGTTCCTTCCAACCAAACTATTCTATTCATTCCAAATTTGGAAAGACTAAAGGAGGGAAACCAAAATGTTAAACCAACAGCTGTGAAATGGAAACATGTCCTACCTAGACAAAAAGATTTGTCAATCACTTGGCAAGTATCAACCCTAAATTTGGCTTTTGCAAATAATTCTTTCCTCACTATTGAGAGACTTTGTAGATATAAGGTCTTTCATGATCAGAGGTGCAAAGGCCAAACCAAAGAAGCAGGCAGTCTATATAGACTAATTTCTGAAATTTTGATGGATGCTACACTCTAAATTCCTGATTTTGAGAGATACTTGCTAATTTCAATACTAAATGATAAATCTGTAGTTTACATCATGGGGTCAGATGGTTCACAGTTAGGGAGCTTTCCAGATATTAAATTAGTCATTTTTGGAAACAAATTTTATTTCAGAAAACATAATAATATTATAAACTAAAAGCAAAACTTAATTAAAAACAAACAAAAAACCCCATCAGATTTGAGCTTTAGACTAAGTGTATACATACTGCATAGAATAATTGATTTTAGGAACAAAATATGTATTAAAATTCCATGTTTATTTATTACACAGAAATACATAATATCTTCACACAGCTTACTCTATGGGGTTCATTATCATACCACGATAATTCTTCAGTTATACACAATCTATGCGTTTTTACAGAACTATGTTAACTTTTCTGTTAAGAATGTATATTGTGCCCATATATTTGAAGTGTACAGGTTTTGTCTGGGATAGAATTGAATTTCTTCATAACAGCTAGTATGATGCTATGTTTTGGATTTGCGCTGAAAACAGTGTTGGTTCATATTCTAGCAACTTTTAAATACAACCTCTTCCAAATTCACATCTATCATAGCATTTAGGTGTTTGTTTTGTTTCTGTTTTTTGTTGGTTTGATTTTTTTTTTTTTTTTTCCAGTGCAAATCAGATTTCAACAATTTAAATTTTTTTCTGGTCTCAAAATTGGCAAATTAACTTACAGTACCACACTTCACCAATTTTTTTCCGAAGTTCTGCAAAACAACATTAATTGCAATACAGCACTAAAACCCAGAATTCCACATTTAAGCCACATTCGAGTACAGTATCATTTCAAGTTTTCTTTTTTTAGAATATTTCCCTGAAAGTTACTCTAACATGTAAGGATGCATCCTAAGGGAGAGCAAGGTGAAATTTTAGCAGTAGAACCAGTTCCCATTTTGTAATTATCTCCCCAAACAAAATTCTTTTGGTACCAAATATATATATATATATACGCTAACTAAAATACTGAGCTCAGATATGAAAACCAAATACCAAGTTCAAATATGCAGATGGATCACAGTTACACTTATTCAAGACAATATCTCAATTTTTGCATTGCACCTTTGAACTGCTTACTGCTCAGCCAGGTAGCGGTGCTGCTGGGTCTCCCTTACAAAACAGGTCAGTGTGCGCTGGAGCCTCATTGGCACCCACCCCCTGCCGCCGCAGCAAGCTGGACTGGGTAAGGCTTTTATTAGTATCTCATCTGGTGCGCTACAACTGTTATTCCAAAACCAGGATTCTTTCAAATCCAGCACATCGAGATGAAACACAGCCTGTCACAGAGTTGCACAAGTCTGAATGCCAGAATAAATGTAGCATGCTAGAAAGAAAAGTAACAGCTACTACACACAAAATTTTACCATCACATTCACGCAGTAAAGAACTAAATTACTCATGATCTTCTGTATTATCACAAAACGCACATTTTGAGTCAACGGATTCTCATGATTTAACAGACTGTGAACTTATCGTACCTTATAACAAAGACCTACCAAAATTGCAACATGCTTAAACTGATACCCACAAAGAAAACAGGTTAATGAGGAAAGCATCTTGCAGACTTCAGCAAGTTTACTGTGACCTGTGTGTTATCAGCTAACTCTCTCTCAGCTTGTTGAAGTTCAAATCATTCCAGCTGTAAAACTGTCTGTAATGATCTAATGATCTCTTGTAGAGATTTATTTTGTCCTGCTCTTCTCACGTTAAAAACAATATTAATTGCAACAAAGCATTATACTTCAAGGTTCTATCCTCTGGCCACTTTTCCCATTCATCTAACTTAAACAGCAGCCACCATTGACCATAATATTTCACAAGATCTTCTTTCCTCATATTTCCAAGTGCTTTCCTATGTTTTAAAACACCTCCCAATACCGATTTCTTAGGAACACAACTGAAAACAGTAATTTCTGACCTTATCTGGTAAGTAAAAACCATGAGAAGAGGGAGGAAGGAGTGGAAAACACAGGGCTGCTTGCAGCATGCCTGGGAAAAGTGGGGAGAAAGTTTTACAGTGCACTTGTACCACAAAGAAACAATTCTAACAACAACCAGTAAAACAATTAACTCACATTCCTGACAAGCTGCTTGATTTTCAGAGAGGCAATACACAGAAACACATAGTATGTACTGTAAAACTCGCAAATAACTTGTTGATAGCAAACATTAGCATTCTCTACTGCTAATTTCAACACCAGTCCTTCCTTAGCTTCTAAGTTTTCAACCTGCTTATTGATGGCCTCTTGAAGATGGTCAATAAATTGCATGTGATTCTCATTGGGACCCTGATTAATAGTTACAAATGATTTGGCTGCTTTGTCGGTTTCAGGCACCTTTATTATAGCTTGATATGCCTCAGGATTTCAGAAACTTATTGTGCCTGTAGTTGTGGTGTGTCAATTAGTGTCTCTTCCAAGAGTTGTGGGATACCTTCCACTGTCAACAAATGCCACCCCCCTCCGCTGTCTCTGCATGTTCCCGTTGCTCTTTTAATCCTCTCAAAGTCTCTAGCAACAAGTGCCATGTTTTTAACCGTTCAGTTGTTTCTTTGGATCTTTCAGTAGTGCTTTGCCCCATCGTAACATAGTCCTTTGTAAAGTCAATTCCAGAGGGCTAATACCCTACTTCTTCAAAAGCAACTTCCGTGAAGATAATACAATACCCTCTTCTTTAGATAAGTTCCACCCCTTCCCCATTCCTGGTAGCTCACCAACTCTTGGCATGGTGTCTTTTCAAGGATCTGGATCTTCAGCAGCTCCCCCCTGCTGCTCTATCAGCTGTACAGGGCTCTGTCTCCACAGCTCGTCTACGGCTGTCACAACTTCACTGCTGTCTCTTCTTCATGCGAGATCCTCTTCATGCAGGATCATGTCGGGGTCACCATATGTCGTGGTTGAGACGGACAAATGACATAGACCAAGTTCTTCCAGGATGAAAGTAGTAGATGCCATCTATTGCCACAAGTGCATTTTTATACAGTTTTACCAATTCCTGTGTCTCTTCTCTATTGGTTACAAGTTACAGCAGTAACATCTCATTGGCTATTTTTGCTATCATCAATGTTACTCTTCCACTCCCTTCTCTCTCACGGGTACATCCTTAACATCTCTGGATACTCCTTTACTCCCATCTTTCTCACGGATAGGCCTTCATATCTTCAAGACTAATTTCTGTTCCCATGCCCTCCGTCAGGGAATCCACGGACCCACCGTAGTCCCCCACAGTAACTTGACACTCTAGTGAAACAATTGCTCTAGGAGACCAGAAAACAATAGTAAGCCAGGTAACAAACATTAAATGAGACTTGATAAGGAGAAAGTCAGAAATGGAGGCTGCATGACTATCAAGGCTGCTGGCAGTTTATGCTGACCATCTACTTTTAAAAAGCTATTAATAGTTAAGACATTAAGTCCTTGAGGGGCAGCTCCATACACTCCAGGTTAAATACTGACCTCAAGGGTGAACCATAGCCATATGGCGATTGTGGAAGTCCTGTTGAATATTTCTAGGTCAAGATCCAAGCGGTTTTCTTCAAGCGGGATCTTACAGTAGACATCTGCTACTCACCTCCAAACCAACACAATAAGGCAGATGAAGCAATATTTGACTCATTTAAGCAAGCATAGGGGCACCACAACCTTGTTCTGATGGGTGACTTCAACTACCGTGACATTTGCAGGAAGAACAACACAGCCATCAAGTTCCTAGAATGCGTAGAGGATGGCTTCCTCACACAAGTGTTAGATGTGACAACCAGGAAGAAGGCACTGCTGGGCTTGCTTGTAGAAACTGGCAAAATCTGCTTTGTAATAGCTCAGCAACAGCCTTGGCTGCAGTGATGAAAACATTGTGGAATTTGAGATCCTGCTGAGCAACAGAAGATTAATATAATACTAAAATAATGTTTTTGGATTTTAGAAGAGCAAACTTCGTCTCACTCAGAGCTCAAGTGGGATGGATTCTGTGGGAAACTTTCGTGGAGGATAAAGAATCTAGTGAGTGCTGGTTGTTTTTCACAAGCACTTTCCTGGAAGCACAAAACCAGTTCATCCCTTTAAAGGTAAGAGAAATAGGGGGAGCAAGAGGCCACTTTGACTTAGCTGTGAGCATCTGTGTCTGCTCCAAAGCAAAAGAGAAGCATACTAGAGGTTGAAAAGCAGATTAATACCCATTGATAACTACAAGGTCATTGTCAGGGCATGCAGAGATGCAGTTAGAAAAGCAAAAGCTCAACTCAAATTAAAATTGGCCAGAGATATCAAAAACTACAAGAAAGAGTCCTTCAGGTACATAATCAACAAGCAGAAACAGAAATAAAATAGTGGCCTGCTGTTAAAAGCAGAAGTGAAGTAGTGACCCACAATGCTGAAAACGCAGAGGTTCTCAGCACTTTATTTACCTCCATCTTTACCAGCACAGTTGGGCCCCAGGCCTTGAGAAAAAAAAATAAATACATGTTGATGCAAACATAGACCCCCCCATCAGCAAAGGAAGAGTTGGTATGTGAACTATTAAAGGAGCTTCTTCACCCCTACAAATTGATGGTCTCTGACAATATCCACCCAAGAGTGTGAGGAGAGCTGGCTGACGTCATTGCAAGGCAACTCCCCATAATCTTGGAGATGTGGAGACTGGGGGATGTCCCAGAAGACTGGAAGAAAGATAATGTCACCACCATCTACCAGAAGGGCTTAGAGGAGTATTCAGGAAATTGTAGGCCTGTCAGTCTCACTTCAGTCCCTGGGAAGGTTATGGAACAAATCCACCTGAGGGCTATCACAAATCAGTTGAAGCCTATGGCTGGGAAAAACCAGCATGGATTCACAAACCTAATTGCCTTATACAACAAGTAACATGTTCGGTTGATGTGGGGCAAGCAATGGATGTTGCCTACCTGGATTTCTCTAAGGCTTTTGAGACAGTTTCCCATGGCCTTCTCCTAGGGAAACCGATGCTCTGCAGCCTAGACAAGTGGTCTCTGTGGTGGCTGGGGCACTGGCTGACTGGTGATACCCAGAGGGTCCTGGTAAATACCTCTTTTTCAAACTGGCAACTTGTCACAAGTGCAGTCCCCTTGGATCGATATTGGACCCAACACTGTTCAACATCTTCATAAGCGATCTGGATGATGGAATCGAGTGTACCTTGATGAAGTTTCAAATTTCCTTCTTGGTCTTATTCTATTATTTCATTTCCTCATTATTATATTTCTAAGAAGACAAATAAATAAATGTTGTGGTGGTTTTTTGTGTGCTGGACAGACGTAATCTGACATGTCTTTTGTATTATGTGCAATGAGTCCAGAGAAATAGCTGTCTTGTTCCACAGATGAGAAAAGACTAATAGAATCATAATACTGGATTAACTTAAAATTCTACTTTCAGTCTTTCTCTTTGCATGCAGTCACAAGGCAGAATTTCGCAGGTCATTTTGTGTGCTTTTGTAAATTTAGATATATTCTCTTTTGTGCAATTCATTAGTTCTCTCTCAAATACTGTGTACAGCTGTAAGTAATTCTTGATAACAGTAGAAAAATCACTTTAGTATTTCAAAATTATCTTGACAAACACATATGTAAAGTGGATCACATTTGTTATCTGATTTGGTATAATAGTTACACCTGAGTCTTACACTGAGAGAGGAAAAAAACTCAGCAGCCTAAATCTGACACCTCTAAAGGTGAAATGCTTTGAAAAATCCATATAGGTGAAGTGGTTTGGAAAATCTGGTTGTGTGCTGCTATGAATGCTGTTGAAATGGTTGACTTGTTAGTTTTTTCAGGAGACTACAGTAGAGCTTTTCTATGAAGACTGTCTCTTATATCTTCCAGGTCAGAGATAAACTTCCTTTCTTACCCTATACCACTTTTAAGTCTGATTTCTTGTCCTGTGTTATGTGTTTGAAGAGACAGCAAAGGTGAATGGGAAAAATCATAGTGTTTTGTCCTCAGTTTCAGTTTATTTCTAAATTTTACCTCACATATAGGTTTTTTATTGCTTTTATCACCAGAAGTTTTTTAAGCAGCCCAAGAGAAATATAGAAGGATAACTTGCAAGCTCTGGTAGCATCCCCTAAGTCTATGTGCCTTTTGATATGTGAGAATAAAAAAAACAGGTACAGATGAGGTCAGAAAAAATAATAGTAAATATAATCACTGTGCATTACAGTTCTATAGACATATGGAAAAGATGGTCATTTCCCAAACAGTATAATAAAATATAAAGCAAGGTACTTTTGCTTTCTGAAACAACAGAAGGTTAAGTCCTGGATAGATTATTTTCCTATTTACTTTTTAATGAAAAAAAAATTAATGATACATTTTGACCAGTTTCTATTCAGACTTGTTTAAAGTTAATCTGGAAAGAATTGCTGCCAGTTGGTTACACCACTGAATGGCTAATTGAGAATTGCTAATTCTCACATCTTCCTCCATGATTTGCCTTACACTATGAAAAGTTAAGAACTGAGACAGTGGGTATTCTCGATACATAGGATTATGTGATTTGGGAAGCAGAAATATATTGATCTTGAAATATCAGGTCTAGGTCTGATAAATGGCAAAACCTGCCCTTTTTCTGGAAAGTGTCTTACAAGTTTCATAGCTCAGTTCATGAACTAAGGTCCTCTTCACATGAAGAACTTCTGTTCATTAAACTACATCCTTGAGTGATAAGGTGATAACTGGTATCTGTATCTTCTCAGAGAAGATCTCAGCAAAAAAGGTCAAAAAGCCCCAGGAGAAAGTTATTAGTGGAACTTTTTATCCTTTAAAAAGTAACTTGCCACCAATAATCTCATTTCCTACCAACACGACATAGTACTTTGTTTAGTCTTTTCACCTGCATTGGCTAAAGAATGGACAAATTACAGTATTTTAATTGTATAACAAACAAACAGCTAGGGCAAAACCCACTTTAAAATGCAAAGAAATGTAAATAAAATGACGGACATGATCTTCACAACATGCACTGATTTTCCTCAATAACAAGGTGGATTGGTCATTTGAATGGGTACTTTTCTATGAATGTAGAAGAAAGTTTTATTGCATAGCTGCTGAAACACAACCAAAATGCTGCACCATTTGTTGTTCTCCTGGGTACTGTGGTTGGTTATGCCAACTGCAGTCAGAGTTCACAGAAACACTGAACATCTGCCTTCTCCCACAATCTGTCACAATGTCTCCTGTAGATGTATTTTTAAATGTCTTAATTTTAATGAGGTTTTTGATTCTAAATTGATTTTGCAGTTTCCTGCTCATGAAGTTATTAATGTAAGCTTTTTTTTTTTTTCCCCATTAGCAGTGTTGGCAATGTGAGTCACTGGTACTTTTTTAACCTTGATATTTGTGTAACTCTCCTAGCTTAGAATAATAGAATTATAGAATGTCTTGAGTTGGAAGGGACCCACAAGGATCATCAAGTCCAACTCCTGTCCTTGCATATGACAATCCCACAGTTCACACCACTTTTTTGAAACTATCCAAATTAAGGTGAAGATTGTAACGTTAAAGAAAGTGACAGTCCATATGAAATAGGACAATCTATCAGCACTGAAAATACATATTTATCTACAAAATAGGCTCAAATAGAGTATCAACAATGCGAATTTCTCACTGCCTTACAAATTGACTTCAGCTCACAGTTGGTTTCTGGGAATCAAAGCTAAGGAAGAACAAAGTCCTTGCCCAGAGAATAAAAATAAACATGCCAAAGCAAACAACTAACATTAGTGTAAGAAATAGATATTTAACTTACATTAATTGATTTTAAAGAATAAAGAAATATGGGAGACTCATAGAGATCTAACATAACTTGAATAGTTTCTTGAAGTTATTTAGTTTGTGTCTTTGTTGTTATACAGTGCGTGGATTTTTAAGTACTTAAATATTATTAATTTGTTCATGTATTCACTGCAATCAGTTTTATTTTTTTTCATTGCCTCTATGATTGTATTTTGTAGAGAGTTTGGTTTTTTTTTTGTTTACTGAATTTTGACTATAATTCAAATGAATCAGTTAGGAAATTTCATGTAATCTGCTAGGCTTGCAATTTTTCAGAAACATATTTTATTATATTTGAATGAAGTTATTCAGAAGATTAATGCCATCAGACTGGAAGCAGAAATCTCTTATTTTGTATCTTGCATTGTAACAGGTAAGCTGATCACACACAAATACTTTTTCCCCTTTTCTGTGTAGAAAAAAATAATTTTTTCTTTTTAATCATTCCATTGCTTTCAGATAAACGAGTGGACAGAACTGCAAAGAAATATTATTTAAACATCAGAAATTTAAAAACTGTCTATTCTATATTTGAGTTATAGTTAAACAATCTACTGGGACACATATTAGTAAATTGGAAGCAGTATACTGTGTATTTCATTCAGGAGAATTCCTGCTAATAATTTTTTAACTGAAAGTAAGTTGGGTCATTCACACTTCTAGGTGTGGTTCCTGGTATTGCTTTGCATTGGTTTTCTGATGAATTTAAAACTGATCTTATATTCCTACTTCAAACTGTAAGAAATTGAAAGGCCACCATGTAAATTCCTGTCTCAGCACATGTATAAGATTGGCTTAAATAGCAATAGCTAGCTTAGTAGCATGTAAACTAGCTTAATGGCATGCTTAAAAGTAAACGTGAGTTGGGTTTTGCAGGACTGTGTCTTATCATTGTAAAATCTGTGGAAGTATTTTGCACAGCAAACTTAAAATTTGACATATGGAAGAAGAGAAATTTGCTCTCTATCTAAAATTTAGAGAAGGAATCTAGACAGGAAGAATGGATATGCTCATGACTTTAAAATACATTTGATTAGAAAGAGCTAATATTTAGGCAGGAAAAAAAAAAAAGAATGTCTTAAAAATGGCATGGAGGACAATGTTCAATGTAAGCATAACTTCTGCAGCAGGAAAGGCGTGAGGGATGCTGTATTTAAGGCAATAGTAGAAACCTGACAACATTTACCCTGAAAGTCCAGTCACTCAGGAGAAATCTGACAGCAGGAGAATCACTCTTCAAGTTAAAATGTTTTAAAACAGAAACTGAAGGGTGGTAAATTTTTTTAAGGTGAAGACATAATAGATTACTAAAAAAAAGGATCATTTTTTCAAGTGTGAATACCTTGAGACTCCCTAAAAATTAAAATACCTATAATAAAAAGATCCTTTAGGCTGAGAAGATATCAAAAACAAACAAATAAAACAAACTAGAAAAAAACATGCAAAAAAACCAAAACACAAACAAACAAAAAAACCCCCAAAACATAAGAAGTGTGATGGAAGTAATAAATACATTAGTAGTGTAAATATTTAAGTATATTAAGTAATGTAGTGTTTTTACATTGATACCACTAAGAAAATGCAAATTAGCTGGCGAATTACCCAGAATTACCAAACTCTACTGCTTTTTGCATGTAGTTTACACCACAAAGATAAATGCCTTCGTTAAGCCCTAAAAAACAGAATGCAAAATTTGGAAAAGCAAGCTAGTCATTAAAACAAGAATTACAAATTGTTAGATTGCCAACCTTAATATTGAAACAAGGGGAGTGGTGACTACTGTGTAACAGCTCTTTGGCAGACTGAAATTGCACCCTGGTATGGTATGGTATGGTATGGTGTCGTATAAAAGAAAGTAAGAATATTGATTGAATGGAGAAAAATGAAAGATGTTTATGAAATGTGAAGGAAGGTAGAGAGGCTAGTGCACAAAATGGAGAAGACAGGAAGATGGCAACATGCATTATTTCTAGGACAAAATAAATAAATACGAGGCAAATATTACATTCATAAACGGTAGATTCTTCAGTGTACTGCAGTTGTCTTTCTTCCTATGCTGTACTTCAGACTTGCCAAGGTGTAAATATTATACCCAGTTATTGTACTTAGTTTCAGAAATTAGCTTAATGAAGATTAATTTTGTCATATTAGTTTCCCTGAATAGAAAGAGCAATTTGTAAAACTTCACCTAATGATGATTTAAAGATAGACGATTTTATACTGCATACCTAAGTACGTGAGCACTTATGTATGTGCTTATGTACCTTGTGAAAATAGTGCACAGGGGCTTATAAACCAATGTACATATAATAAATATTAAGAGAGAAACCAGATTATTTAATTCTAGAAATAAAAAAAAAGATTTTTTTTTTGCAAAATAACTTTAAAAAGGCAAGAAAATAAGTAACTTCAACAAAGATTTAAAAATGCTGAAAAAAAATTGTCCTTCCTTCTTCACTGGCCTTCGTGTCTTCAGAGTTCTTTCACATATTCTCACTCCTCTCAGTTGCTGTTGCAGAGCAGTTTTTACACTTTTTTAAATAACTTATCAAAGAGGTGCTACCATCGTTGCTACCATTGTGATTGGCTCACCTATCACAAGCAGTGGGTTCATCTTGGAGCCAGCTAGAACAACCTCCATCAGACGTGGGCACAGTTTCCAACATCTTTTCATAGAATCCACCACTGCAGCCCCACCCCCTACCAAAACCTTGCCAGGTGATCCCAATAGACTGGTGCAAGAGAGGATGCCATTAAGCATACCTAGCTGTTATAGATAACCACAAACTAAATCATAATTTCCTTATCCGATTAAAACCCTGTGAAGTCCCAAACACCAAGTAATGTAAATTTCCAACAATATAACAGTATTAATATTGCAACATTTCATAATCATAAGTGAAAAACGATTTTTTTGCAACTTACTCCTTCTGCATCATTCAAGCAAATGGATGGCAACAGCAAGATGTCAGGCAGAAGTATTACTGCAATAGAAAAGTAACAGAAAAAAATGTATTCTACAAAAAATAAGAATAACAAATTACAGAGCTGTATCAGAAGATGTAAATGAAAAGCAGTGTTTCAGTTTGAACCAAAACATGTGTGCTTGACTGTTCTGCTTCAGCTATCAAATCAATTAAGTACTTGCATATTGCTGAAGATCAAACAAACACTATGAAAATATTCATGCTCCTTTTTCAAAGACAAACTTAATTTATCTGAAGAACTTAAAAAAAAAAAAAAGGCCCTCAGGACCAAATTTGACAGTATATACTAATAATTATCTGTATTTCCTAGAATGATTTTTAAAATAATCTCATGCAGAAAAGTACTGTGAAGCTGCATTGTACCCTTATTCTTCCTTCATGAGGAACAATTCCTAGGAATAAAGAATATGTTTGAAAGGTAATAAACTCTCCATTAAAATTAACGAAATGATATTTTGCATCCAATATCCAACTTATAAAGTCTTATAGTACAATATTTATACTAAATTGCAACTTTTGTGAAACTTTATTAAATAATTTACAATCCTGGTATACTAAAATAAAAAAAAAAAAAAGGTGCAAAACAGAGAACCAGCTGGACTTATGTCAAAAAAAAAAGTAGTATTTAATCTTCATTCCTAGATATTTTGGGTTGGGAAATATAGGAATGTACTCTGTTATGGCATGGAATTGAATAATAATGCATTATAACTACTTGAAAAGTGATTTGGTTCCATATCTGGATTTTCTGGTCGCTTCTCTAGGTTCTCTAGAATCCTAATTTGAGAGATTTCTGTCTACAAGGGTTTCTCCACACTTGGTCTGTATAATCTATTAATGTATGGTGATGGGAAAGGCATACATGGGTTTTAAGCCTGATCTATCATAATCCCAGGTGTGATTCAAAACTTGAATATGAATAATATTTCATTTTAAAAAAATCCATAATCCTCATGGGCACAATAAATTGAAAAAAACCCACATTTTAATTAAGACCTTCTACCCCTAGTTCCACCCTTTAGAACCAGAAAAAAAAAATTTAAAGACCTATTTTTTTCTCATTATATCTAGCAGACCCCAACAGGATCTGGACCTAAATGTGTTAACTTTTTTTTTTTTTCTTTTTACTTGACTTTACATCTTCCATTAATTTTAATCTTTAATTATTCTTAACTGTGTTTTATTTTTTCTTTTTTATCTTACTTTGTTTGCTTGCCTGTTAGAAACACTTAAGTTGCCTGAAATGTGAACAGAATGGAGACAAAAGTCTATTTTAGTAACAGTTCTATATACCAGCTTAAATAAACTTTAAACATCCAAATATTGACACCAATGCAAGCAAGTCAGCAAACCCTGAAGTCACATGTATACATACTAGACTGTGTTAAAAAAAATGAACAAATGTCCCAATTAAGCAAATAGACATTACACATCTATATATTTGATCTGTTCAGTTTTGTAATTTGGCAGATGATACTTCACATGGAAACCTCATTAGGAATTGCCAGTAGTTCTATTTGGAAAGACTGATTTGTACAGAACATTTTGCCTTAATGAGGTTCCATGTGAAAATGAACTAAGATCTATTGAGGTGGTACATTTTAATTAATACTCCAAGAGTCAGTGTTTTTTTGTCTTACCATTATAATTTTTATCTTTCAATTTAAATGATCAAGTAATGAATAAAGCATACATTCCACTCGGAATGATGAAACCTGTCACCAGCTTGTCACTTCAAAATATATTTAAAGGGAATTACATAATGTAATTCTCTGTGATATAGTTTAGTATTAAAAAGTGAAAGTCTTATTTCATCTATACTGATATTCCATGTGCTAAATTTTTCACGATTATAAATATTTAGCTAGAAAAACATGCCCCAAAATATTAACATAATTTCACCTCTGCAGGACACATTGAAAGCATGACCGTCTATTATGTAATTGTGTAAGCTAGAACAAAGTTTGATATTATCTAGACATTTTGAAATAATTGATTAGAACCACTTTATTCAAGACGTATAGAATTATGTGCTCCTAGCTGCTTTCATAGAAAGTAAGACTTCATAAACTTAGCACTCTTGTCATCCCATAAATGACTTCCCAACACAACAGAAATAAATGATTTATGATTGTATTATCTTATTGTCATCAGTCAGGGGCAGAAGATTTGAAAATATCAAGATATTCCATGAAGTCATTTTGATTTACTAAAATTTATGTTCAAAATCCTGCAAAAAAATCTTTGATATCACAAAAATTAAGTAAAAACACTGATTTTTAATTTTCAATTTAAAATAATATTGATGTTTTCTGTTATTTTTACTCTAAAAGTTTAAACACAATCCCTCACAAAATAACAAATACGAAATGAAATTTTTCATGGGGTCAAAGTTTTTTTAGTTATGTTTCATTTTACCTATTTTATCTTAGGTTTTTTGCATTGTAATAAATATATTACGCATATGATTTGAACAGAACTTTTAACACTGAACAGAAACTCTTAATTTCAACTAATTAGTCTTTGGCAAAGTTATGTAGCCAGCACCGTACTTTCTCAAGTTCATGGAAAAAGGACCTGCACTTATTTATAGTGGTTTTACATTGGAAGTTTACCTTTTCACTTCTAAGCATCAAATCCACTATATGACTTCAGCTCTGAAACTGAATTAAAACAAAATTTAAGTACTTATGTGTGTGATCAGATCTGCTAGTGCTGCAGTGGACCTGAGAGTTTCAGTGCTTGCCTAAAATCTCTTGGACTATGATAACTTAAACACAGAAATTTATACTCTCTAGGTACTGCTAAAAGGAATCCAAAGTTTGAAGTCAGACTTCTGGATCTCCGTATTGTCTGTTCTCTGTATTTCAGAAGAAATTGAATTCAAAAATTCATATTTGTTTTGGTTTACAGTCTTTTATATAGAGGACAAAGTATGCCATTCCATATACTTGAGGTGACCATTACAACTCATAATATCTCCAAACCTTTCCTAAGAAGAGGCAATGCTATTTTCCTGATATATATTGACTCTTTTTTTTTACTGATGGAAAGACCTGCAATGGGTGTTTGGTGTTTGCTCCCAAATTTCATTAGATTGTGGTATGCTTAATCAATGGTGCATATAGGTTATGGGTAATACTGGATTCACCAAATCTGTTTTGACTATATATATAGAGATAGATATCTCACTAAAATTATTTTTTAAGCTATTCAGAAGATTTCCTGGAATTCACTTTAGAATGAAAGTAAAATTGCATTGGGGCAAATATAAATAGGAAAAAAAAAATATTTAAATAGAGATAATCCACATGGTAAAATTTAATAGGGAATAAGTTGTCATCAACATTTATCAATATTTTTTAATGCAGATGCTGGTTTTTTTAGCATTTCTTTAGTTCAAGGACTTGTCAAGAGTCATCAACTTCAGTAAAACCATTTACTACATCATTTATTTCAAAATATTCTGCAGCAGGGGCATACGTCTGCATCAAATTCTGTAACATGCCTTAAGAATCTACCCTGACACTAATGTCTATTTTATCTCATGAGGCTTTTCCAGGGATTACTTTCTGCATAGATGTGAAAGCTAAAAATGATAGCAATTGGGATGAAATGAACAATTCCAAGATGCTTAGGAAAAAAAATAAGTAAAAGCTACAACCACTTCAGTATTTTGCAGGAGGCTTCCCTTTCACTCACATAAAAATGGAAAACAAACAAAAGAAGTTACGATCATTTAATTGCACTATTTCTATGTTATTGCAAAACCTAATTTTCAAAGAAACTATTTTCTCTAGTGCTCAGTTGCAGTTTTCCTAGGCAACGCCATTTATAAAATGCTTCAAGATGGCAGAATTCGGGATGAAAATACAGGGTGTTTCAAAAGGATGGACCCAATTTCAAAGAAGAAACACTTTCAAAGTGGGTCCATCCTTTTGAAACACCCTGTGCAATAAATGATAGCATTGTAAAGTATTAACAGGAAGAACAGATTAAAACTTTCATCTTGAAAAAGCAGCTGGTGAGGTAACAGGAATTCAGATATTCCACATGTTCACCTCGGTGAACATCCACATGTATATCCTCGGTAGGAATACATCCTGATAACTCATATGGCTAAAATCTCCACATCTACATACAAAAATTCATCACTACTCTGAATTCTACTTCAGAAATACACTTTTCACCAGTTTAATTAGACACAACGCTTCTTTGGGTGGTGGTCAACAGACAACTGTGAGGGCATGAACATTTTCATGCAAGGTTTTTCCATTTCTGCCTTTTTAAGGTTAGTGTTTGCCTCAGGTTCCATATCTTTTCTTTTTCTTTACCTTTCAAGAGTCATCAGTCCTCTTTGACCTCTGCTTATGTTCCTCCAGCATATTTTGTTCTCAACATGATCAAGCTTGCCTTCAACATTGTTTTACAATAACAAATACAACTACAAGAAAATACTTAGATCAACATTTTAGAAATTATTTTTTCTAAACCTTTAAAAAATTTTAATTTATAGCTATTTCATTTACAAATTCATATTTCAGTTATCCAGTATAATAGACGTGGACAGTCGAGTGAAAACATAATACAACACATACAGATTAAGATATATGAATGTTTTTATTATATCCAACTTTGGAAAGCCTTGTTGGCAAATTCTGTGAACAGAGAGTATTAACCATCAGCAGCTGAAATTGCCAAGCAGAATGTGAGGTAATCTTTATGGTGTCCCTGGGTAAGGGATGTAGCTATGTGTCAAGAGTTGGAGACATGGGTAATCCCATTCATAGTAAGTTGTTAGCCAAGTGTCTAAACACAACATGCTGAGCCTGGAACAAATAAATAGCAAGAGATAGCCTCCACAAGAGGGAATTCAAAACCCATCAAAGAAAAAGATGGGACAACCATGGCAAGGAGGAATAATGTCTGGGAAGCTTGTGGGAGTCCACACTGAAGGTGTCTCTGGAGAAAGAGCAGAATACAGGTCCCCTGAGTCCAAGGGGTGCAATGAGTGAAGAGGAATGAACATGCAGAAAAGTGACTTCCCTTGCAAGAATTCTTACCTTTCACGCCTCCTTGTTCTCTTTTACCTTCAGTTTTTCTATTCTGTATACCCACCATCATGCTCCTTCTTGAATGATGTTAGTGGCAATGCTTTTGACTCCATTAAGTTACAGACTGCCCTGAGTGGTGGGACACCATAAACTCCTCCACGCTGTTCACAGCTTGTTGCTGCTGACTCTGAAGCAGATGTAAACACCCTACTGTGTGCCAAAATCACAACCAGTCACAGGAATACCTGGTGTCTCTGTTCAGATGTTTTAGGAGTGACAGCCACTGGAGGGAGGAGACACAGAAGAGAGAAGTAAGGAAGCATGGGGAGACACATGGAACTGGAATTTTTGGGGACACAGCTGGAGATGTGCTCTTGGACAGAGTTATTGCATATCAAGGCAGGCACAACTCTGAGGGACTGCAGCTGTGAGTGACCTATCATGCCTCAAGGACTGCAGCCATGAGACCTATGCTGAAGCAACGGAAAAAAGAAAGAACTATGGATCAGTGTAGGAAAATGAGTAAGAAACAAGGTAGGGCAGAAAAAAATATCATTACACACTGATTCCAACCACCTGCACCACTTTTTGCCTCACCAAAGTAACCAGGGCATGCAGCAAAACGACAGAAAGTTGAGGCGAGAAAGGGGCAGGAAAGCTGTTTGACTGAATTCAGGAGGAAGGGAAGCAAATATGTTTCCCTAAGTGCTTCTTTAATTGTTTATGTCTCTTTTTTTTTTTTTCTTCTTCTTCATCTATTTACATCTACATTTTTTTCTCATTTTTTGCAGTGCTTTTCCTGCCCCTTCTTCTTCTCTCTCATGTTGGTGCTCACAGGACTGTTTCTCACACATTTTCTTCCTTGCTCCTAACTACCTGTGCATTATTTGCATTTTAGAATAGATCTGCTTGCTAATTTTTCTTCTAGATATAACTTTTTAGATACTTCTCATATGACTTTAAACACTTCACAAATCCTTTCATGTAATTCTTACTTTTGTACCTATAAGCTGTTCTGATCTGACCCTGTTCGACTGTAGAACAGTAACGAATTGCCAGTAGAGTGTTTCAGACTACTAGGATTTCCCTAACAAGAGCTCATTTCACAAATACACTGGCAAGGAATGAGAGAAAGACTGAGACTGTCAAAAGGAATTTCCAAACTCTAATTAGGATAATCTGGCTTTATAAAAATCAGCAGCATAGGTGCAAAATTTTCAAATATCATTATCAAATTAGTAAGGAAAACAAAATTTCATTAAGAACCTTAAATGAAAAATAACTACTGATAATGAACAAAGAAGCTGTCTACTAATGTATCTTAGTATGTTGGAGGATTCTAAGTCAGCATTCAAAATATCTTGTCTGCATTGCTTCAAGTACAACAAAATTTTAAAATGTTATTTGAAGTATATGAAAGAAAAACGTTAGATGAAAAATTTTGAAGTATATTTTAACTTGTATTTTAAAGTTGGTGCTAATTGTCATGTCTTAATGTGACTTATGCTCTTTTTTTCCCACACATACTCTTTAAAATAATATTAAAAGCTACATCTATACAAACATACTGTTTTGTAAAGTATCCTGCTTTTCTAATTACTCATATTTATCTCTATTATTTCATACCAAAGCTGTGATCTAGGTTGTTATCTTAATGAGGGGTATGGTACTTGAAGGACCAAGAAGTTCTTAATCCATTTACACCCAAATCAAGCTACAAGGGGACATGGAGAGGTGCTAATAGTATCTCTCATGGAGAAGAATGCACCAGACACTCTCCTCACTATCCTACTTAATGTGTCTTCCTACCTTCCTTTCTGGTAAACTTCAATTCCAATCTGCTTCAGAGATGTGAAAGTCACAGGACTGACCCTGGACCCTTCCCTCCCGGGTTCAGTGCCATCATGTTCACATATCTCAGAGAAACCTTTCTGAAACACAGTCTAAATGGAAATAATCTAGTCTGCAATTTCCCATACAAATTCGCATAACTTTGCGTTGGATATAGATCACTTGGACATGAGGGTTGGGGCAACAATGTAGTATTTTGTGCTTCTAGACCCTACCAAGAAGAAACGTAATTACCTTCTGTAGTTGGTGCTTTTCATGTGGCAAAAATAGCTCTCAGTGTTCCAAACCCTATTCTAGCTCTGGATCGGTAGGCATGAAACAATAGTTTGAATGGCAAAGAGACACATATGGAGGAACTCAGAAATATTATGAAACTCACACACATATATATATATACAACAGACTTTTGTAGGTTCCAGCTTCATCTCAGACTCCTGGAACAAGAGTCTCAAAAAGAGAAACATTAGTTCTTGCAGTGTATGTTTAGGAAACTCTCCTGTCCAAAATGCCTCTCCCATTGTCCCAGTTTCTGTGGTTCACCTTCCTGTTCATTGCACTGGCATGGTCACAGGCTGCTTGCATGAAAAAGAAGTTAGGATTGGGTACATTACAGAGCTGCCACAGAAAGCTCTAGGGTAGGATACTTCAGGCTATCAGGCAGTATGGACATCACACAAAAAATATTCAAGGCATCTGTCAATATTTTGTTTACCTTGAAATATCAGAAAAATACTCTGATGGTTGTGCACTCCTGCAAATTAGTCAGTAACAGGAGTACTAACTTCTTTATCATAAATATTACTTGTACTCAGAAGGTAGCACAGTGTGATTTAAACAGTCTCAGGGGAGGTTTAATATTGTTCATAAGACAACAGCAGGAAGTCTCAAATAAGGTATGCACACTGAAAAATCTATTGTTAAGATCATAATAGCAGCTAATGAACCAGAGAAAATGAAACACTTCAGAAACTTCTGAGATAAATTAGGTCCCATTTTGTTTCCAGATCCATAAACCCAGAGCAGTTTCCAATTCTGCACCATTTTCTCAGTTCAAATAATCCAACATTACTCTGTGACTGGAACCAAAACTACATCAGATAAAAATCTGATTCATAGCATTCCTTGGATCATACCCTGAAGTAATATCCTTTTATATGTTAGCCCAGTTATTGATTATAATTTGAAAAAATTATTAAAATGTAGTGAGCATTGAATTGTCATTTCTAATAAATCACAATTAAAATAACCATGATCCTTTGTGGAATTCACATTATATTGAGCACTCAGAAATCTAAGCCTTACATAACATGAATAATGACAGTATTACTAATAATGATACGTTGAATATTAATCACCTAGGTGAAGTCAAAACTTAGGAAAACTAATAGGAAAGTACCTAAATTAATTCTGTTGTACATCGTCAAATTAAAAATGGACATTAAAAAACCCCTACCATTAACAGTCTGGTAATATAAACTGATGGACACTGTAAAATTGTTTGGTCAAGCATGTAATCAAACCAAAACTCATTTGCAAAACCAGAGCATTTTGCAAAGTATGAAAAGGCCTAATTTGTTTTCAGATAACTTTTCCAGTGTTGCTCATGTCCCTCATTTGAGTCTGCTTATCAGATATTTTTCCAGTCAAGAACATGCAAATAATAATTCATTGTTTTTTAATGCTACACTTATGAAGTGTCTTCTGGCACTGTGGAGTTAAGATGTGAGCAAAGGGGCATTCAGAAGAGCTGGGGCAGTTGTTGCCTCCAAGCAGTGGTACTGCTGTGACTGCTGAATGGAACAGACCTTGATATATTAATAGCTCTATACTGACTTCTAATATTGACAGTAGTTGTAGCTGAACAACTACTGAAAGCTGTACCTGCTCAGTGCTCTAAATTTGCACTTCCACTGAATGATTTCACTCTCCTTACAGTTTTTGTACTCTTTGCAGTGTTATTTTTTGTATTGCTCAAATTTCTTTCAATGTCTTAACTTCCTTTTGATGGAGTCTTCTGGGAATCATGTGTTCAGGTAGCAACTGTTAACCAAATCTTAAAATGGTATTGAAATGAGACTCTTCCTCAAAAGAGTCCTTCAGCAGAAGGGTTTATTCATTCCATTATGTTCTTGATAGTTATTTTTCTTAATAATCTTTTAGCTACTATACTAAGCATCAATCATGTTGACAAGATTAAATTACTAAAAGGACATATTACTGTTATAAACAACTTCAGAGAAAATGAAAGATGGTCAGCTCATTATAGGTACGTCAAATTAACAAGTCTGCTTAGCTAGGAGTCTGTAAAATTTGTTAGCTTATTAACACAATTAATCACATTTTAATATTTGCTCTGATGAAGAACTGTATACTGGACCACTTAGACTGTCATGCAGGTAGTTGTATGAGTAATCCAACATCATTATTTTTGGCAATAGCTACTCACAGTTCAGAATAAATGGCTAATAATCAGTCTTTAAACTAACAAACTTGGACAGATTTCTAAACTGTAAGGATGTCTTCATCTAAGCTGAAGTGCCCATGGGGACCTGTATGAACTAACTACAAACATGTACCAGGATCCCACAGTAGTGAATCTGTGAGGGTGTATTTAATAACGAGTATAGACTTGTTACCTCAGCAAGCAAGATTTCAAATGGTCTTGAAAGAGGTCCTTCTGGACACTGTTACAATGCTGTTTATAATGCTCTCACACCCAAGCAGATGGCTGGTCAGACACACAGTGTCTGCTACTTACAAGCAGGGACATGGTTGTCATATTCAGAAGTGGGTATAAGTCTCATCAGCTTGATTCTGCTCTCAACTGTCTCAATACAGTTCTGGAGAACTATCCCTGTATAGCTTCACTGCATTTATTATAAGCTTGCATCAACAGAACTGAGATCAGAATCCTCATTCATTAATCACAACTCCATCATAACTGAATCTCTGACAAGATCAGGAAAATTGTTAAATTCTCAACTATATATACTTCTTATAATTATTATTTCTGTGTAAGTTTTTTAGAACTATTTTAAGGAGTTGAAGGCATTTGAAAAGAGAAAAAAAAAGTTGTCTGCATGACTTGTTCACGAATAATGTATTACATTTCAGACAGTTCAGCAGATGCTTTGGTTGATCATTTTATAATGTATCTGTTACTAGCAACTCATTAGGAATCAAGCTTTAGTTAAATGGTGCTATCAGTGTTAATAGTTTGTGGAGCCATGAGAGTGAGCAGGTGATGATTACAACACTTAGCATTTCAAGAGAATGAAAGTATAGCTACTGTAATCATCATGAAAAATATTTCTTAAGAAATGTTCTGTTAATTACTGTTCAAAAATAAGCATCTGGTTGAAGTTACCTGTATGCAGCTGTAAGAGGCTGCTATTACAGGAAAATAAATTAAAGAAACCTTAACCATGACATAAAACATGCTGAGCCCAGAGCAGCTTTCAAATCCACATTTGCAACAAGTTATCAACTGGATGGAAAGGAAAATCACAGAATCATTTCAGTGGGAAGAGAGCCTCAGGATCATTGAATCCAACCACAATCTAATTCTAGCACTAACCCATGTCCCTAAGAACCTTATCTAAATGCCTTTTAAACCTCTCCAGGGATAATGACTCCACCACTGCCCTGGGCAGCCTGTTCCAATGCCTGACAACCCTTTCCACAAAGTATTTTTTCCTAATATCCAATCTAAACCTCCCCTGGCATAACTTGAGGCCATTTCCTCTTGTACTATTACTTGCTACTTGGGAGAAGAGACCAACCACCCCTGGCTCCAAGCTCCTTTCAGACAGTTCCGAGATCAGAAGGTCTCCCCTCAGCTCCTGTTCTCCAGCTGAACTCCTCAGGTCCCTCAGCCGCTCCCATCACACTTGTGCACCAGCCTCTTCCCCAGCTCTGTCTCTTCCTCTGCACTCTCTCTAGTGCCTCAATGTCCTTCTTATGGTGAGGGGCCCAAAACTGAACAGAGGATTCAAGGTGAGACCTCACCAGTACTGAGTATAGTGGCATAATCACTTCTCTAGTCCTGCTGGCCACACTGTTCCTGATGTAACAGCTATTGTTTTGAAACTCTCTTCTCCTCTCCTCTCCTCTCCTCTCCTCTCCTCTCCTCTCCTCTCCTCTCCTCTCCTCTCCTCTCCTCTCCTCTCCTCTCCTCTCCTCTCCTCTCCTCTCCTCTCCTCTCCTCTCCTCTCCTCTCCTCTCCTCTCCTCTCCTCTCTCTCTTCTTCTTTCCCTTCCCTTCCCTTCCCTTCCCTTCCCTTCCCTTCCCTTCCCTTCCCGCGCCTTCCCGCGCCTTCCCTTCCCTTCCCGCGCCTTCCCTTCCCTTCCCGCGCCTTCCCTTCCCTTCCCTTCCCTTCCCTTCCCTTCCCTTCCCTTCCCTTCCCTTCCCTTCCCGCGCCTTCCCTTTCTTTTTTTTTTTTACTCTATATCACTAATGGTTTAAAATTATCCCTTGTATTCATATATATCTTATCATTTTGCTAGCACACCAAATACATTTTATCTACATATATATTATTTTGGTCTCATTTTATGTGGGTATTAGTATTTGCACAGTTGCAAAAATGACATGGGAAATTAAATTCATTTAGTAATGTCTCCTATAATCAGACTGAAAGGTGAGCTTTTCACCATGTAATTACTTGCCAGTATGTCTCTCCCATTTGCATAATCAATACATAGTACATATGTCAGCTTCTCAATTTTGATGTCCTTGTGCATTTTCTATTGACTGGCTTCTACGTTTACCAATAGGTGGCACCAGCAAAAAAGAGGGTTCTATACCCAAGGATGTCAGGAAGATATTAAAGAGAAGTGGTGATTACAGGGCTTCTTTCAGTTGTACACACACACATTCCACATGTCTTTTTTAAACTATTCACTAAGGTGAAAGTACAACTTGTAATAAAAATCAGATCCCTCCGCAGGGCCTCTCTGCCCTTGAGCTGGAACTGGTCAAAAATCTTTCAACAAATCATCATTTTTTTTAAATATGCTCAACTAAACTCTTTAAGAAGCAGTACATTTCAAGACAAATTTTATAGATTAATATTCTTCAGCAGCAGGAGATTTTTTTTTTTTTTACCCAAGGCAAGTGAACTGTGATTTCCTCTGCTCTGGGTCATAGAATCATAGAAGAGTAGAACTGTAGAATTATGGAAACAGAGAATATGAGAATCATAGAATGGTTTGGGGTGGAAGGCACCTTAAAGATAACCTAGTTCCAACCCCTCTGACATGGGCAGAGACATCTTCCACTACAGCAGGTTGCTCAAAGCCCCATCCAACCTGGCCTTGAACACTTCCAGGAATGGGGCATCGACCGCTTTTCTGGGCAGCCAGTCCCAATGTCTCAACATCCTCATGGTGAAGAACTTATTCCTGATGTCTCATCTGAGTATACCCTCCTTGAGTTCGAAGCCATTACTTCTTGTCCTGTCACTACACTGCCTGATAAAGAGTCTCTCTGAGGCACAGAAATGACCTTAAAACCCTTGAGATTGTAAAGAAGGTATGTATTTACAGTGCTGGACACACAGGGAATAATTTCATCTAATATGTGTGCAAATTTTCATGAGCTGTGAGCTTGGTTAAATGCAGTAAAGTGTTACATATTCATGAAAGTTTTAGGAACGCCTATATATATTCATAACCTGTCCCCAATAAGACAGTTCTTATTACAATGAGTTCTGGGAGACCATTTCCATAGTCTCCACTTCTGGCTCCCCCTGGTTGCAGCTGCGCAGTGATTGTGAACCCGGGTCCTCTTTCTCTGTACACGGTCACATTTGGTCCAGTGTGATGAGTTGGTTAGGTCTCAGACTGCTGAGTTGGTTATAACTGGCATATCTCCTGTCCTGTGCCCAAGTTTCTGTTATCTAGTTCACCCAATTTTTTTTATCTTTGCAAGGCATCAGCAAACTCCTGTTTCTTGTACAGTAAGTTACACAAAGCTAAGCAAGGCTAGGCAATAGTGATGTGGGTTAAGGGTTAGCTTTCTAAATGTTAGCTCCTTAGTTCTTTAAGTGTTAATTAGTTACTTGTTAATTCCCTGTATCACCTCCTCATCTTTCTTGTAGGCCCCCTTTAAGTACTGGAAAGCTGCTATAAAGTCATGCTGGAGCCTTCTCCTCTCCAGGGTAAGCAACCCCAACTTTCTTAGTCTGTCCTCACAGGAGAGGTACTCTAGCCTCCTGTTCATTGTCATGGTCCTCCTCTGGACTCACTTGAGCAGCTTAATCTTTCTTATGTTGGAGGACCCAGAATTGGATGCAACAGCGCAGGTGGGGTCTCAACAGAGTGGAGCAGAGGGGGACAATCCCCTCCCTTGACCTACTGGCCATGCTGCTGGTGATGCAGCCCAGGATATGTTTGACTTTCTGTGCTGTGAGCGCACATTGCTGACTTGTATTCAGTTTTTCCTCCACCAGTACCTCCAAGTCCTTCTCCTCAGGGCTGCTCTCAATCTGCTCATCAGCCAGCCTGTATCTGTGTTGAAGATTGCCCCCTCAGCTGCAGGACCTTGTATTTGGCCTTGTTGAACTTCATGTGGTTGCATGGGCCCACCTCTCTGACCTATCAAGGTCCCTTTGGATGCCATCCCTTCCCTCTAGAGTATTAACCACACCACCTAGTTTGGTGTCATCTACAAACTTACTGACAGTGAACTCAAATCAACTGTCCATGCCACTGACAAAGAAGTTAGATAATCCTGGTCCCAGTACAGACCCCTGAAAAACACCACTTGTCATTGACTTCCACCTGGACACTGAGCTGCTGGCCACAACTGTTTGAGTGTGACCATGCAGCCAATTTGTTGGTCGGTCTATCAAATCCATGTGCCTCCATTTTAGAGGCAAGGAAGTTGTGGGGGACAGTGTCAAATGCTTTGCACAAGTTCAGGTAGGTGATGTCAGTTGGTCTTTGATTATCCACTGAAGCTGTAACTCTGTCACAGAATCCTTGCTCCCAGTCTGGACTGATTAGATACTGAACTATTTTGTGATGGTCTTAAAGGAAAAAGGACTATAAAATAGTGTTTGTTATCCCCTCTTTCCTCCCTGTCTTAATTCTTAAAACATAAATTAACTGAACACATTTAGAATATTCAGTAAATAGTTCAGTAAAAGCCAAACTTCCTGTATTTTGGAATCTGTTTATTATATTCATACCACTTATTCGTTTTACATCCTTATTTTTAGATATTAGATAGTAGCATAATGTAAAATAATTTCTTTAAATGCTTTAAAGTAAAAGTGAAATTTGAAAGTCTAAATTCCTCATTTACATTCTTTCCAAAAGAGACACTTATTGTCAATGTTATCTGTCAAACAATTTTCTTGGGTAGTTTTATATACAGTGGGCATGAAAGAGAAAATACTGAAGTTTCTCTGAAGTCCCAAAATGTATTTGTAAATGTATTTATGTGATTTTGGTTTCAATGTTCATACTTCAATGTCAAAACACAGTAATATATATTTCATCTACGTTCTATAGTTGTTGTTTTGCTTCCAGAAAAAATTTTTGTACATGCAAATATCTGTCAAGCTTCCTCAAAATAATGTAAGATTCCAATGGGAAAAAAAGAAAAAAAAAAAAAAAAAGGATCAGTCTTAGTTGCTGAAAAATAAAACTTCTGTCAATTAAATATATGTTATTTTGTCGCAACATAACATTTCAGTTTTTCTCAGTATAATACAATCTTTTAACATCAATCTTGTGATTCTAAACAGCAGTCAGGTACTTAATTTTTAAACCTTTATATGCTTCACCCTATATCAAACACATTTATGATTATACCGATCAAATATGTGTAATAGAGATGTTCTTTAAGTAATTTAACACATATGATCCTTAGCAGTAACAGTAAACTGTCCATTGAACTGCAATATAATTTTGCTCAGGGAGTAATTAGAGTGTATTCTTAAGGCAATAATTTATCGATCCAGATATTTATGTTACATTAAGTTAATTTCAAAATGATTTAACATGCTTCAAACTTTGCAGGTGGTATTATACACATTTTTTCCCTATTTGTCAGTGAACAAAGTCATACCTTTATTAAAAGATCCTTCAGTCCATACTGTTTTTGATTCCAATCCAGATGGTTTTAACTGTATCTTTAAGAAGACACCTTGAAAACAACGAATATGTAATTTGCTAATGGCAGAGATTCTATTAAATTGTTAGGACTTTGTATTTAGCACAATCTTATGGAGTTCACATACCTGTGTGTCACAATTAAAAAACTTCTCTTGTCAAAGTTTATCAGTGAGAAACAGGAGAGTACTGGGTCTGGTTAGGATGAAGTTAATTTTCTTCACAGCAGTCCAAATACAGTGTTTCGATCACAAATCTAAAACACACCATATGGGCTGCTATGAAAAAAAATTGACCGTAGTGCAACCAAACCTTATACAAGTGGCCTTCACGGAATTATTGTGATTCTTGTTTATAAAGGAGAGAACATTTATAACAATCTAAAAACTTTGTTCCTCTCCCCAAAAGTTGGACTTACTTCTCCAGATGCATGATTTAGGATATAATTTTTATCTAACTTATTTTAATCCAAATAATTTTTATCATTTGACTTCATTTCTCTCTTCACTAGAGGAGCATCTGGCCACTTCATTGAATGGATAGAACAATTGCCATAGTCATACAAATAAATAAATAATATTTTAAAATCCTTTAAAAAATTGTTTCCAGTCCTTCCACCACTCAAGAAGAAATTTTTAAACGCATTCAAAATTTACGTCTTCTGCCAGTAAAATTGGTTGAAATGAAAGCAATAATTCCCTACTACTACCTGCACAATCCTTCTCAAAAATTAGAACTCAAACAGTTTCAGCAGTGACTCCTGTTTATTCCGTCGATGGAAAACAAGGAGAAAGACTGCACAGTTTGCACAAAGCATTGTGTAGTTACCAGTTTAACTGGCTTTTCTATTAGACAAAAAAGTTATTTCAAAATGTCTTGGCACTAACTGGATTTTGCAAATCTGCAGTATTCACCCCGATGATACACCAGACCACATCTGTGATCCTGTAGGAGTTAGAAAAAGTGTGCAAGATTAGGCTGTGATGTTTCCTTTTCTGAATCATGACATATGCCAAGAGTTCTGCTGTTTCAGTGGTAAAAAGCCCCTTTCACATTTTTCCATGTTTTGTTCAACACTAAGGCAAGAACAAGAGTTGTGGCTGGCTATGGAAACAGGGAGGTCCTCCAGGAGAAAATATAGGGCATCTGTCTATTAGAGAATGTGAAAATCCCATTAACCTACCAGCACCCATTATTCTATACTACACATCTACCAAAAGCCCACTTTCACATCCTTTTGAATCTGCATGGAAAAGTGAAAGCTTCCCAAAATATTGCTATTGTATCTTCTCAGTTTGAATGCTCTGATAAAAAGCAGGAAAAATAAAACTTGTCAGAGAAGAACTTGCAGAGTAATTACATGTGATTTCAGACTGATGACACAGGGTGACCTTTAGTAAAAGTTATTAGTTATTCAGAAGGAAAAATAGTATTTTTTCTCAAAGCTGAATGGTAACTTGTTTTCTGTAGTTTCTTTCATTTGTCTTTGTACCTCTTACATTCTTCCTGTAGATCTATTTTAACTAATACGGTAATACTAAATGGCTAAAGTAGATTTGCTAAACTGTATCATCAGTCCAATTGACAAAACTGTGTTTACGTGGTCCGAAAAGGTTAGAGATCCTGTGGCAGTATTGTGTTCTCCACACATGAAAATCTGTGCAGCTATATGATGGCCTGTTTCATGCTGAGAATACATGTAACTTTTCTGCTAAAACCAGGACGCAGTAGCTTTGCTGATATAGAATGGTATTTTACTGGAAAATGAGAGCCATTTAATCCAATATGACTTCTGGAATAAGGAGTAATGCTGCGCAGATTGAAAACAAGAAAAGAACAATCTTTAGGAAATAAATGCTCCCTCACCTGTCTATATGAGGACCATTGAACTCATCTTGAACTCATTAAGAATCTTTGCACCTCCCGTAACCCAATCTCCCACCCTCAAAAAAATTATTAAAAATCTGGAGATATTTTTCAGTAGATTGTCCAGTTGCTAATTAACAGCTGTACTTTGTCATAAGGTCTCACAAAGAGGTAACTGGGACCATCACCTAGAAAAAAAAACGTGATTCTGATAAACAAGCATTGTGGTTTAACCCCAGCTGGTAATCAAAACCACAACAGCTGCTCACTCACTCCCTACCCCTCCTCCTGCAAATACGGGAGAGAATTGAAACAGGAGGGAGAAACTCAAGGACTGGGATAAAAATAATTTAATAAAATAACAAAATAATACTAATATACTCCTACTACTGCTAATATATGTAAAATAGGAATAGGATATAAAATAAAAGATACTCAATGCAATTCCTCACAAATTCTGTTCACACCAAGCAGTCAGTCCTGGGAAGAGAGAGCAGCCTGGTCCCGAACAGCTGATCCTGGGGTGAGAGAGAAAAAGGTCAGAGGCAGAAAGGCCTAGAGGCCTCTGCAAAATGGCAGAATGGCAAAAGGCCGAACAAAAGGAACTCCTGAAAAGAACTCAAGTAAAATGGAGCAGAACTGGAAAGGGTCTCACCTATCAGAAAACCCAACTCTCATTAAATATGAAGCATGACACTAATGGGATGGAATATTCTTAGTGACCAATCTGGATGACAGTCAACGTCTGTCCCATCCATGTCGCCTTCCCAGCTGCCTCACACCTGCAGATAAAAGGCCCCAAAAGACTTTGGTCTCCCAGAAAACAACCAAGAGAACAGTAAGTTCATACATTCTCTTCTTTCCAACTTGAAAACACTGGAAAGTTACTTGGAGAAAAACACTAATTCTGTCCCAGCCTGTTATAATCTTGTTCTCAAACTAAATCCAAACAATGACCATGCTAGCTGTCAAAAAGAAAAGCTTCTAACTGCATGAAGAAAATTAACTTGCTTTCAGTCAAACCAGCACAATAAGTTCTTTTCTGTGAGCTACATTTATGCCATGTTCTGCCTACTGCTGTTATTGCCAATCCTGGTTGAGAAATCAAGAAACAGAAAGCAAACTAAGGAAATTGGCCGGGAAGTGGAGACCAAAGATAGCCTCCTAATTGCTTCCTCTACTTTTTATAACGTTTGCAAAATATTGTGTGAATTTTCTAGTCTACTTGGTTAATTCTGTGAATGCAACATGTTCTCCTAAGCTATGCAAGATTGAGACAGCACGTAAATGTCCCATTTTCTTTATATATGAATCCCAAGTCGTTATTTCCTTTTTACTGTTTGGTTTTTGTTTTGTTTGTTGTTGTTGTTGTTGTTGTTGATTGATTTTGGCTTTTGTGTTGGTTTTTTGTTTGTTTGCTTGTTTGTTTGTTTTGTCCTTGGTTTTTTGTTTGTTTGTAGGTTATTTTGTTAATTTGTTTGCTTTGGTTTTGTTTTTTGTTTTGTTTTGTTTTTAATAATCTTAAAGTTCAAGGAAATAGAGAACAGTTACCCTGGATGAATCATTGAGCCTGTAATGTATTTGATATATTGCCATTCATTTCAGTGAATAGAATAAATCTCTTTTCCATGTCCTCTTTCCCCTATGGCTATAGCTAATTTATCCTCTCACCCTGTAGCACGCCATAGCTGTGCATGCCAGAGTTCCATGTACTATGTAAGAGTTGCTGCTGAGCTTTGCATATTCTGTGGCTTTATTCATTATTTAGTGCAGGTGAAGGGGGTGATCCATTAGAGGAAGAGAAACTGCTAACCACTGTTACTTAGACATCAGTTACTTTTATCGCACAGTGGTATTAATATAATTTGTTCAGCAAAAGATAATGGCATCAGCTGCACAAATGTGCATTGCTTTGGACAGTACTTGAACTTGCTTATCAGTGTGTTCTTTTTCTCATATTATGGCTATATGATCTGTTTCTCCCATTTCTGCAACTTATGCTGTAATATATCCTTTACTGCTTTCATCCAATTTACGTGTAGTTAAAACAGGTATCATTGGGAATACTTCCCCTAATTTTCATGGGCTTTGGATTATGTCCATCCAAACCAATACTACCCCATAAA
Source organism: Nesoenas mayeri (assembly GCF_963082525.1). NCBI lineage: Eukaryota > Metazoa > Chordata > Aves > Columbiformes > Columbidae > Nesoenas > Nesoenas mayeri. The sequence continues at coordinate 3,144,732 of NC_137554.1, forward strand.
AATTTACCAATATTTTTCTGTGGTTGGGAAGGGCTTTTAATCTCTCAAGTGGATTTCTGTTCCTGAGTTTTATTATTTATAATCCCATGGACAGAGAATTTCTAAGATGATAGCCCAGAGCTAAGCTTTTAAATATATTATTTGGCACATACAGAAATAAAACCAAGTTCTGTTTATGGCTTAGCTTGTTTGAATGTGCAGAGTTTATGTATGCTCAGTTAAAATGACAAAAATTAGTCACTGAATGTCATGATTTTTTACAATTAAGTTATTGTAAGTTTCTTCTATCTGTCCAGAAAATTCAATTATGTTAACACAGGATTTTATGTGATTTTCTTCTACAGCCATGCTTTCCATTAGAAGTGAAATGGTTCTATAAAATTTGATGCCTTGTATGTATTTTGCCATTGGTTTGTTCACAGTGGAGCATGTACTGTAGATTAGGGCTATTTCATAGGTGTAACTAATATAATTTTGCGTATTTTTGTTATGTGAATTATAATTCTCCTTACCCTTTCAGTCCTGGAGGATTTAGAAGCTTTTAAAAAACTGCACATATAATCTCTTAATTGTGTTTGAAAAAATAATCTCCAAGAACCAGATGTTTAATTACATCTCAGCCTCAGGGAAAACTAACAAACAGACAATGTCCTTCCCAGGGAACTCTTAAGGAAGATGACCTTCTGTCAATGAAAGCATCAGAGACAGAGATTCTCAACCAAGTTACCACATGAAGAAAAGCAGGGTGGTTGCTACTAAAGACTCTCCTGAAAGGTACAGAGCCAACCACCTATTGACCTAACTTGATGTCTTGGGACCTTCACTTTTTCCTGCATGCTCAGATTCAGTTAAGGAGAAACTGGTTTGTCCGGAGCACTGATTGTTATCCCTTGCTGTTCATCTATGTAGACACCAATGACAGTGCTGAGGAGACCTGAGCTATTTCAAGAGGGACTAAAGAGTTCTGGAGTGAGGGTGAAGGGCATGGGCAGCCAGGTGGTGGTGTCTTTTCTGTCAGTAAATGGGAAAGGCTCAGCTGGAGTGGGTGAACAACTGGCAGCATGGCTGGTGTCACAACTTGCTTTTTAAAAATGTGGTCTTTCCTTGAGGAACATGAACTGCTGATCAGATGATGGGATTGGCCAAGAGTGTTTTTGCCAGTAGTCTCACTAACTGTGTGAGGTGGGCTTTGAAGTACTTACATAGGTGCATCATCCTTTAAGAAGAACTTAATGCACCGTAGGCAGTGAGGAAGTATCTGGGAGACAACTCAGTGTCCAAGACTCTCACACTTTCCTTGTGAAACCAGAATGACTTGGAATCTATTTCAAGTTCCTATAAAAGTTCACACTGAATGGAAAGCATATAGGAGGAATTGGTAGTTTGTGCACAGTTGCAGGGCAATATGGCTGGGTACAAGCCACGCAGGAGATTTACACTTTACATCGAAGATAACTTCTTGTTCTTCATTATCAATGAATTAACTAGGTGAGATATTCTGCTGGACTTACTCCTCAACTAAAGGAAGAACTGACTGAAGATTTGAAAATGGGTGCAGTCTTGGCTTTAGCAACTAGAATATTGTGAAACCTCATGTTCTGACATAAATGATCAAGACAAAAAGATTAATTATGAATCATCATGATTTCAGGAGAATAATCTCATTCAGTGATCTTATTTGCAGCATCCTATGTGAAGCTTCCTCGTATGGTGAAAAAGATCAGCAGAGGTTGGAGATCCGTCCTCAGAATACAAGTACTGTCCAGTATTCAAGCAGTCAAGTAAGTGACTGAAAAAGGTGAGTGTGGATGAAGTGGAAAACCCTGCCTGAGTTCAAACATATGTGGTAAAAACACAAGTGAAAGCAGGGATGAACTACCCAGGAGGAACAGAGAGACTGCCTAAATGTGCAGGAATGGAGTTAAGAAAGTTAGCACTGAGCAGGAATTGCAAGTAATAATAATAAGGGATAGAAAAGGCAACAAAATGGGCTTCTGTGAGAACATCAGCACTGAAAGGAAGACTAAAGAAAACGGAGACATGCTGATTGATGGAAAAAAAGGACTGTGGTGGCTTGACCTTGGCTGGCTACCTGGTACCGACCAAGTTGCTTCATCACTCTCCTTCCATCAACAAGACAGGGGGAGAAAATAAATGAAGAGCTTGTGGGTTGAGATAAAGACAGGCTGATCATTTGCCACTTAGCATCCTGGGCAAAACAGACTCAACTTGGGGAAATTAATTTATTGTCAGTTAATAACATAGCAGTATAGTGAAAAATAAGAAGAAAACTAAATACAACCTCCCTTCTTCCCAGGCTCAACTTCACTCTTAGATCTTCTACTTCCCCTCTAAGCAACACAGGGGAATGCGGAGTGAGGTTGTGGTCAGTTCATAACACTTTTGTCTCTGCCACTCCTTCTGACTCACACTCTTCCCCTGCTCCAGCGTAGAGTCCCTCCCATGGCATATAGTCCTTCATGAGCTTCTCCAAATGGGGTCTTCCATTGGCTGAATTCCTTCACGAACTGTTCCGGCATGGGTCCTTTCCATGGGGTACAGTCTTTCACAAAGGGACTGCTCCGGTGTGGGTCCCCCAAGGGTTGCAGGTTCTGCTAGAAAACCTGCTCTAGTGTGGGCTCTTCTCCATGGAGTCACAGGTCCTGCCAGGAGCTTGCTCCAGTACAGGCTGTCCTTCAGGGCCTCACCTCCTTCAGGGCACACCCACCTGCTGTGGCACAGGTTCCTCCATGGGCCTCCATGGTGGATCTCTGCTCCCCCATGGACCTCCATGGCCTGCAGGGGTACAACCTGTTTCCTCATGGTCTTCACCACAGGCTGCAGGGGAATCTCTGCTCTGGTGCCTGGAGCACGTCCTCCCCCTGCTTCCTTACTGACCTTAGTGTCTGCACAGCTGTTTGTCCTACATTTTCTTGCTTCTGTCTTGCAGCTATGGCACAGTATTTTTTTACCCTTTCTTAAATGTATTGCCACAGGGGCACTACCACCATTGCTGATTAACTCAGTTTTGGCCAGCAGTGGGACTGGCTAGAAGCCAGCTGAAACTGTCTCTGTTGGACATGGGGGCAGTGCCTGGTTTCTTCTCACAAAAGCCATCCCTGTAAAAGCCCGCAACCTTCCCCCATCAGTATCAAAACTTGAAAATATAAACCCAATACAGGGAGAGATAGACAAAAGAAAATTAAAAATACTGAAGTGTTCAGTCTTGTCTTTGCCTTCATTAATATGGGTAAACATTGCCCTCTGGCCTGAAGCAGTACTCACAGATGAGGAAGATGCTAGGGAATACTTAAGTCAACTGGCCACACACAAATCCCTGGGAGTAGATGGGGTATAACTAAGGGTGCTGTGGGAACTCTCAGATGTCATTGTGAGACTGTTCACATTCTTGTTATCTTTGAGAGCTCACAATGATCAGGACAAGTTCTTTGTGACTAGGCAAAGGCAAATATCACAGCCCTCCTTAAGAAAAACAAGAAGGAGGGTCCTGAGAGTTACAATCTTTTCACACTCATTTCAGTCAATTAAGGATCAGATTCTTCTGGAAGCTGTGTATAGCCACATGAAGGACAAGAAGTGAATTAGAAATGGCAAACATGGGTTTACCAAGGGTAAACTGGTGAATCGCTTATTATCTTCATTGCCTTCTACAATGATATGAATGTCTCTGTGGTTGAGGAGAGGGCAACTGATGTTATACACCTTGACATTAGCAAGGCCTGAGCCGTGGTATTCCTGATTAAACCCCTAGAGGTGGAATGTGACTTGCTGAATAAACCCTGACAATGGAAGAAAGATCAGAGAAGGGCAAGGGTGATGTGTACATGAAGCTCGGATAATTATGCAAAGGAGCTGACTTTTTCTTACCACAAAGGAGACTAGAGGGTGACCTTTGTTTTAGATAAAGAGCTCTCAACAGCTGAGTGGATCAAACAGTAGTGTGGATATCTCCCTGAGTTAACCAGACAAGCATGGGCAGGATGAATACACGGTTCAGCCCAACCTAGAGTATAAAAACTAGACAACTAGTAAAAGAATTCTGAAGAGAGCACTGGGCTAGAGCTGACTTTAACTGGTGTATTCTGTCCTCATGACTTGGGATGCCCAGAGTCACGATGATTAATGTGTTAAGGACACCGGTAATGAGGATCACACTGGGAATGTGACTGAACTGGGTATTGCAATTGCTGTGTTTCTCTAAACACAACTTATATTTGTATTGTTTTTTTCAGTACATTTTGTATCATTCTGTATCATGTAACCTCAACTGTCTTCAAATAAGTAATTTGATATTAAACATTACATACTTAATGTGTGGAGTGTCTAAAAGGAACTGGTCTAAGAATATTGGACTCTGACATATGGTATCCCATAGTAACTGGGGTTTACTTAGTGAGATAGGGACTAGATTAGCAGAATATAAATCATGTGGAAATTTGCCTGGATTTAAGAGCTTAAAGGGTGGTGATCAGTAGCCAAGCATCCAAGTAGGGGTCAGTTTCCAATAATTTCCTTCTGGGATTGATAGCTGGAGCCAATATTAGCTAACAATTTTATTAATGATTTGTATGATAGGATGCTGTGCATTCTCAGTTTGTCTTGTTTATCTTGTTCTGGAGGTGTTTGTCTGATAGTTTTGAATCTCACTTTATATCACCGGACTGTGTGGAAAAGCATAGCTACGTTTTCACAACTAAAACTTCAAGTCTGTGGATTCCCTGACAGAGGGCATGGGAACAGAAATTAGTTTTGAAGATATGAAGGCCTACCCGTGAGAAAGATGGGAGTAAAGGAGTATCCAGAGATGTTAAGGATGTACCCGTGAGAGAGAAGGGAGTAGAAGAGTAACATTGATGATAGCAAAAATAGCCAATGAGATGTTACTGCTGTAACTTGTAACCAACAGTGAAGAGACACAGGAATTGGTAAAACTGTATAAAAATGCACTTGTGGCAATAAATGGCATCTTACTTTCATCCTGGAAGAACTTGGTCTATGTCATTTGTCCGTCTCAAACACGACAGAGGTTGAAATATGTTTGCTCTGTTACATTGAGTTCCAGCATCTTCAATCACAAAAACATGGCATTTACATTCTCTGAGTCAGAAGAGAGAGATATTCAAAAAGGGAAGTTCATGTGAACACAAAAAATTGTTTGGCATGTGAAAAGACATACCAAAAATAAACTTAAAATACAGAGGAGCTGCTTAAACAACCTTAGCAATAGCAGAGACATAGTGGAAATAATTTCACTAAATCCTGTATGCATTATATTTGGTTCAGAGAGAGGAAAAGAATAGAAGTGGAAGACTGTGTCCTTAAAAAAATAGCCAGTCACACTGCTAACTTTAATTCTGCCTCACTAATGGTCCCTATTCTCTCTCAACACAAGAGTTGTCCACAATTAATTTCCACAGTTGAATAGTTAAAAATTAGACTCATCAACTAGTGAGGGATGATAGCAGAAAATGTGCAGGATATGGTATAAGGTATCAGACGATCTTTCTTGATGAGAACAGGATAATGTTAAGAAGAGTAGCACATCTGAGGCTCCATATAAAAACAAAGAAACAAGAAACAATAACAAAAACACCAAACAAAAGAAAACAAAACAAAAAAACAATCCATGACCCAAAATCACAATGGTCTGAGTTAATTTATTCAATTTAAAATTGACTTTTAAATTTTCATCTGAAGGGTAATCATTAGTAGATTTATTCCCACTAGAGGAAGAATATACAAAGCTCCTTCAGATTTTATCTTCTCTTTCAACACTTTTCTTTCATACAGTGACTTAAAATTATTTAAAGACACAGTTTTCATAATTCAGTCACATTTATGCAGGGTTATAATGGAGTGCCCTTAGATTATTGTATAAGGAACCCAACAGAGATTTTATTGTTTATCATTACATGAAAGACTCAATGTAGCTGTCAATGCTAAGCAGAAGTCACCAGAGGGGAAGAACGAATGTAAAGAATTGAGATCATTACTTTGAATGTGACAAATAAATGTCACTGTGAAACTGCGCCGTGGTAAAAAAAAAAAAAAAAAAAAAAAAAAAAAAGTTGCAGTGGTGTGTTTCCTGAACTTTGAACATAACAATGTCTGTTAAGAAGGAATAAAAAGATCCTGTGATTTAATTTATAAACCAAAAAAAAGGAGGACTTATATCCAAGCCATTGACTGCAGATGAACTTTGACTGCAACAGAAGATAATACTCGAGTCTACTGCAGGACAGTGACTTCAAAATATCTACAGGGAAATTAATTCATAACCAAACCAATAATCTAAAAACTGACAAGAGGTTTTGAGCCACATAATTTTTCATTAGCACCACTGTTGTACTGCTGAGCACAACTTAGGGAAGCTCCCAAGGAGCTTCATTACTTTCTCAAGGTGGCAGCTGCTTCTCCCTGCCATACTGGACACCTTCACTTTGCACACAGGCAGAATCCCTCTGTCCTCTTTGACGGATGAAAGAAAGCCTTTGGTTTCCTTAGCAACAGCCAAATTACCAGTGAGTTCTTACATTCTTTTTGAACTGAATCCTAAACACTAGAAAGTCACTAGAAGGAAAACATTACCTCTATTCCAGGGAAGAAGCAGCATCATCTCATTAGTCTTATACTAAATCCAAAACAAAAGACTGTGCTAGCTGTAAAGGAGAAAAGACTCTAAATATTGAAGAAAATTAACTCAACTTCAGATAAACCAGAACAGGCAGAAAAGATGGGAGAAAATATTTTGATATCTCAGTCTCCCATATAAACTTTACATATTTTGCTTTTTAGCAAACACCTTACAAAGACGAAGAATTAGAAGAACATCTGTTTTAGATAAAATAGCCTTCTATAGATTAAACAGTTTCAATTCATCAGCTACAGGAGAAAAGTCATAAACTTAGTTTGGATTTTATGGATTTTAGGAACAGCATATCATAACAGGAGGTGGTCTAGAGCTTCAAAGACAAACTAAAACTATGAAATGACAGGCACAACTATGAATTTCTGATGGAAAAAAATAAATCCATAATGTGTTGGAAAGTGTCTCTTGGAAGGGAGTGTGAAGACTAATATCTACAAAATCCACAGGAGAGCATATGTTTGTTACCCTGTTTGCCTGAATGCAGGTTATTTCTCAAACCGAAACACTGGCAGCTCCCTACAAGTACAGACATGGTTATATTCATCTTTAGTATGTGAATCTGCTCATCTGTTTGCAACACAGGGGTGAATAGGGAATGTTTTTTCCTCATGCACCATCATGGGTTTTTTTAATTTAATTTAATTTAATTTAATTTTATTTTATTTTATTTTATTTTATTATATTATTTTCTTAGCACATTACTGAAGGGAAGGGGAGTGAATACACTTCACTATTTTGTATTCTTTCTCTTTCTGACAAAAACAATCTATGTTCATGTTACTATTTGTCATAACATTTTATCTGTCCTTGTGAGGTGAAATTTTAAAACTCTGATAATTAAAAAAAAGCAAACATGAGGTAAAGCTAGAATGTAGCAGAAATAGATAGAAAGTCAAGAGTCTAGTAGCTTGCTGTCCTGTATTGGTGACTCATTCAAGAATCTGTAGGCAAATTCTTTCATCTCACTAGTTTACATTTTACCTGAAAATGATGACTTTATGTCACGTTTTAACCTGTTCTAGCAATACAACCATGATAGCCGCTTGCTCACCCAACTCTCTACCTCCCAAATAGGGGAGAAAATCAATAGGGAAGGAAGAAACTTGGATTGAGATAAACACAATTTAATAAAATATCAAAATACTAGTACACTACAAGCATCCAAGGTCATGGGCACTGACTATGTATTTGAAGGGCCTGGACTATCAGAATATGTGTTAAAAAGAACTTCCAGGTGACCTTAGGAAGTGGATCACATTATGAACTCTACATTAGAACAAGTTATACTCTATAATCTGTGATAAAATATTCCACACTGATCAAAATCTGCAGCTCTGAATGCTGACTCTGCAAACCAGATGCACTAAGCAGCTTGCAGAGATATTTTACTGTCATTCAAACCAGTTACTACCCCAACTCTGAATCCTGTGTCTTAAAAGACAATTGGTGTCCAGGAAGGCCAATGGCATCTTGGGGTGTATTAGAAGGGGGGTGGTTAGTAGGTCGAGAGAGATTCTCCTGCCCCTCTACTCTGCCCTGGTGAGACCACATCTGGAATATTGTGTCCAGTTCTGGGTGGGCCCCTCAGTTCCAGAAGGCCATGGAACTGCTGGAGAGAGTCCAGCGCAGGGCAACAAAGATGATTAAGGGAGTGGAGCATCTCCCGTGTAAGGAAAGACTGAGGGAGCTGGGGCTCTGGAGCTTGGAGAAGAGGAGACTGAGGGGTAACATCATTAATGTTTGCAGATATATAAAAGGTGAGTGTCATGAGGATGGAGCCAGGCTCTTCTCGGTGACAACCAATGATAGGAGAAGGGGTAATGGGTACAAACTGGAAAGCTAAAGGTTCCACTTAAATTTGAGAAGAAACTTCTTCTCAGTAAGGGTGACAGAACACTGAAACAGGCTGCCCAGGGAGGCTGTGAAGTCTCCTACTCTGGAGACATTCAAACCCACCTGGACACCTTCCTGTGTAACCTTATCTAGGTGTTCCTGCTCTGGTGAGGGGATTGGACTGGATGAGCTTTCCAGGTCCCTTCCAATTCCTGACATTTTGTGATTCTGTGATTATCATAGCTTTATAGCTTCTTGCAGATTTATCATGGAACAATTAACATGGCCTTGTGAAACCAGCATATCAGAAAAGGAATTACAGACTTCATGTTGTGAGAATAAGAGCTCTTAAATGATGAGCAAAAAATCAGTGTTGTCTGGGGAAAATTCTAAGTATTGATCAGGAATAAAAAGTTGCAAATGAAAGCTTTTAGGGATATTTCTAAACTATGGAGAGCATCGTCTTGTTCAAAAGTATCAACACTAACAGAGATACTAAAGTAGACTTGACAATTACACTTGTTTGATACAGAATAGCAAATATATCTTTATCTGGATATAGAGGATAAATCATTTTTCCAAGCAATAAAAACATTTAGACAATATAGAATGTGATTGCTAAATTTAGTTTATTGTTATTTTCAAGTGCAAATACTAATTAAAATTTAATGTACAGAAACGGTGGTTCTAAATTTATATGATTTATATAAATTCATATAAATTTGTATAATTTATATTAAAAAGGAACATAGGTAAAAACACAGCAGTTTCAATTTTCTTAGTTTTGCTCAGTTTACCTATTTTCTATACAAATGAAGGTCTAAATTAATGTGCTGCTCAACATTCAACTAAACAAAAGGGAGAAAAAGGAAGAGGAGAAAGAAACTAATGAATTATATGGATTAGAATGAGAACAAATAATAGAGGATAAGAAAGTGGGTGGCCATATTTTGTCTCTTGACAAGTCTGTTACCTAGGAAACAAAAGACCAAATGATTGCACAAATTAGCCTATGCCTCTGGATTTAAATTGATGAAATTATATAGCACTGCAATTTATGTAGAACACGGAAGTTGATTGTCAGGGTCACTGTTTATTAGCTGAAATAAAAAACCCTAAAAAGCCTGTTTTCACTTTGATGAGTTTTTAAAGCATTTGCTACCTAAGCTTCTGACCTAATGAAACTATGTGATAAATACTAACCAATCATCTATCCAGCTGATTAATCGCCCTTTTTAAAGACTCTGGTAGACGACACTAATCATTAACCAAACTCCAGCTCTCATCAACTGGACTCAAGTTGATTCCAACAGACATCCAGATGGTATGGTTAGGACAGCATTTTTATTCTGAACAAGGTGTTCATAAATCTGCTGTGTCTGCTGGCCTCCCACCAAAGGCAATGCAGTTGAAGAAACTATAGTGTGTCCTCATATGATGATGAACAGATATCACTCATTAATTTTACAGTAGAAAAAGCTGGTCATGAATCATTATACAAAATGCATAATCATATAAAAACCTTTGTAAAAATCATAGAATCATAGAATGTCCTGAGTTGGAAGGGACCTACACGTATCATCAAGTCCAACTCCTGTCCCTGCACAGGACAACCCCATAGTTCACACCATGTGTCTGAGGACATTATCCAGTCTCTTCTTAAACACTGTCAGGCTTGGGGGCCGTGACACCTCCCTGGGGAACCTGTTCCAGTGTCCAGCACCATCTGGATGAAGAACCTTTTCCTCATGACCCTCTCCTGACATATCTTCCTACCATCCCCTTGGGTTCTGTCATTGGTCAACAAAGAGAAGAGTTTGGCACCTTTGTGAGTAAGCTGTAGAGTGAAATAAGGTCTTCTCTTAGTTTCCTCCAGGCTGAACAAACCAAATGACTTCAGCTGTTCCTCATACGGCTTCTTCTCCAAACCCTTCATCAAATTCATAGCCACTTCTGGATCTTCTCCAGTAGCTTAATATCTTTTTTACACTGTGGTGCTCAGAACTGCACACAGTGCTCTAGGTAAGGCTGCACCAGTGCAGAGCAAGACACTCACCTTCCTTCCCCAGTTGGCCATGCTGTGCTGGATGCACCAGGACACAGGTCTCTCTTGTCTGCCAGGGACATTGTTGGCTCATGTTCAACTTGCCATTAACCAGAACTCCCAGATTCCTCTCCTCAGAGCTGCTCTCCAGCATCTTGTCCCCCAGTCTGTCTGTACAGCCAGGGTTGTCGTGTCCCAGGTGCAACATCTGGCACTTGTCCTTGTCAAACTTCACGTGGTTGGTGATTGCCCAGTTCTCCAGTTTGTCCAGGTCCTTTTGCAGGGCCTCTTTGCTGCAGAGAAAGTCAACAGTTCTCCCCAATTTTGTGTCATCAGAAAGCTTACTAAGCAATCCCTCAAGTCCTGAGTCTAATTCATTTGTGAAGACATTGAGGAGTTCCAGCCCTAAGATGGATCCCTGTGGAACCCACTAGTGACTGGTTGCCAGCCTGACATGACTCCATTTACTCAAACCCTTTGAGCCCGGCCCGTCAGCCAATTGCTCACCTGCTGCACTGTGTGTTTACTCAGCTGTGTGCTGGACATCTTGTCCAGAGGGTACTGTGAGAGACAGTATCAAAGGCTTTACTGAAATCCAAAAAGATCACATCAAGAGGCTTCCCTTCGTCAGCTAGATGGGTAACCTTGTCATAGAATGAAATTAAGTTTGTCAAGCAGGACTTTCCCTTCATATAAAGTAATTGCTAAAAGAACAATAGTGTTTTCCCCCTTGACAAACTCTGAGGAACTTGGGGAAACACTTACAAGAATATAAAGGGCAATTTTTTTTCACTACAGTGCAATTAGCTTTTTGAAATATGCTTACCGTCACCAATTTCCCAAAGCTTTAGGAAGGTTTGACTATTTCAAATCATCTCCCAATGATCTTCTAGCATCTTCTAGCACATCATTTCTTTATTTTCTGTACAACTATAAAGATAATTATGTTTGAAAAGACATAGGAAATAATATTTGTAATAATGAAATTCAAAATGGTCAAACTGATTCAGCTTGAACAGTCACTTCACATGTTGGCCAGAAGGTAATGTTTGGGAATGAGTATAAGAAGGAGGCAAGCATAGAGTGAACACAAGCTTGATCAGAAAAGTACCTTAAGTTGAGCAGTTGCCAGTATTAAAATCAACAACAGACTCATGTTGAGAATGGGGTTTCACTAGTATTTGAATTAACATTTTTATTGAGAGAAAGATGTGACATCCCAAAGCAACTAATTTCTGTTACAATGAAGTGGGTAAATGTGCTTCTGGTGTAAAGACAGAATTTCACCAGCTTCAGTTTCAGTAGAATCTCTTCCATGAGATTATTTGGAAGAAACACTATGTTGTGACCCTGATGATGAGGTGTGTGTAGGTCATACTTAATTACTGTGGAATACTGTGGAATTGTAAATATATTACATCATAATCTTCTGTCAAAACCAAGCTAAAATATTGAGAGGTTGAAGGAGACCATGTAGGAGAAGGGTGATATTTCCTATGGGAGTTGTGACCCATGGAGAGCCCACACTGGAGCAGGTTTATCCTGGAGGACTGCAACCTGTGGAAGGATCCACACTGGAACAGCTTGTGAAGGACTATAGCCTGTGGGAAAGACTTACGCTGGAGCAGCGGAAAAGTGCGAAGAGGAAGGAGCGAGACAGAGGAACTGTTATGGTAGGAGGAGTTTTAGGTTTTGTCTTAGTTTCTCACCATCCAATTGTATTTTAATTTGCAACGAATTAAATTAATTTTCCCAAGTCAGCCTGTTTTGTCCATGAAAACTGTTCTCATGTAACATTCTTTAGGTCAGTGCATTCGGAACAATTTTTGTATAGCAGTCAAAACTAACTGAGATATTAGAATACTATCACATGATGCTCAGGTATGAGTTTGCTGATGCCTACATATGACTTTAATTGCACTCATGCAGAAGTTCAAATCAAAGCATATATTTTCAGTAGCTCCTTATATGCATATTTGTTCCTTATTGCATTTTTGTTTTGTTTTGTTTAGAAGAGAATTTCACCTGAAAGTTAAATCAGAAGAACTATTTTGAACCGCTTCCGCAAATATAGCATAGTGAATGATTTAACACATCTATAAACCAACCTACCTTAAATGTTTTTGCAAGTCAAATTTTAATTTCTAAGTATCTCAAAAAGTTAAAAGGAATAAACATAGCCAGTTTTGACTCTGGAGAATTTGGCAAAACTCTCATTTCACTAATCCCTATTAAATCTTACTGTCAATTTTATTAAGTATTTCATCCTCATTGTAACAAAAAAGTTTTTATACTTTCACTCTTTGTATCTGAAGCTGCCTCTTGCTGTTGACTGCAATCTTACTTTCATTTCCTTCGAGAATTCCATCCTAAAATACCTTGTCTTCACTCCAATTCCTTCTTACCCATGACTATATCCTCTATCGTAACAGGACCACTCTATGTGTAGCTCATACTGAACCAGAGGAGCCACCTATGAACAGTCAGAGCTATGAACGCAACTGTTTTTAAAGTGATTGGGTTCAGGTATAGGATTAAGACAAACAAACAAACAAGCCCCCAAACAAACAACAACAACAACAAAAAACCAAACACAAATGAAAACAACAAACAAACCCCACAATCAAACAAAAAAATCTCCGCTGGTGCAGTGGAGACTTGAGGAACAAGCAAGTGGGGGCGAAGGAACACTGCAGAAGTTACTATGTGCCACTAACAGTGAAACTAGATTCTCCATGAATCCAAAGTCCATACTGCTAGTAGAAAACAAATACAGGATTGTAATGCTTCTGGCTTAATAGAAAAGGTGTGAATTAAAACTTCATATCATATGTGTCAAATGAAGAAAATAAAAATTAATCTAACAGGTTAGTTAAGGATGGACAGTATTTGGAAACTCCATTAGCCAGACTCCCAAAGCTCCAGTCACTGCTTCAGGATGATGGAACAGTATGAACAGACTTTAATGCTATGCAAATTGTCAATTTGCAAACAACATAAAATATCTATGAAATATTTTACAGATATTTCTGGGGTGATCATCTAAGTCTATTAGAGTCACTAAAGTTACATTTTGCCTCACTGATAATCTTGAAACTGATTAAATTGTTGCTATAGTGGTCTTGTGGATATCCGAATTAGTTACTGGAAGATATAAGGAAGTTAAAATTTTATATAGGTTAAAATATCTGCCATGTATATGTAGACTTATACATGTACCTACCAATGTATCAAATTGGAGAACACCCACCTCACTGGAGCAAGAAAATAGCAGTTAGAATGCTAGAATAATTTGGTTTAGAAGGGACTTCTGGATGCTTCTCTTCCAATGCCCTGCTCAAACCAGGGTTGAGTTTTGAGTTAGTTCAGATTTGCCAGATCTCGTCCAGTCAAGGTTCAAAAATCTACAAGAGAGACTCCACAACCTCTCTAAGCACTGTTTCAGGTCTTTACCATTCTCGCTGTGAACAGCTACTGTAAAAAAATAAATTTTTTATGTATACTTTTTTTTGTTTTAATTATGCTACTACATAAGAGGTGGACTTAGCAGTATTAGCTTAACAGTTGATTTGATGATCTTAAAGGTCTTTTCAAACCAAAAAGATTCTAGAATCCTATGATTCTATACTATGAACCTGACAAAGTTGGTAAGACCATTTAAAACCAGCTTTTGATTACCCTTCTTCTTCAGTTTAAGCTACCAATAAACTATGTCGGTCCTCTTTCCAGATCAAGATTTAAGGGATTAACGTTCCTTTGTTTACGACTGGCATAACTGTTTGTTTGTTTGTCTTTGGTTATTTTCATTTTGATTGCATGTCTTGCCTCCTTACTTGGAGGAGCTTATCTTTATTGCTACGTGGCTTCCTGTAAAGAGAAGGCAGGTAGAAATATTGTTCTGGATTTCATTTATGGGTTCTCATCTTAAAATTTTAAGTTTTTTGATTTTCAACTGTGCTTTTAGTCTTTGACAATTTAATTCATGCACACATATATATGCCTCCACAATAGACCTGATTTTACAGAAATAAAACCCTTAGTAGATGAACCTATGCAAAATTATATATTGTCAAGCAATTGGGTATTAAACTATTGACTTGCTATTTGGTGTGAACAGATGAGTTTTTCGCATACATTTTCCATTATTCTTACTACATCTTAATAATATTATGTCCTTTTGCACATAAACAGTTTATCATCAGACGGTTGCCGTGTTTATTCCAGTAATCATCTTTCCTTGATGGCAATAATGGTAGTGCCCATCTCCTCATTGCTAGGTCTGTTTGGCAAATTTCATCATAATTCAAAAGTATTTAACTGTAAAATTGAACACCAATCAAGGTGTAGAGGTATTGGTCTGAAACAAAATAAAATGTGAAGGTGACCTGGAGCTTCCTATAAACACTACATGTGGGACTCAACCACAAGAAAAAGTGCTTTTGGAAGAGAGAAAAGGTGTGGATCCAAGAGTGAGACCACCACACCTGTTCTGGTCTGCTTCTCAAAACCCAGCATACAATTTTGCAAAGCACCAGAAGCACAATAAAATTTGTTTATATAGCAGGGTTTGAGAAGGAAGAGGGAAGCTGGCTGGTGGCATGGTTTGGCATGAGGAAAGTAATAGCAGGAGGACATCTGCCAGTAAACAGAGCTTGAAGCAACCCTGTGAATAGCACGTAGTTTGGCCATCATCCATGACTTTGCCAGCCTTCCTTGCACCATCAGTCTTGGCAGTTCCAGTTTGGTAGTCTTTGACTCTGCAAACACTGCAGCTGGTCTTAATGACAGGCAAATCTGCTTTGCAAAAAGAGACATATTTCACCTTGCCATTTAAAGAGATAAACATAAGCCATTCTTACAGAAATCTGAAAGTGCTCTCAGGGATTAAGAACAAGCAGAGACTAACAAGAAAGAGAAAATATTTGCTTGCACCTACATCATTCACCTATTTCTACTGAGATTCAGTCGACTGAAAAAAAAGGAACAGTTACACAGCTTTGGTGTTCTTTAACTTCAGTAAGACCTGCTTGGGTATATCCATTTTATCAGTTCTGTAGACTGGAAATATGCACATTTTTGAAGACTTTCTTTGAAGCAAGTGAAATAGGAGATAATACTGTTGCCAGTGCAAGTACAGCCAAAACAGATGAAATCTTCTTCTTTTAAAGTCTATCTGTTCAGGTTCAAATTAATCTAATATGTAAGAAATCTGATACTATTGTCATGAATCTGATGTGTCTACTTTAAAAGGCAGATGTGGAATATATTCTGTGCAGGTAATACACCATAATAAGAGTCTCCCATTTTCTTTGATGTACCAAGAGAAACCTGAATATTTCTCCCTGAGTGCCCAGAATTCATTATATGAAATATGATACAGTATTCTCTTCTCTCCTCTTACCACATTTTCAGTAAGAGTTAGTAATTTCCATTCTTGTTGATAACATTCAATGTGACAGCTCAAACATATTTTCCATTATCTCACAATTATTTTATTTGTTTCCCACAACTTTATTTCATATGAAACATTTATTTAATTAAATAAGCTGAATTTCTTATGCATTGAACAGTTAACCACATGAAAATTTTTAATTCCTAACATATACGTTACCTGTCCAAGTGTTTCCCTTTACATCTGATGTAGTCAAATTATTCCTTGCATGCACACTAGCCCTGTGTCACACCAGTTCTCCTGTTCTCAGAGTATCACTATGGAACAAGCACAATGGTGAAACTTGCTGTAAAAATAATGACAGCAGGATCCTGACCTGTGCTCAAATTGTTCTTTCTTCACAGTCAATGAACTGGAACAGTCTGAAAACTGGAAGACTTGATTCTGCTGACAAGCTTTTCAAGCTTGATGTCCCAAAGACACGGTATTTACCAAGTTTACCATTTCATGGATGGCTGCTCTACTGAAGAAAAAAATAAACAATATTTCAAATAAAAGTACAAAACTGTCTTAAAAAGTAATACTACAATTTGTGCAAAAAATGCTCAGTAAGAAAAAACAGTAAATATACTCAATGATGATCAGCCATTGAAGCTTGTGTTCAGATTAATAAATAGGCTGCATTATCTACAGCTCAAAGGCTTCGGTCATGCTTCCATTAAAAATGAAGTATTCTCAAATTGCTTTCAGACTTGCATCCATGAATGTGATTTTTAACATGTAAGAATAAAGCGTTCTTTATCTTTATCTTTATGATGCATTTTCACATCTTCCATAAGGAGTTTGTTCCTACCAGAAATAATCAAGCAAATGCCTAATGAATATTCTAGCAGGTCATACTCTGAAGCATGTGGGGTTGACAACTTGTTTTCTAAATGATTCCTCTGCATGGCAGAAATACTTATGCCAGTACTCGTTACATTTTAGCAGTGACATGGTCCACTAATTCTTGTGATGCACTGGGTAGTGATCTCCCATTTTCCTTTCACTGTTCATAAAAACATTAGTGTTACATTATTGTAAGTGCCAGGATGAACAAGAATTGTTTATACAGTATGAGAACACATCTCACAGCTTTACAGTAATTTTTCTTGTTCAAGAGACTAAATGTAATTAAACAGAAGAGTTAATGTGCACCTCATCACTGTTTCTGAGTCATCAGCAGTTTATGAAACTGAGCCTTCAGGAAAACAACTTTGACCTTTACATCTGTATCTTTATCTCTAGCAAACATCAACAAATCACACTTTATCTCATGGCCAGTTACTTGAACTCACAACACTTCTTGAACTACCTGTATTAACTGTTCAGCTTTGCCTGAAAACTGCAAAGATTCTTTAGAGTCCTCAAGATCTAAGCAAGTTTAACTTTATTTGGGTTAACCCTGAAATAACATCAGTGGAGTAATGTTATGTTGGATGTTTCACACCCACCTGAAAACAGCTAAGCAGAGAGATCAGATATTCAGCATGACCTGGACATTAAAGAGAGATGTTCTGTTGTTAAGTTACTCAATATTACAGATACTGTATATCATGAAAGTAAGTAAGAGCATCTGAAATCAATGCAGGGGGGAAAAACTTTGTAAAACTAAATTCTAATGGCAGGTAATGTCTCAGACCAAAATAGTATGAAAAAAAAGTAAATCAGCATCTGATAATTAGTAAAAAGAGCAAACTTGAAGATATATGTAATTTGAAGATTAAACTCATTTTACCAGGATCAGGACTACATTTATTGAGAAGAACCAGGCAGATTATCTTTACATTTACATGTCACTGAGAAATAATCTCTAAGAATGGTAAAATGTCAAAATGGCTAACAGCAAGACTTTGCGTAACAAGTTATTTGAGCTGAGTGAAATTTTCTGTGTTTGTTCCATTTACCAGAAGACACATTTAAATTTTTCACCCCAGATGAAACTTCTAGAGGCACAATCATCAGCAAGGCATTACCTGGCAAATGTGGCCAACATTTTTAGACTTCAGTGCACATGAAATCCACAAAATTCTATCTGTATTTTCAGAGGTTATGACCATCTCTAACACTTTAATTTAGTGCCTTCTGTTTCCATGAATGAACCTAAGAACTGAAATCTACAGTGCTATGGTTGAACAGTCCCTTGCATTGAACTTAAAGGGGTGTAAAGTTGTCATCAGTGGAATTCCAGTTACAGAAATCATTTGCCACTGCTGTTCCAATAAAATGCAAAATAACCAACTTTTAAGGTGCACAACTCATCTACTTAGAGTTAATAATGTTTTACTAGAGACTAACTTCAACCAGTATAGGGTGATATATATGGTGGGATATGTCTTTGAATTGCTCCATAAATTTAATAATAAATAAATAAATACTGTAAGAGTTTCAAAATAATTCTGATTTTTTAAAGAGAAAATTTGGAGAAAACCTAAGCAAAATTTGATGTTAAAGCATATGTTCACTGCACCATTTTGTAAACATCCATGTACAGACAAAATGAATTCTACACATAATTACAAAAGGGAAATAGTAAAATAAAATAAAATAAAATAAACCCCAAAGATCTATTTTAACAGTACCATGAATAAACAGTTAGAATTTATGGAGGGTGTACTTTAAAATCAGTGCTTCACAGCACTGTAGAACTTATGACATAGTGTTACTGGGTATGTAGGTCTTGATGTATTCACATTCAAATGAAATATAGAATAAGTCATAAATTTCCCCATAGCTAGTCACCTAAGGAAAAGTATCATATTACATCTTGTTTGACAGAATTTCAGAAGCAGCTCCAACATTTTAGTGATGGGTCAAGAGAGAGACATTTTATGGCTGTCTGCTACAGAAAGAGGTGTGTGGCTTTTTTGTGGTATATATCTTAAGGTAAAAATCAACTTCTTCAGTACTTTGGAACTTTACATTCTGAGTTCACTCACAGATATTTCAAGTGATCACACCCTTACCCTAAACTTAGCAGGGAACAAGAGTCATGACCTATTTCAGTGCAGAACAAGACAAAGAATGTGTGCTCAACCATCAAGCATTTATGCAGTTTACACTTTGTAAAAACTAAAACGCACTCCTTGCAACAAGGACAATGTTGAAGTTCAACTCACAAATTGTTAATCATTTTTAAATGAAAAGTGTAATTTATGAGCACAAGGAGGAAACACCAAAAATTTATTATCATGAGAGATCACCTTAAAATTTCCTAGTGTGGTCTTTCTACTGACTCTTCTAGGTACTTCTCATCAGCATAAGACAAGAAGAAAATACTGTCTTTACAAGGGTGATAAAAGGCACTAACAAATGGGAATAGAGGAAAAAAAAAAATACAGGTAGCAAAATGAAGCTACAATAATTTCTTATCTCTCTTAAAATATACTACATGCAAACAGTTGATAAAATGGGAGATTAATCCTGCTGGTTTTCTTACATTACATGGCTCGCCATAACACATATGGAAACCGCAGCTGAAAGGAACTGTTGCTGATGCAGAGATCCACAGCTGGGGAGAGGACTGAAACCACTGGAACTAAAAGAGTGGAAAACAAAACTATGTGTTCCTCATTTACAAATTCTTTCCACCACAGAAGAATGGGGCTGCTTGTCATCTAGATGTGATCAGTCTTCAACCTTCAGTCACCTCCTTTTGCTTAGAATCCGAAATTTTTTGTTCTTGTTTCTTCTGAACAGAAAGCAGTATTGTTAAGGTAAATAACAGCTCATGTATGAAAATCATAATTCAAAGCATAAGTGTTCATTGGCTTTGTGTGTGAAAACCCTTACTACTAAATCTCTTCTGATTTAAATTAAAGCCTTAAATATGAATTGTCTGGTATCTTTGGATTGTATGTCTGGATTTTGCTTTTACTTTGAGGGAAAAACATGGAAAAGAAGGTACATATCATTTTTGGATTTGATGAGATAAAATAAAAATTTATTCTCTGGTTCAGAAAGCCTACCCTCTTTTACTCATTTCTTTTAGGAGACTAGTGACAGGGATTTAGGTAGGGATTGAATTTTTCTCTCACTTAACACCAAGGCCCAGATTCTCATTCATTGTATACCTCCGCACTGAGTTTGACAGATAACTGCAGAATGAAGTCCTAATTGCAGGACTGAGGATCAAATGAACAGTTTAAACATCTACCACCCAAGAATGAATCCTCATGGTGTTTTTTAAGGTTTCAGAAAAAATAAATTCTCTGAGAAATAAAAATATCAGCATGATAAGTGGAGTATGCTTGGAAAATCTACAAATCCTCGTAGATTTTTGAAAAATTGTAGAATAAAGGCCAGCAGTTCTCTGTAAACTGCACAGAATTGTGGGGAATATTACTCTGAAAGTATTTAAGGATTGTTAAAGGAAATAATATTTGCTACAGTGTGACAAGGAAAAACTACTTAAGTGTTTTAAGTCACATAGGATTAAAGCAGTTCATTGGTTTACTTACAACATGTAAATAACTGGCAATCTCTGAACTGTACCTTTAGGAACTCAATCAGCAACACAACAGATAAATCAGACACAAAATATTAATGAACACCCTTCTATAATTCTTCCACAAAATTTCCTCCCTTCTTCCCCCACCATAGTCCTGTGGACCCCCATATTTGCACAACCTGGGTGCTTCAGCTTCATGTATAGCCCTGTGGCTTCTCATTCCCACCTGTTGGTCACAAGTTCCTCCAGGATTCACAGCCCCACACCTGGAGTGAGTCCCTGTGTGCTGCCCTGTGCTGTCACCCCATAAACTGTGTGCTGGCAACTGATTTTGTCCGCTGGGGACGATGTTCTCTCTTGCCTTGGCAGGGTAGTAATGCCTGTGGAGAGACATCTGCCACTGTCCAGCCCGGTTTGAGTGCTGCAGTGCTCCCCCCTGCTCACTCCAGTCTCCTTCCCCACACTTTCATATTCTTTTATTAACCTTTATAAACTGACTCCCTTTCTCAGAAGTCTTTTGGTATTCCTCCGGTCATCGTTTGAGCTGATTGAAAGTCACTTTCAGCATAGTTAATTTGCTATTGAGTTTTATCAAGAGGAAGCCACGTCTATTCTCCCACCATGAATACTTTTATTTGCCCCAAAATCGTATAACTAATTTGAGATTTCTATAAAATTCTAGAAGGCATTTCTGTAGGACTACTCTGGAAAGAAATGTGTCAGTAAAGATTTTGAGGATACAGCTGTAATCTTTAAAAGACATGGAAGGCTGCAAGGAGATCTCAAGAAAACTGTATCTGAACTTTACTAAAATTCATGATTTTGTCAACATTAGAAATCTGGTAAATATGGGAATACCAGTGCAAGGTCACCTGCTACTATCAATAGCTCAAATACCTGTGACATCTGTGCCCTTGCTGGTCTTTGGATTTATCTTCTCCTACTTTCAGGTCCCAGATTCTACTTAATATTTACAAGAGTCTTCAAAATCATTATTAAAGCAAAATACATGACAATATAAAGCTAATAGTTGGCAGAAAATCTTTTTTGTCACAAACCAGTGAAATGTAATAGAAATAATGAGAACAACCAGCAGTAGATATTTACTCAATTATTTTAGCTTACTCAAATACATTTCTTTACCTACTCAAAGGAAGTTAATGTAACATTTGATTTGCAAACAGACATGAATCTGGAAAGGTAAGCCATGAATCCTTGTGTTCACTGAAAATGTAATGATTTTTCCAAACTTATATTTATCTTCACTGGATTTCTGTTGAGATAGTAAGAAATACATATCTCTGTAGGTAATCCTTCACTTTGTCTCAGACTGCGGTAGAATCTGTTTTCCTGGAAGCAACGTAGTGTTGTTATTTCACGTGGCTGAAACTGATGGGAGAAGAAAAGTTCAAAGAAATAATTGCTGATAAACTGATTATGACTACCTAAATTAGATCATTTGACCTCATGGCACTTCATTACCATGAAGCCATTCTAAGGACATTTATTTTCTAAGAAATTTGATTCTAGAACATTTAAATATCAACTGTACAGAGAAGATACATTCACAGAAAAGTGTATTTTTTAGAGACTGGTAATTTTTTAATTTCCATTTTACAAAGTTAAATAGATAAAAATTTTATAAGGTTTTTTAAATGCTGAGAGTCCATGTTTGACTCCATAAAATTCTTTAATATTGGAAGTCTACCTTTTATACTGTATTAAAGTCCTGTCTTAAGCCAAGTTGTAATAGAATGGGATTTCACAAACAATAATCTAAGTAGTGATGAAAAATAGCACACCATTGTTCTGCTTGAAACCTCAGTGATTTTTCTGTGAGATCCCTTTTTGTTCTCTACATCACACAGAATGTGAATCTGATTTTACACATCAAATGTGAGCAGTCCCATTAACAACACTAAGATTTCTGAAGGCATACAGAATTAATATCAAGAGCTGATCTTTCTGAAAATGTATAAATAAATTAAAGTTGCTTGACACTAGATTAGAATTATTTGTTATCTCTCCCAACAAATTTACACTGATGTTTAGTTCTAATTGCTCTTACCAGTTTAGAGACTGACTATGAATTATGCCAGCCCATATTCACGCTGTGGTATGGAGGCCAACTCTAGGATGAATTTTGCCTCACTCATGTGATTTGCTCCTTGAACAGAGCAGTTCACATTAGTAAGAGATTAATCAGTGCTAATGTTTCAACAGTTCCAGACCCATACTGATGGGTGTCACGTGCCTGAAACAATTAGCAGAGTAGCTTCATTCTGTTCAGCATTAGTTGGGAAGTGGTTACACAGCAACACACCGGTTCTCGTGAAAAAAAGAAAAATTATTAAATCATTGGAGAGTTAAATTTTAAAATCAGAGAGCTAGATATATTTAGCCTGGGAAAGAGAAGATGAATCATTCTTATTAATCAAAAAGAAAGGGAAGCTACAGAAGAAAAAATGGTTAAATGTTGCAAGGATAAAATACTTTCACAGATCTGAAAACTGTGCTGTATCTCTCACCTTTTCACAGCTTTTCTAGAAAAAGCACTCTACACTGTCATGCTTGACTCTCCACCTTCTGGTATACAGAAGATACCTGTTAAATTCTTTGTTATGTTATTACGCATTTTACTTCATCCATGTCTTGTTAAGGAGCTTTCACCAAGTCGAAAGAGCCTTGGATACTGTCATAGGGATCTCTTTCCTTAACAAATATCCAACAGATATTCCTTAAGATGTTTGGAGTTGCCTGATAAGAAACTAAAGGTCACAAAGGAATACCACTTATCTAAAACAGTTTTTAGGAATCCTTTGAATTATCTTGTTCTGAAAAAAACTGTAAGAATTGCAACAGAACAACTTTCCCATCCCTTCATTTCTTCAATGTTGTTTCTTGTAACAGGATAATAGTTTCCTTTTCATCATCCATTCTGTGCCCTGAATTTCATTAACAATAAGCTCTCGAGCTCTCGTGTATTATGCCCCTGCATATACACAGAGACACTGTATTGAATAATTAGTAATTATTCTTCCTTCACAGAATCACTGAACGGTTGGGATTGCAAGGGACCTCTGGAGATCATCTAGTCCAACACACTTGCTAAAGCAGATTCACCTGGAGTAGATTGCACAGGAAGGTGTCCAGGCGGTTTTGAACATCTCCACAGAAAGAGACTCCACACCCACTCTAAGCAGCCTGTTCTAGGCAAAGGAAAAAAGTTTTTCCTCATATTCAGATGGAACCTCCTTTGCTTCCCTCTGTGCTTGTTGCCCGTCATCCTATCGCTGGGCACCAAGTCAGTTTAAATGCATGGTTGGCACACAATCGTCTTCAATTATTGATTTAGTCTTGGAAAAAAAAAATGCTTCAGTAGTCTAAATAATGTAAATCTAACACATAACACTTACTAAAATACAATTTCTTCCCACTTTTGCATAACTTTATTACATCTCTGTAATGGGACAGCTAGTGAAGAAATACGCAAAATGATGTTCACTGGATATGTAAAAAATGCTCATCAGTATAGACTGTAGACATAATTTCTATCTATACCCAAAGAAATGAGCCTTGGGTATATACTTACAACTCCCACTTCAATGAAAGACTACAAAATTCTGGAGCCTCACAACTTGCATGACTCCAATGAATGTCTGTGCAAACATTTCTCATCTTGATCTACTACTAGCAATATTGGAGTAAGTACCTTCCTCTGACAGTGATTTCTTATTTGTACCTGTCGAGGGTTAAGATTGCGGGGTGACAATAAAACCCTGGCAGATGTATTGTTAACCCCCTCTTCCCCCCCACTTCCCTCTCTTGCCCCTCCCCTCCCCCCTTTCCACTAAGGAGAGGCGATTGGGAAGAAAAGAAGAACAGAGAGAAGAGAGTTGGAAAAAATTAAAGATGTTTTACTAATGCTACTAATAAGAATAGAGAAAATAATACAAAATATACAAAACCAATCTTGAAAGTCTCAGCACTGCAGAGCCAGCACCCAAAGTCCTGGATTAGACTCCACAGCTAACCAGAGCTGGATTCAGTCTGTCACTAGGCCTCAGTTCGCAGGGACGACTAGCAAGGTCCTCTCCTAATGTCGGCCATAGGGAAAAGGGAAAAAGGAAAAGGGACGAGATCCTCGTGATCTCCCACATTTATATGAAGTATTCACGTGAATGGAATGTTATACACAGTTGGTCAGTTTCTTGGTCACTTGTTTCTCGTCGCCCCTCTCGCGAGATGTCCATCCGTGCTTATCAATAAGTTTGCATTCCATTGCTAGGTTTACCAAAACATGTGTCTGGTTCTCCAGGAAAATGCAGTTAATATGAAGGCTTTAGCTGACAGGCAAAATTCACTGAAAGAGAAACTTGTTGTTAACAAAACCAGGACAGTACCTCAGTGTCTATGTACCTTAAACAACTAGACATGAACTTCAAGATAAATAATTTGAGGTAACTAATTTTGTTAAAATAATTAATAACATATAGAAATGAGTAGTACATTGTAAAATCTTTGACCAAAGAAAAGGTTACTCACCTCAAAATATTTCCTTCATAGGGAAAAATGGAATTTAAAAGAAGAGGAGGAAATAATTTTTAAAATGAGAGGAAAAAGGACTGGTTTAAAACTGAAGTTAGTGACCAACTAAATGTAAAGAAAGAATAAAAGTAATTAAGAAAGGGAAAAAAAAAAGATAGCAAGATTTTTAAATGGAACTGCAAAGCAAAAATCAGCAACAGACCAAGTCAAACTGATAGTTCAATTCACTGCTTGTGTAGGAGTGAAATAAATGTAAACTCTCTTAATTCTTTCTTGCTTCCAATGCATGTTTTTTTGCTCTTCCTGTAAGACATTGTAACATTCTCATAATTTTCTTAAAACCCCAGTAGAAGCCACTGGAATACTTTCCCTTCTGTATTCTGTGTCATGACCAGTTTAAATCTCATGCAGCACTGTACAAGCATACACAGTGATAGCTGTTCCAATAGAATGTATTTTATGATACATATTAAGCTACTTTAACTTGGAACATAATTGATCATCCATGTTCCACATTCTATTATTTATTCTCCTGCAAATGAGTTGAATGATGTATCTTTATGCCTCCTTCCTAATGAAATAGATTATAAGAAATCAATAATGATGTCTCTTATTCTAACATTAGAAAAAACATGCTAACACAAAAATATTTAATAAGGTACAGGTAGATTATAGCTGATAGAAATACATTCTAATTCTAGAATGCCTCCATTTTAAAACATTTTGAATATAGGCTTAAAAATGACAAGGATCAATAAATCTACTGATTTTAATGTAAAAATAATATCCTTCTCAATTTTAGGACATATTTATCTACATAGCTCACTTTCCTGAAAAAAATGTGCATTGCTTAATACCCTCTACATAAGACTCCCAAAATAATTAAGGCACATTGGTCATTCTCAGGAATGTACTAATTTAGGTAGATGTGTACCACACTGCAGTTTTTCTGCATGTCAGTCTCTTGGGCATACAGGGACTAGTAAATATAGACTACACATACCAAATAAATATTGAGACAGTAACAATGTCTGTAAGAGTTAAACAAACAAACAAACAAACAAACAAACAAAAAGTCAGGCTTTGAAGTGAAACGTCTGTTTTATGCACAACTTAAGGCAGTGTTTGGTAGAGACATGAGAATTTTCTAATAACTATTAGACCTATTAAAGCCAAAAGAAAAGGGGATGAATTCCATGAATCTCAACACAATGCAGCCATCCTATCAAGAAACTATGCTGGTTTCTCAACAGCAGATAACGGTGATGGAATCTAAAACTATCAAGATTTCTTTTCTTTCCATGTGTAGCCATTATTAATTTCTTTTGACAAAGTTTCCAAGAAAAATGAAACTTTGACTCTTAGAGTTGGTCAAATTTTGTCTTATGTTGTTGGAAGATCAACTAACTCTTTTGCTATTACTGTTCCAGGAGTAATTCTCATTATATACTGGAATACATGGCACTATATTTGCAATTCCTTAATAGCAAATGTTACTGCAGTAAAATCTGCTCAGTGAACATCAGCTAACAATTCAGTTGCCTTTTTCTAGCTAGTTGTGAAGATTGTTTGAAAAAGTCATTGCAGACTTTTACAACAGCTACCAGCATAGAATAGGAACCAGCTTCAAGATGGCTTAACATATAAAACAGATATTCCTGAGCTTTTTGTTTTTCACAGGTGAGTACCATGTTAATTATGGCTTAACCTTCAATTTTTGTGGAAACGTTACATGACATTTCAGAGAACAGACTCTTTACTTTCCAAAACCACCTCACCTTTCTGTATGTATCAGGTGCTTGGATTGCATGGACATCTGAAAAGTGTAGTATCAGTTCCTCTGGATCAATGCTCCAACAAAGTCTCACCAGGGTCTGTTTTCTCCCTCATTTCTCACCACTCTTTTTTCTGCTTCAAATGGGATTTTTATACCCTTAATTGACTCTGTACCACATCTTCTCTGCTCTCTTTCCACATTTATTCTTCTCTTCTACACCACAGAAGACTTGACTGTAACTAGAATTATACACTTAGTGGAGAAAAGGGCTCTGTATTTTTAAGTCTTAAAGCAATTGATGATTCCATTTGCATTAATTTTTTTATGATGTCATCAGAATTTCCAGCTGAGCACAAACAGGATCCTCCATCAGAAGCAAAGAAAGACTAATTTTCTGTGTTCTGGTTCCAAACCAAAACGTGATTCTCACAGTTCTTCCCCCTTTTCACAATCCATCCTTTTCACATGAGATCTTGTGTTCCCAAGAAAATCACATATCAGATTATTAGAACTCCTTCTTGGGGAATGGTGGACATCCTGAGTAAACACAAAAAATGTTGAAAAAAATGAATGAGCCCCACTGAAAAAAAAAAGTTTTGTTAAATGTGACTCTTTAATTATGTCGAAAGTGAAGTCATTGTAACTTCTTGAATATAAACCATCTCGGACTATGACCCTGTCTTGGGGCTACATAAGGATATTAAAAATATTGTGAGAGTGAAGGTCAGGGAAATGGATGATGCCAGGGAGTCTGGAGATGAATTTGTTAAAGATACAGTTATTACTTTTGGAAGAACTAAACCAGAGGTATTAGCCAAGCTAGCAATGGAAGAAATATAAGAGAACTTCAGTTGTTGTCAAGGTGATGAGCTGAAAGACGTTCTGACTTAGTTTTCTGTTTTATTGCTTTTAACTTGTATGGGCTATAGAACATGTGATCAGTGAACAATTAACCTCCAAATTACAATTTAGAAATTAGATACATTGTAATGTATAGAAAGATCTGAGTCTTAGGCTGGAATGCCTGAGGAACCCATTTACCAGCTAAGGAAAGAGTTAAGAATTTAGAAATAAAACTTTGGCTTCTGTGGAAAATTTCCAGAGGCATTTACATGGAGGCATAAACTAGTTCTGTATAAGAAGTCAGTTCCAATTTTTTATCCATTTGTTGTAGTCTATTAGTTAAACTTCCTTTTAAATATTCAGTAAGAAAACTGGTGATACTACAATGACATTTAAATATTTTAAAATAGATTTTTTAGTACTAAAATCAGAATATTCTCAGCAAAGTCAGCAGAATTTTATATCAGCTAAAAGTTTTACTACTCTAATTCTTTTCTTTCTTTAAACTTATTTATTGTTCTAGTTACTCACAGTTTAAATCATATATGATGCTACAAATTTATTTATCCATGGAAAAATCTGTATAATACCAAACCACTTACAGGATGTGTTTTAGATTCATCATCTGTTCTAGTGAGAAAGAAGCTAACAACAGGAATTCAGAGGAAACTGAACTCCCTAAACAGAGAAATCAATTCATCTCTGAGACCTTACCCTTTAAAGCATCTTATTTTTACTAGGAGATTTAAAGTGCTTAAGTAGAATTTTGAAAAAAAGCACAAGTGAGTGATAAAATATTAATGAAATAAATTAGTACAGATGACAATACACTGTGTTCAACATCTTGACAAATTCATGGGCAGACTATAGCATTAAAAATGTCTAGCTGCAATAATATCTTAAACAGCAGGACTCTGACTGTACTGGGCTGCCAGCCCTTCATTAGTTAACTTAGGCAAAATCCCACATTCATGGTCCAAATAGTAACAGTCTGACAACACATTAGAAATGAAACTTTACTGAGGCAATGAGAAAGTTGAGCAACAATGCACACATATAGCAAGTCACCCAATCACTGATTGCAAACCTGAATAAAGAAAACCCTAAGTGACAACACTGAAACACTGGTAACCCTTTGATTCTTGCAAATCATCATTTCCTGTGGACTTATAGTCTAGAGTATTATTTGATGATTTGTTGTGTATATGATAAGCTAGGTGAGGTTGGTGTTCTGATATGTATGGTGTATAGGTTACATAGCCAAACTTTACACTCTCCATACTAGGCACTGATAACTTCTTGAGGCTGAGGTTGAAAGCTGTTGCATCATAAGATGGACACACCTATGGGGAGGTTCAATATGTATCAGTAGTTCTAGGTGGTGGTTGCTCAAATTAGTTTAATTTTTGCCAGGACTTGCAGCTCCTCAGTCAGAACATAGGATGCATAGAAGCAACAAAGCAGAACCATAGAATCGCCTCTATCAAGGATCAGCTGCACAGGTATACAGGAGGTGAATGCTGTGGTGTCTGCCCAATTACTACAAGAGAAGCTGGAAAATAAATTACAATTCAGGGTCAGTATCTGCTTTTATTCAGTGGCCACCCACTCAGGTTAGGAAGTGGCTCAATCATGTCTGGGAAAATGCATTACAACACTGTGTAAAACTCTGGGCTCATCATTGACATCATCACTTCCTGAAATATAAAATCACTTCTAGAATAAGCCTGAAGGGGTGGACACAGATCCAACATCAAGATCTGGGTGCTGACATCCATAACAAAGGTGACTACATGCCATGCAGTTACAACTTCTGACTGGAGCAAGAACATGAGTTAAGCAAAAGGATCTGCCCGAAAACAGAGCTGGGAGGTGGCTGGTAGTACCTTAGAGAGGAAAGAGGGGCCAAAGGGATTAACACCAAACAGCTGAAGGTGCTACAAAGCTCGTGACCATTCAAAAGCTGCAATAAATCATTGTTCAGGAACTTAGCAATATACTGGGGGAAGGTAAACCCCATTTTCAGCAGAAGCCATAAGGGAAGCACCATGCTGGCCAGCAGAGGTGTCCTGTCCTCTGTCAGGGTGAGGATTTGAGGATTCCTCCACATCCAAGAATACCGTACATTGCAGTACTGTGCCCTACACATCAACTCAGATGATGTGGCCAATATCCTTGCCACATAGGTGGCAACACTTGGCCAAGAGGCAGGACATATGTCAATGGGCAGGCTCTATCTTTTAAAATGGTAAGCTCCAATAATATCTAAAATAACAGGACTCTAACTGTGCTGGGCTGCCAGCCCACGATTAGTTAACCTAACTGTAGAAAACGGCACTCAAAGTCAGGAAAATTTTCCTGTGGATGTAAAAACATTCATTGATTGGGCAAGAACTAAAACTGAAGTGCAAGCGAGCATTCATAATATGGTCATGTTCGGTAGAAATTTAACGTGTTGCAACAGAGATTTGTAGGATTTTTAACTAGTATTGTTTAGACACAAGTGGTTACAAACACTAACCATCATATTGACATCACTGTCATATTGATTGATGTTCAATTAATTTTAATGTTGGTGTGAAAGATGAGCAGAGCATGCATGGAGTTTAACAGTAGGTCATTAAAAAGATTGTTCCCATCTGACAGAGAATAAATGAAAGCCAGGCACATCTCAAGGAGAACTTAAATTGTTGTAACTGCAATCTAATTATTAATAAAAGGAAACACCACCACTTCTCTAGCATTATGTTTCTTTTCTAAACCTCCAAAGAATTCAAACCATTATGAGGTTTCTCTGTTTTATTATAATTTGATTTTTGTCTTTTATTAATTCCTCAGCATATAGGTTTCCATATGCACACTACTGCCTTAGAGGGCTAACTCACTCAAAATCTACTGAATTTGCCTGAGTGAAATATGTTTTAAGGACGTCCATTCAGCAATGGAGAACTTAGTAAAAATATTCACTACAGTTCTGGATAGTAGTTATTTCAAAGGAAGAAAGAATGCCAGAAAACAAAAACAAAAACAAACTATAATCAACTAACCAATTATGAAGTCTAAAGTAATTTAAATGGCATTAGAATATGACTATGTATTTTAAATACTGCTTTTTTTTTGCAAAGTGTTCAGTCTCAATAACAGAAATCAGAGGTGAACAAGCATAAAAGCTGTTAATGTCCTATAAAAAAAAGAGGAAACTATTACTGAAACGTTTGTTCTAAAACAGCTAATCTGTTACTACTTGTTCTTCCACTGTTTAAATAGTCAATATTAGAGTCTAACAAAATATAAAAAGCAAGATTTCTAATTCTCAGATAATAAAAAAGCTCCACTTTATTTCTTTCAATCCCATGCCAAAAATTTTACAAATACCTATTTATTATATGTGAAAAAAATGTTTACATAATGAGGGATAAGGAGGGAAACTGATAAAACTGTAAAATAACATTAATGATGAAACCTAAAACTCTTACATTTGCCTTTGAAGTCTGCCAGACTTGTTCTATAGCTACTGTGTGAATGAAGATAAACTCAACTACGGAAAGAAAAGAACTGAATTTAGCTATTTAATCTTCTTATCCTGATAACTGCAAGCTGTGATAATTCTTTATGCTCTGTGCTTTTATTGCTTTCATATGACAAGGCTTAGAAACCCCTCGGTATTGTAGTTTAAACACATCCTGCTATTTTTAGAGATTGCTTCTTAATTTTTTTCTTGGATTTTACTAATCACCAAATTTGGGGCAAGGAGAGAAATGTCATCATTCTCAGATGTGGAATTTCAGACAGTTTTAGTTTTTCTTCCTTGATATAAGCAAGAAATCTAATGGACAACAGGTGCCTATTTTACCAGACAAAATCTGCCAAGGCTGAGAAAGTGATCTTGGCTTCCCCTCTGCCTCCTTGTTGTAGTGGTTGAAGATTTTACTTTGCATTTAATACTAGTGGCTGAGAAAAGATTATGGCATAGAGTGGAATAGGAAAGCAAAGCAGCCTCTGTGCTATCTTGTGGGTTTAACATGTCCTGTGTGTTGTCGTAAGGAAATGGACTCAGACCTGCTTTTTCCTATGTTTTACCTTCCTTATAATGTGTTTGTCTGTAAAAGCAAGAACTCTAAAGTAAAGAGATTTCAGGATTATTTTTATTTAAAATCCAACTTTGTATTCAGACCATTAGTATTATAGCGCTCATGACACTTGGCACAGAGAAGATCACAGAATTATCTTTTAAGGGGCTTCCATCATTAACACACAGAGGTTACTGCAACCCATGGTTTCCTCAACAACTTTTTTACTGAACCAGGAAAGTAAAGAACTACACAGTTGCCCAAGGAACAGAAGTCTTATAAAGACATGAAAAAGTGAAACTTTTCCTGAGCAACAGTGTTGAGCCTTCACCTTAAATGCAAGAGGTAATAATATAATCTAATACATTGCTAGCATACAGTTCAAAAACAAGGTCATATCTGCAGAGTTTTCCTGGTATTTCATAGATTTTTACTTACTACCTTACTACCAGAAAAACAAAACAAAACAAAACAAAAAACAAAAACAAAAAAACCCAAACAATGAAGAACACTGTTGTTGAAAAATTGCTCCTCAGTTAGGTCTTTATTGTATATTTAAAAGTCATACTGCATTTGAGTATTTCTTCCCCTAACTAGTAAGAATAAAGGGGAAATTATCATCCTGGAACAGGAATTATATGGGGTGTGTTGCACTAAGTATAGCTGAGGATCCACTAAGCTCAACTAAAAATTCAATTTTGCAGCAGGTGTTCTTCTTCCTTAGTTTCAAACTTTCAGTGAGGCTCAATAAAACAACAAATAATTATTCTGAAGAGGTGATGGAGAGAAAAACAAAGGTAAAATTTTGCAGAATCGAGGATTATAATCATGGCAGGATTTGGAGACGGGGATTCAGTCCATCACAGTGAACATTAATAGCAGAATTCTTCCACTATTTTCATCTTCATTTGTTCCTTCTTACGTTTTATGTATCACAGGAGAGGGCACTAGAGGTTTAGATGATAAAGCCTTGGCTACTTCTAGATGAAGCAGGCTTTTTGTAGGAGTTCATTGCTTCTCAAATGAAGACGTCACTGTTATGCTATAAAGATGGTATAAAAAGTCTCAATGAAAAAGATCTTCAAACCTATCCCATATTCTGAACTTTAAATCTTACTATTGTAAAAACATGTTGTCATTTGAATGGAAGATCAGAACATGGCAAGTTCACCCAAATGGAATACAGAAGCATATTAGATGGATTTTTTTTTTTTTTTTTTTTTTTTTTTTCAGTCACAGGGAAAACAAAACACTGACCTTAAGTTCAAAAGTCTCACCAGGACATATGGAGAAGTTTTATATGTTGTACTGACTTGCTTTTATCAATATTTTTAGATAAGAATCAGAGATGGATCTTTTTGTATTAAGAAAAAATAATTACACCAAAGCTCACGTTACCCTATACTATGATTTTTTAATACAGGACTGAGAAGAGTCCAACTCTGCATTGTGCACATAATGGTTTCAATTGGCATTAGCAAACATATATCGCATTAAATACTGTATTAAAATATTAATTATACATCATTAAAGATGCACTCAGGATGAGGCTGACCATAATGGACATGAGGGTGGGAGGAAGGCCTTGCTCCTTTCCCTATAACAACTGAGTATGGTTTCAAGAATATTTTGACATGCAGAGTTTAAAAAAAAAAAGACCAAGGTCACAGCATCAGGCTGAACTAACTCCTGCCTGAGGTAGAGGAAAGATCCAAAACTAAGCTGGAATTAGAAGCCCTTATTATAAATCTAGAGGAATCCTTATGATATTTGTTTACCCCAGGAGCTATTGAAAGTTGCCAGAGAAGAAGCACTGAAGAAAGGGACCATTCAGAAAGGCTGAATGATGGGGGATTACTTCTGAGTATTCACTTTGTCTCTTTTAACCACCAGGTCAGATGATTTTTGTTGTTGTTGCTAGAGGTACCTTGCACCCTGGTTGTATTTTTCACATTTTTATGAAACAAAGCTCCAAAGTTTGGGATCTGATGTGTCTTTTGGTGTGTTCACTTTGAAGTAAAAAAACTTAACCAATTGAAATATGCAATAAACACTTGAATTTTGTAAGGAAGATAAAAAGCCCTAAAAGCAAATTTCAAAAGCTATTAAAGGGGTCACAGAACTCATGTAAGTGCCAAAAGCACATGGATCTGAGTTAACAAAAATGCTTTATAAATCTGAAAAAAGCAGGAAAGGAAGACAAATATGTATTTTTGTAATATAGGTGTGTATGTCATTCAACTCCTGGTCCTGATGAGCACCTGTTTCTTATGTGCTAGATAGCTGCTTGAAACAGTGTCAGACAGAACCTGTGACAAACTGAATTTATTAACACAATACTATACATACACTGAACATAATATGTAGCTCGGAAGTGCTATCATTGACAAAGGATGTAGTTGAAAATTCCCAGTTAACATGAATACAAACAGCAAACCTTCATCTGTACAGCACCTGCAAAATGTTCAATCATGCTACAGTACTGCACTGCAGCTGACAGAGGGTTACAGCCGTGCTTGCTGCTGCACAGCCTCTTGGGGTGGATGTAGATGGGTGATAGAGTCTGCAGTTGCCCAAAACCAGTAGCCACTTTGCCCCCTGTCTTTCAGTCACAGAGTGTGACCTACTCCAGGTGCATTTAAAATGTGACCTTAACTGGACATGACAAATAGTGGACAATGCATTTGGTAGTAGCTGCACTCTGAGAGCTCAGCTAACAGAGGCAGCCAACAGACACAGTAGTTCACAGAGAAGTCAGTCTCTGGGTTCTGTTTTGGGAACTTCTGGAGAAAAGAAGCCTCTTTGCCTCTGCCTTTACCGTTAATGGTGGGCCCTGGAACCCCCAGAGTCCAGGAGAGGCAGTCTGGTCAACCTCTGTATTGGGTTTGCACAGCAAGGTTTTGGTAGCATGGGGTGTGACAGGGGTGCCTTCTGTGAGAAGATGTCAGAAGCTGTCCCCATGCCCAACAGAGCTCCAGCCAGCTCCAAGATGAACACACTATTGGCCAAAGCTGAGCCAATCAGTAACGGTGGTAATGCTTCTGTGAGAACATGTTTTAGAAGAGGTAAAAACTGGTATGCAACAGAAGATGGGAGAGAGGAGTGAGAATCTGTGGGAAAAACAACCCTGCAGATACCAAAATCAGTGAAGGAGTGGAGGGAGGTGCTCCAGGTACCAGAACTGAGATTGCCCTGCAGCCTGTGGTGAAGACCATGGTGATGCAGGCTGTTCCCCTGCAGCCCATGGAGGTCCACCAGGCAGCAGAGGTCCACCCTGCAGCCTGTGGAGGACCTCACAACACAGCAAGTGGATGTACTGTGAAGGAGGCTGTGACCCTATGGAGACCTTGTGCTGGAGTAGGCTCCTGGCAGAACTTGTGAATCAGTGGGACACCCTTGCTGCAGCAGTTTATTCCTGAAGGACTGTACCACACAGAAAGGGCCCATGCTGGTGCAGTTCATGATGAACTGCAGTCTATGGGAAGGAACCATACTGGAGAAGTTCATGAAGACCTATTTCATGTGGGTGAGACCCCACGATAGAGCAGGGGAAGAATGTGAAGAGAAAGGTGTGGCAGAGACACTGTCTCCCATAAAATCCTTCTACTGAAGTTATTGAAGTCTGGGCTGGATGAGCAGACAGTGAGATAGATTGAAAACTGGCTGAAAGACCCAGCCCAGAGAGTGGTGATCAGTCGCACGAAGTCTAGTAGGAGGCCAGCAAGTAACAGTGTACTCCAGGGGTCAATAGTGGGTCCAGTCCTGTTTAACATCACAGAATCGCAGAATGTTAGCACTTGGAAAGGACCTCGAAAGCTCATCCAGTCCAATCCCCCCGTCAAAGCTGGAACACCTTGATGAGATTACACAGGAATGTGTCCAGGTGGGTTTGAATGTCTGCAGAGAAGGAAACTTCACAACCTCCCTGGGCAGCCTGGTCCAGGCTCTGCCACTCTCACCATGAAGAAGTTTCTTCTCAAATTTAAGTGGAAACTCCTGTGTTTCAGTTTGTACCCATTGCCCCTTGTCCTATCATTGGTTGTCACCGAGAAGAGCCCGGCTCGATCCTCATGACACTCACCCTTTACATATTGATAATCATTAATAACCTCGCCCTTCAGTCTCCTCTTTTCCAAGCTCAAGGGCCCAAGCTCCTTCAGCCTTTCCTCACATGAAAGATGCTCCACTTCCTTCAGCATCTTTGTTGCCCTGCACTGGACTCTCTCCAGCAGTTCCCTGTCCTTCTGGAACTCATGGGCACAGAACTGGACAAAATATTCCAGATGCAGTCTCACCAGGGCAGAAAAGAGGGGCAGGAGAACCACTCTGACCTACTGACCACCCCCCTTCTAATACACCACAGGTACATTGGCCTTCCTGGCCACAAGGGCACAGTGCTGGCTCATGGTCATCCTGGTGTCCCCAGGACCCCCAAGTCCCTTTCTCCTACACTGCTCTCTAATAGGTCATTCCCCAACTTATACTGGAACCTGGGTTTTTTCCTACCCAGATGCAAGA
Source organism: Nesoenas mayeri (assembly GCF_963082525.1). Classification (NCBI taxonomy): domain Eukaryota; kingdom Metazoa; phylum Chordata; class Aves; order Columbiformes; family Columbidae; genus Nesoenas; species Nesoenas mayeri. Next base: position 3,180,916 of record NC_137554.1, read on the forward strand.
CTCTACACTTTCCCTTGTTATATTTCATTAAATTTTTCCCCACCCAACTCTCCAGCCTGTCAAGGTTTCGCTGGATGGCAGCATGGCTTTCTGGCATGTCAGCCACTCCTCCCAGCTTGGTGTCATCAGCAAACTTGCTGACTGTGCACTCTATACCCTCATCCAAGTCGTTGATGAATATATTGAATAGTACTTGTCCCAGTAGCAACCCTTGAGGCACTCCACTAGATACAGGCCTTCAACTGGACTCTACCATATTGACCATGACTCTCTGGCTTCTTCCCTTCAGTCAGTTCACAGTCCACCTCACTACCCGGTCGTCCAGACCGCACTCCCTCAGTTTAGCTGTGAGGATGCTGTGGGAGGCTGTGTCAAACGCTTTGCTGAAGTCAAGATAGACCACATCCACTGCTTTGTGATCATCTATCAACTTGGTTATGTCCTCATAAAAGGCTATGAGGTTGGTTCAGCACGACTTCCCCTTGGTGAAGTCATGTTGACTGCCCCTAATGACCCTTTTATCCTTGATATGCCTTGAGATGGCACCAAGGCTAAGTTGTTCCATCACCTTTCCAGGGATGGAGGTGGGGCTGACCAGTCTATAGTTACATGGGTCGTCTTTCTTGCCCTTTTTAAAGACTGGAGTGACATTTGTTTTCCTCCAGTCCTCAGGCACCTCTCAGGTTCCCACAACTTAGCAAAGACGATGGAGAGTGACCTAGCAATGACCAGCCAGCTTACTCGTGAACCCGTGGGTTCATCCCATCTGGACCCATGGATTTATGGATGTCCAGATTACTTAATTGCTCCCTAATCCAGTTCTCATCAACCGAGGCAAACTCCTCCATTGTCCTGCCCTCCTCTGGGGCCTCAGGGGTACAGGGCTCATCAGAACAGCCTCTGGCAGAGTAGACAGAGACAAAGAAGGCTTTCAGTAACTCTGCCTTCTTTGTATCTTCTGTCACCAGGGCACCCACCTCATTTATCAGCGAGCTTACATTGCCTCTGGTGTTTGCTTTCTCTGCCATGTATTTGAAGAAGCTCTTTCTGTTGTACTTGGCCCCTCTCACCAGGTTTAATTCTAAGGAGGCCTTAGTTTTCCTAGTTGCCTCCCTACATCCTCTGACAACAGCTTTATATTCTTCCCAAGTGGCCAGCCCCTCCTTCCATGATCTGTAAACCCTCTTCTTCCACTTGAGCATACCCAGCAGTTCCCTGTTTAACCATGCAGGTCTCCTGGCTCCCTTCCTTGACTTCCTACTGTCGGGATGCTCTGATCTTGAGCTTGGTAGAAGCTTGGTAGAAGCAGTCCCTGAATGCTAATCAACTATCTTGGACCCCCTTACTTTCAAACGGCTTTGTCCATGGGATTTTCCCTAGCAATTGTTTGAAAAGGCCAAAGTTCGGGCCTGCTGAAGTCCAGGGTTGTGATTCAGCTTGGTATTCTATTCCTGCCACATGAGATTCTGAACTCCACCATCTCATGGTCACTGCAGTCAAGGGAGCCCTCAACCTTTACTTCTTCAACCAGACCCTCCTTGTTAGTGAGGATGAGATCCAGCAGTACTCCTCTCCTAGTTGGTTTATCCATCATTTGCATCAGGAAGTTCTCATAAATGCACTGGAGGAACCTCCTGGACTGTGGCTGGCTGGCTGAGTAGGCCTTCCAGCAATTATCAGGGTAGTTAAAATCCCCCACCACAACCAAGGCCTGTGACTGTGAGGCTGCTCTCAGCTGCCTGTAGAGGCCTCATCATCTTCCTTAACCTGATCTGGTGACCTAGAATAGACACCCACACCAGTATCACCCCTGCCAGCCTGCCTCTTAATTCTCACCCATAGACTCCCAACTTGCTCCTCATCCACCCCTGGAGAGTACTCAGTACATTGTAGTTGTTCTCTCATGTAAGGAGCAGCTCCACCACCACACCTGGCTGGCCTGTCTTTCCTGAAGAGGACATAGCCATCCAGGACCACATTCCAGTCATGTGAAGTGTCCCTGTAATTGCCACCAGATCATAATCTCCTGACCAAACAAAGGTTTCTAACTCCTCCTGCTTATTCACCATGCTACACGCATTGGTGTACAGGCATTTCAGAGAGTGAGCCGAGCACACCGATTTCACCCTAGGGGTGCTGCCCCACTGGTGTGAGCCCAGCTACAACCTCATCCCCCTTTGAATCTAGTTTAAAGCTCTCCAAATGAGCCCTGCTAATTCCTGTCCCAGCATCCTTTGGCCACTGTGAGATAAACCTTTACGACATATCACTGTCTGGACAGGTGTCTTATAAAACCAGCCATTACCGAAGAATCCAGTAGCACCAGTCTTTTAGCCAATCATTTATGGACTGAGTTCTTCTATTCCATCTTCAATGGAATAGAACTTCTTCAATAATAACTGGATGATGGGGCACATGATGTATCCTCAGCAATTTTGCAGATGATACAAAACTGGGAGGAGTGACTGATAAGCCAGAGGATCATGCTGCCATCCAGAGGGACCTCAAAAGCCTGGAGAAATGAGCTGACAGGAACCTCATGAACTTCAACAAGAGGAAGCCCTAAGATCCTGCACCTGGGAAGAAACAACTCCAGGCACCAGGACATGCTGGGGATGACCCAGCTGGAAGGCAGCTTGACAGAAAAACGGTTCTCCGTGGACAGCAAGTTGACCATGAACCAGTAATGTAACCTTGCTGCAAAGGTGTCTGCAAAGTATTGCCGCCACGTAGAGGGAAGTGATCTTTATTTAGTGAGGCCCCATCTCTAATACTGTGTCTAGTTTAAGGCTCCTCAGTACAAGAAAGACATAGACATACTGGAGACAGCCCAATGAAAGGGAAAGAGAAAAGAGAAAGAAAAGAGAAAAGAGAAAAGAGAAAAGAGAAAAGAGAAAAGAGAAAAGAGAAAAGAGAAAGGAGAGGAGAGGAGAGGAGAGGAGAGGAGAGGAGAGGAGAGGAGAGGAGAGGAGAGGAGAGAATTCAGTTGGAAGGGACCTACAATGATCTAGTTCAACTGCTGGTCACTTCAGGGGTGACCAAAAGTTAGAACATCTTTTAAACACTGACAGGCTTGGGGCATCAACCACCTGTTGGGGTCCAGTCCAGGAAGCCCCAAACCACAGAGATTTGTTTATATTATCTGGAGTGAGATTAAGACACAAGTGAGGTCAAATGCCACTTAAATAGGGAACTTTATGGAACACTTATGAAGAAGATGGTGATAGGACAGGGGAAAAAGGTACAAAAGTAAGAAACTTAGCAGGCAGTTGGGATAGGTTTGCAACAGAAAATTTACCACCAGGGATCCAGCTGGCTTCAGTACGCGGAGTGGGGCGCCTCAGGAAGGCAGTTTATCTGTCACTCACAAGGTGACCGCCCCTTATGTCTCTGAGAGGTACACACGTGGTGGGTGTCTCTGGGGCATGTGTGCTGCGTGGTCATACAGTCTTTTTTTAAGGCATTTGGGGGATATTCTGGGAAGAGGTTTCCCCTGGCAACAGCATGTACTGCCCAGTCCACACATTTGTACACACTCTTGGTGCCAGCACACTGGTCCCATGTAGTACTGCCCGTACCTTGACAGGTGATAGGTGATTGCTTGTGGCCAGGCAAGTCCCTCATTGCCTGTAGCTGGGCAGGCTTCCTGGCACTTGTAGTTAGGCAGGTCTTCAAGGACATCACTGTTCAGGGACAGCAGCAAACAGACCCTGAGACATTTAACTTAAAACATGGTCCCTGACGCCAGCTCTCCAGGAAGCCTGCTCCAGTGTTTGACCATTCTTGCTGTAAAGAAATTCTTCCTAATGTCACACTAGGACTGGTCAAGCTGGGGATCATACATAAGCTTTTAAAGATAGATATAAGGAAAATAGAGAAAGGTGGTGGCCTGAAAATACTTTTCAGGGGTGGCCAGTGCAAGCACAAGAGGCAGTGGGCACAAACTGAAAACATGGGAGGTTCCATCTGACCATCAAGAAACATGTTTTTGTGGTGAGGGTGACTGGGCACTGGCACAGTTTGCCTAGAGAGGTTGTGGAGTCTCCCTCCTTGGAGATATTGAAAAATCAGCTGGACGTGGTCCTTTGCAACCAGCTCTAGGTAGCCCTGCTTGAGCAGGGGAGGTTGTACAAGGAAATCTGATTCTTTGTCCTTCCTGCATGGAGTAACTAGTAATTTCACCAAATTCCTCTTTTCAGAGGGGACTTTTCCAGGCTCATGTTCATGCTTCCAAACTTATGCTAAAGAAACTCTGTCAGCTAAAACTACTTTAAATTCTTCTATCTTTCCCCAGGATCTACCAGTTTCTATAGTGTGTGAATCCATCTGTTAAGTTTTTAAACAGAAAAACAAGAGCTGTGGCTTCAGTTCATCTAAGAATTAGACATTTTAAACCATTGTATTGAAATTTAAGGAAGTTTTACTGTCATCATTCTTATCCTACCCTCTAAACTTTAGAATTTCACTTCTTGGTGAGTTGAAAATAAAGATGGACAAGTTTGATGATAAAGCTCCTTTCTCAGCATGTAAATAATTGAATGAATAGCAAAAAAACCAAAATAATTTCCATTATGTGTGAATGGTTATGTCTCCAGCAGATACTCTAATTTACGACATGCATGTCTTCAGTATGACAATATCTTGAAAATTTATATTGAAATATTTTGAAAAGAGGTTCACTCAGCTTGTATTTCTTTAAGATGAATAAATGAAGTGAGGAAAAAGCATCATGTTAGATGATACATTACATAAGAAATTTCCAGAAATTATCTGCATTTTGAACACTCTGCCTCCCTGCTCTTCTTCTAATATGAACATCAGTTAAAATTGCACTAAATAAATAGCCCAATGTTTCTAAAAGGCTTTTCATTCCTTTCAGTATCTTACAGGTTGTTATGCTAACACATGAGGTCATTAAGCAAAATAAGAAATATAGCATGAAAGAGAAGAATTTCAGCACAAATTTCTTTTTTTCAGGTTTTTGTCTTCCTGCAGTGTCTGCAATAGTGGATTTTTTGTTTACATAGGTGTTGTGAAGTATGTGTCTCTTGTTCCAGATGTCATTTAAAGAGCTGAATATCCCCTGCTTCTCAAGACTCATACTTCCAGAATAAATCACAATTTTTCTTTTAAGTTGTCTCATTTAAACATCTAGGAAATTAATCTCAATTTGGGCATTTTGTGACTTTGCTCATACTAATTTGCCTATTGTCTACAAAATGAGATTTTGTTACAGAAGTATTAAAACTGGTAAAGTCAAATAAAGGTTTAAAAAATGCTTACTGTCTTACAGTAAGGCATATTATTTCTTCAGGTGATTTTGGACACTATTTTTTCTTGAACAAAATTTATCTTATATAAAAATTATCCTTAAACAGACAAAAAGATGACATAATATGAACAACAAATATAAATGTTTACCTTTAACAGTATCTCAACACAGTTGATTACCATTTCTGTGTCAGAAAAAGTGAAAGATTTGCAGTAGGAAACTATCTATTGAAGGGGCTTTGACATGACTTTTGTAGCTTAGTCATCTGCAGTTTTATCACAGATAAACTACAGGAAGCTTGTAAAGCTAGTATCTCCTCCAATGTTTAGTTGAAACAGAGATTCAAGGAGTCAGATCCTGACTTCTAAGCACAGATATTTGGGCTGGAAAAGAGCCACTTCTGTTTTTTTGGATTCATATTCTGAGAGTTCGCTCCCTGCAGTTCACACACTGGAATGCTTACAATTAGTTCATAATCAGATGAGCATATTCTCCTCTAAATTCTTGGAAAAAAAAATGAGTGGATCTTCAAGGACCTTCTCGCTTAGTAAACTGCAATTTCCTCTCCCAGAAATGATAAAATTCCTCAGCTTTCTAGGGCAGCTAATGCTCTAAAAATCTCTCCACTAACATGGACAGTCCTGAATGTCTTGCGGTTCTGCAACAGTTTCATTTAAAAAAAAAAAAAAAAAAAAAAAAAAAAAAAAAAAAAAAAGTATGAACATCAGGAAACACTTTTTTACTGTGAGGGTGACCAAGTGCTGGAACAGGTTGCCAGGAGAGATTGTAGAGTCTCGGTCCTTGTAGATATTCAAAAGCCATCTGGACATGGTCCTGCACAACCAGCTCTAGATGTCCTTGCTTGAGCAGCAGGGTTGGACCAGATGGCCTCTTGATGTGCCTTCCAACCTCAAACATTTTGTGAAAAGAAACTAAACAAAAAACCTTTGCAAGAGAGCAACAAGGTCCTTGTTGTCTATTCCTGCCTATTGGCAGAGCACTTAGCATTTAATTGATAATAGAGGAACTCTCATTGACACTACACAAGACTTAGGAGGAAGACACTCTTTGCAAATTTATGCTGCCTGAAATCTGCTGCTTCTCTGCTCCAGTTTCATTCCAGTACCTAAAGAGGACCTACAAGAAAGCTGGTTGTATATATAAATATATATAAGTTGTGAAGTATGTAGAAATGGTCAATTTTAAAATTTCATACAGGACTCGAATGACTGTGATGTCTGTAACCCTGCTCACAGTCACACAGAAAACTGTATGTATCAGTCTTTAAAAATGCAAATAAAATACTTAGCATGTTATTATCTGTGTAGTGAATTTAAATTATAGACTGTTTTAGATGCAAACTGAGTGCTTAACTTAGAGATTTCACATTTTCCTCATTTTCTTAACTGCAATTGTAATTTTAGGTTGGATACTGAGCTACATTTCAAGGAGTCATTTGTAAAGGCTTCTAATTTTGTCAAACTTCTGTAGTAGTAGATGAAACCACAGATTGTTCATCACATCTCAAAAATTTGCATTTGAGGACCAGTTGTTACTTTATTTTTGAGAGTTAATAAAAGGGCAAGCACACACTTTGAAGTAAAAAAAAAAAATCATTTAACCTTAGAAAAGTTTGTGTTAGCAGTGTATGAGACTGCAGTTCTGCAAAACATGTAGATGACAGCATTCAACTAAAAATATATTACATTCCATATGCACTGGTGAGGATAATTAAACAAGTTATTAGCAAGTTACTACTAGGAACTCAAGAGATGATTTAATTTTGCATTTTTATCCTTAACTAAAAATATCTGCTACTGTTTTTTTTTTAAACAAACTAAATAAAACCCTTTCTGAATAACAGTGTAAGGTGGCTACTTGCATATGAAAGACACAACAGGGCTAAACATATTACATAGGTTTTTCTGTGCAGGAAAACCATTTGTTCTTTAAACATGTATCAGGAAACAATACCACAGAATTTTTAGAGAAAAAAAATAGTTTCTCCACACACACACATTGTAACAGCCTCCATCAGTCCTGCTCCCTAGTTTCACTGCCTTTCTAGATGACTCCAGAGCTGAAGTACAGTATTCTGAAAAGGTAAAGTAGAAAAGATATTTATGAGGCTGAGATTTGACCAACCACAGCAAGGCAAAGCTATTCTTATTCACTCCGGATACCTCTGTTTATATTGACCAAAGAGTTATTAGAATCATCTGCTGTCTTTCTTTCATGTATAATTTCTTGCATATAACTCCAAGTGCACAGCAATTTATAAAACCATATGACTGTAAGGCACAAAAGGAGTAATTCAGAACTCTTAATGAAACACTGATCATCCACTGTCAGTGGATGAAGCCTACTCAAGACTTGAGTTTTGAAAAAAGTGAAAAATTAAATCTTTCAAATACATAAGGAAAGAAGGTTGGGAAGAATCTTCCTATATTCTTAAGTCTTTCAAGTCTCTCAATTTTTTCATTATGTCCAGTTCTAGCAGTCACCATTTCCATCAAAATGTGAGGTTCATTTGCCCTCAGTCTTTGGGAAAAGTAGGCTTTCTGGACAGGTATTTGTCATTAAAAACCTGTAGTTTGGCATAACACAGTCTAACCAATGTTTTCATGTGGCACAAGAAATACTAACAAAAACCAATACAACAGTTTCTAAAAAGCAGTTTAATTGCAGTGGAAATCACAGAAACTGAGGAAAATCACAACATGAACAAACAAAAGAACAAGAAAGTATGTATGAAGAATATTTATTAGGAAACTGGCTAATTCTCTGGGATAATTATAGCTACTGAGCTGAAAGGCTGAGTATCCCAGGCCCAGCTGACATTTGTGAGGGACAGTGGTACTCTGTATCCCTCATAGTTTATAAGGCTTAAAGGAAAACAAACAATTCTCAGTATCTACTAGAAAAGAATCACACAGAATCACAGAACAGTTGGGGTTAGAAGGGACCTCTAGTCCAATGCCCTGCTAGTGCAGGGTCACCAGAGCAGATCACACAGGTTGGTCCGGGCGGAATGTCTTAGAGAAGGAGACTCCACATCCACTCTGGGCAGCCTGGGCCAGGCTCTGGCACCTCCCAGCAAAGAAGTTTCTCCTCATATTCAGATGGAACATCCCCTGTTTCAGTCTGTGCCCGTTGCCCCTCATCCTGTCATTGGGCACCACTGAAAGGAGTCTGGTCCATCCTCTTGACACCCACATGCATATTTTAAAATTAACTAGGACAAACTGTTTTCCACTTTGAGGGGTTTGTATAAATAATTTAGAGCCTCTACCTGGCAAGTTTAGAGTGCAAAGATGTAGCAGAAAAGCAAAGAGAAAAATGACAGACCACAGAAGTGCAGTTGCTCTGGTGCTAACAGGACTGCTGGGCCCAAACTCCAAGTTACTCCTCCACAGGGTATAACTACCTAAATTACATGTTATCGATACTATAGACCTCCATATTCTTTGCTGTGTTTTCTCTCTTTGCAGTTAATATGGAAGCAGAAGCAGACATGGCAGTAATTTTCTTTCTTAAACATAATTACAGGCATATTTATTCCTGTGTGTAAATTAGTTTACAGCTCCACTGCATGTTCTGCAAGAGCAGAGATTAATGGAAAACAGAATAACGTTGTGTAAAAATAAAATTACCAGAAACATCATAAATTACCAAAATGGTGTTGATGTGACAAAATCAAACAAGAAAGACATTGATTGATGAGTTTAGATCTGATATTTATTCTAGGATATGATGAACAGCCAAATGAAAATTTCTACAAGGATGTCTATATAAAGAAAACTTAAACTATAACTAGCTTTTATTTTAGTTCTTTAGTAATTTTTCAGACAGTTTAGACTTTACAAGCTATAAGGGTAGATCCATATTCATTCTTCCAATAATTATGACTATAGAGACTTGTCAGGTTTGGTGATACGCTACGTAAACATGCAGGTAGGACCAAAAAGTTTATTTGAGAAATATCTTAAACGGATAACAGAAAAAGAAACAAAATGTTTTTGTTTTGTTTTGGTTTGTTTTTTTACTATGCTCTGGCATTTGGCAATGCCATGAAATTAAGTACTGCTCACAGCAATGCAGTATCACACACCTGGAATTAGGAACTTGAAAATTGCCTTGTAAATACCCCTTTTTTCCTTTGGAATTGAGAGGAGACAACACAAAAGCATGCAAGTTTTTTACAGTTTTGAAATGCTATGGATCTAACATGTTATGCTCTGTATCAAACATAGTTTGTGCTTACTGTATAGAAAACCAGTCTTTAACCTGTTTCTTCCTTTATTGGAAGTGGGAAGTGTGGTTTTCCCATTTGAGAAATAGTCAGGTGAAAGGTGACTGGTGTTTAACTCAGCTAAGTATTCTTGGTTTCGAATGAACAGGTTGTGGATGTTTATTTGTTCCTTGTAATTGACAGACTGAAATATAGGATTATGATTCATGTCAAGTATTCATGTCAAGTGTTTCCAAATTGTCTCCAGTATTAATTCAAGCTATATGTATGGAAATCTTAAAATAGCTCCTCTCCACCCCACTCACCATCTTTCTGTCTTTACTTAACAGCTTTGCAAATGACAAAAATTCTGTGGAGAAAAAGTCACCATCAGGTTTGGGCTTTTCTAAAAGTAGGTAAGGCACAAGTATACTTATGCTTCTTTTCTTGGATATCGTAACCTTTGCCTGCACAAAAAATTTCTGCATTTTATTAGTTTAATAGTTACACCTATTATTTGATTTTTTTACTAGTTCATTACTACACCACTTCAACACACACAAATCTATAAGGCTGAGTGGGATCCACCCAAGGGTTCTGAGGGAGCTGACGTAGCTGATCACCAAGTCACTTTCAATTATTTATCAGCAATCCTGGCTAACCAGGGAGGTCCCAGTTGACTAGAAGTTTGCAAACGTGATGCTCATCTGCAAGAAGGGCTAGAAGGAGGATCCAAGGAATTACAGGCCCGTCAGTCTGACCTCGGTGACAGGGAAGGCCACAGAGCAGATCATCTTGAGTGCCATCATGTGGCACATACAAGACAACCAAGTAATCAGGCCAAGTCAACATGGGTTTGTGAAAGGCAGGTCCTGTTTGACCAACCTGATCTCCTTCTATGAGAAGGTGACCTGCTTAGTCGATGAGAGAAAGGCTGTGGATGTTGAGTACTCAGATTTCAGCACAGACTTTGATGCTATTTTCCACAGCATTCTCCTAGAGAAGCTGGCAGCTCATGACTTGGACAAGTGTACTATTCGCTGGGCAGAGAACTGGCAGGATGGCTGGTCTCAAAGAGTTGTGAATTGAGTCAATTCTTGTTGGTGGCCAGTCACAAGCGGTGTCACCAGGGCTCAGTACTGGGGCCAGTTCTGTTTAATCTCTTTATCAATGATCTGGATGAGGGGATTGAGTGCACCCTCAGTGAGTTTGCAGATGACACCGAGTTGAGTGGGTGTTGATCTGCTTGATGGTAGGAAGGCTCTACAGAGGGATCTGGACCAGCTGGATCATTGGGCTGAGGCCAATTGTGTGAGGTTCAACAAGGCCAAGTGCCGGGTCCTGCACTTGGGTCACAACAACCCCATGAACTCTACAGGCTCGGAGAAGAGTGGTTGGATAAAAGAAGGCTGAGGGTAGACCTTATCAGTCTCTGCAACTCTCTGAAAGGGAGTTGTAGAATGGAGGGTGTTGGTCTCTTCTCCCAAGTAGTAAGTGATAGGATGAGAGGAAAAGGCCTCAAGTTGCATCAGGGAAGATTCAGATTGGATATTAGGAAAAATTTCTTCATGGTTGTGAAGCACTGGAACAGTCTGCCCAGGGAAATGGTGGAGTCACCATCTCTGGAGATGTTTAAAAGACATATAAATGAGGTTCTTAGGGACTTGGTTTAGTGCCAGAGTTAGATTATGTTTGGACTCAATGATCTTGAGAGTGTCTTCCAGCCTAAATGGTTCTATGATTCTGTGCTTCTATGATTGTACAATGCCATGAGTCACTTCATGGTGTATATTTTGTAATGGAAAGTGTCACTGTTTCTTATGTGTCTAGTGATATAGTCCAGTCATGGTGTTTTAAAAATATATAAATATTTCTGTCTATATTTAAATTATCAGTGTCAATAAATAAATTTAACTCATACTAATCAAAAGGATAATTGATCTATTTCTGACACTGAAAAAGGAAGACCTGAGCTTTAGCAATACTCATCCTTGAGGAAAAAATGTGGCTTAGTTTCATAAATGGCATTATTGAAGCCAATATGTATTAAATTTAGTGGTATGCCATTTACATAGGGGAAGTGAATTACTTGGAAAAGGATATCTTTGGTCACAGAAGAATCAGGAATATCATTCTGAATTCTGAATTCAAATTTAATTAAGTGAGAGTCTTCTGTGTTTGTAGCATTGTTTTCGGTATCACCTGCCCAAGCTCCTTGAAACTGTTTCTGTCATAGGTATACAATCTCTTTTTCCAAGCGGTGGCTGCAAGTAGCATCAGGACTACATCATATTTCCTTCTTTTTGATACCTGCCACATCACATACCTTTTGTCAAAACCAAGTCTTTGCCTACTAATTCCTATACAGCCTACACTTTCAACATAGTACCTTTCATGAGTTAATACTCATGCTGAACTTCAGGAGCACATCACTGAAAGTATATCAAGGTAAATTTAATAAGTAATGACAAGGGGAACATAGAGAGTCTTTATTTCCTGATTAGAGACAAAAAAGAAGAGTCAATTTGGGGATCTTGGCCAGTCTTCTGAGTCACAGTGCAAGTACCTGTGGCACAAAGGGCTTAATGAGAGCATTGTTGAGTGCATAGTGGAAGCACTATATGCTGACACTATTATTATAGCACTCATGTCTACCCAATTACTCTGTCATGCACTTTGGAGAATTAGATGCTATGACTAGGAAAGTATATAAAAGCTATTCTATTTTATTTTATTCTAATTAGTTCTGTGGACATTAAATTTATTCTTATTCTGGCAAATAATCCAGCTTTTGTAAGGACTAGGATCTCCTTTAAGTCACTAAGAGAGATTTTAAGTCATAATGCTTCATGTTTGATGCCAAACTCAAGTCTTTGCATGCAACTGATGGTTTAACATGAATCTATACACTATATTAATCTATATATCTGTGTATACGTGAATCTATACTCTAAAGAGTGTAAAAACATCCATGCTGATTCATACCAACGATGCATCTAAAGATTCACTTTTTTACAACCTTAGCCAACAAAACCCACTTTACTACATAGTGGGTATACGATTGCTTTAAAATTTCCCTCACACACTTGTCAAAAGTCAGAGGTTTAAAGATGTCCAGGTCACCACTTCTATTTGGACTATCTGCCAATGGACTTGAAAATGTCTTTTCTAATCAATTTATATTTATTTAATTTAGTCTCAAAAGATGTTTACACTTACTTAAACCTTTTCAATTTCCTATTTCTTCATCGTCTGTCTCATTTTATCCTCATGAAATGCCCATTTCCAGGTATCTTCCTTTATTTAACTCACCTTCCTTCCAGCCCTTCTGTATGATTTTTCAAAACAGTAGGATCATAATGTAGATCTGCTGTGTGTTTTTCACCAAAAGAGGGAAGAGCCCAGGTTGTGTTCGGAAAGATGGGGAAATCAGGAGATTTAATCTGTAGCCCATCTTTACTACAACTTTTTTAAAAGCCCTTCATGTATGAGGAAATTTGCAGATAGTAGCTAGAGTCTGTTTCCAAGATACTATGGAAATCCATCTTGAAGAATATGTCAGCAAATAGAATACAATTAAAACCTCCAGTGCATGCTGTGCCAAATGAAGAGGAGGGAAAGGTGGACCTTTAACCCTCTTTCGTACTGAGTATTGATGTTTCATTGTCAGCTTCACTGTATTTCTAGCTTACATTTCAGCACCTGGGTGCCATTTCCTAGAATTCACATTTTGCTTGTGAAATCCTGGTTCTTTTTGTTTCATTTGTAATTCCTTTCACGGCATGACCTGTTGTGATAGGACAAGGGATAATGGTTTTAAACTAGAAGAGGGGAGATTTAGGCCAGACATGATTGAAGAAATTGTTGCCCCTGAGTGTGGTGAGACCCTGGCCCAGGTTGGTCAGAGAAGTGGTGGATGAACGATCCCTGGAGACATCCCAGGCCAGGCTGGATGGGGCTCTGAGCAACCTGAGCTGGTGAAGATGTCCCTGCTCATGGCAGGGGGATTGGACTAGATGACCTTTGATGGTCTCTTCCAATCCAAACTATTCTATGATTCTAGGAAAGGAAACATTCAAGAATGCTGTCTTTCATGTTGCTCCATCAAATTGCAAAGGTGATTGGAGATCTGTTTGCTCTGCCTTTAGATACAAAATATATTTTTCAGCCTTAAAGACCATGTATTTTATGAGGAACAAAGTCTATGCATCTGCAGCGACCAGTATTGCATAGAAAGTAGTTGGATGTTTACAATGATACTAGGAAAGAGTTGTCCTATTTCCAAATCTCATCACAACACTACCACTTCTCACCAGAGGGGAAACATACCATATGCTTATTTTTTTTCTGCACTATAACAAAGATAAATACATCTTAGCAATATAGTTTCTTCACCTGTTTGACAAATAACAGTGTAATTTTTAAAAGACAGAACAAGTTTAATCAAGCCACTCAGTCTCTCTTGTATTTTGAGGTTTATTGTAGACCAGAAGAAATTAAGTGTGGGAACATCTTTTAAAATACCAAAAGAACTGGCGAACAGTCAAACAAACATAACTGAGTTTGCCCTTGCATGATTCTTCAAGAAAGCAAAATTTCCCCTAAAGCTGAAAGCTTCATCTTGATACTGTCAATTAATCTTTGCTCTACAGGGAAACACAAACAAGTTAATTTATAAGCAGTGTCCATTATTTTAGAATTATTTCCTATTTTTCAAATGTACATCTGCATCTGCAGTTCTCAACAAATGCAAACACTTAATGGTGCATGGATATGCATGCTGAAGTTGCCTATTCTCAGATATAGAGGCATGTATAGAAGTGATATGAAGATATAAATAGGAATGATCTGATACTCTTTGCACCTCTAAACCTGGTATTGGCTTGTCTCAAACTTCCACCAAAATGAGGGAATATATGATCTGGAGATGTGACTATATTGCTGCATATTGTGTTTTAATGTCAATGTCAGATAAACTGCAGACCAAGTTGTGGAATATATGCAGTTTAAGTACAATTTTCCCTTTTCCACAAGCAAGTGCTCTACTTAATAGCTTTTATTTATTACCCCTTGTGACTCCATGGATTGCATCATTAGATTCCTTGTAAGCTCATCCTTTTCACTGCCAGAATGACATTTGGAGAAGATCATCTGCAGAATTCCTTGACAGTTGAGCTGTGCAGCCAGTGGAAAGCTAGTGATGGTTATATAGGTCCACCCTACAAGCCTTCTAGGCAGAAGGTGAAATCTTAGGTGTATGACCGTGCCCTTTTCAAATGAAAGCCATGTTGTAAAATACATTTAAACTAGTACAGCAGCTTCAGGACAAATGTTGTGCTCCGTCAATGTGCCTGTGGACTCTCTGTAATGTTAAGACAGGTGCCAAGCCAGAATACCAGAGAAATCAACACAGGGAAAACATAACCTGAAACAAAATGTCACAGTACAAAGTGAAGTTGAAGGTTGAATGACATTACCTATTCCTTATCAACAGCTCTTACTATGCAAAGTTGTTGTCCTTGATGGAGAGAGCACTTAATAGCAATTATTAAAAAACTTTTCATTAATGTAGGCCACTATAGAGTAATGTCTCTAAACTAATTTCAAAGTAAAAAAAGAAGAAAGCAATGAAAACAGTGGCTGGTAGATAGGAGTCTGTGGGAATAAGTGTGTTCAAAGCAAAACCTTCATACCCAAATGAAGAGAAATGAGCAAGTAGCAGTAAAGGGAGAACTGCCATGCCAAAGACAGAGCTAGTTCAGCTCATTTTATTTTCCCCATCACTGAAAAGGGGCAGATGCATCATCAGTTACAGTCAGAATGTGTTTTTTTCCTGTTAAATAGACAACTTGTCAGGCGGGTAACTAAATGTACTATATGATTCAGCAATGTAAATTAGAAAAAAGAATCAACATGCTAGGCACAACTTTCACAATAAAACAATTTGTTACTAAGACTGTTGTGGCTTCAAATAAAGCTCTAAGGGCAATTTCCCAACAGCCATTCACTGAGCCAAAATCAGATGAATCTTAGTGGAAAAGTGTGAACTTTACTGGAAGTAAGACTGATTAAAACAATACCTCTCCAATATCTTCAGACTAACCACGCTAGAATAAATTAATACATTGATTAATAAATTAAAACACTACAACTTAATTCTTCAACTGTTATGATTTTAATTTGTGTTATAACAAGGTAAACCTTTAAAAGGGCTAATCTTTGTCAGGACTAAACAATGGCATTTCAGTTCAAAGAACACCATACAGTTAAACAGAAATAACCACAGTAAATACAGATTTTCTAATGAAATCTGAACATATATAATAGTATTCTTTTTAAAGGGCACTAATTTGTTATTAGAAAAATCAGTTTCAGGCAAATTACTTTTAACACACCTTGTCTGAATCCTTAGTGAAAGGACCAGACATAATTATGCTTTTTCAAGGTATAAGGCATATATTCTTAAAAGCTTAATATGTGACATATATTCTTAGAGAACTTTTATCTTGTAATTTTAACTCTTATAGGTCCTCCTCAATACTGCCAATGTGAACTCAAAATGGTTGACAAACCTAGAAATTTTGATAAAGCAAAATTACCTACTTGTGCTGCCACATTGATGATCTTTATCCTGCATTTACTACATACAAAACACAGTGAGCTCTACAACCTTTGTAAACTTTCAGTTGTGTTGTACTGAATAAGAGGTACTGAGAGTTTCTAAACTTTCAAATTTATTCATGATTGTCAGAGACATCATTTAAGAAAATGGCTACAGTATGCATGTATTTGTCCCTTCAAGCATTCTGCTTCCTGAACCTTTAGTGTTGTTTTGTAGTTCAACCATCCTCACAACATAAACAACTTCATCATTCTCAGTGCCAAATACACTCATTTATGAACTACCTCATTGGAGAGCATAAATTTTTTTGTTTAAATTGTCTTAACATACAAGATGTTCCTTCTTCAACTTCTCTTTCAAGGTTACGCATTGGATATAATTTGGACTACCCCTCACTTTCAGATTTGCATATGCCTGGTATTAACATGTATAGGGAGAGCTTCAAAATGGGATGCATTATTCCTGCATTTTCTGTTCTAAACATCTGTCACGTGCCTCATGATTTTCATAACTAAACCCACTAGAGTGAGTGAACACCACGTACAGTTAGAACAAAAATAATAATTAAAAAAAACACCACAACAACAACAAACCACCAAAACCCCTCAACTATAATCAGAAACATATTTGGCTGTTTTATGCTACAGCAGGGAAAGAATCAGTGTCTTTTGTTTAGCCAAAAATTACGATAGATGTACAGAACAGTCCCTGAGATAGTATTTGCTGACTAACTTACATGCAAAACTTCATTCACGGCCTGGAATAAAAAACGTGTCATTTGTTAAAGGCAACTGGCATTAGCTGTCATGAAAACCCTTTTCTAAGTGGTTCATTTTTGCAGCGAGGAACAGGACTTCAGCATTGATTAAAACTGAAGTGGTGAGCTCAAAGTGTGATTGCTCTGGGAGATCCCTCTGCAGGAAGTAGGAGGGAAAAATGTGTTATAATGCAAATTTTCTTTAAACTCTTGCAAATACCTGCTATGGGGATTTTGTTTTTTAAGGGTTTCTCTTTTACTCGTAGCTCTATTGGTTAAATTGTGTGTCTTTGTGCCAGGATTTTTCTGTGCAACAGCTTCCAGGTTGATTCTTGAAAAATAACAGGATGATTTTTTTTTTTCCAGTGAAGATACAAAATCAATACCATAGAGCTATTGTTACAAAAACTTTTCTAGTATTTGCTGATCAGTATTGTTATAGCAATAATTCCATGAAGTTGGATTGTTCTTCGTTGATGACATTTGATAGGCTGTATAGAGTGTAGAAAGTCATAGAATCATAGAACCATAGAATGGTTTGATTTAGAAGAGACCTTACAGATCATCTACATCATCTTACAGATCAACCCCTCTGCCATAGGCAGGGACACCTTCCATTGGACCAGGCTGCTGAAAGTCCTATCCAACTTGATCTCAAACACTTCCAGGGATGGAGCATCCACAAATTCTCTGGGCAGCCTGTTCAGCTGCCTCACCACCCACATGGTGAATAAGTTCTTTCTTATATCTAATCTAAATCTAGCCTTTTCCAGTTTAAAACCATCACCCCTTGTTCTATCACTACATGCCCTTGTAAAAAGTCCCTCTCCAGCCACCTCTTTGAGTGGTCTTCTTGGAGCAGTGGAACTGTGATTGGAGCCTCTCACCTTAGATAGGGATGCCATCGAAGGAGACTTCCTGAGACTGAGAGCCCTTGCGTCCCCCTTGGTGAGGCGTTATTTCTTCTGGATATATCATTGAGTGAGCCCTTTCCCTCCCACCCCTCGGCAAGCGACTGTATCTTCTTGGTACCTCTGAGTGAGAGAGGCCTCTTTGGATTGAATGTGTGCGGGCTGTGGATCATCATTCTTGTGGGTTGTTATATAGTAATAATATCCCTGACTGCTAGGTCAAATCTGCATTTTGTTAAATTGTTTTGGAGTGTGGATTGATTTCAGATTACCCTCATTTCTCATTGTTTTCTCTTGTTTGGTTTTGATCTGTGGTTTGGTTTCAGTTTCAGTTGCAAAATTAAAGTTGGTTTAATCATATCATCTACTTGCAGTCACTTTGGTGTGTCTCCATGACAGGGACCCCAGAGCTGAATGTAGTACTCCAATTGGGGTCTCACAATAGTAGAGTAGATGGGGACAATCACCTCCCTCGACCTGCTGGACACATCTCCTTTATTGCAGCCCAGGATACAGTTAGCTTTCTGGGCTATAAGTGCACATTGCTGGGTCACTGAGCTTCTCAACAACCAGCACCCCGAAGTTCCTTCTTCTCAGGGCTGCGCTCAAATCATTCTCTACCCAGCCTATATTTGTGTTTGAGATTGCCCCAACCCATGTGCAGGCCCTTGCATTTGGCCTTGTTGAACCTCATGAGGTTCACACCTCTCAAGCCTTTCAAGGTCGCTCAAGATGATAAAGAGTGCTGGTCCCAATACTGACCCCTGGGGGACTCCACTCATCACTGGTCTCCACTTGGACATTGAGCTGTTGACTGCAACTCTTTGAGTGCAACCATTCAGCCAACTCCTTTTCCACTTTTCAATCAGCTCACTTCCTGCTTAGTGATTGGAGGCGAGTGTTCAATGATTTCATTGTTTTACTCCTATGGAGTATAATATGTCACCTTAAAAATAAAACACAGAATGTATATCATTAAGAACTCTGTCTTCATTTTCAGCAAAAATAAAAAATACAGTTTTCAGGGAGTAGCAAATACATTAGGAATGGGAGTTAATGTAATGCTGCTAGTCTCCATAATGTATCTGCATACACCTCAGACTGGCCATGGCATGTAGTCTAGAACCGATGTGGCCATAGTCAATCTCACAGACTGAATATTGTTTCAATATATATATGTCCTGATTTATGGAGTGTTAGGTTTTAAAGTACAGGATTGCTATCAGCAATTTAGTCTTTTCTACTCACCCTATTGGGGGACTATCACACTAAGTAGGGGCTTGGGAGAGGGAACATCTTGTGGCCAGTGTATTAGTCACACATGAAAGTGAGAAATACTTCTTAGGAATGAACATGGGAATTCATACCACAAGAGCTTATTCTTCCCCAGGTGTTTGGGTTGAAAATGTAATTTTACTTGCTGTCCACAGGTGTTATTGATGTAGTAGACTGAACTTTGTACCAAAAAGTAAAACATCTTTGTCAAGGTTTTGATTGCAGGGTGACAATAAAACCGTGGCAGATGTATGGTTAACCCCCTCTTCCTCCCTTCCCCCTTCGGCCCCTCTCTCTTCCCGCTTCTCACTAAGGACAGGCAATTGGGAGGGAAAGAAGGATCGAGAGAAGAGAGTTGGAAAAATTAAAATGTTTTACTAATGCTATTAATAAAAAGAGAGAAAACCAATCCTGAAAGTCCCGGTAACTGCTCTGGCAGATGTACGGCCGGCACCCGAAGTCCTGGACTGGACACTGCAGCCAACCAGAACTGGATTCAGTCTGTCACTAGGCCTCAGTTCACAGAGACAACTCTCAAGGTCCTCTCTTAACGTCGGCCATAAGGAAAAGGGATGAGATCCTCGTGATCTCCTACTTTTATATGAAGTATCACGTGAATGGGATGGAATACTCAGTTGGTCAGTTTTTGGTCACCTGTTTCAGTTCACTACTTCTCGTTGACCCTCTCACAGGATGTAAATTATCCTTATCAGTCCAGCAACCTTGCATACCATTGCTATGTCTACCAAAACATGTATCTGGCTTTCAGGAAAGCACAGTTAGTAAGAAAACTTCAGCTGACATAAAAATTCACTAAAAGAGAAACTTGTTTTTAACAAAACCAAGACTAAGACTATCCTTAAGATTTATTTTTGCTGTTGTGGACAATTTTGAAACTACTGAAATATGTACATTCACCTTCTTTCCACTCCACCACTATAAAATGACAAAGAAAGCAAGCAAAAGAGAAAGAATAAATAAATAAATAAAACCCCCTCAACTCCATAAAATCTTAAAGGATTTACATCGGTTCAAAATAAATCTGTTTTAAATCCATGTCAATGTGTTCTTAAGACAGCAGTGGTACTAAACAGGATCTTAAATGTCATTTTACTTACCCACTAAAACTCATCTATGCAAAAAACTTATATTAGATGGGTTTATATTAGTACCTGAACTTCAACATCCTTATATGAGCCTACCTTCTGACATACTTTCTTCACAATTTGTAACACTTTAATTATATACAATGTGACTTTCTAACACACAATATCTGTGTAAATAAGATCTCTTGAAGATAATGTCATAGAGGAGATGAGAAATATGCAACAAAGACATGCTGGAATATGTTTTCACTAAAGATAAAGGATGAAATTCTGCCATGCCAAAGGCAATGGTAGCTGACAGCAATGCCATCCTTTTCCTGTGTACATAATTTGCCCAATTCTTTAAAAATAAAAAAATAAAAATAATAAAAAAAAAAAATCACCAAAAAAAACCCCTCATGGCAGTATGACAATCAGAGGTCATATTGTGATGCACATAGTATGCACCTTGTTATGCCCTAAACAACTGGTTTTGCAGAGATAAGTGCTGTGGAGGCACAATGGTGTCTCTTCCTTGAGACCCAACTCTATTCCTTGCAAAACAAAGGCATCAACCTTTGAGATAAAGTCATTAACTGTGCTTGCACAGAAGCAGGGTCATACAGTGATTACAAAGGGCTAGGAGGAGTTACAAATCACCAGCTACCCCTAGAAGACCAACTGACTCATTTCTGGGACCATCAATTCATTTCTGGAACAATCTTCTTAATTGGCATGAGGACAGAGCAGAGGAAGGAGGTGACCTGTCTTCTCCTATCTTGCATACAAATGAAATAAAGTATTTTAAACTTCTCACTTGGCACATGCATTGCATTGTGTTGTGTCGTGCCCACCACACTGAGAGCTACAGGGACATCACCGGACCAAACAACCTTTGAAGTGGTGAAATCGTACCTCTCTTCTGCTATCTATCTCTCTTTTTCTCTTGCTCTCTGTTTCTAACTTTAATCTGGACACATAAGGGTAATACCTTTGAGAGTTTTTTGTCATTGAAATCTTGTTCAGTTTTATTATATAGTTACAAACATTTGCCAAGCTACTGTTCACTGTAATTCTGCTGAGTTTTAAAGTAATTTTGTGATTTAATTGAATCTCTTGAGTAATTGTCATTGCTCGCAGTTACTGCAGAGACCCCAGTGAGTGTGACGGGACACATTATTTATGGATATTAGTTCACTTATCTTTATTTATTTTTCCATTCATTTGATCTTTCATTTGTTTGACTACTTGAAGTGGTGTTTTGCTGAATTTTCTCTTTTTAATTTTCTACATCTTAAATATTTGAATATAAAAAGCATAGTGAAGATAGTGACCCTAGTTTTTTCAAAAACATGTTCATATAATCCCTCTTCAATGAGCAACTGTATTATAAATCACAAAGCTAAAGAAATCAAAAAAGAATATTCAAAAGTCCAAACCTGGATTTTAAAGCTCAGGAATATTCATACTACAGAAGTAATCAACTTAGCCATTTAATTTAGAAAATGCTTTTGCCCATTATGTGTTTTTTCATGAAGATATATCAAAGATGAAACACAATAAAAAAGAAAAAATCTCAGATAATAAGAGAAGAAAAAAGGAAAAGAACAAGGGAATCTGTGCAGAAATAACTAGTGAGAATGCTAAATAGTCTCTCAATCTAGCACAGTACCCACATTTTGAGTGGCAAAAGGTCAGAGCTGTTTATATCTGACTTGCAAAAATGGGTGGAGAATTATTTGCAGAAACAGATCTTGATGACATGAATACAATATGAAGAATAATTGTCAGTGAAGCTTCTGATTGTAAAAAAAAATTTCAATTTTATTTCAAACTATCTCACATCCTGATCATTATTCTCTATGTCTTTGATTAGAAAACATTTCCATAGATAGCACTGTATTATCATTTTTAAATTTTTTCTGACTTATCTTGACACAAAGGTTTTCTGAAAATTCTGCTTGACTAGATTGTACTCAGGAAAAAAATGAAGATTCCCTTTCAAAAACTGATAGTTGCATGCCTCTTCACACAGAAGTCCCTATATAAGGTACACATGCGAATGACAATGTCTCTTAAGAGAAATTAATAAAAATCAGGCAACCTTCACCCCAGAAAGTTTTCAAAATCTCCACTTAGGACTGTCATGTTGACAAATTATGTTCTAAGTTCAGAGATTTATATGTATTTGGGTGTTCCATAATGAGACTTCCGCAGATATTTTAAAGAACTAAAGTAAATTACTCACCTCTCCTCTTTTGAAAAATGGCTAAAGAAAGATAATAATTTTTTCTTATATGGATTTCGTTAACTAAATTATTATTTTGGTAAAACAAGTTTAATTCTGATTGCTATATTATGCCTTTTGCAGCTTTCTTTTGGATACACATATTGCACGTATTTTGTTTTGATTCTCCTATTGTAAATGCCAAAGTTATTGTTTCAGATTTCCAGTGTTTCATGTTTACATTAAATACATACCCTTATGCACAATTTAGTCTTTGTTTGTTTGGGAGTTTTTGTTAGAACAATACATAGCCCACTAGGGAAGAGTCAGTGATTTCTTCCTGATTGCTTTGTAATGATGCAGAGTTTTGAGAACTTGGCTAGCGACCTATAAGTATATTTCCTTGACTTTGTTTTAATGGTAAACATTTTATTTAATCTCCATTTAAGGGTATTTCCTTTAATGTATTTAATCAATTTCAGCAGAGATAGAGTATCTAATCTAATGTTTGAAGAAATTTAAGATTTTTACAAATATGAAATCTCTACTATAGCTAACAGACTTTTCTGGCCCCAGAAAACTAGCTTAATAAAGCCTTATGGGAGCCCTAAGTTAAGGCAAACAGAAGACTTGTAATTACATGATTTTTTATTTTATTTTATTTTATTTTTTTTCCCATTCACCACTAATTTATGAGTGAAAGCGTGGAACTGAAAAAATAATTTGTGTGTATCAGAAGAACCTTTCATTGAATTTTCACAGACTATGAAGAGCATGCTTGGCAGTGCTTGAGATAAGGGTTAAGATGGCATAGGTCTTATTATACAGAATTGACTTCAGTTAGAATAGCAGCTTCAGAAGAATAAAGTGACATGGTGACTTTTTTCCAGTTGATTCAGTCAAAGGCCAGCAATATCCTATTAAACAAAGCACTAATACTGCACCTGCTTTGATACAAGGCGTCAGTACTGCTCCTGATTGTTTACACAGGTGATGGAAGTGTGTTTATATATATTTATTACTTATTTTATAATATAGTTATTGTTTATATAGGTATGTAATAAATAAGACTAGTTTTTTTTATTATTTTTTTTAATAACTGCTGGCTTCTGAAAAATACAAATTTTCAAATTTTCTACCTTACACACAGCTTCAGAACAGGGAAGCAGACAGGTCGTGACACCATGCTATGTTTACCAGAATAAATAAAATGTCAGCTACACAACAAAGGATGGAGCAGAAAAGAGAGCGTTAAACCTGTGCTAATTTCTGTTGAACTCTAGTCCTAGCTACAGGCCTCCTGCTTAGTTCTTCTACTTCCTTTGCCTTGTCTTCACTTCTTAATTAGCACTTTATTAAATACTCAAACTGTGTTTCCTTCCCTAAACAGCTTCACTGTTGCTTTAACTAATCGCTTACACAAACATCTTCACTTCTTCCACTCCCACTTCACATATCAAAGATGTCTTGAGAAAAATTACATTCAGATCCTCTTCAATATTTTTAAATGGTGCTTTGGGGGTAAGTATGGCATCACACAAGTTACAGGAAGGAAAATACTTCTAAACTTAAAAAATAAACTAACATGTTGAATGGACAGTTCAGTATATTGCCTTCTTGCAACTTGCCTCATTTAAATATGAGAAGAAACTTCTTCATAGTGAGGATGCCAGAGCCTGGCCCAGGCTGCCCAGGGGTGTTGTGGAGTCTCCTTCTCTGCAGACATTCCAACCCGCCTGGACACCTTCCTGTGTAACCTCATCTGGGTGTTCCTGCTCCGGCGGTGGGATTGCACTGGATGAGCTTTCCAGGTCCATTCCAAGTACTAACAATCTGTGATTCTCTGATTCTGTGATCTCATGTAGCTTTTCAGCATACATTTTTCTATAGCGATACACGGCTACTTCAGTACTTTGTTTTCCAAATGCTGTATCCTCAACTTATGCAAACTGTCATGATATCAGTGGTATCATTGAAGTGCTAATAATTTGCTTTGACTTAACAACCAACCCAAAATGTGAGAATCAGAAAATGCAATGTGTGTGATGGCTTGATAAAAGTTAGCACGTTTTACAACTGAAGAAAATAAATACCACTCAGGAAAAACAATAATATTATGGGAATATCCAAAGAAAGAACAATTTTCCTTTCTCCACAATATTTCTGCGGTTGAATAATGTTCTTATAAAGATGAAAAGGATGCTAGACACCAGGAAACAAGACAGAACTTGTAGAGCGAGATAAGGACCAAGCAAAACAAGTCGATTCAATGTGAATCACGCTAAGCCATTTATTACAGAAACAAGTCTCCTTATATACGTAACTATATTCTAATCACGCATCCACGCTCCAAGCATGGATTCGTTAAATGAGTATCGTGGGCTGTCCGTGCTCTGGAGTCTCACTGATGATACGTCCGATGATTCATGCCACGCCAGGACCTGGGTGATTGTGGAACGCCCCTCTTTCTCACAGCAGACTCTGTTCTCAAAGTGGCCTTGAGATACCTTTGAGCCTGACTAATTCAGCAACAGGTCTTAATCTATCAAAACCCCTCCACACTTCCCCCTTTCTTTTCCTGAATTAGTCAGGCCCCTTAAACCTCACGGTGCATCATTTTTAAAATATACTGCAACATAGAACACGTGATTAACAACATAATTACAATTACATATAATGCAGTTAAACCTTACTTAATAAGATCAAACAACTACCTGCCAATTCTTAAAACCTTAATTCTACTATGACAACCTTATTAACGCACTATTTTAATAGATTCAAAATAACCAGACAAGTTAATACTATATATTATCTTAAATTCCTAAAAGATTTATAACTGCGCAGTTTATAGGGTAACATACTTAATATCATCAGCATATACTAATAATTGAATTAATATCTTAAAAGTTATCTTAACCTATTTAAAAGATCAATAGCTTAACCTTAATATCACTTCTAAAACTCTATCAGTTGCTGAACTTAGATTACTATGATAGAGATCTATCATAATTTTACCTTATCTATGCATTGACTATCTAATCATAATATCACCCTTTTGGATCTCCTACTGATTGTTCAAATTGCCATTCTCCACAGAAGGTACACCACCTGCTTGCTAATAGGCTTCTAGACCACCAGGTCTGCGAACATCTGTAACACTGAATTAGGATCCATGGTTTACATCTGAAACAGTCCTCACAACTTATCTCCCTCCTGTCCATCTGCATCCGTTGAATCTTTGTTGAATCCACTTCAATCATTGGCCTGTAATGACACAAACATAACCTTTTTCCCAGGTTATCAATTGATGTGGCCTTTTTAATTGACTAGTGATTTGACCATAACTAATGTAGGTTCTTTCTGATTTAGCATGGTTTTGGGTCATACTTGCAAAGTATTTCATCACATACAATGCTTTTGACAATTGGTTTTGTGGTGCTTCCCCTACTTCCCCCCCCCTTTTTTAAAAACAAACAAACAAACAAACAAACAAAATTCAGAACCAGATATGTGCGTTGGATCTTGACTACGTAATCAGAATCACAAATCAAATTTAGAGGTTCCTCCTTAAAAAGCTCTAAGTAATTTAAAGCTGTGCCAAGTTCTGCTAATTGGTTTGAACCTTCAATAATTTTTACAGAATGATGCCAATTGTTATCTCCACACCAAACCACTACAGCTTTATGAGACTTCCCAGAACCATCAACAAAAACTTTGCAAGTATGTAGGATCAGACCAAATACAAGTATGGCCTATGACCTGATGTTAAAGGCTTGCAGGTTCTGCAGCAATTTACATTTAGGCATGTCAAAAGCTGTGCTGTTAAGAAAACCAGCTAGTGCAATTTATAAAGACATAGATTACAAATAAAAAAAATCAGAATTAAATTTCACAAATGGTACATATATGACAAAAGGATCATGGTCTATTAAGACTTAAACTCATTCCCTGCATTTTCTTGATCAGAGTGACAATTGGTATATAACAGTCGGTATATCAGTTTGCTAGCAATCTCATCATACTGTCCCACAATGGCCACAGGTTGTTTCTATGTTGTAGCTATAGACAAATCTGCAACTCCAATCGAACGCAGTCAGCCTGTAACGTTGTCATAAATTTATTCCTCAAAGTTTCCAACTCCATTTTGGCTGTCATATTTATTGGATATTGTTTTCCCTTACCAGATCGAAGTCCTGTTTCAGATCTATCAGTGTAGTATTTGCTTTATCGAAACATTGGCTGTTAATAGTAGTGGAAATACAGCATCTGAAATTTCCTTGGAGATTTCTCACTTGCAGCAAGCAGATCTGCACCATCCCAGCAGCTTCTTGTAGGCCATGCAACTAAACAGAATTCTCAGAAAACATTATTTGAGCTTACAATTTACTTAACAAATCCTAACCTAAGAGAGGTATAGGACTTTCTGGCAACTATAAGAATTCATGTATTAAAACTTTGTTCCAAATTTGGCATTCCATTGGTCACAAAAAATGGCCTTTCTTTCGTTATCTCCCATGACCTCAAAAACTAGCATGGTGAATTTACTAAGAAGTCTCTTACAACTAATTACCACAGAATAAGTCTATCAGCAAATTTTTTGGTTTGATTTTCCAGTTTCATTAGAACTATGGATCCACTGGTGATGCCTTTAAACTTCACCCTCGGACTACTTCATGCAGTATTACAGCTCTCTACCAGTAACATTGCTTGGGGGAGGGGCGTGGGGGGGAATAAAACTTCCCTCTCGCCCCCATCTCAGATGGCAAGACATACAGCCCAGCATGAAAACACATCAGGTTGAACTCCACATCAAACCAATCTGGCTCCCCTCCACACCCAAATCAATACCAGTCTGACCCAGAGAAGCACTGAACACTGTGACCCCCCAAAGCTGACCAGTGTGAAAAGACTGACTTCAGCAAGGAGGTAAAATTATGAGCTCTTTTTCCCAAATGTGCCAAAACCTAGGAAACAAGACAGAAGCAAAAAAAACAACACCAACAACCTCTGATTCAAAGCCAAAAAACAACACAGTGCCACAACAAAAATGGATGACAATACTTCAGGGAAAAAAAAAAGGACAGAGCGGGGGGAGTAAAGCCCCCCTTTCTCCACTTAGCAGCGGGAAAACAGGTTTCTCCATTTTTTTTTTTTTTTCGTTCTCTTCTCCCTGCAGTTCAGATATAGTCAAGGTCACGCAGCTGGTACGAGGTGGGAGGCTCTGGTAAACTCCTCAGTTACAATGAGCTGCACATAGGCCTGGAATATTTTGCTGTTTTGTTTTCCCATTTCATTCCAACCATAATACACTTTATATGCAATTTCAAGTAGCTCAGCAGTAGTTACATTCATAGCTCCATTTACCTGTTACAATTTAGAGATGTCAAAAAACAGTATAAACCAGTATAATAAACATAAATCCATTATTCTATTTTCCTAAATCTAAATCAGTTACTATTCTAGCAACTTTTAAATACAACCTCTTCCAAATTCACAGCTATCATAGCATTTTAACAATTTAAATGCTTTTCTAACAATATAAGCAATTACTCTAATGTGTAAGGATGCATCCTAAGGGGGAGCAAGGTGGAATTTTAGCAGTGGAACCGGTTCCCATTTTGTAATTATCTCCCCAAACTAGATTCTTTTGGTACCAAATATGAATATACAAACTAAAATACTGAGCTCAGATGTGAAAACCATATACCAAGTTCAAATATGCAGATGGATCACAGTTACACCAATATAAGACCATATCTCAATTTTTGCATTGCACCTTTGAACCACTTACTGCTCAGCGAGGTGGAGGTACCTCTGGGTCTCCCTGACAAAAAAGGTCAGTTGCGCGCTGAAATCCATCCGCACCCACCGAGCCAGACTGAGCAAGGCCTTTTTGTATTTTGTTTTGTTTTGGTTTTGTTTTAATATCTCGTCTGGTCCGCTACAGCTGTTATTCCAAAACCAGGATTCTTTACATGATGTGCATACGGAAAAACCAAATCCAGCACACCGAGATGAGACACAGCCTGTCACAGAGTTGTGCAAGTCTGAATGCTGGAATAAAGCTAGCATGCTAGAGAAAAAAAAAATAACAGCTACTACACGCAAAATTTTACGATCACATTCACGCAGTAAAGAACTAAATTACTCATGATCTTCTGAATTATCACAAAATGCACATTTTTAGTCAACGGATTCTCATGATTTAACAGACTGTGAACTTATCATACCATATAGCACAGACCTACCAAAATTGCAACATACTGAAACAGATACCCCCAAAGAAAACAGGTTAATAAGGAAAGCATCTTGCAAACTTTAACAAGTTTTCTGTGACCTGTGTGTTATCAGTTAACTCTCAGCTTGTTGAAGTTCAAAGCACCCTGCCTGTAAAACTGTCTGAAATGATTTAATGATCTCTTGTAGGGATTTATTTTGTCCTGATCTTCTCGCCCTAAAAACAACATTAATGGCAACAAGATTCCATTGTCCAGACACTTTTCTCAATCATTTAAGTTATACCGCAGCCACCATTAATTACAATATTTTACAAGATCTTCCTTCCTTATAATTCTGAGTGCTTTCCTAAGTTTTAAAACACCTCCCAATACTGATTTTTTAGGAACACAACTGAAAACAATTATTCCTGACCCCATCTTGCAAGTAAAAACCTTGAGAAGCGGGGGGCGGAGGAGGGGAGGAAGGCACAGGGCTGCTTGCAGCGAGAATGGGAAAAGTGGGAGAAGGTTTTACAACGCACTTAAAAACAACTAGTAAAACAATTAACTCACATTCCTGACAAGCTGCTTGATTTTCAGAGAGGCAATGCACAGGAGCACATAATATGTACTGGAAAACTTGCAAATAACACATTGATAGCAAACATTAGCATTCTCTACTGCTAATCTCAACACTAGTGCTTCCTTAGCTTCTAAGTTTTCGGCCTGCTTACTGATGGCGTCTTGAAGATGGTCAATAAATTGCATGTAATTCTCATTGGGATCCTGATTAATAGTTGCAAATGATTTGGCACCTCTCTCATAGCTTGATATGCAAGATCTGTTGACTGCCTCAGGATTTCAGAAACTTATCGTGTCTGTAGTTGTGGTGTATCAATTAGTGTCTCTTCCAGGAGTTGTGGGACACCTGCCCCCCCTCGACGAATCCCCGCTATTCTGTCCTAAATGATCTATAGCTGTTACATTTCACACAGTTCTTTTGACAAATTATCTGACTCCAGTTCCTTGGACTGCTTGGTCTCCTTAGGGTCGTGTGATGGTATGGGAGGCCATCCACTCCGTAATTTTCCTCCCCCCGCCCCAGACTGCTGTATCAGTGCCACCGGCACAACAGGGGATGGAGTGGGGAGGGGGTCAAAAGACACGATCCGGGTAAACTTCACAGTCATTTTTAGATTTGTTGTCAGGCTGCAACGCTGGAAAAATTCTGGCAACAGTAGCCCGCTCAGCCTTAAAGTCTTTTAAGGTGGAAATTTTAAGCTTCCATTTAGTCGCTAGTGATTTAGTTTCTTTATCATCTCCATTGCTGACCCTATTCCATAATTTCTGCCTTTTATCATCCCAAAGTTAACGTTTAAAAGCCTTCTTGTTTTCTCCTGGGTAGCCTTTAATTCTATACCGAATTAATAGTCCACATATGTTACTTTCTTCTTATTTAAGTCCTCTCATAGAGAGAATAGGCAGGAGGAGTTTAACTATGGTTTCTTCCTCAAAGGATTTATTTTGCCCCATAACTTCACTCTTCCCTCCTCCCGCTCCCAGCCGCTCACCCTTTTACGGTGACTTCTTCAACAACGTGGAACGTCCGTACGCCTCCACCCGGTTTTCAGTCCAGCTGATCCGCCTCTGAGTGGGCCGCTCTAGGCTTTTCCCCAACTTCAGCGGTACGCTGATCAGAGTATCACGTCGGGGTCACCAGATGTAGAGCGAGATAAGGACCAAGCAAAACAAGTCGATTCAATGTGAATCACGCTAAGCCATTTATTACAGAAACAAGTCTCCTTATATACGTAACTATATTCTAATCACACATCCACGCTCCAAGCATGGATTCGTTAAATGAGTATCGTGGGCTGTCCATGCTCTGGAGTCTCACTGATGATACGTCCGATGATTCATGCCACGCCAGGACCTGGGTGATTGTGGAACGCCCCTCTTTCTCACAGCAGACTCTGTTCTCAAAGTGGCCTGGAGATACCTTTGAGCCTGACTAATTCAGCAACAGGTCTTAATCTATCAAAACCCATCCACAAGAACTGGAGTTGTTGGTGGAGATATTTTTTCTCCCATAGTGATATAATTCAATATTTATACAAACTTCAGTCAAAAGCATGATTAAAAATCACTATGATAGCTTATGAATATTTATGGCTCAGAAGGCAAAATGCAAATCAAACATTTTTATAAAAATAAGCTGTATAATTATAATTCCTTTCAAAACAAATAACTGTCCTGTCTCTTTCTTTAAAGGAAAAGAAAAAAAAGAAAGAGAGAAAATACCCATTGTTACTTCCTAACAAAACCTCTGACAAATGAACTGTGTTTCTTGCTAAAATAATGGGAGGCTACATGGGACATAAATAATACTTGGACTCAGAAAAACATGGCAAAGGTTTTGAGTGAAACCTGGCAGCCACTGAAGTATACAGGAGCTTTCCCTTTAACTATTCTGCAAGCAGAATTTGTCACTTACTTTGTAGTTCTTACTACATTATTAGTGGAAGAAATGTAATTTCTAAAGGTTTACTGTGACTTCAGGTAGTCGTAGTTTCTTATTTTCTTCTCTTGGTTGAAAAACATAGCAGCATGTCCAAGCACGTTTTATTGGGATGTACTTAGTCTGTGTAAATGAACCTGAAAACCATAACAACTAGATTGTTTCTAATCAGCAATTATACTAACTGAAGTACAGCAACTGTATTGATAATGTAGTAAAGTAGTAGTAATATAATG
This sequence comes from Nesoenas mayeri, assembly GCF_963082525.1. Lineage (NCBI taxonomy): Eukaryota > Metazoa > Chordata > Aves > Columbiformes > Columbidae > Nesoenas > Nesoenas mayeri. The sequence goes on from NC_137554.1 coordinate 3,212,268, forward strand.
TAGTAGTAAAGTAAATTCTAGTAAAGTCTTTCAGAAGACTAGGACAGTGAGCTCAAAATTTGTTAAATAACATTGAATATATCTAAGATGTCTTAGAATTATTGAGAAAAAGCATATCTAAGCTTAAATAATAGTGCTTAAAATCAACGTGAATACTGGATATGTAAAGAATATACACACATAATGATTGTTTTATTTATTTTAATGGAACAACCACTTATTAAAAGAAAGATCCCACAGTGCAATATACTCTAGAATGGTTTTAATGACTCAGCAAGGCTTTAATAATCCAACAAAGAGGTACAGAATAAGTACTCCTGCCCTGTGAGAAACTTGTCCCGCGGTGCTCCCAGTTAACTAGTTGATGCAGACTGGTCCCTAGGAAGAGCAACTGTTCATTGGTGTAGGCTCAAGATCAGTGACTGCCCTCCTCTGTTTTCTTCCAAAAGGTTAGCTGGGAAAATAGCATTAAGGGCATGATGTGGCTTCCAAATCAAATCCCAAAGCACCACTTTCTTCAAAGAGTTCTCAGCACACCCCTCCTCTCTATGGAGTTCCCAAGGAAATGCTGCTCCAACTGGATCTGTATGCTGCAAACAGCCAGCACTACCACAAATCAGTGCTTCAGCCTACTGGGCTGATATGAAAACTTTATTCTTAATCTTACCTGGAATTAATATTTTTTACATCTCCTGACTTGCTAGAAAAACAAGATAACACTGAACTTTGTAACCTGGAGTCAATAAGAATATAACTTGGTCACAAGAGGACAAATCTTCTCATTTCAATTCTGACAAGGAAATGGATTAAGATCTTTATCATCACAGAGTGGAACACAAATATTTAATTCCAGCTTTCGTGCTATCATCTCACATGTGGCTTTTTGAGAACAGTCACTAGTACAAAAATAAAAAGGACGTGCCCACAAATAAGAAGAAATATTCAGGTTACTTCATAAATATGGACAACAATGGCTGGAAGGAGACATTAAAAGCCTCATGAGATTTTCTGTATTTAAAAATTTAATATTGTAGCTAAATCAGTCACTGTTGGAAAATAGTAAATTCAAATGCTGTAGTCTGAGCAAAAGAAAAATGTATGCTACTGTTTGCTCTGTCTTCAAACACACATTTTACTGTTAAATCAAGTTTCTATGAGAAGAGCCTCAACTTTGCACACTGATAAATATTTCTAAGTATTCTTTGACATCTCTACGAATCTTCAGATGTTACAAAACCTTCCTGTGTGTAATCTTAGTTCATTGATTTTTCCTTCAAATTAAGTCTGAGAGGTTACTTTGTAAAAAATATAGAAGCCTATGCAAATTGAGGACAGTAATGAAGAGGAGAAATTTCACATCAGTTATAACTTGCAACATGGTGTTATAAAATTTTTTATAAAGTGTATGGCACCAGAGATTATCTTGGAAACATTGCCCCTCTGAAAATGATCATTTACCAGAGCTGAAATGCTGTACGGAAACACAACCACCTGCCACTCTTTTTCTGGCAGTTTACTCATGGAATTTTCTGGGTCTGAGGCACCTCAGGTTATCCAGGACTTGCAGCTCCAGAACTGCAGTATTTCAGAAATTTGCCTGGGTTTGGATTCTGAAGCCAGATGCTGTGGGATGCTGTTTTACCTGGGAACTGCACTAACGTGGGTTTCTCAATTCTAGAGAATGCTACGATCTAGCATAAGGATGTGAATTTAAAATCTGGTAACTCAGAGTTGACTCTTATCAATTTTACTTCAGCTCACTGAACAGAGGTATTGGAAGAATTACAGCACAGATTTATCCATCACTATTTTTTTTTTCTTTTTATTATTGGTTTGATACTAAGAGTTCTTGACAAATTCTCCCATCACAAAAACAAACAAGTATTAAGTACCCTGGTATAAATTTAATGTTTCTAATTATTTCACTATAAATTATTTCAAATCATACACAAATTCTCATCATTCTTATAAACTGATGCTTTGAGCAGCCCTAGTACTAACTTATGTGTCAATGATTTTAGAGTAAGGAAGTCTTTACCTGTCACTAAATGCCACTATCTGGAACCTCTAAATGCTTCAGAAAATCAACCAAAACTCATAGTTATTTTCCTTATGGCTCATTTACAAAAGAAGACTGAAAGATTATGTTAAACCGGTATATAGATATTACTATTAATAACAGCAATAGAGGCAGCAGATGTACACTTGTACGTTAAAAATAGGATCTTAAAAAGTACAGGGTGTTTCAAAAAGATGGACCCAATTTGAATTCATAGTTAGAAAACAGGAAATAATAAACTTTACTATAGTCACTATGATTTCTTTCCATCAAAAAAAGCAGCATAAAAAAAATCAAGCATTATTCTGATACTGTGCTTTCAGATCTGCTTCAGTCACACAAAATTTCATCAAAAATTGTTAGATACCATCCAAGAGGAAATAACAAAACAAAAAAGTTTTAATTCATTCAGCCTGTATTTAAAATTATTTTCCTGGTTTCATGTCTCAACAAAAGTCTCAACATTCAGTTCTACCCCTTACACATGAGCAGGGAATTTACACTGGCGTCCATTTACATCAAAAATGTTTTAATTAGGGAACAATTGTATCTTCAATGTAATAACAGTCATTATTCAATGATACACCACTGGTTGGAAAAGGAAAATCTGGCATCAAAAATGCATCTCTTCTATAGATCTTTGCAGTGTTTTACAAGACACTGTAGTCTTCTTAAAAATTGTAATTTAATGAAAAAATACCATTTTGAAATGGCTTTATTTTCACTCTGGAGCAAATTATGTGATTATTTTGTCAAACACTCCTGAAATATTCAATTAACCAATTAGGTAGTATTGTTAGTTATTGTATTAGACAAGAAATGTTAAAAAAATATCCCACAGAAGACCGCATCTGTTGAACAAAAGTCTATATGTAGGGCAGATTTCAGTAGATGCAAAACACTGACAATGTCTAACAATATTCACCCGTTGAACATTCTCAGTTTGGGAATGCTGTCTAATCTGTAAGTGTTATTTCCTGTGTTTATATATTAGGGATCACTCTCTCTTACATACTAAAAGGAAGTCCAGTGCTGAAACGTCTTAACAATGGTATAAAATATTCTCAAGAGCTGTACCATTAATACTAAAGACTTCAGAATGAAGAAGGAAAGTATGTTCTGAAAAGGAATACTTGCATATGTGACATAAAAAGGAAAAGAAAGCAAGAGATTATGAAGGCGAGGAAGAACTAACCTAAGAATTAGGGTAAAAAAATAATTAAGTAGGAATTGGCCAAAATACCCACAAATTCACAGTTCGAGCCATCTTCCTAACCTGAGTGACAGCATGACATTTTGCAAGAAAACCAAGATACACCAAAATATGATCTGAGGTTTGTTTTGTTGTTGTTGTTTTGTTTGTTTGGTTGGTTTTTGTTGTTTTGTTGTTGTTGTTGTTGGTTTTGCAATCAGTTTTCAACTAGTTTGCCTCTAGAATTTTTGATTTGTTACTAGTAAATTATATCAATTGCAAAAATAGACAGTATGCAAGATAGCATTTACTCTCACGGATAATACTTTTCCTTCAACTAGATCAGAAGAAAAGTACTGCTGAAATTAAGTGCTGAAATAATACAGCAACTTCATTACAATATTAATTGCAGATGCAGGTAAACAACAGATGAAATCCTACCACATTAATTAGTCCGAGAAATACGATCTGTTCCTTTGAAAAGATTGCCAAGTATGGAAATAGAAACCTGGATTCAGAAATAACTGTGAAAAACAATTTCACTTTTTTAAGATATTTTCAATTCTCTGCCTACTGTGGCCACATTTTGTAATTTTGCCATCATTTGTGGTGATTTTTGTAATTTGTCACAGCTATTCTGCAGATTTGTCCCTCACTTGCTGTGATATTTTTAGTGCACGCAGAACTATGGTAGCTAAGCAACAAAAAAAATTGAGGACATGACATTGTCTCAAAATGACCATATTCTGTATTTAGCAGGTGTTTGAAATGGGCTCCACTCGTAACATTGAACCAGATTTCCACTGGGTGACTAAGCTGCCTTCATTCAGGTGATGGGACTGGATTATAAATGTTGTGGCTTCATGGTTGGGAAGTGGAGCAAAGTCTCCATACCGCAGCTCCCCTTCCTGCACAAAGTCTCTAGTTCACCTTCAGCCTCTGTGAAAGATGAAGCTTCCATTGAGCGGGGCATGATGTGGTCCACTCTGGGCTTCAAGGCTTCCCTGGTCAAGTCTTGCATACACCCTTGGAGTAGCTGTGCAATTTTGCAATCTGCCTCAGGTGGAGTGATAGCATGATATAGTTCTGTGGTGTTTGTACACAAATGCAAGTAGTCCAACAAGTCATTATGAAAAATTATATTTAAATATTAAAGAGTAGAATAGAATAGAATAGAATAGAATAGAATAGAATAGAATAGAATAGAATAGAATAGAATAGAACAGTAGTTATTAATAATATATTATATATAATTAAATGTAAATTCAATTCTTGAGCTGTGTATTATCTATTCCTGTATTATAAAATACAATCAAAATGTCTTAAAAAAGTTTGAAGGATCTACTTCCTACTAGTGCTGCTGACATCATTGCCAGGTGCCAGGCAGAGGATTATCTGGCTGACTTCACCCTGAGGCCAAGAATATGTGCAGCACAGCACGGGCCAGAGCCTGTTCAGATTAACTGTTACGCAGATGTACACCCCGATGTACAAAGGTCTTCAGATGAGGACCATTACAATTGCAAATATCACGTTCAGGTGTAGCTGTCACAACCAAAGCTGTGTAAATTACCATGATGGAGCTCAAACTAAAAATCTGTAGAGTCAGAATCTAATGACCTGGTCATGGGAACTCAATTTTCCAATTCAGAGATACTGTGTCTCGATCTAGAGATACAACATTGGATTATCTTATACAAAATAACAGGAGTACACTGAAAATAAGATCAATGTAAAATCAACCACCCAACAAAAAACTCCAACTGACCAAACAAAAAAAACATCAGAGAAAAAAAACTCAAACCAAGAAAACAAACAAAAGCAATACACAAAGCTATGTTCATTCCCATCTTCCCATGAAAAGTTTTCTGATCTAAGATCTTTGCAGACTTATCTTCCTTCTTTATTTTTGTGTTAAGGCTTTAAAGTGCTAAGATTAACACGGATACATGTATTTTTAGTAGGAGAAAGAACCAAAGCTACAATTTATGATTAACTAAAAAATAAATCTATTTTAATAAAGTGTAATTACAAAATTTGCTATTAAAAACTCAGTATTTATGCAGGCGAGTAACTGCCATAGGTATTTGACATCTCCTGAACAGCAGGTCCTGCCTGGCTTTGGTAGCACGCACGCTCAGTACAGTCATTACTAGTCAGAAGTCCATATGTTGCAAAATATGAGCTCAGAAAGCATACACTGACAGTGCCACAATAAATCCATAATCACGACTCACTGCAATACTCCCTAACTCCTCAATCTGTGTCTGTCTATGTTGAAGGTTGTCTAGCACATTCCCTATAAAATCTTCACTTTACCACAGAGCAGTAGGATATTTTAATGATACCAGTCTGTGTTAGTAGATCTTATATTCATGCTAAAGCACACAACAAAGTGCCTTGCTTGAAGCAGCTAACAGGTGCTTGAATCCTTAACAAACCTAATTCATAGTAATTCTCTTCTTATAGTTAATCTACAAAGTTGTGTGGTTGGAGACACAACGCTAGGTGATGTCAAATTACAACTGACTATTTTTTAAAATCGTCCAGTTAAAAGAAAGTAGACAGCATGGAATTAAAGAGTTTATATAATCTCAAAACCCAGACAAACAAGAAATCACCAGCTAAAGAGCTTTTGGGAGCTAAAAAAACCCCTGGTTTATCTCTAAAAACAACTTGGAAAGACACAACAATTTTATTTGCAATACTAAAACATTGCAGCATCCACATACTATTTTCTTGTAATGTACTTGTAAATAGCAAGTAAATACTTTCAAAATCCTTTTTGAGCTAGCAATGCTGATCACACATGTCCCCATCTTTAGACATCACTGTTTCCCAGCTCCAGGGAGGTGCACAACATCCAGCCTGTTTAAAAAGACGTAAATACTGCTGACATGTAAAAACACTCAAATACTGATAGTTCCTGATGCAGCAGCTTTTACTTCTCCATCACCCTGACAACTGAACGTTATGGTTGCAATGGGACAAGCTGATGACAGCCCCCTGACATCGCCTCCCTTTGCAGTATCGTGTCACTGTTTGCAGTTTCACAGAGTTAATAAATACTTTTTGAAATCTTAGAAAGCTATTACAACATCACCCAGATCCCATAGTAATTGATGTGTTTGAAAGCATCTGTACTACAGACTTATAGAAACCAAGCCAGATATTAGAAAACAAGGTTATAATTTCATATGACAGTATATAAAATAGCATATTCATACACTAAGTATAATGAATGCAGTAGGTAACACTAGCCCTGTACCAGTGATACAAAAACATTTCAGACATAGGTATGTTTGGTAAGCAATATTAATTGCAGTAACATAGGCAACAACCTTAAAAACAACTGATTATGTACATTTCTGCAACATAAATTATTTTTATGCCCACTGAATACAGTCAGTAAGAAGCAGTTGGCAAAAAGTATCCAGATGGATTGTTTTCCATAAGTAAACAGAAAGGAGATTAATTCTTCTGCAAGAACATTGACGATTTTGCAGCTTTTATTCCTCCATCTCTTCATAGGATGAATTGTGGGAAAGTCAGGTTTATTTACTGACTTTACTAAAAGCATTCAGATGAAAATCTGCAATACTGAACCAGAAAATATGTTATTTCTGTTTAAAAAAATCACATTTCAGACAATATAGTAGCACCTAGTAAACAAGTGGAAAAAACTGATATACATAAAAGAGGAGATAAAAATATCAAGCCATTAGATGCATTGATGGCCATTCAACAGCAAAAATTCAGGATATGAGTTTTGCACAGCATTTCAAAAAGTGGCAGAGATATCAATGGATCCATAAATGATAAATCTACTTTTTAAAGAACTCTTAACAACACTTAGAATTAATTGAGTCACAACCTAAATATCTGGGAAGAACTGGGAAAAGATGACATTGGGACCTTAGAGCATGTTTAATACTATTACCTTAAAGTAGGTATTACTATTCCTTGTAATGCGGCCTCCAAGCACAACTACATTGCTTTTCTCTGCTTCCCTGCTGGCACTCTGACTCAGTTCAGAAGAGTAAGGCATTTTCTGTCTCTCTTCTCCTGCTACCCCCATGCAGGGTATGAATGGAGGGTCCAGAAAGACAAGAAAGCTACATGCCTACTGACAAAGCAAAAGTCTGTATACATTGGTGAACAGCCAAAAACGGTGTAAAATACAGATTAATAAAGCCAGGTAAAGACCTCACTTTAGTCCAAAAGGCAAGATAACAGAAGAGAAAGTGAGGGCTTGCAGGATTCCTGAGTAGGATATAGAAATCACCCTTTCCAAACTGGAAATACTGAATTTCCTGGAAAGAATTGTGTTTGCTAGTAGGTGAGGGCCCTAAAAATATGAAAGAACTGCAAATATAAATGTTTGAAAAACCTAGTCCATGAAACCTTTGTTTCAGTACATCCCTTGTTTTCAGTACATCAAACAGGGCTCAACAGTGTTCCACGTGCTGACATGTAACAGTCTTTTTCTCCCGTTGACCTTAAATTACAGTAATTACTTCTTCACCCACCCCTGGCAAAAGAGATGTAGTTGAATTTGCACTTAATTCATGAAGGTATAGCATCATAAAAGGAGTATTTCTTTATCTTGTGCTCCCTCAACTTTTCACCTGCTGGTACTATTCCTTACAGGTATTGCCTCTAGAGCTGGGCACTTACACAGTCCAGAAAACTGCATTAGGAAAAACATCAATGAAAGAGCAAGTTTTATCCCATTCCCAAGTACTGATTTACTGGTCTGCATAAAGAAGGAAGCTTTCAACCAGAGCAAGTTTAAGGGAAGCTATGAGTGGGAAACAATTTCCGTACATTATTTTTCAAAGAAAGTGATTTTAGACAGCAGGAGGAAATGATGAATCTTGTATGCAATTTACCCTCCTATGCCAGAAATAATGAAAACTAGGACAAGCTGTTCCACAAAAGGATTAGACACTTATCCAAGACTGGAAAACTGTCAGTATTTGTAAACATTTTCAAAAGTTTACACTACACCTGGGAATCTGACTATTTTGAGGCATCTTGGAAGATATGCTCCTTTTCTTATGAATCATTTTAAGGGTCTAGGAGCTTCCTTTTTATTTTTTTTTTTTTTTTCCCCTCAAGAAAATCATTAAAATGTCAAAATGTGTATCAGCTTATGTAATGTAGAGAATAGGTGAGAAGATTTCTTTTTATCAACTGTAGGGAATGTTAATCCTGTCCTTGTAATATTTTCCACAGATCAAGAAAGCAAATATGTTGTGTGTAGTTGGCAAGGGTTTAGCAGCAGGAGGGGGAGCTCGTGTAAAGATGCCAGGGTCTGCCTTGTACTGCACACCATCAGTTCTACCCACTTCCAGCTGCTTCCAGCTGGCTCCACAATGGCCCCATCACAAGCTGCACCTGACCCCATCAGTGAAGCTGGTGGCACCTATGAAAAAACCTGTTTTAGAAAGGGCAAAACTCTATCCAAGAATGAGGAACCAAGAAGAAAAAATAAGTGTAAGAATCAGCCCTGCAACACCAAGGTGAGAGAAAAAGAAGGGAGGAGGTGTTCCATGGGCCAGAGCAGAGATTTCCCTGCAGCCCTTGGAGACACCATGGTGCAGTAGGCATCTCCTTGCAGCCCAAGGAAAGGGCCATGCCAGAGCAGGTGTTTGCAAACTGCAGCCCATGGAGGACACTACACCAGATGAGGTGGATACGTATTGAAGGAAGCTGCAGCCTGTGGAGAGCCCATGCTGGAGCAGATTTGTCATGAAGGAGTGAAGCTCATGGAGAGGACCCACACTGTAGCATGGGAAAGATGTGAGAAGGAAAGAGCAACAAAGAGGAGCTAATATGGACTGACCACAGCCCCCATTCTCCTTCTTCCCTGCACTGCTTGGTGCAGGGAATGAGGTAAAGGAGTTAGGAATGCAGGAGTAAAACTGAGCCTGGGACGGGGCTAGGGAGGTGAGTGGAACATATTTCAGTTTTTGTCTTTGTTTCTCACCATCCCATTCAACTTTTAATTGGCAATAAATTAAATTAATTTTTCAGAAATTGAGTCTGTTTTGCACATGATGGTAACTGGCAAGTGATCTTCCTGTCTTTATTTTGACCCACAAGCTTTTCTGTCATATTTCACCTGTCTGTCTTATGAAGGACAAGGAGTGAGAGAGCAGCTGGATGGGCCTCTAACAGCCTGTCAAGGTCAACTCACCACAGAAAGAAATATTCTTCATGTCTTCTTTTCCTATGGAGTTTTTTTCTTTTATGGTCCTTCTGCATGTCTCACAATTAGCATTTAATTCCTTGGGTATCTTTAACAATATTTTGTTGCAAGTGCACCAGGCACCATAGTGAGACTAACATGACCAACTCATGTAAGAAAGGCTGTGAAGAAGTGTCAAATTCAGCTTTATGTTTATTGGCAGCCAGAATATTGGAGTTATAATCCTAAAGAACTTTAAATCTAATTGTAATATGACAAAATGTACATATTGTTGTTACTAATATTTGCAATTTGCTGTATAGCAACACTCAGCTAAACTGTACCTCACACATAGGGACTTGTGACTTGTCATCTTGTGAAAGAACCTAATGCAGTAGGCATCCATACATAGTTTAGCGTGGAGTCATATGACCGTGTCTAGTGTGTTCATCCATTCCCTTAGTCTAAGGTGCATAGACTGAGTCAGTTCTTGAATAAGTGGTCTGCAGGGGTCACTCGTGAAGAGGTGGTCAAGATTTGGCACACTGATTAATGTCAGTTAGTATCCCAGCATACAAAGAAAATTACTCTGTGATGTTGTGGGGATATAACAGAAGATTGGAAAGGAGAATTGTAAATATACTCAAGTGACTGCTGCTTTGGAGTAGTAAAACACATATATCACACTAATTGTTTTTTAGCCTTGTGTGCTTCACAAGTAGAACCCCTGTGTTTAGATAACATAGACCTGTGAAAGCCTTAAAGTCACCTTATTGAACATCCTTGAAATTCCTGCTCTGCTGCAGGCAAAGATTAGAGCAGTGAGGTAAAATGTGTCTGTGTGAATTCCTGATATACAGGTGAAACCAGGTAGCTCAGGGATCTTCTGGCAAGGACTGAGCTCTGTAGTGCCTGCCTTCCCACTTGTGAACCACTGCTTGGGTACTTTGGTGCTTTTTTTTTGAAATCCCCCAGTTAGGAAGGTAATGAAAACAAAGTTGTTCTTTGTGTTTCATTCATGGTTTGTGGTTTTTCCTATGGCCTGCCTGTGTAGGCTCACTCAGGTGTTTTCTGAATAAACTGTCCACTGAAGCCCTGACCATTTCTATCTGGGTTTCAGATCCTTTTGTTATAGGAAACCTGTTGTTATAGATCAGAACAAACAATCAAATGAGTGGCATAGTTAAATGTCAGTTACGACAATTATATTCCACCTTTCACATTTCTACTGCAGCCTGAAATCAATTTAATTGTTTCCTATCTTCAAGTGCTAATAAACTTGCAGCTCAGAAGTGACTGTGTTTCTATGTAAGGATAAGCAATCTTAAATAACTGATGTATTGGGTTTGCTTGTCATGAGTTTTTTGATAAGCTATTTTGTATACAGACTGATAGTAGCGTGTGAAATGTCTTGCATCTTCACATAGACCAGAGTCTTAGAGTCAAACTGTGCTTCAAGTTGGAATAATTGCTGACTTCTAGGAGTATTTAATCACCCCTGAAACAGGCAGGTGCATACAAATATCTGTGTAACAACTAGTCCACTTTCCTTATTTTCTATGCAGTATTTCATTATCATTAGTCACACTTTGATCTTAATGTCAAATTTGAAGGGCTTGGACCAGTGGATTGAAAAAATATTCAGTATTATATAAATCTGAAGTTTCTTGAGTCAACATAGGGAAGTCATCCCATTGGACCTGCTGTTTGTGAAGAGAAAAAGATTCATGTGTCATGTGACAGTCAGAGGTTGCCTTGAGCATAACAATCATGAGATGGTTGAGTTTTCTGTTCTTGGAGAAGCAAGGAGGGTGGTCAGCAGAACTGCTGCCTTGGACTTCCAAAGGGCAGACTTTGACCTATTTAGGAGGTTGGTTGACAGAATCCCTTGCAAGGCAGTCCTGAAGGGCAAAGGAGGCCAGAAAGGCTAGACTGGACTGGAAGTTCGCAAATATGATACCCATCTAAAAGAAAGGATCCAAGTAATTACAGGCCTGTCAGTCTGACCTAGGTGACAGGGAAGGTCATGGAGCAGATCATCTTGAGTGCAATCATGTGGCACATACAAGACAACCAAGTGATGAAGCCCAGTCAAGAGGGGTTTGTGAAAGGCAGATCCATTTGACCAATCTGATCTCATTCTATGTGAAAGTGACCCACCTAGTGGATGAGGAAAAGGCTGTGGATGTTGTCTACCTAGATTTCAGTAATGCCTTGTGTGGGAGATTTGAGGGATTTTCTTGAAGTTGTTGTGTGGATGGGTTTCTATTAGATGGAGATTTATTTCTGAACTAGCCAAAGGAATCTCAAAGCCAGCTCGAAGGCTGAAAAACAACACCCTGAAAAATAGCAGTGAGACTCGGGCGTGTGGACAGCTCGTGAACATGGACAATATCCAATCAGCTAATGCATGCTTGGAGTGTGAACGCGTGATCAGGAAATAACTGCATATATAAGGAGGCTTGTTTCTGTAATAAATGGCTTCATTCGAATTCATATTGAATTGTGTGGAGTCCATGAGTTTTTGCTCTCGCAGCCTTGGACAGAATTTCCCACAGCATTCTCCTGGAGAAAGTGTCAGCTCATGGCTTGGACAAGCGTACCCTTCACTGGGCAAAGAACTGGCTGGATGGCTGGGTCCAAAGAGTTGTGGCAAATGGAATCAAATCCAGTTGGCAGCTGGTCATGAGTGGTGTCCCCAGGGCTCAGCACTGGGGCCAGTTCTGTTTGATCTCTTTATCAATGATCTGGATGTGGGGATCAAGTGCACCCTCAGTAAATTTGCAGATGACACTGTGTTAGGTGGAGTGTTCATCTGCTGGAGGGTAGGAAGGCCATATAGAGGGGTCTGGACCAGCTGGATCATTGGGCTGAGGCCGGTTGTCTGAGGTTCAACAAGGACAAGTGCCAGGTCCTGCACTTGGGTCACAACAATCCCATGAACCCTCGTGGAAGAGCGTCTGGAAAGTGCCCGGCAGAAAAGGACCTGGAAATGCTGGTCGACAGCCAACTGAGTATGAGCCAGCATATGTTCATGTGGCCAAAATGGCTAATAGCATCCTGGTGTGCATCAAGAATATTGTGGCCAGCAGGACTGGGGAAGTGATTGTCCCCCGTACTCAGCTCTGGTGAGGCTCCACCTTGAATACTGTGTTCAGTTTTGGGCCCCTCACTACAGGAAGGACCTTGAGGTGCTGGAGTGAGTTCAGAGAATGTCAACAAAGCTGGTGAATGGTCTGGAGCACAAGTCTAATATGAAGCATCTGGAGAAGACGGGGTTGTTTAGCCTGGAAAAAAAGGAGGTGGAGGGGAGAGCTTATCACTCTACAACTTCCTGGAAGTAGATTATAGTGAAGTGGATTTAGTCTCTTCTCCCAAGTAGCAAGTGATAGGTCAAGAGAGAATACCCTCAAATGTTCTAAGGAAGGTTCAGATTGGATATTAGGAAAAATTGCTGAGATTCTTAGGGACATGGTTTAGTGCCTGTGTCGGGTTATCAGTTGGATGTGGTGATCTTCAGGGTCTCTTACAACCAAGATGATTCTATGATTTAAGTCTGCATTCTTTAATGTGATGTACTGTGTCTGGATGAGATGGAATTAATTTTCTTCATAGCAGTCCATATGTTTTTGGTTCTGTGACTAAACCAGTGCTGATAACACACCAACGTTTTGGGTATTACCGAGCAGTACTTGCACAATATCAAGGTTTTCTCATTTTTTCACTCTGACCCTCCAGCAAGTAGGCTAGTGTGGGAAAAAAACTGGGAGAGTGCACAGCCTGGAGAGCTGACCCAGACTGACCAAAGGAATATTCTGTACCATATAATGTCATGTTCAGCAATTTTATTGCTGGGGGGAGAGTGGTTCGTGGTAGGTAACTATTGCACTGAGACTGGCTGGGCATCAATCTATTTGCAGGATGTGGTAAGTGATTGCCCTTGTGTCATTTTCATTGCTTTTGTTTGTGTGTCATTCCCAACCCTCACTGCTCGTTTCCTCTTTCTTTTGCTTATTAAACTATATTTACCCTGATCCATGAGTTTTCTTGCTTTTGCACTTCCTATTCTCTCTCCCATCCCACTGAGAGTGGTGGGAGTGAGCAAGTGGCTGAATGGTGCTGAGCTGCTGACCAGGGACAACATGTGCGAATATGCAACATGTGATGCATATGATTAGTACCTTCTGACTGATGTGTTGTTTGAATTCTCTCAGTGCTGCAAAAGTAAGTCCAATGAACACCGAAAAATGTCAGGGATTGTGAAAATCTCTCTAGATTTTAAGATTATGAAATTTCTGATACTTAAACCATAAATAAGCTGACACAGTCCTCTGGGTCCGAGTTTCTAGTGCAGACACAAATGACTATTTGCCATTGGAAAATAAAACTTAAAAAGCCTCACTAAAACCAAAACCAAACAAGTCAGAGAATGTAATTTATTTGTTTTTACATATCAGGTCCTAGTCTGAGGACATCTGAGTAAAACTATGGCACATTATCTGAGTAAAATGAAGGTATAGCACTAACAGACCCAAACACCTCTATTCAAACAGACTGAAAGTTTACGCATGACAATTTCATCCTGTCAGACAGTGGCCACTGGTTGATGTCTAGAAAAACACAGCATATGGCATGAGAGAGACAGCTTTCCCAGTTATATTCTTTTCATATCTAAACCCAGCAGTACTTCATATATATGAATTTACCTAAACACTTCCTTAACATTTTCATGTATTTGGTCTCCAGTTACACCTGTCACGAGTCACAAAGACTTCCACAATATAAATAATTCACTTTTGGTTGGTAATACTAGTCTTCAGCACTATGAATACTCTTTAAACCAGATTGTATTACCCAAGATGTATTTCATGTGCTGCATTCAAATTTTCCTTTTGCTTTGAGAGCATTCTCTATGTAAGGGTACATTGAACTGGTTTTTTTTTGCTTCTGAAGACTTATCATGTTCAGAGTATTACATGTTGCAAATGATTTTAATTTCTGAGTGACTCTATAAAAGCACCATGACACTTCTTGATGTGTTGCATGCAGCTTTTCCACAGAAAAAAATAGAAAACCTAAAGAAAATAAAACAAAAAACCCTATCAAACTTCAAACTTCAATAGAGGATCTGTCAGATACTTTCTGATGGGTGCCAACATTAATAATTTCAATGCCTTTGCAAGCCACGAAAATCCAGTCCTAGAAGAACTATTCTGATCCAAATTTTCATTTAGAGGCATCGCGTATTCTTCCTCAGTTGCTTCTATAATGCAAGTCTGGTTTTGCTTTCTATATGCCAGGAACTCTTCTTCCATTCCAATTTTATTGTAATTTTCTGGAAGCTCAAACTGGTCTTTTTCACTGGAGTTAGCTTTTATAAGAACACAGCATGTTGTGAATTCAATAATTAGAAAAGTTAAAAGGAATACTTATTAAGGTAAAAAGACAGTATGTTGAAGGAGTGAAAGATTAGTCCCATTGTATAGTAAAGTTTTTCACATGCAGCATCAAATGCATACTGTTCTGTAAATTTATCTTGGAAGTTTAAAATACAATTCACACACTTACATAGATGAATTATGCTTTTGCCTTCATTGCCCCCCTAACATTTCTAGTAACTCCTACATTAACTTAAGGACAACTATTAAGCTAAAGAGGTAGAGAAAGCCAGGCTCACAGCAACCTGATGAAATCTTCAGAGTGACAAAGGCACACAAGAATCAAAGATATTACCCACTTCTTTGCAGGCACCAAACCAGCTCTAATTCTACTCGCACAAGTTGGAATCAAAGGACAAGAATGGATTTGGAGTTATCTCCCTAGTAGGTCAGCACTTTGTGTTACTTGGAAAGAGAAAATAGATAATTAAAAGAAATATATCAGCAGGAGGATGGCTTGAAAGTGCTTAGGAAAGCTAAAAGGAAATAGAAGTAAAGTTGCACAGATAGGAGCCCTTCCATCTCATGATCTCCCCAGTGTACACTGGAGCATATTCTACTATCAAGTGTGTAAAAATCTCTTGGTAGTCAGAAAACTGGGTAAAATTTGTACAGTTTTAGCAACAAAGTTTGAGTAATGTGACTTCCATGTTACCATCAGTCCTTTATTTTCATTTTATTTATGGTGGGGAGAACGTATCTTTAAAAAAAAAAAAAAATAAATACACTGTTGGAGAGGAGGAGATGCTCCTCAATCACATTATATATTATAGCTTAAGCTGAAGACCTGACTGAATACATTTTTCTAATGACTTAAACTTTACCTTCGTCCTCTGATTATCTAAGTTCACATTGAAACAGAACTTGAGCAGAAACAACCCTTCTAGACAGACAGCACACAGTGAGAAATGACAGTATAACACTTTCTAGTGCTCTGTTTTCTCCATTAAGTCCCCAGCATTTATAATAGCCTGGCATGTCTTCATCAATATTACATACAGAATTCTGAGCAGGTTTCATGAACTTGAGCAAAAAGCATTGAGTTTCCAAGCTGGAGCTGTATTTCCTGGACACAAATTTGCAGTGCCTTCTGCAGATCTAGGAAGGTTTCACAATAATGAAATTAGTAATTGAATTAGTAACAAAAAAACCTATGAAAATGTAAAAGGTAATTTTATTTTTATCTTGGTGTAGGGAGAAGAGGATGAGGCAGAAAAAAGATGATAGGCCAAAAAGACTGAGAGCAACATTACCTTAGGATTTCTGCCAAGTCTTAAATCCTCAGTGTTTTAAATTACACCAGGACTATCATATGCTCAAGTTATGTGGTATATATTGGCCTTCTTACTCAAATATATTCTTCCAAATGTCGTTTTCAGTCATGAGTAGTTCTGTTATCTGGTAGACAAATGGAATTTGGTGTTAATTACACTGTCAAATGCTACTATTACAGATTATTTTGCAGAAAGTTAACAACTGCATTGTAAAAATTGCTTGCATACAATATTTATGTATTCTTTCTCTGTTTATACTATTTGATGTCCATATAAGAATGGGCAGGAAATGATAAAAGTTTCTTCCTTTATTCTTTCTTATGGCTGGTGCCAATCTGGTGTAAAATTAATAGAAATGCGTGCATCAGGTTCAATCATTTTTATACAAATCCCCCAGTTCGAATAAGTATTGTTATTGAAATAATTTTTAAACTTAATTAGGTTGCTCATGTACAGTCTTTTGATTTATATACATTTCCTTAAATGCACTTAAATCAGAATTCATCACATGAAGGTCATGACACTCCTGCAATTTGGTTTTTACAGAAGTAGCTTTCATTAACAACAGGGTGATGACCCTAGCTTTGAGTTTTCTGATTTTGTCAGTTTGTGCTAAAATTTTAATAAAATTCAAAAGCAGGCTTTTCAGCATTACATTCTTTAAACAGTCTTGTTAACAGCCACAAATTCCTCAGTGCAATCCATGTTCCTAACCCTTTCTTACTAAACCAGTGTAATATAATCCTTTAACTCTTTGTTGTCTTTTATGTGATGTAGTTATAAATGTTTCTGTCCAAGTAATGTCATTTAGTTTGATTAATACACAGTAATCACTGCAAACAGGTTTCATAGCATCGTATAAAATAATGTGCATGAAGTAAGTATAGTAGCAGTAACCTTAAAATATCCCCTAAGCAAGATAAACATTTGTATTTGTTTCACTCATTGCTTACCCTGTGTTGTCCTAAAACACTTGGTTTTGTGTAAAGCCAAGCTTATGTTTAGGTGTGACAGCAGATGGAAGCTAAAGTTTTGGTTACAATGTCTTCTTAGCATGCATACAGAAGACAAAACATTGTCTGATGTCAGAAACAGATGGAAACTATCACTGCCTATGACAATATAGACATTATTAATTTCTTCTAGTAGAAATCTGGCAGGGCTATATATAACAATTTTAAGAAACATGCAGCTCTCTAAAGCATGTGGAATCATGAGACATTTTTAAAGTATAAAACATCAATGAAATTCAAAAAACTTAGTATAAACCTGAAAAATCTCTTACCAAGATTAAATATATATTTTTCTATGTACTTGACTCATCATTTAGGAAAAAAGAAGTAGATTGGGAAGATCCACTGATTGAATAAGTCACAGCACAGATTCCAATAGCAGAAAAAAAAAAAAAGCTGACAGTGTGTGGGATAAACAGAAGGACCAATAGCTATTTTCCCAGAAATGCTGAGTGCCCACCCATTAAGAGCAGTATATGATTAAATAATTTTTGGTAAAACAAAAAAGTCTTTTCTGTTCATTATTAGAAAAGAACTGACAATGTGAATTAAAGGGTTAAGTGTCTCATTTTTCTGCTACACTCGACTTACATATTTGAGATCTCTATAAGTATTTCTTCTACACTGGTTTCACTTATTCCTGAAGTCCTCAATTAGTCTCCATTTTGGAAATAAGGTAATTTATTTCAGATTAATCTTCAACAAACACAGTACAATCTATTTCTGTTGTTGTGAAAGCCCCTGTATTCACTCTGTTTCTCCTTTTTTTTTTTTTTTAATCTTCATTGCTTTTCTGTAGTCCTTCTTGCATTATATGTTGTGTAAAATGAATACTATCTTTACATAAAGTAAAACTAATAGCCTGCAACTCCTGCTTTTATTTGTGAAAGCTGACAGAAATATGGCTTGGAAGTAGAATCCAGTTGAACATAGTCATCTTGTCCATAAGATAAAGTAAAAATAAAGCCTTTTTTTATATATATATATATATTTTTTTTTTTCACTTTCTGTGAGTTATTTGTAACACTGTTGCAGGCAAAGCTGACTCTACTTGGGGTATTTAACAATTTATTGCCAATTAACTTAAACATTCAATTACTGATTCAGTTGTTGAGAAGCAAAACATACAAACACAGAGGGAAAATAACTTTCCACCCACTTTCCCAGGCTTCATGTTACACTAGACATATGTCCTCCCACCTCCCTGTTTCAGCTCCCCTCCTTACAGCCGTGGGTCACACTCCATCCCCTTGTGAGGATGGTTGGGCTCAGAGCACCATAGTTTCCTTTGTCGCTCCCTGTTCCTCTGTCTTTTCTTTCACTGCCCATTTCTCCATAGTTGTTTCCTCTACTCCAGAGGATTCCATCCACAGGTCATAGACCCTTTGGGGTGGTATCAGCTCCAGGGTGGAGCCTGTCCTACTGCTCTGGTCTTGATGGTGCCCTTTTTTCTCTCAGCTGTGCCTGTGGTGGAGCCAGGGCAGAGCCAGCTGGAGCTGCCATGTTGCAGCCCCTGATCTCCTCTCACGGAGGCCACCCCTGCAGATCCCCAGCTGCTGAAACAATACCACCTACACCAACATGAACAACATGGGTAAAGCCCAAATTCTGCAAGAGAATTAGAAAGTAAACCAAGTAAGTGTTAAGAAAACACTGTAATCATTAAGAAAACGCTGTAAAAAGACTGCAAAATAGAACACCTTAAAAGTGCAGGATTGCAATGTGCAATGTTTTCAAGTTAGGAAACGCTAAGCAGCATCAGACACACTATCTAGACATATTCATTATGATGCCATTGAATTATAGGTTTGGTCATCTTACTGATACAGAAATTGTATGCATCTGCTTGGTCATGCTGGACTGACTGTTAGTTTGTGGTTCAGCATTGTACACAAATGTCTACACTCATATAGCTCACCTACTGGAAAATACGTAGTTAAAGAGTGGAAGGACTGCAGAAACCACATGGAAATGTTTTGGTTGGCTGGAAATAGTTTGTATT
Source organism: Nesoenas mayeri (assembly GCF_963082525.1). Lineage (NCBI taxonomy): Eukaryota > Metazoa > Chordata > Aves > Columbiformes > Columbidae > Nesoenas > Nesoenas mayeri. The sequence continues at coordinate 3,231,439 of NC_137554.1, forward strand.
TCTGCCAAACAGGAAGTCTGCAGGTCACAGAAGAGATAAATTCTTGAGAAACAACAGACATTGTTCATCAGTTCTTGCGAAAAAAAAAAAAAGCCCGTTGAATTCACAAATCCTGTGTAACTGAAAACTGCAGCTGATGTCAGTTGGAAATGTACTCTGAAGTGCTAAAAATGAAGCTGCCCTGTATAACACATAGTGAAGAAGTAATAAACATTACAAACAGACCCCCAATGTTAATGTCTCCATTCATCCCCATGCAACAGGAAGAATCACACTATTATTATCTCACAAGGATGTTCTGTGAAAGATGCATTCATATTACTGTCTTAGGAAAGGTAGGGAAGATATTAATTTTACTGTGTTTGGAGTAATGCTTGAAAGAACTGAAGTAAATAATTCATGGTTCAGATGCCGAGTAATTAAACTAAAGCAAAATGTAAAATACCTACTGTACTGAGATTGTCATGATAATCTCTGGGATGACCCACAACTGTCCCTGAATTCACTCAACATCTTGCTCCATGCAGCATTTTACATGTACAAAGCCCTTCAAAGGCGATCTGTATTTGCAAGCCTGTACCTGAGCAATTTCTGTAAACTCAGTTAAATATATGAATGGAAAAAACACAGGTCAGTGTGAATCCTGAGCCTAATAATTCCTCTTCATGCCTCAAGAGAATCTTCCTGCTGTCCATGGATCTGAAAAATGAACACTTGAAGGAATATTTTTTTAACATTTACACTGCAGTCCTACATGAAAAATAATTTTATTACACACCATTCTTAGTAAAATTTCAGTGATTTCTTCAGAAATGAAGTCATATGGAGTCTTTGTCTGTAAGGACTACTAACTTTTGGTAGAACATGTCAGATGTTTCCAGTATTTATAAAGATTACTGACTTGTCAGAAGGTTTAGAAACTGAAGAAAAAAAATCACTAAGTTTTGGGGAAAAAAATCCTAATAGTCTCCTTGTCTTTTGGTCAATAGAGACCCCTATAAGTTTTTGATTGCTACTATCTCTATAAAAATGCGAATTCTATATTAGCTCCAGAATTTTTATATATATGTGTCTGTTCAGTATTTGGAGATCTAAGGAGAGAGTTGCTTATATAATTTTTGAACCTTACTTTTTGGATCCAAAAATCCAAAGAAAAATGTCACAACATGCCATTGCTCATTTCCTTCTAGAATAAACCAAATCTTAAAATTCCTCTGTCTAAAGAGAAAAATCTCTGCAGTATCAGGCAACTCCCACTCCCTTCCATTTTAGGAACCTCCACTGGTCATTCTTTTTCCCTTATTTTTGGGTAAGCCAGTAATCTGATCTTGGGATTTAGTCTGTTTGACCACTACCTTCATGTGAATGCAATCCTAACAGATCCAGAAAAAAGTCATTGCTAAGGAAATAGTTACAACACATATTATTTTATCTGTGTGTACCTAATAAGACTGAAATCCTCAACATCAGTAGAGGTATCATTGACATGGCTGTCCAAAAAATATATAATTTATTGTAAAGGAATCAAGCTTTTGCTATATATTCACAGAAGGACACAGTGATTTTCTCATAGGCAAATCTGCCCAAAGGGACAGATACACAATTTTAGAGACAAGCGAGTTAAGATATCAAGGTTAACTGCTTATTGGTATAAACATACAGGCTGTTTATTGGGATAAACATACAGTGATAGAAAGCAGTATTTATAGCAATCTGACTTTCCTGCAGAAGATTTCTCTGTGGAAGAGCTGCCTTCTGGGCAAAAGTAATGAGGTCAAGCATTGAAACGTCTCAGTTCTAACCATTCAGGACTGTAGACCATCCACACATGTCCCTGTATCACCATGTTTAGTTGTTTCTGGGCACTCTTGTTGTCTGCATGTATAGGGGGAGGTCCACTAGCAGCTCCTCCAGGGCCTCTGTTTGACAGAGGTTGCTTCAGGTATGGTTCATGTGTCTGAATGCTATAAAGAATGAAGTGTCTATTTATACTTGTTCATAAGACACTGGTTACTAGGGTGTTCATACTGCTGAAAAATTAGATGCTGGGTTAATAATTAGATGCTAGGTCCACTTGCTTATGCTACCAGGCTTAAGGTCTGCTACAGTTCATATATTCTTAAGATGATGTCCAAAAGCCAGGGTTCTTTACCTTGTGTGCATACAAATGAGCAATATTTAGCACAAAGAGATAAGATACTGTGTTTATTACAGACTTGTGCAAGTCTTGATGCTGGAATAAAGCTAGCATGCCAGCCAGAAAAGTAAAACGCATTATATACAAAATTTTATCGCTACTCATGGCAATCCTGAAGAGCCAATTCGTTACACATTTGCATGTTGCATTACATAATCCTTTTAACATATAATGAGCAACATTCAGCTAAAGGACACTTTATCCAACAGTCTTGAGATATATGTTAAAGCAAAACTCAACTGATTATGCAGGCTTCTAGAGGTCTAAAGCTGCAAGGTCAGTAGTGTCAAAGCTGCAAGGTCAGCATTGTGCAGGCCACTCTTATATTTGTTATATAAGCAGACCAACCTAAAACTGAAAGTATTTAGATATCTTTAGGTTAGGAATTGCAGAGAGGATTCATTCTTCTAAGTGATGACTATAAGGAGTGTATATCAAACAAATATAATTAACAATAAAATGAGATTTATGATAGTATTATAATGCTGGAGTATTAAAGATGTGTAGTACCATGCCAGCTGGTGCTTAGCACTCCTGTAGACTTAAGGGGTTAGCAGACTCATGCTAATCTAGTAGTTACCAAGCCTAATAAAGTATTGCATGGCCTATTGTAGAGTCTTCTGGGATAAATGTGTCTGCAGCTTCCCCATCACCAGAGTGGCACTGTACATGACTCTGACTCCCCACAGAGCCTACAGAACTGAGTCCAAAGCAATGTGTTAGGAAGTGATGAAAAATGCTGATGCTTTCAGGGCACTGACCTGGTGTTACCAAGTTGTTTGACTTAATTCTCGAGGTACCAGTCAAGGAAAGCACCCCAACCTCGCCAAACCTCCTGACCACAAAAGCAAGTTTGACTTGTGTAGTAAGGTCAGAACAACATCTATGGTTCATTGTCCTGACTTAGGCTGCAGTGATCAAGGGCAAGGCTGCCTGTAGGTACCCCAAAAAAGCTCTGTGCATCATCTGTATGCTTTATTATCCCTTTTTCTCTGTGTTGTGTTGTGTTTTGTTGTGTTGTGTTGTGTTGTGTTTTGTTTTAGGTTGGGTTGCGTTGGTTGTTCTTTTGTCCCTTTGGTTTGCTGTCCTTCTACCTCACCTTCTCTGTCCCAGTCTTCTCTCCAACCTGAACCTAACTACTTTCACCCATTTGTTCTGAATTTTGCTACATCTGCATCAAAATTTGGTACTTCTACTTTTATCTAGATAAAGGCAGTAGCTTTGCTTAAAATATCCATCCATATAAGTACAGAAATAACTAAATAAACAAATTTCCCTCTCTTCCTCTCTGTCTCAAGATTTTTTTCCCAGTGAAATTCAGGCTGTCAAAATTCCATAATCTGCATTATCTGGCAAGAGTATATTGGTTGTGTGTCTGGATGGAAGCTGTGTACCACATGCGTGGAGTATCAACACTATGGCTTAATAAATACAAGTACTTATATTTTTTCCTTTGAAAAGTAGTTCCTCCTTCGCTTGAACTTTTCTATAGCTGACTCAAGATATAGTACAGATAGCCTGTAACATTCTTGAACAAAATAAAAGAATTACAAGAAAATGTTTAAAGTGCAAACCACCATTAATGAATAAACTCAGGTGTCTGATTTGCCTGTGAGAGAATGACTATCTTAATATAACTTATTTAGCAGGATCCCCCACATCATACTAGTGCGGGACTGTAAGGCTGCTGAAGAGAGGATATTATATATTAATGTAAATAAAAAATTATCTTTAAGCATTGATTTGATTTTATATCAAATATATTCCTAGACAATGCAGAGTGTTTTTTGCATTGAAAAAACAAGCTCTTTACTGAGATAACACAGCTTGCAAAATAAATAATTGCATTGCATGATTGATTTTTTTCAGAATCTATTTTTGTAATAAAAGGCTTTTCATTCTCCCTGCATCCAAAGCAGGTGTCAAAGCACTTCTTGAACAAATGGTATCCTGAGTGCTTTCAAGTATATAGGCAACAGTAAAAAAGTTACAAATTAAGGAAAAGATTGATTAAAAAAGAAAAAGAACATGCAATTAAATGTTTAAAGTTCCCTAATGAATTTGTCTATGACTGCTGACTTCCAAATCCCTTTTTTTATTTGGAAGTATCTTTCATTAAGCAAGTTTACACAACATCATATGACATGAAACTATAATGTATTTTACAATGATGCTGGTATCTATTTATGACTTGATGTAACATCTATATGGTTGCTAAGAAGTAAGACTGAAAAAAGTCTCTGCAAATGGACAGACAGTTTTTTGATCAAACAAACAAGAATTACTCTTACTGTGCATGCTTCTTCCCTGTAGGCAATGGTAAAGGAAGAGAGATTAAATTCTGCTCAGTATGTGTCTTAAAAAAAATAATAGAAATAAGAGGCTTTGACCATTCTGTACTTGTTTATATTCTTTATATACACAGTGAGTCATTATGTTTTCTCTAATGCCATGATATATAGTTTCATTCTTTGTTAGTTCTCTTAATCTAGTGTAATTTGGACTGAAAGATACTTCTTGTTTGCATATGAGGAGACAAACAAAAAAAAAAAGGAAAAAGCCCTCAAAACTGAATGCATTGAACTGTTACAGATCACAAAAAGAGCAAGTGGGTAGAGCTGCCTGGAGAATTCAAGCTATGCTATGTCAGAGTAAGGCAAAACTGTTAGTTGCATCTTCTCGAGCTTACTCTCTGAGAAAAAATCTTATAAAATATCTAGATAGATAGGATTCTGTCTGGTTTTAGAGATAAATGGGGGAGAAGCAATTCTGGCAGATGCAATCTCTCAATTCCTGCTCAAAATTAAAGATAACCAGAGAAGAATCTTTCATCATTTCGGTTTCTGGAGTTCATTTGTTTCAGTTAAGAAACACTTATATCCACATCTCAAATATAAAGCTTTAGGTACCCTTAGGCTTCATTTTAATTTTCTTCAGAAGCCGAAATAAAATGGTTACCATTTTGTCTAGCGAATATAATAAACCAAGGTGTCCTAGTATTGAAAGTCTGATGCTACAGTGTGATCTTGGCAGCCACACTCTGTGATGAGAGCTCTTGTATTTCGCACACTGTCTGAGTTACGTCAAGCTGCCTGGTGTACACAGACCCAGGGATGCTGGTTGACAGCCAGCTGAATATGAGACAACAGTGTGCCCAGGTGGCCAAGAAGGCCAACAGCATCCTGGTGTACATCAAAAATAGCTTCATCAGCTTCACTCACTACCCTTCTCTGAACTCACTCCAGTACCGCAAGGTCTTTTTTGTCATGAGGGGCCCAAAACTGACCCCAGGATTCAAGGTGTGGCCTCCCCAGTGGCCTCAGCCCATTGATCCAGCTGGCCCAGACCCCTCTGCATGCCTTTCCCACCCTCCAGCACTCCCACACAACTTGGTGTTGTCTGCAAACTTACCGAGGGTGCACTCCATCCCCTTGTCCAGACCACTGACAAACATATTAAACAGAACTGTCCCCCCTACCCTTTCTCTCCAGCACCTCACTGTCTTTCTTATTGTGAGGGGTCCAAAACTGCCCCCAGGACTCAAGTTTGGCCTCCCCAGTGCCCAGAACAGGGACAGTCACTGCCCTGGGCCCGCTGGCCACACCAGTGCTGGTACCAGCCAGGTTGATGTTGGCCTTCTTGGCTACCTGGGCACACTGCTGGCTCATTACTAGCTGGAATATCACAATTCTGTAGCATTTTTTCCCCCTATTTCCTTACTCCAATGTCGGTATTCAAAACTGAACAAGTAACCCAGACTTCTACAACAATATCCATTAGTATCTCATCAAAATTTAAGTCATATGCATTCATGGCATTGAATCCAGAACAATTAGAATACAGAATATGCATGAATAAGAGGACAGGTCACAAATATGGATTTGCATTAGAGCTCATATTTTGCCAAATTTTGTTTGTTTTTCTTAATATAACTTTAAAGCATACTGTATAACACACCAGATCCTATTAAGATTTTAGAGAGTAGACTGAATTAATATTGAACAACAGCATAATTTTCGTATTGCTGATCTAAAACATGATGGATCAGAATATCAGTCTTCGGATATTTTGGGATGCTTTACTTCAGCTGCATTTAAAACTCAGTACGTTAACCATGTTGCTTCATTATCTTCGAAGGGCTAGTCACATTTCAAATTATGAACACAACTGACTCCAGTTAAAAGTGACTGGGAATTTTCTAACTGAACTGGTTTTGAATTAAAATAAACTTTATTATAAATTCTTAATGATAGAAGTTTTTAAAATCTTCTGACCTGAGACTCATTTGAGAATATGGGATATGCACTTCAGAAGTCCTGAAGTGGTAGAAAATTCTAAACATACAGTAACAGAGTTCAAAGAGATAGAACGTAACTTGTCAGATGAGCAACAGAAAACTAGTAATGAGAGAAAATAATGCAAAATATGCGAAAGAAATATTGATTCTTCCACAGTAGCTGCAGTTGCCTGCAAGGGGGCTAGAGTCACATCAGTGGCTCCAGGGCAGACACCAGCAAATCCTGGACTGGAGTCAGCAGTAGGTGGGAGCTGGATTCAGGAATGCAAGGGCTGGAATCTGAATCAGAGTCACAGGCAGGAGAACAGACAGTCTTCAGATGCCAGCCATAGACCAGAAGATTGAGACTTTTGTGATCCCCCAGCTCTAAGTATGATGTGTATAGCATGGAATACCTCCTTGGTCAGTTTGGATGCCCTTTTCTGTCCACCCCTCCCTGCAAGTACAACCCTTTACAACCCCTCACTTGTGGAACGTTAGAGGTCCATCAGCCACCTTGGCTGCTATAGCGATAAAATGTAAACATGGGCCTTTTCTGCATATCATTCCTAAGGGCAGCTCAGTAAAACTGTAAACATCAGGTGTTACCAGCTCTGGAGAAGACACTGTCTGGAAAACATGTAGCCAGTGTCAGGAAAATGCAGTTACTTGGAAGAATTTAGCTGAAAGAGAAATTCACTAAAAGATAATTGCTCCTGTTTTAACCAACCCAGGACAACCTAATATCAAATTTCATTTTCAAAGATACCTGACTTTAGTATATCAGATTTGCTTTGGGTGAAAGAAAAGTCCTTCAATGAAACACACAAACTCATGTCATATACTTGGTTTTCTGCAGATGTTATCACCAATACATGTATTCCATGTATATTTTATGTTGCTTAAGCTGACTTTCTGCAATACCTTCACATTGTGTTTTCTAATATAATTAATGTGCATATATGCTGTCTGACAACAACAGTTTGTAAGCAAAAAGAAAATATTACCTTGACTTTCAGCAAGGTATTGGCCTCCAGTGATAACTGAATCTCTACAGTGAGATAATTTCAAAACCTATGGCACTTAAAATCCTATCCATCAATATCACTGCAATTCTCCTGAAAGACGGTTTAGACCCCTACTGTGTTCTGCCCATTTGTTAAGGGTAAAATTGTGATATTTTAAGGCAGGAATTTATGAGTTTAGGATGGTAATTCTCATACAAGATATAAAGAATAATTCTAAAGCTTCAAATCCATTAGTGAATATAGCTCACACTCAAAACAAATATCAAAGGAAGCAGCTTTTATTTTTAAATAAAACCAATCATTCTTCAAGGATAACAGGGTTCAATAGCTGAGATATTGTTTCAGGAATAATTATTGCTATTAAGACATCTCTGTGAACTTAAGCATTACATAGTGCAGAAGATGGAACAGGAGAGATGTTCCAGTGTGTATTTTGCCCAGCTGAACACCAGCAGCGGTAGTTTCAAGAGTAACTCTAAAATGCATTTCGTTTTCATTCTTTAGCTGGCTATGAATAAGGCTTGATCTTCAGAAGATCTGAGTTCTACTTGATGTCAGAGGTGTCTGTACATGCTCAGTAGTTGTCCAGTCCAACCATGAAATTAAAAATTAGAAAAGCCCCCAAAAACTTTTGAAGGTTTTAGTCTAAATATACTTGTCTTCCATTCCATCATGTCAAAATTATTCTCTAATGTTTTTTTCTACATCTTGCCTTGCCTCCCTATTAAGAGGTTCAATTTAGCATAAAGGTAAAAATTTGTAATTCAATGGTATAAAATATAGGTTTGTACACGCAAACTTCTCTGTTAGCCAGAAAAAATCTAATAATCTTGTTTCTTCTTGAAAAAGGAAAAAAGGCAACATTTTAAAATGAAGGTGCTTCTACTGGTTATGGTCACTGGTTTTGATTAGCAAAGAAATGTGCTATGATAATATAACTGGCTGATAATATTGTTAACATGATAGATGAAAGTGATGTGTAGCCATTACACTTCATAAATTTATTGTGTTAGCGATTGTGGTTAGGAACTGTTTGAACAATGTAATGTATCATAGGTTAAGCATATGAAATAGATTGTTTATATAAAAGGCGTATTTGGTATTGTTGTTCATTAGCAATTCCTTTAGACATCTGGATTTCTACACCCTGCTTGGAAAGTTGTGCAAATGTATTTGAAAAGGAAAGAACTGGACAAGGTATTTAGAATTCACAGTTAATGATGATGCAGTTATATTCTTCACAATGGCTTCTTGCAGTTCTTTCATGGTCTTCGTTTTACTAAATAAAGTATACATGGAATGTAATACCAGTGGATTTTTTGTTTGTCTTTGTTTGTTTTGAGTTTTTTCTTTTGTTTTTGTGTGTTGTTGTTGGTGGTGTTTTCTGTTTGTTTGTTTATTTGTTTGTTTTCCCCAAGGCTTCACTGAATAACATGGTCATGATTTTTAAGAGGTCTTTCTATCTCATGCTGTAATTGCAGAGGTCAAACATATCTGATCTCAAGTCTTTTGATCATGGTTGGTGTGATAACATAGAGCACATTCTAAAGGCCGTTAAGTCATTCCAGAAAATGAGTAGAATTATCTGCAGCCCCAGTGTCTCATAACCTTGATACCTTTAATATGTTCAGAGTTACCAGTTTTACCACAGCACAGTGTCACTTGTTGCTGTCCTGAAATCGTTTGATGTCCTTTCTTATTAGCAACAAGCAGTTCAATATTAATTCACCAAGACAAGTAGAATCTTATATTTTAAAACTGATGTTCTTATCATTAATATAGTATAATGAAAAAAAGCCCAATGACTTCTTGGATTCATAAATGGCTTTCAGTCAAGAGACTCCCAAAGTATCTCACTGCATTGTACAGAATGATGTTTAGACAAAAAAAAATATTGATGCTACTGTCAAAAGTGAGTCATAGTAGAGTAAAAGCTCTGTTGAGCTGCAGATTTTAAGTTCAGAAGATTTGTCCAAAATTTTTCTTTTTATGGCCTTCTATCACTTTATTAATGTTTTCTTCTGAATTTCAAGTTTGAGCAGACTGAAAACCAGTACAGGTAGCTTAGAAGAATCAGCTATTAGATTTCACCTATATTTAAGAACAAAGGTTTCAATTAATCTCTACTTTAAAGATTGTGGTGAAAAGTGGTAAGTATGCTACAGGAGCCTTTGTGCTGAAAAGGATTAAACCAACCAGATCTGAAAAATTATGAAAATAGGAAAAAAGAAGTGACAAAAAATGAGTCTCGGTGAGATGTTCTGAACTGAAGTAAACTGTATGATAAATCCCACAGTGTTTTCTCTTTTTTAAATAAAATTAAGGTTCCTCAATACATGAGGATTACTCAAATGCTTGGTATTCTTTTCACAAAAATTGGTATAATCAAGCCTTATCAGATTACTGTTCATTCTTTGATCTGTTGTTGATTGACTGTCACATCTATCTAAGATTTAAGCATACTGGCTATATTGTCACATCTATTAGCTAATGATACATAATAATAACAGGATGTATTTGACACATAAACAATATTATACATAGTGTTCACAGATGCCTGTTTCCATTAAGTCTTCTGATATCACCTTCTAAGCCAGACCATAACATTGTTCAACATAACCCAGAACAAAATATTTCAGACTGATTATTTTCTGGTAAGGTGATGTTGCACATGCATGAAGGTATCAAATCAGCAGTTCTTATGTCCCATTAAATAAAAATAAGATTTATACTTCAAAAACATTAATGATCAACTGTGATTTGTATTGGTCAGGAAAACTCTAGTCAAAGTTAGATAAGTAGAAAAATATCCAGTATAAGTTGGGGAATGATCCATTAGAGAGCAGCATAGCAAAAAGGGACCTGGGTTTCCTGGTGGACAACAGGATGACCCTGAGCCAGCACTGTGCCCCTGTGGCCAGGAAGGTCAATGGCATCCTAGGGTGTATTAGAAGGGGGGTGGTCAGTAGGTCCAGAGAGGTTCTCCTTCCCCTCTACTCTGCCCTGGGGAGATCACACCTGGAATATTGTGTCCAGTTGTGGCCCCTCAGTTCCAGCAGGACAGGGAACTGCTGGAGAGAGTCCAGCACAGGGCAACAAAGATGCTGAAGGGAGTGGAGCATCTCCCATGTGAGGAAAGGCTGAGGGAGCTGGGTCTCTGGAGCTGGAGAAGAGGAGACTGAGGGGTGATCTTATTAATGTTTACAAATATAAAAAGGCTGAGTGTCATGAGGATGGAGCCAGGCTCTTCTCGGTGACAACCAACAGTAGTACAAGGGATAGTGGGTTCAAATTGGAACACAGGAGGTTCCACTTAAATTTGAGAAGAAACTTCTTCTCAGTAAGGGTGACAGAACACTGGAACAGGCTGCCCAGGGAGGCTGTGGAGTCTCCTACTCTGGAGGCATTCAAAACCCATCTGGACACCTTCCTGTGTAACCTCATCTGGGTGTTCCTGCTCCGGCCGGGGAATTGGACTAGATGATCTTTTAAGGTTCCCTCCAATCCCTAACATTCTGTGATTCTGTGATCTTTTGCATCTATATTAGGTAAAACTACTGCTTACAGCAGTAACTATTATATAACTATTGTAACCCATAAATTATTCAACCTACTGTAAAGAAGACTTAAGTAAACTTTGTCCTTTTATAAAGTAATATAATAAGTAATTGTGGTTTGGAGTTCTTTATAAAATCTACTGTAAAATACTTTTGACACCATAATTATTTTCAAAATTTGAGACTAATTAGATGTTACAGTTCTTTCAGAAAAGCATTTTGTAATCTGTTTGTAAAAGGTAAGAAAAACACTGTCTCAAATGTGTTGTGATGAATGTTTGTCCTTTTTTCTTTCCTACCCCAAATCAGTCACAGCAAAGGAACAGGTTACAGAGCTTTTTTTTTACAGTTTATTCAGTAGAAAAAATGAGCTTTTTAAAGTGATGAGAGAGTTTGAATTTTTTTTCTGGGTACTTATAAAATAATATAAGCAAATGTAGAAAGTAATATTTTTTTTTCTTCTGAAACATTGCATCTTTAATATTTGTTGGTAGAAAGTTTTCAGACAGAAAGTTTTACCATGCAAGAAATGTTGACCTATCCATAGTAACATCTGCCATTGGAATTGCTCATGTCAATGGCAAGGAAAAGTATTAACAGATAAAACGAGGTAACAGATTAAGTATGAAGCAATATTTTACCATGTATCTTTCATCACAGACGAAGGTTTCTTAAACAGTGATTACTTTAAACTGTATAAATTTGCCTCTGATTTCAATTCTGATTTTTTTTTTCCATCTTTGGTCTATTAAATTTAGTTAAATGCATTTTTTTTTCTGCTCTTTTATTAACCTTTTATTACTAGGTCCCTCTCCATATGCGTTCATACTGCCTGTAATCCGATAATCTCTTTACCTTTTAAGACAAATAGATGGAGTTCTGTAGGTGTGTGTCTGAAACCTGTGAAAGACAAATATGAAGCTGCCTGTAAGTGTCTGTTGCCTCGCTAGGACTGCAGTATAATAAAAAACAGGCAGAACATAAAAACAAAGTATTCTGCATTTCTGACCCTTATAGAGTTCATTTTCAAAACAGAACAGACATTCAATAACGTAATCACTTTTGCTTAACCTCTAGGTCACATGAGGGAGAAAGATACAGTTGGAGAAAGGAACACAATTGGAATTCAGTAGTATTCCACCCCTTAGCCATTAACTATATGCTGCTACCTCTTTTGCTGCTGGTAGAGACATAAGGAAAAGAATAAAGCATAAGTTATTTTCATGACTATATGAGGACTGACATGTCTACTGCACCTCAAAATAAAGAGCAAACAATGATTGAATTTTAAGCTTAAAATGTAATATTAAGTCATGAAGACTAAGATATCAGATTAAGACAGTAAAATGTTAGATTAAGACATAAAGCCAACCTAAAATTTCAAGGAGATGTGGTAGGCAGGATTGAACTTCAGGCTGAGTCAGAGTAGGAGTTATGTATAACACCATTTCTTCCAAGGTTTTCCCTTGCATAGTCCTTATAATCCTTTAGTATTAAAAAAAAAAAAAAAAAAAAAGAGTTCTTGTCACAATCTGTCCTGATTTTTGTTAAAACACAAGTTTCTCTTTTAGTGAATTTGCCTGTCAGCTAAAGCCTTCATATTAGCTGCATTTTCCCAGAGAACCAGATACATGTTTTGGTAAACCTAGCAATGGAATGCAAACTTATTGATAAGCATGGATGGACATCTCACGAGAAGGACAACGAGAAACAAGTGACCAAGAAACTGACCAACTGTGTATAACACTCCATTCACGTGAATACTTCATATAAAAGTGGGAGATCACGAGGATCTCGTCCCTTTTTCCTTCTGCTTATGGCTGACATTGAAGACCTTGCTAGTTGTCCCTGCGAACTGAGGCCTAGTGAGAGACTGAATCCAGCTCCACTTGGCTGCAGAGTCCAATCCAGGACTTTGGGTGCTGGCTCTGCAGTGCTGAGACTTTCAAGATTGGTTTTGTATATTTTATATTATTTTCTCTATTCTTATTAGTAGCATTAGTAAAACATTTTTATTTTTTATAACTCTCTTCTCTCTGTCCTTCTGTCCCTCTTTCACCTGTCCTGAGTGGGAAGGGGGGAGAGGGAGGGGCAAAAAGGGGGAAGTGGAGGGGGGAGAGAAGGTTAACAACACATGTGGCAGGGTTTTATTGTCACCCCACAATCTAAACCCTCAACACATTCTGAGATTAAATTATATACAGAAAAGTAAATGTGATTTTCTGTGAAATACAGAAAGAAAAGGGTTTTTGAAGGGTATTTTCAAATGGGATCATTATTCTTTAAAATAAAATCTGCATTTCATGACAGACAGTTCCATATTTTTTTGTTGCATTCCAAGCTGTATTGACAGTTTGTTTGAAACAGGATGCATGCACAACAAAAGAAGCATTTGTAGACCTGTGTTTATAGTGCTTACAACAATGCACTTCACAGCCTTGTAAAAATTGTCTACACGTATTATTTTGATATTATAAGAAGTTCTGCATTTCACCTCAGCCCATTTTTTTTTATCCCTATGGTATTTGTTGAAACTGAAATCACAGAATGTAACAACCAATACCCACTGAATCAAGAATAAACCCCCTAGTTTCTTTCCCTAGATCAAATCCTTAAATTCAAAAATTTCTGTTTACATTATAAAAACCTAAACAAAGACTTGAAAACAGTACAGGAAGTAATTTCCACACACAAACTGACACAATGAAATTGATTTTCAGGTAATTTCCCTCAGTCTGCCTTTAGCTTTAAGTTTGTTGCTTCTGCTGGAGTTGGAGAAAACTGGCACGATGTTGAAGGTATATATTCTAACCTACACCAGCTGAAGCCCTGTCTTTACATATACAGAAATCTAATAAAAGCAGTTATTAACATCATGAAGCATGATGAAGTCCAGCCACAATGATAGCTACATACAATGCAACTGGTAACAACTGTATAAACACGAACAGAGGTAAGGCCTAAAAGCTACAGTTAGAAAATTATTAATCACATATCTCTAAAACCAGAAAGCAAGGATGATATTCAATCATTTGATAAATGTTGAGAGTTGGGGTACCAAGAAAATGACACACTGACCTAATCAATAAGAAAGTCTAAGAAACTGGGAAAGCTGTTTAGTGAAATGAAATACATTGAACAGCTGAAGAACGAAAATAAGATGATGGCAAATTTATTGCAATCTAAATGCACCAAAATATCTAAAATGCACATTTACAGTAATGGTCAGAGATGGATGGAAATAGGAAGTGGTGCCATGACACCACACATGAAGGTATAGGGAAAAACTAAAAGGTTGATGTGAAAAAGAAAAGGACCGAATATTAAGGACAGCTGTATCTTCAAAGTCACAGAAGATACTGAAGCTTCACAGTGCTTGTTAAATGGCTAATCCCACATGCCTGTCCTCAGGAATCCAGTCTTCAATGAGTTCCTAAGCTCTTTTTCCACTTCATGATGAGAACCACAAGTGACATAAGTCCACATACTGATCTATCCTCATGAACTCTTGTTGCCTTGAATTTTGACTCTGACATCATATCCTAATTTTTTACCTGGCAGAAGATTATTTATTACTTTAAGAATATATCCAAAGTAGTTTTGTCTCCAGTAACTCATGACTTGAGCATCTGCATCTACAGTATAGGGAGATGAAACCAAAATGCCCTCAGTTTTCCATGTCATGCTTTCTCAGAATGCCATAATCAGCAGATTATAGGTTGCTCTGGAGTTATACTTGCTTCATTTCAGCCAGAAAGTTATGCAAATTTACAAAAGAAATATCAAAGATCATTGAAAGATAGCAGAGATGTACAATATTGATTAAGACATTTGTTGTGAGGAGGACACCTGAGTCTTATTCCTTCTTCTGAAGATTGTTTACAAGGACAAGAACAAAAGTAAAGCCTGCTAGTGGGAAGAGAAAAGGAAAATCACATATAAAAGCGTTATCTCAAATTACTCAATCACCAAAGGAATTAAGAGTTTTACCTATACATATTTCTATTCTGAAAAGTGCAAATTCCTCTATCAAAAATATACATTCTTTACATTCCCCACCCTAGCAATGCAAAACATTGTTAAGAGCAAAATGCATATGAAGCATTTTAGGTGGTAGTGGAATCTCCATTTACATAAATGCAATTTATACTTATTTTCCCTTTAGCTTGGAATTTAATAAGAATCTAAGATCTAGTGATAAACATGCAACTAAACCACAAAAAAATATACGGAGAGAGACAGAGATTGTAATTGCTATGAGCATGCAGATGTTTTCTGTTTATATTATAATATGAGCTGCCATTAGAAGCTCCTAATTATAGCTTGTACGCTGGTGTTCCTCCAATGCTTGCCATTAACCTTCAACTGAATCACCAGTTTTGCATAAGGTGCATTATCATTGCAGTACTCTATTTGAAAGTACCAATACATACAGCAAGAAAGGTCTTTTGAATGTGGCATACAGCATTTTCTTCAAAAAGAAAACAATAAATAAAAAGAAAAAAACAGCCCTAAACTGAGAACAAGGTATTTAGCACTTACAAGTGGAAACAAAATAAAACAAAAGAAAGAAAGATTGTCATTGTAATATTGGGAATTATGAGTTTTTCAAGAATGGATTTTCTCAAAATTAAGAGAAATACAATGGGGTCTGCAGGAGCAGCGTAGCTGTTTCAAGGGATGGGAAATTGTAAGGTACAATTAAGTTTGAGGGTAAGCTTGAGAAAAGAAGGAGAACTGTATTCCTGGTGCAGTCCAGGAGTTCATTATATGACAAGCATGACAAGCAACTACCACTAGCTTGACCAGTTATTAAGATTCACATATCTCAATAAATTTATTTAAGAAATCAGTGTAGGACTGAGTGAACCCTCAGCAGTTTTGCAGATGACACCAAGCTGAGTGGTGCAGTTGATTTGATTGAGGGAAGGGATGTCATCCAGAGGGACCTTGACAGGCTGGAGAAATGGGCTTTTGTGCACCTAATGAAGTTCAACAGGCCAAGTGCAAGGTCCTGCACCTGGGCTGGGGCAACCTCCAATACCAGTGCAAACTGGGAGGCAAATGAACTGAGAGCAGCCCTGTGAAGAAGGACTTGGGGGTACTGGTGGATGAAAAAATGCATAGGAGGTGACAATGATAAAAATAGATAAAAATATACTGCCGTAAGATTTCCTGCCTTAAGATTTTAACTTGCTTCTTGTACTCCTTATCTCAGATCTAAAGTTGCTTCTAGAAGGTCTCAGTGACTCTGAAACTACTTCTTTAAAGAGGGGGAAATAAAATGTCTTTCTGAAGGGATTTCATGAACGTACTCATGAATATTCATGAATAAATTCAGCAGTATAACACCAGCAATTACTGATGCCTCTTAGATGAGGAATGCATAGACAACTCACACCCAAATTCAACCTACTGTCTGTCACCAAATCTTTTCTCACCAACAACTCCAGGACACCTGTTGATTACCACTGGCATCTCATTAAATGAGATGTAGTTAAGTTATGAATAAGCGTTTGGGGAGAAGAAAATTTTTTGCGAAGATGATTTGAGACTAAACACAGAAGACAGTGGCTACAATCATGGTGGCTAGGAAATGCAGTTTTCTACAACATACTTTTCCCTTAATTTGGTCTTTAATCTGATTGAACAGTTCCACATAAATTTATCTCAATTACCACTTATTTTGTTGTTAGTTTATGTTTAGAGACATTTTTTTTCTTAACTGCCCGGCTCAACCACCACCCTGAAATAGTTTCAGCAAGTTTCAGACTATTGCTTCAGTTGCATCTATTTGATATCAAAACTTTGGAGCTGATTCTGCAGTTTCAAATTTATTAGGAAGAAGTAAAATATTTTCATTAATGTTATATGTATCACTGACTTGAAGACACTCCTATGCAAAGGTGATGGAGTTAAAAAAAAAATCGTAACAAGTACTACTTTATGTTGTTGAATTTAGAAGGCATTTCTGAGCTTCAAAGTTATACACTTTGTTCATTCGTTTACTTCCAGATGTCTTGAAGGGGTTTTAAGAATGATGGGGACAGATTTTAGTGGGGTCTGTAGTGACAGGACAAGGGCTAATGGTTTTAAAGTAAAGGAGGAGAGATTCAGGTCAGGCATGAGGAAGATTTTTTTTTATTATGAGGGTGGTGAAACACTGGCACTGGGCTGGACAGGGTTTTCAGCAACATGATGTAGCTGAAGATGTCTCTGCTCGTTACAGTGGGGTTGGACTAGATGACCTTTAAAGGTTCCTTCCAACACAAAACATTCCATGATTCTATGAATTATTCTGTAAAGTTTATTATGAGCTCTATCAATAGGGAAGACAATGTCCTACAGATAAAATGTATGCTCATGTTACTGAAATGCTCCGCATTGTTGGTCTTTGTTCAACTATCCTCTTACAGAATACCAAAATATAGATTTTTATTTTTTTTTTAATTGCAGTAGTAGTCTATAAGACATGAATGGCTTACAGAAATGTAAGAAAGTCATATTTAAAATAGCTTTCCTGTATGTTTCACAATATGTCTAAAAATTGCTTAGCCTTTTGGAATCTCATACACACAGTCATGAGATTTATATTTTATTTCTGTTAATTCATATGTGCATCTGCATTTCCTGCCAAGAATTTAAGCCAAACAAAAAAGCTGGATAATTACTCACATTCCTGAACTTAGCCAAAATGGTAAGGAATCTGTATTCCACAAGTAAAAAGTGGAAGTAAAACCTATCACGGCACAGAAATCCATGCTGCAAAACCTGAGTTCAGTCCAGTGAAAAAGCAGCATCTCCTCAAGCTATCATTTATTCTAAAGAACTAACTGTACAACTGAAAATCATGAAAAGCACAAAAAGATAATTTTCTGAAATTCTCATCAGGCAAAAAGTTAACATTTATCTTAATGAGTGTCGTGGAGCAGCAAGAGTAGGGCTGCTATGAGCTATGGGTAATCACACCACCAGTCAGGGGCAGCACCATCTCCAAAAAAAGATGCAATCCTGCTGTACCCTACTGAGCAGGGCTGGTGAGAACAACATGATCCCTTGGCAGTCAGCTCATCCAACAAATGCAAGATCAGGCCTAGGAGAAGCCCAGCCAAGAGATGAGTATCAGCAGAGTTCAGGGCTTAGCACAGGCTTTCTTGCATTCAGGTGAGGGTGGGAGTTGGGACTCCGAGCTGAAATGGAGCTGCTGGGACACAGGTATGAGTGAGGGGCTCAGGACAGGCTGTTTGTGGCAATTATGGTCAGCTGGTGACCCTGGAAGAAAATCCTTTGAGCAGAGATTAAACTAGATGATATAAAGAGATGCCTTACAGCTTAAGGAGCATGTTTGCAAACTAAGTACTCCCCAAAGCTGAATGAAACAAAATGGCAAGTTCTGTGCAAGAGTTTGACCATTACACACTCAAAATACTGTATTTTTTTTTAAAGAAGTCCACACACTCATACATTTCAAACTGTGTTTTTTTTTTTATTGTTGTTGTTTGTTTCAGCTTCTGTGCTGTTCCTAGAAACTGGTACATTCTAGGGAATATGGAAATATTTTTTTTCATATATCTGGACATCGTCCCGATATTGCAGTGCCTTCAAGAAGGGTGCACACCCACTGGAGAACTTTCAGAATGTGCACTACAGGAACTTTATCCCTCTCTACAGTATGTAATACTTTGATTGGGCAGGACAAGCTCAACTGGCAGATTCCTTAGTGTTGATTAATCAGGTGGCTTTTGCTAAATTTGTATCCCAGTGTTTGAAGTTACCACCACTCATTGCTCTCAGTGTGGTCTTTAACTGTATAATTCCATTTTCTGGAAGGCTTGTTCATGATAGGGATGTGATATACCCACTCAGTGCCATGTTCTTTGTTCCAAATATCTGTGAGGTTGTTTTGCAGATGTTGCCTGATTCAGTTCTTTCTGGGGTGCCAGTCGCCACAGGACTTGCTCTAAAAGGCCCAGGATAGTGTTCTGGGCAGTGGCATTGGCCATGGGATATGCTTCCAGCCATCAGCTGGTTGCTTCTACCATTGTAAGCATGTGGCACTTGCCTTGAGGGGTTTGTGGGAGTGTGATTTAGTCAATCTGCTAGGTCTTCCTGTATTTATATTTCAGCCATTTTCCTCAATGCCAGAGAGGTAACCGCTTGGCTTGCTTGATTGGAGTGCATGTTTCAGAGTTGTGGATAACCTGTGCAACAGTGTCCGTGGTCAATTCCACCTCTTGATCATAAGCCCATCTCTACATTGCAGCTCTTCCTTGATGTCCTGAGGTGTCATGGGCTCATCAAGCTGCGAATATTTCACCTTTATGTTGCCAGTCCAGATCCACCTGAGCCACTTCAATGTTAGCAGCCTGATCCACCTGCCGATTATTAGTTCTTCTGTGGCACAACTCTTGGGTATGTGAGCATCTACATGGCATACTTTTGCAACAAGGTTCTCTACCTGAGCAGAAGTACCTTGACACAGTGCAGCAGCCCAGATGGGTTTGTATCTATGCTGCCACTTGCTCCGTTTCCACTGCTGTAACCAGCCAAATGGGGCATTCGCCACCACCCATGACTCAGTATAAAGTGCTGGCCATTTTTCTTGTTTAACAATATCTAAAGGCAACTGGATGTTTTTCACCTCTACAAACTGACTCAATCCACGTTGTCCTTCAGTGGCTTCTTGTTGCAGATAGGTTTTTTTACATGGTTTAGACTTAACAGCAATTTGAAGTTTATTGAAGTAGATCATAAGTTTAATATATGATTTCTAATAACACAATCAACAGCTGATTTATCAATCAGTGATTTAAATCAGTTCAATGGGATATATATGAATTGTTATAATCAAAACAGCTGCTTAATCACAGATTCAAGAACAGCAAGAGTGACACTATAATATATTTACAAAGAGATAAAACAGATCACAAATAGACACGCACACAGATGTATCGATAAAAACACATATATGCAGATCTATAAAACACACACATTAATCATGGATACTTGAATATATGTGGAGATATACCTGTGGCCAAAATTTCCCTTTCAAGATGAGCAAACCTCTCACTTTTCACGCGTCAGCATTGTCAATGGGTGCTCCTTGAAATCTATCGTCACCTACAGCTTTGTGGCATCAGTTCATTATGAGGGGACTCTAGGTGACATTCCACCTTAGAGGAAGATACAAAGTGGCAGCCTGCTCCAATCCCAGAGTGCTCAACCTGCCTCACTCAGGGTCATGAGAGCATTGACTTCGGTCAGTATTTTTCTATAACTCACCTTAGGCTTACCTGGTACTTCCCAAACTGGGCAATGATCCAGTTCGTAGTAATTTCAGGTACAACCAGGGGGTACCAGATTGTCCCAACTCATTCTGTGATCAAGACAAGAGCAATGCTGGCCTGTTTTGTGATCACCAAGTGAGGAGTGCCAG
Source organism: Nesoenas mayeri (assembly GCF_963082525.1). Lineage (NCBI taxonomy): Eukaryota > Metazoa > Chordata > Aves > Columbiformes > Columbidae > Nesoenas > Nesoenas mayeri. The sequence goes on from NC_137554.1 coordinate 3,251,933, forward strand.
TTAATTTTCATTCATTGCACTTGTGATTAAGGCAAGAACACTTGTAACCAGGGTGGGAACATTACGTCAGCTTGTCTTGAGATTGCCAGGTGGTCGTGAGGTTGGTCTGTACCACCAAACTTCTGTGACTCATCATATAGGACTCCACATAGCTTTCCACTTTTGATGCTTTCTTACTATATGACAGGAACCATCAGTGAACAGGGTATATTACTTCTCATTTTCTGGCAGTTTATTATACAGTGGGACCTTTTCAGCATGTCACCTCCTCTTCTGGCAATATTCTGAAATCTTCACTTTCTGGCCAGTTCATAATCAGTTCCAAGATTCCTGCACAACTGGAATTTCCCATTTGAGCCCATTGTGGGGTCAGTGTGACTCACTCTATGTAGTATCAGTTGCGTGATATAGAGGGGATCCTCCCTTTGAACATCCAGCCCAGCACCAGCAGTTTGGGTGTCAAGAGGAGCTGTGCTTCAGTACCCACCACTTCTAAAGCAGCTCAAACCCTTTCATATGCTGCCAATATCTCTTTCTCAGTCAGAGTACAGTGAGCTCCAGATCCTCTGTATTCACGCCAAAAGCCCAGGGGTTGACCAGTTTTCTGCCAGAGGCTTCAGGCAAGGCCATTCTCCCCAGCTGTGGTGTAGAGCATATTTTTAACATCTTGTTCTGCTAGGACTGACTCAAGAGCTGCTGCATGGACTATCTCCTGCTTAATTTGTTCAAAGTCTTGTCCTTGTTCAGGGATCCATTTGAAATCCTTCTCCTTCTGGGTCCCTTGATAGAGAGGGCTCATAATGTGACTGTAATTTGGAATATGCATTCTCCCAAAACCCACAATGCTGACGAAAGCCTGTGTATACTTTTTGCTAGTTGGAAGAGATATAGCTGCTATTTTGTTGATCATACCCACTGGGATCTGATGATGCCTATGTTGCCATTTTATTCCTAAAAAGTGGAAATTCTATATAGGTCCCTTGATGATGTCATCCATGTATTGCAGGTGTTCCAGAGCTTTGCCCTGTTCCAGTGCAGTCTGGATCAGTCCATGGCAGATGGTGTAGATGTGTTCCCACCCCTGGGGCAGTCAGTTCTAAGTGTGCTGGGCACCCCTCCAGGTGAAAGCAAACTGTGGCCTGCACTCTGCTGCCAGAGGGATTGAGAAAAAATACATTAATGATGTCAGTTGTGGCATATCGCTGGTTGTTTTTGACTCCACTTCATACTGAAGCTCTAGTATGTCCAGCACAGCAGCACTTAGTGGTGGGCTGACTTCATTCAGGCCACAATAGTCTACTGTCAGTTTCCACTCTCCATTGGAATTGTGCACTGGCCATATGAGTGTTAAAGGGCACTAAGTAGTGCTGATGATTCCTTGGCTTTCCAGCTGACCAATCAGCTTATGGATGGGAATCATAGAGTCTTAGTGTGCTATTGATGCCAATGCACCACCTGTTGTTCTTTGGCCCTTATTTGCCCCACAATGGAAGGGTCCTCCACAAAATGGGGCAAGGTAGACAGCTGTTTAGTTTCCTTCATCTTCAAGGCAGCTATACTGAAAGGCCACCGATACCTTTTTGGGTCTTTGAAATACCTTCTTCTGAGGTAGTGTGTACCGAGAATGCATGGAACCTCTGGGTCAGTCACAATAGGGTGCTCTTGCCAGTCCTTCCCAATTAAGTTTACTTCACCTTCCAATACAATTAGTTGTTGGGATGCCCCTGTCACTCCAGAAATACCAATAGGTTCTACCTCTTGATAGCTTGGTGTCATTAGAGTACAACTGTACACTGTTTTGTACTAGGGCCTTACACTCCTGTGAGTCTGATGTGCCAGGCCATCAAATCCGCACAGTTTAATAAACCCAGTTGTCCCTTTCCTCCACTTGGCTGCAGGCAGGGCCCCTCTCATTCTGGTCACAGTATTTGTTACTCACTTCCTGTAAATATGAATCAGAAGTCCTTCTATTAAGATCAGGAGTAAGATCAGCTTACTCTGTCTGGGGAACTATCCTCTGGAGACTGGATTAGCAATTTTCCTGGAAGAACTCTATTTAGTGATTGCTTTCCTTGCAACTTACGTACTCATGTCTCTAGGATCAAGGTAGATTTGCCATCCCACTTCCTCACGTCCTCTCCATGGTTATGCAGGTAAAATCACAGGGTCGTGTGTGGTGTGCACCCACTATATCTTCTCTCTGTAGCAAAGGAGCACTTACTCCTCATAGTTGAGACACTGCTCCATGCAGGTGTGGAGTAGGGCATATCCTCTTTGAATTGCTGGAACTCCTAGGACAGTTTCTCCACAGCTGAGACGCAGTCCTATAGGGAGAAAGAGAGACTTTCTTTGTATTTCCCAAGTTGGCCAGCCAATTCATCTGCCGTTTGTCCTTCTCCTTCTTTACAGGTCATTACTGCCAGTGAGCTGGCATATGGCGATGGTGGACTCAGTACAAACTTTTTCCACATGGGTCACATGCACTGGACTTCATCTGACTCTCTGGATAACTGCTCATTTTCCAGGTCATCACAAATCACCTCCAGCATGGCTAACACCCTCAGGTACGGGATACCTCTCTTCATGGTGGTTCACTTGGCTGCGTGACATATAACGTCTTCCTTGAAGAAATACCTTTTATTCATGCCTGACAGGAGCCACCTTGAGAGATTGAGGGCTTGTACTCCTTTTCCAACCATTTTGTCGACACCTCCTTCCCTAGAAAGGTATCCCAGCTCCTTGGCTTCCCTAGTCTCCAATTCCAGGCTACTGGCCCTCTTATCCCAGTATCAGAGTAGCTAGGTGACAATGTGCTTTTCTGGACAATTGCTGAGATTTTTTTGCATATCTCACAGCTCATTCAGGGATAATGATGGGATGGTTACCACTTCATTTATGAGTTGTGCCTCTTCCTGTTCTTGTGATAGCCCTGCTTCAGAGTAGCCTGCCTGGTCCAATTCATCCTCTTTCCCCTTCTTACTAGGAGTTTCTTCCCTTATCAAACGAGTTGACTTTCACATCCAATATTTCTTCTTTTTTATATGGACAACTGATGCCAACATGTGTTGGTTCTTTGATTCAGCTTCAGTGCCTGTCATTTTGTTGTCAGGTCTAGAGACCTTCTATTGCCCTTGAGGGCACTGAATAGTGTTGAACAGGACTCAATGGGCATCGGATAGGCCTTGGCATGTTGCAATGACTTGTGTCTCTCTGGAATTGCCAGGATGACACCATAGTTTTTTTTTAGTATTTTACTAGTTTTTCAGGATTCTGTACATGTTCAAGGGTGAAGTTCCAAAATATTGGAGGTGACCACTGTCCTAGGTACTTACCCATACTATCCTACACACCCTGCTGCTCATGACTATCCAGCCTCAGGGCATTCTTGAATATTTGTTCAACCTTAAACAAGATCTGAAACACTTTCAGGAGACATTGTAATAGGAACATCCCAAGGATATTTAACATTCTCAAGAGCTGTCATAGTCAGCCTGGAGAAGGGGAAGGTGAAAGAGTGGGGAAAAGCATCTCTTCCCATCTTTCCCAGAGATTGGTTATCCAAGGAGAAAAGTTAAAGAGTGTAATTATTAATAGTTTCCAAGAGATGGCTCCTGAAGTACAGACATGATGGCACTGCTGAGTAGAAACACCAGGCTAGTCTCACAACCAGTAATTTAATCGTAACATAAACCGATGTTCAACAGTATAGCAAAATTAAAACCTTAATCCAGTCCCCAGAGATGATAAATAGCACAACAGGGAACATATCCAGCAAGTACAGTGTCATATAACACAACCCTGAGAACAAGCACAACTCTGAAAACAAATAAATCAACATTGTGGCCAGCAACTCTTAAACTAATATAATGTATGTTTATAACAAATCTGTTTTAACACGCTCTGGTCAGATCTGTCATTATCTCAACCCTTCTTGTCTCAACCCTTGGTGTCCATTGGGCACCAAAAAAGGATTCCCATGGTTTAAACTCAGCTGGTAATGAAACATCACACACCACTCACTCATTCCCCGCAGTGGGATGAGAAGTGCTCAGCCACTTCCAGGAAAGCTGGCCTCCATCATGCATAATGGTGTCTTAGGAACACAAATGCCCTAATTCCGAACATACCCTCCTTTTTTCTTCCTCCATCTTCATATGTTTAACACAACATCATATGATATCAAATAAACCTTTGGTCAGTTGGGGTCATCTGTCCCAGATGTGTTCCCTCTCAGCTTCTTATTCACCCCAGCAGCCCACGTGCTGGTGGGGTGGTGTGAAAGAGCAGAAAAGGCCTTGAATTTCTGCAAGTCCTGCTCTGCAATAACTGAAACATCCCTGTCTTATCAACACTGTTATCAACACAACACAAATCCAAAACATAGTCCCATATCAGCTACTGTGAAGAAAATGAACATTATCCCAGCCAAAACCATCAAAGACATCTTCAATGTTTTGCTCACAGAGCAAGAATTTACCGATTCCACTGGCACCGTAATTTAGACTTAGGGTGTTGTTTGCTTTATTTCTTTGTTAATTCAGCTGGTTTTGACATATTTTGTTATTATATGCCAACATAAAACATTGAAAGTACTGTTTATATTCATCTGCTTTATGAACTGTGTCATTATTTTTTAGATCGTCCTTTAAATAATACTGAATGTCACTTAAGTGCTCCATCTTACCACATTTCATGCATGTGTCTTTCCTTGGCAATAAGATTAAAAGAATATTAATAAAATTATTTCTTTGTAATGATGGAAAGTCCTCTTAAATTGCTTTTATCACTTCCAGTTAATGAGCACTTCTGGCAGAAGACGATGACATTGAGGACAGCATTAAAAATGCTTGGATCGTTGGGCTGAGGTCATTTGTCTGAGGTTCACCAAGGCCAGGTGCTGGGTCCTGCACTAGGGTCACAACAACCCCAATGAACATTACAGGCTCAGGGAAGAGTGGCTGGAAAGTACCCAGCAGAAAAGGACCTGGGGGTGTTGGTTGGCAGTGGCTGAACATGAACCAGCATGTGGTCAGGTGGCCAAAAATTTCAACAGCATCCTGGTTTGTATCAGCAATAGTGTGGCTGGCAGGACTAGATAAGTGATTTTCCCATTGTACTCAGTGCTGGTGAGGTCCTACCTTGAATACTGATTTCTCATGACAAGAAAGACCTTGGCGTGCTGGAGACAGTTCAGAGAAGGGCAAAAACTGGTGAAGGGTCTGGAGAACAAGTCTAATGAGGAGTATCTGAGGGAACTAGGGCTGTTTACATTTGAGGAAAGGAGGCTGAGAGGCAACATCGTCACTCTCTACAACTACCTGAAAGGAGGTTGTATCAAGGGGTTGAGGGATTGGTGTCTTCTCCCAAGTAGCAAGTGATAGCACAAGAGGAAATGGCCTCAAGTTGCACCAGAGGAGGTCTTTATTGGATATTAGGAAAAATTTTGTCCCAGAAAGGTTTGTCAAGCACTGGAACAAGCTGCCCAGGGAAGTGGTGGAGTCACCAACCCTGGAAGTGTTTAAAAGATGTGTATAGGTTCTTAGGGACATGGGTTAGTGCCACTGTTGGGTTAATGGTTGGGCTCAATGATCTTGAGGGTCTCTTCCATCCAAAACAATTCTAAAATTCTGTCAAATACTTTAATTCATGTCTATAGCTTGAGGAATGGATTGTTTTCAAAAAAATCATGGCGTCTTGCAGAAAAGGAGCAGGAACATCTCCCTGTAGAAAACATAGATTATGCATCCAGGATAACTACACCAAAACACGCTATTACATATATTTGCTGTTACTAATATCAACTACATTAAATAAATTTTATTATTGTAACCAAGTTTCTAGTACTTTCTCTGTATTGAAGTTTCTACAATTGTGTTGTCAATGTTTCTGTGCTGGTTTATTGTGTTACTGAAGCAATCTCTGAAACAGTAAGTCAGGAGTTTAGCATAGTATCAATTTGCTGACATAGGTACCAGTTCAAGTTTCACAGTTTCTAAATTTTGGTATTTTGAGCTACTAAAGATGTTATATCTGTTTTCAGACTGAATTAGTGGGGGTTGTACTCTCACAGATTTTTAATTTTCTAAGCAGCAGAATTTTATTTTGTTAATTGAATTACTATGGAATTGGGTTGTTTTGCTTGTTTGCCTGTACTTTAGAAAGCTATTTTTCACCTTTTTAAAGAATAAGTAGATGTCCTACAGATAACCAGATATTGCACAGTATTGCATCAGGTAAGTAAAATATAACAGCAAAATGCCAACATATGCTTCTTTACATATATAAGCCTTATTTTAAGAAAATAAGAGGTGCCCTGATTTTGCATCAGATCTCTGAATAGGTCAAAGTCCAGTTGGCACAGAAAGAAATGTATAGAGTTTTGCATAAAGTCCAATCAACTACTCTCTCTGCAAAACAAATTTATGAAGTGGATCCCTGGCATAACAAAGTACCACACTACTTCTCCAACATCCTTATAGCACGGACGCAGAAGAAAGCCCCCCCTACCCCCATCAAACTTCCGAATGAGAAAGTTTGGAGCTATGGAAATTATCAACAAGGACTCTTATATGTGAACACATTGCAATAGGGCTCCAAGTCAGTGTTGAGTTTCATATCAAAATACAAAATAGTGAGCTAGCAAATAGCTACAAAGTAGCTTGACTTGTGTGATGCAGTTTTTCCTTAGCTTATCCCCAGTCTTTCATCCAGGGAAGAAAGTTTTCCCAGTTTTTCTGAACCTGGTTTCCTTTCTCACCCTCGGTCTCTGCTTTAAGAGAAAGGCCTGTGTTCCTCTCTACCACCGCTCAGAAGGAATAATCGAGAGACTATTCACTCCCTGTCAGTGAGACTCCTGTTTGATGCCTCTGCAGAAAATCCATGAACATCAGCTTTTAAGTCTGCAGGGTTTTTAAATTAATAGAAAAAAAGAAGTGCACTGTAGGTCCATGTGAGACGTAGTACTAACAAGCAGAAGACTTCGCTGATTACACTGTTGACACAAAAATCTCTGTGAACCAGGGCAAACTAATGTATGAAAGAAAAGTGGAAAGGCATTCTGGACTTCCTTTGCTGACCCCATTGCTGATAAATTGGCCAAAAAGGATAAAATGCTGTTCTCTTGAACACTCAGAAATGTACTGTGACCTCTAATCTATAGCAAATTCCATGCAGACTGAAAATGTGCTGCCGGAGCACTACAAGAAGGTTAGACTTGTTTAAAGTTGTTGACTTTTGTGATGCATAATTATTTTGACAACATAAGCACTATTCAAAAGTGACCAAAGTGATTTTGCTGTTAAATGGATTTGGCACAAATTCAGATGCTGGAGTCAACAACATTTCTGTTTCTACATCAGAACAATCATATACCAGGCAAACTCATATCAAATGCATGGGGAAGTCCCTATGCAATGTATTAATATGTTCCTGTGATGTTTGTACAATCTGTTTGGTAATATTTACCACCGCTGGTTTCCTGTCTCACGAAGGACTGAGCTGAGTCAAAATGTGTGACTGATAATACACTTCTATTAGACCTCCTGCTATCAAGATGTCAAATACATGATAAATACAAGGCCAAGTCTTCAACGTTCTGTTGCTACTCTATATACGTTTATATTAGTTAATACACCTGTGTAGAAATCTTAAAACCACATTTCTACCAATCTTTGACTAATGGGCTGTCCAAAGGAGAAGAATTTGATGACTGAAGAAACAATGTGGCTTGAAAACAAAACTTCAGACTAATTGTCATTTCCTTTATCATGGTGGTTCCTTCCTAGGTAGGCAAAGGTTGCAACATTCGGTGAATATTAATGTTTGCAGCATTAATATTTACAGTTTGAACTCCAAACTGCAGAAATGATACGGGACAAAATTCCACATTTGAAAAAATGCTAACCAATCCATACTGCTCCTTGGCCTGGATACCTTGCTGAATCTGACTTCTGCAGCTCTCCATTAAGTGAAGACTTAATTCTAAGTGAATAAAACTTGTCTTGCTAAACTTTAGTGGTAAAAACAGTGATTGCAAATTTTACCAGTCAAAAGTTTTATAAATTGGAAGAAAAATGGGAACATTTATGTTAATAGCAATGTACTAAGGCTTGAAAACTAATGTTCTCTCACTAACACATTCACTCCAATACACTTGCTCTCCCACAGAAGAGTCTTAAGGTCAACAGGAGAGTCTTCTGTTCCTGGAAGAGTTTCTCACACTAGTTAATAAAACTCTCTTTGTCAAGTTCTCAGAGCTGCATCTGTTCTTGAGGTTTCACCAAAGAATCACCTCACCTTTCAAAGAAATTACTTCTCATAACAGCTGAAAGTTTAGTTAACATTTATGTTTTGGTATAAAAGAGCATTTTGAGGAAGACAGAAGACATGATAGTGAAAGTGGACACAGATACTCAGCACTGGTCAGTTTTCTCCCTATTTCTATGTACCATGCAGGCAATAGTGCAAATGCTCTAAGTGGTGTTGGTGGTGGGAAGTTCTGAGTCGAGACACTTTTTAAACATTTCTGTAAAATCGAACAGAAGTTCCCTCACACCAACTCTTGGTTTTCTTGCACTGTTTTATTTTTTCAAGGCTTTAGGTTTTAGTGCAGCAACACATTATTGTGTATAATAATTTACTTCTAAGAACTCCCGGAACTGTGAAGTGAGTTCAGGTTCATGGTCTAAACAGGAAAATTTGCTTCAAACAAGATGGATGTATTGCCCAAATTCAGTGTGTTCATGAGCTATTCGCAGTCTACTGAACAGCCAAAGCAAATATCATTCTCTCCCAAATGAAAAGAGCTTTGTAGATTTGTGGAGTAAAAAGATTTAGAGTGCATTTCCAGTATGAAAACTATACCACAGACGCTAAATGGTCTTACTAATACATATTCTATAGATCTGTGTTTGTTTGTTTTGTTTTCTTTTTCACTGCTCTATTAAACTCTTCTTATCCCAGTCCATACATTTTGCCTTTTGTTTGTTTCCTGATTCTCTCCCCATCCCACCAGGGGCAGGAGGGTGATGAGTGAGTGGTATGCAGTTTTAGTTGCCAGCTGGGGGAGGCTGGGCCTAAGCTATGACATTATCTCAATATTTATCCACAAGGAATTGAAAAAATCTGTCATTCTCTAGACATAATTAAGCATATTCAAGGGCAAATAAATCTACATGAATGTATACTTTCACATTTTCCCTAATAACTCAGTTAAACCTAAGCCTAAGGGGATGTAATAAGAATTAATTTAAGTAATTCTTTACAAATACTTTATGGAGAGAATCTCTTGAAAGTTGAGGAGTTTGCAGTAATTTATTTCTGAGAAGAGAATGAATTTTTTTTTTCTAGGAAAGTTCCCATTAATTTTAGTAGCCTAATAATTTTACCATTTTTATATCAATACTTTTTCCTCTAGATTCTTGTTTTTTCTCCTTAGTGCTAAATAATCAAAAGAAAGATGACACTTTCCTGAATTGCAAAATAGATTCTCAGTGTACAAGTAAATTCTAAGTGAAATATTTACTACCAATGCTGCAAAGTCAGAAGTTACACTCCCAAATTAAAACATTTCTACCCTTTATACTCTACTCGCCAGAATCCCAAGTCCTAGCTACTTTTTCCTTTTGAATCTTACCATAAAAAATTTTCTCTTGTCCCCAGCCAACCAACTATTGGACCAGCTTCTCCCTTCTACTGGGTTGTTGACCTAATCTCATATTTCCATTTCTGCACTTTCCTTTGCCTGTCTCCTTTCCTCCCTCTTCCTCAGTTATTACCTTTGCATTCACGGCAGAAAACTTCTTTAAATATATTGTCCATGTTAAAAATGAAGTAAAGTACATTGCAGAAGAAGTAATCCTTCTGGCTTTGTCTGAGTTACTCAGACCATGCTCATAGCATTTAAGCTGCAACTGCTGGGTGCAACCTGTTCAACCCTTGACTGAAATACAGCTGTGGGGATGGGATAGGATGGGATGAGATAGGATGGGATGGGATAGAATGGGATGGGATGGCATGGCATGGCATGGCATGGGATGGGTAGTGACCACACATTTCTTAAAATTTATATTTATTTTGTCATGGCAGGGAAATATTTTTTTTAAGGTTTAAACCATATCAAATTGGGACAGGGTTTATATGGATGATAAAAGGCACAAAGGCATCACAAGTGCTGCTCCACCATTAAATTGTACCTATGTGCTCCGAAGCCTGGTGAAGTTAAAGTATTTAAAAAATGAGGTGTGGCAGTTGCACACCCTTGTCTCCTTGTCGCTTTCTTTCGATGTGGAAGATGCATGCACATCCCCCTCTTCCTCAACACCCCCCCTCTCCTGCAATGGGGCAGTTAAGCTCCTTTTGTTTAACCCTCTGTCCATTAGCTAGGAGTGGGGAGGAGGCGCTGAGGAGTTGGGAAGTTTCTGGGTGCCCATAGCCAGAGTGGGGGTGCAGAGGAGCCAAGAAGCTTCTGGAATGCCCACAGCCAAATCTGACAAGACTATAAAAACGGGGTTCCTGCTGAGGCTTCCATATGTGCGTGTCCTCTCAGAGCAGCGGGCCAAAATGCAGCTGAGAGACCTTCCCCTTAGACCGGAACGCTGGCTAAGGTAACCTCCCGAAACTGGGACTGCCTCACCTCTGTGTGTGGGTGAGTGATAACTTAATAGTTCCTTGCTGGACTAGTGAATGTATTTTCCTTAATAATTCCTTGCTGGACTAGGAAGTGTATTTTCCTTGCTGGAATAAGCAAGTGTATTTCTTCATCAGATAAGCAAGTGTATTTTCTTGGAGTCAGGGACGGCTCTGGCATTGTTTTTTGTGAGCTATGTGCATACATGCTGTGGATCTCCATTATTCTTATTTGCTGTACCCCAATAATTTCCTCAACTGATATCCGGACCTGTATTTTATGTTACCAGAGTGCTAACTAACTGTATAACCCCTGTTTCTAATTGGTTGTTTTCCCGGACTTTCCCGGACAGAATAAAAGCCTGTTTTGGACTTTGTTGTCCACCTAAAACTAATTTCGGGGTCCCTCCGTGACATGAGGTCAACAGAATTTTAAATAATAGAGAATAGTTTATTTTTCAGTGGCCTTGGTTTTGGTAACATTGGGAAAGTGGAAGAGGAACCCATGAAAAGATCAAGAGAGTTTCAGTCAAAAAAATTAAAATAACTACTTTCTAGCAGGAGCTTGGAATTCAGGGAGCCAGGCAAGGCTTGCTTACCTAGGTATGAAATGTATCTTTCTTCTGGATCTGTTTTTACCTGGTTCTATTTTTATCTGGATCTTTCATCTGGATCTATTTTTACTCTGCTGACAGTTTATTTTCTAACAATTGGGAAATTAAAACCCTTTACTTGAGTGGACATTTTTTTTGTTTGTTTGTTTTACATTTATTTAAAATAATGTATTTATTATGAGGCCAATTATGAGGTCAATTATAAGGCCAAATCAGATAGTCTGTTTCATCGTCATTTAGGAAAAGTGGTTATTTCTTAAATTTGGGCACATAAAACTTGCTCACATTGACAGAATGTTGGACACCTGCTGCTGACTTCCTGTGAGAAGCCAGAGAGATAGCAAAAATATATATTCAAGAAAGACATACTCACTTAATTTTTGCTGGAAGAAGAGAGTAAGACTTCAGCAAACTTCTGTAGGTGAAACCTGTAATTATGGCTCCCCAAAAGGTAAATTTATTGCATTTAGAGCCCCTAAGGGATTTTATAATTTGATATATGATTTTTGTTCTCTGACATGGAACACTACAGCAGAATAGTTGTTTAAAAACTACCCTGAACAACTTGACACTGGATCTGTTACCTCAGTGCTACATGTTGATTGAACAAGGTCTCACTAATTGGAATTTGAAGTGTTTCATCAGACTAAAATGGTACCAACAAGTGAGCCCAACAGACCCACTTGTGCATTAATGATAATAAAGCAGAATTACACATAGCCACCATGATCAGATTACTAATCTGTCTCCTGAAATCTCACTCATTTACAGGAATTATACTTTCATTACAGGGAATAAAGCTTTTCTACACAATTTATAACTTAACCTACACAGAAAGTAGACACACCTCAGCCCTGCCAACACAGTGTAACTCCTTAAAAATAAGATGCTGCGAAGGACTTTAATGCAGTGTTAGTAAATGGTAGAGAACAATCACACATGATGCTACTAAAATTAGATCTAAAATGTAGCTTCTTACTAAGCACTCACACTTTCATTTATTTATTCATCAGAATATGTATTTCTCAGAGATAACACATCCTCATCATGAAAGAATAATTGCAAAATAGATTAGAAAGATGGAACATGCCAAGAACATGAAGGATGACTGCTGGATGTGAGGAGATAAAGCTTCAGTCCTCAGGCTACAGGGTTGTATGTAACTAACCAACAAGAAAATGAAGGTTTGGGGTCCTCATGCACCTGCTACCATTATTCCCTTCTTAACCTGACTCCATGTAACCAACTCACACTTCTGAAGTTAGCTGCACCAGTTCTCTGTTCTGACAGCAGTCATCCCTGCTGCAGCAACTGACCTAAATAGTCAGCTGGAGACATCCCAAAATACCATTGATATGTGCAAAACCAAGAAACTCTAACAGCACCTTATAATCTGAAAGAGTGGAAAGAGTCTGGGAAAATAACACTGGTCTGAAAGAACAGAAAATGTTATCATCTATTGGCTGTTATAGGTGAAAAATAGAAATTAACAACATCTATTTGCTTCTTGAAGTGGTGATGTCTTGGGCTCTCCTATGCCTATATGATACAGACAGACTAAATTTTTATCCAAAAGGGAGTCTCTCTGTCTGAGAAGTCCTTTAGGTTGTGAAAATAGTACATATGTACATACAACCACATAGACCAACATAGGCAGAAACACTAAACACTCGTGCAAAGACAAGCAACACCAATGTTCCCCTCCAGCTTATCAGAATAAGGGTCTGCCAATGGGAAACATATACATATATGCAATTCACAACCCTCTAGTAACTTGGCTTAGACATACAGTCCATCCAGTAAAGGGACCTGGATCCTCAGTTTCCCCAGCTGCTGGCACCTGTTCACATGAGGTGAGAACACAGTCCCAGTCTGCTGGTACAGACCCTTTTACTCATGGACACACACTCCACCCTCCTCCACAAACACATATGTAAGAGGGCCTTCCTTTTAATCCCCTGACCCCACAGTCTCTCTAGCAGATGGCCTAGGCCTACAGATTCCTTTGGTAACCATCTCCTCCAGTTGTATGTCCTTCCAAACCACCTAGTCTGCTCACCAACAAGTCTGACCATAATCACTGCCATACACACCCACACTCACTACCATTGCTGGCACCACAGACAAGTGGGACATGTGACATATTGTCCCCATTTCAGTTACCAGCACATAAATTTTAACTTAATCTGGTGTCTCTGGATGTTGGCGTCACAGACATATGGGCTCCTGTGACCCTTGGTTACTGCCCTAGTTATGGTCACTTAGGTCTTCATAGACAGGAAAATAGAAATAGGGTCTGATGACAAAGCAGGACAGTCTGCAACAATAAGGCACAGGGCATGGCCAGGCAAGCATAGTGAACTGCAGATAGTATGAGGGGCAATGGGCACAGACTGGAGCATAGGAGGTTCCATCTAAACATGAGGAGAAACTTCTTTACTCTGAGGTGCCAGAGCCTGGACCAGGCTGCCCAGAGTGGGTATGAAGTCTTCTTCTCTGAAGACATTCAAACCTGCCTGGATACATTCCTGTGCAATCTGCTGTGGGTGAACCTGCTTCAGCAGTTGTGTTGGTCAAGATGATCTCCAGAGGTCACTTCCAATTCCAGCCATTCTGTGATTCTGTGAATATCTACCTGAGACCAGAGTTTTTTATCCCCTTTTTCCTCCCCAGATTTCTTGATATGATTCCTCCCTCTCCCCACCTTTGTTTCCTCCTCAAAACATCCTGTAGGAAACCTGCCCCAAACACTCTTTACCCACATTCTGTAGTGTGTCCTATACCCCTTATGCCATAACCTTCCATCACTTTTCAAGTGCTCTGGAGAGCTTTTCCCATTAACACATTTGGATGGGTTTCCCACACACAGAGGTGGAATTCGGATGCTAGAGGTGGACACTGCTTGCTTCACTATTGCAGAGATCTTCAGCCTTTTGAGTCCCAGAGAAGATCTTGTCTCTCTTTCATCTTCTCTGATGCTGTGCAACCTGATCGCAGCTCCCGTGACTCCTCCATTTGGTGACACAACAGCGTAGGACAGGGGGACAGCTCTCTTGGTGACAGAGAGAGGCCATGGGCACTCCCTGCAGCCTGGGGTTTGAAGGGCTGCATCCACCACGTGAAACTCAGCCTGTGTCAAAGCCTCTGCCCTGGCAAGGAGAGTTGCTCCAACACCTGCTGGGGAAACTGCTCTGTACCATGTTACCACGATGTCTGAGGCTGTGTACTGTGGTACAAAATTTTCCATTTACAGTAATCTGTAGTAATAAATCTTAAAATCTTAAAAAGCCTTTGTAAATCACTTCTGCCAAAGAATATTCTATCTGTTAAGGAAGACACATATTGCTGTGTGAAGGAGACAGAGCATGCCCCTATGTGGAGAGTCCAGCACAAGTTCTAGGCAAAATAGTAGTTGTTGAAAATCTAACACAAGTTCTGTTAACAAGAAGCAATAAAATACATGGTCCTGTGTCCCAGTGCTTCTGACAGTGATGATAATTTCAGCCTTCACTTAGAGCAGAAACAAGAAGGTATTATCAGGAACCAGATTTCTATAAACAAACATTTTGATATCTTATCAAATTCATTGTTTTCATTTGCTTTTACAAATATATTTTCTGTTACAAAACCTCAACTCTAAGACTTCTAAAGATGGTTGTAATACATGGGAAATAAATGTGCTGTGAGACAGACTTTTTATAAATAAACTCTTATTAAGATGGGCTATTTTGTAAAAATTACTTGAAGGTATACACAAAATGCACAAAATATTTTGATTTTAAACAAAATGCAAACAGAGTCTCAAAAATGCTAAACAGCATTTTGAAATTATATTAAATATAAGTTCATGCATTAACTTCTGTAGTGCACAGACTATAATTCTCTGCTTTGATAAGAAACAAGGAACTTCTACATATATTAATTTTTCAAATAACTTTATAAGGAAGAAGAAATTAAGTAAAATAAAAGTAACTTTTAGGGTGGTTTTTTTTTTTTTTTTTTTTACTAAAGTGAAGCTAGTTTAAGCCCCTCTTCAGTAATTACTTTTTTCATGCTTGATTTAAAGCCAGACATCAACTAAAACCACACAGCCACTCACTCTCCATGCCTCCCAAGTGAGAAGGGGGAGAGAATTGAAAGGGAAGGGAGAAACTCATGGGCTGAGGTAAGAACAGTTTAATAAGACAGCAAAGGAAGAGATGATGATGATGATAATGATGATCATAGTAGAGAGATAGATAGATAGGTAGGTAGGTAGGTAGGTAGGTAGATAGATAGATAGATAGATAGATAGATAGATAGATAGATGAAATAAATAAATAGATGGTGCACAAGGCAGTTGATCAGGAACACTGGTCTCATACAGCTGATCCTAGAAGAGCGGAGATCCAGACAGCAACTCATGCTCAAACATGATCACGCAGAACAGCTGGTGCCAGAAAGAGAGTACTCCCATACTTCGGAATTATTTCCAGTAAATAAACATGGAGTCAGAAATGTTATATGAACGTATCTAAGCAATCCTGTGGAAAACTCACAATGTTAATAAAAATAATTTTACTAAGAGAAAACTAAATTCCTGTTAATTCTGTGGCATTAGTCTCTGCTGGGCAGTTCGTCAAATGAGAATTGCAAGACTGAGGTTGAAACATTGAGCCCCCTTGTGGAAGTCTGGGCTCTAACTCCTCTCTTTCTGAAACTTTCTTCAAGGACAGAAATATTATAAAACCATTCAGGTCACATCATCATTCATAACTGACTGTAAATAGCTTGTGTTTGTTTAGAGGCAGATATTTAACATTTGGAGAAAATTATTACCAAAGTTTTAATCACTTATCCGCATTCTGGTTAAGTAGACTGTTTTAAAGCATTAGCACTGTTATCTTGTCAAACAGAATGATACAGAACAAAATAAACATTTTCATTCACTAAACCACTCTTTCCTTTTTAGCTTTGAAATAAAATGTAGATGATATTTACTTATTCCTATGATGCACTGTATTTCACATATCTGAAAAAAAAAAACCAAGAACAAACCACTAACAAAAAATAAGATCCACTATTTCCAGCACGTTCAAGTTATTACTAAATCGGGAGAACAATGAAATTTATATCAAGGTTGTGTTTGTTTTTCACAGACATGAATATATGAATATAAAAACCAAACCAAACCAAAACCAAAACCAAAACTAAACCACCAACAACAAAACAGGTATGGTAAAGGATTTTGAGTACAAAATACCACAAGAAACATACAAATGGTATATTTTTACCCTTTTATCAAGTACAGAATACTATTTATAATAGATGTTGACAGCCTTATCTCCAGCTGCACTTGACAATACATCTCCAGGTTTAAATGGAGTACAAAATCCTTCAGCAATATGAAGAAAATAAACTTCCATTGAAAAAAACAAACCAGACCAACAGCAACAACAACAAAACAAAAAGCAAGCAAACAAAAAAATAACATCACCACCACTAACCCACCTAACTTTTGCTAACATGAAACTGGGAGAAGTGGCTGATATGTCAGAAGGTCATGCTGCCATCCAGAGGGAACTCAATAAGCTGGAGAAATGGGCTGGTAGAAACCTCATGAAGTTCAACACAGGGAACCTGAAAGGCCTGCAGCTGAGAAGAAACAACCCCGGGCACCAGGAGATGCTGGGAAACCACACAGCTGGAAAGCAGTTTGGTAGAAAAGGACCTGGGAGTCCTGGCAGACCTTGCAGCAAAGGAGGCTGATAGTATCCTCAGTTGTATTAGAAGGAGTGTTGCCAGAAGGTTCTGCTCCACTCAGCACTCATAAAGACACACCTGGAGCCCTGTGCTCCACAGTACAAGAGAGACATGGAAATTCTGGACAGAGTTCATCAAAGGGCGACAAAGATGACAGTGGGACCGGAGCACCTCTCCTACGAGGAAATGCTGAGGATGCAGGGACTGTGTAGCCTGGTGAAGAGGAAGCTCAGGCTGGGGGGTATATTATTGATGTATGTAAATTTCTAAAGTGAGGCTGCAAAGAAGATGTAGCTGGGCTCTTTCAGAAGTACTCAGTGACAAGACTAAGGGCAATTGGTCCAAACTGAAACACAGGAGTCTCCATCTGAACATTGGGAAACACTTTTTTTCTGTGAGGGTCATCAAGCAGTGGCACAGGTTGCCCAGGGAGGTTGTGCAGTCTCCATCCTTGGAGATATTCAAAAGCCCTCTGGATGTGGTCCTGGTAAAATGGGTGTAGGTGGTCCTGGCTGAGTAGGGTGGTTGCACCAAATGCCTTCTTAAGGTCCTTTCAGATTCAACCATCCTGTGATTTTGTGACTGGATGTTGTTCACCTGGACTCTAATAAAGTTTTTCACACTGTTTCCCACAGAATTCTCCAGAAGAAACTGGCTGTTCATGGCTTGGATGGGCATACTCTTCACTGAATAAAAAACTGTCACAAAGAGTTGTTATGAATGGAGTTAGATCCAGCTGGTGGTGTTTCCCAGGGATCAGTAGTGGGGCTAGTTCTGTTTAATATCTTTGTCAGTCATCTAGATGAAGAGATCAATTGCACGCTCAGTAAGTCTGCAGACAACACCAAGTTGTGTGGGAGTGTTGATCTGCTGGAGGGTAGGAAGGGTCTACAGAGGGATTTGGCCCAGCTGGATCACTGGACTGAGGCCAGTTGTTTGAGGGTCAACAAGGCCAAGTGCTAGGCCAGGTGTCAACAATCCCATGAATGCTACAAGCTTGGAGAAGAGTGTCTCGAAAGCTGCCTGATGGAAAAAGGTCTGGGGGTGTTGATCAAGAGCAGTTGAATATGGGCCAATGATGTGCCCAGGTGGCCAAGACGTCACCACCATCCTGGCTTGTATCAGAAACAGTGTGGCCAGCAGGCCCAGGGCAGTGACCGTCCCTGTGCTGGGCACTGGGGAGGACCCACCTGGAATCCTGGAGTGAGTTTTGGGCCCCTCATGGCAAGAAAGACCTTGAGGTGCTGGAATAAGTTCAGAGATGTGTAGTGGTAAGATCGGAGTAGATATTAGGAAAAAATATATCTTACCATGAAGGTGTTTAAGCACTGGAACAAATTACTGAAGCAGGTTGGGGAATATCCATCCTCAGAGATATTCAGAACACAGCTGGACAAGGCTGTGAGAATGATTAAAAAGTAACAACTAAAACAGGTTGCCCAGAGAGATTATGAAGTCTTCATTCTTGGACATACCTAAACCCTGACTGGGCAAAGTCACTGACAATGGAATCGAGTTGACTGTACTTTTGGCAGGAAGGCTGACAGAAATAATGTCCAGACACCCCTTCCAATCTCAATTATTCTGTGATTCTGTTATTATGCTGACAATAAGAATAGTGATTTTTTGTGGTTCTTCTATCATTTTATTCTTTTTCTACTTCTTTTTCACTCCAGATTGACCTGAAAGTGGCTTTTAGGAGATGTCTTAGGCAGAAAACACCAACAGAGATTAATTTCAGAATTATACAAATTACTGATTGTCTAGAAGTGAAAAGCTTCATAATATTTTCCTGTCAACTTTTCACTGACCTTCTTTTAGTGGTTTAGATCACATTCAAATCGGAAGTATTATCCCAATTGAATTAAAAGCTTTTGTGCCATATACTGAAATCAGTATTATTGTTTCTTCAAGAAATGGTTTGTTGAATGCTACCCCTCCAGATTTTATTTTTAATAAAGACAGAGGCTAGAATTTAGTGAGAATATTTCTAAAGACTGGATGAGATGATGACTATATTCTTGCAAACCATGTCCTTATGATTTTGGCATTGTGTTGTATCATGAAGTATTATGGTCTTTTACAGCAAGAGACTTGAAGATAAACTTAGGCTGACATGATTCAGACACTTATAATAATGCATATTCAGGACCTGAATTTTTATCTTTCTATTCTGTCCATGTGTTAACATTTCCACTGACGTTTGTCTTTTAGTGATTTTCATCACATAGCATACATTATAAGAATTGGAAAAATGTAGTAAAGCAAAATGCTTCAAGTATATAGTAATATAGATGGCAGTGTTGGGTCAAGCAATTAGTATAACCCTGGCTAGGTATAAAATATGCATTAAAGTAATAGAAGAAGTAAGTTAAATGCATCTGATATTAAAACGGTTCATTTAGTGAACTATTTAGAGAAATATTAAAGTGGTTGTAATCTGTGAGAGGACATTGAACCATCAATTTATAGTAAAGTTCAAATTTAGCTGAGATTTCCTTCAATTGACAGAGTCAGATTTCAACTTCACTAGTATGTCTTCATATCAAACGGCAGAAATCTAATGCTGGTGTTTTGAGCCAGAACTCAAAGGAGATCTGGAAAACAGAATATAGTTAAACTTCGATTCTGTAATGGATTAATTTGAGGTATCTCCAAAACTTTTAAACCTGTCAAGACACCTAGTGATATTGGTATTTGGAGACATAACCGACATTTTTCTAAGGAGATTCATGGAACAGGAGCTCTGCAGTCTCTTAAACTTCTCCACAGCATCCCTCTAGGTTAAATCATCCCTCCAGAGAAAAGAACTGTGCATTTTTGTAAGCATACCTGTTTAGATGTTTAACTTATGACTTCTGGATTTTTTTCTGTCTATAAATGTCAATTCTACTTTTTTCCATCTGTATCTTCTGAATATTGCTGTCAAGGAAAATGGGCTAGAGCAGGAAGGGGCATTAACAAAAATCTCTTACCATTTCCAGATATGTTGTTTGTATTACATTATATTGACTTTTGGTAGGGTCTTTCATTAAAGTCAATACAAAGTTTTAAAATATAACAACCTATACAAACCTAAAATTTGAAAAGCACTTGAAAATGCTTTGGAAACTGGTAAATAATCACACGACAGAATACAATAAGCTCCCTTTTATACATGTCTGCAAAACTTACTGTTTAGGAATTAAATTTTAATTCAGAAGAGGGTATCAACCTGAGGTTAAATAAAGGTAAATATACAATAGATTTTTTGAATTGTGGTCTTCATTTAGTTTAATTTTAAATTCTAGCCCAGCCATAAGATGCAAATTGAAGCAACCTGAGAGTGAGTTTCAGAAGTTTTGTGTCTTGTATGACACAGCTCTCCATTATGTTTTTATTTTTGTGCACAATAATTTAGTTCTAAAACACTGAAGAGAGATAAAAGGCAAAGTTTTACACACTTTGTGGCTCAAGATCCATCAAGAAGCCTCAGGATAAAAAAAAAACAGCCCACAACTAAAGTCTAAGGAGACATATGTTTATACCGTTCTCTGACCACAAGTATCAAACCAAAATTTAGTACTAGCGGCTTCTACAAGAAACCACCATTTTGGTGACTTTTCATCAACCTACACTGGTTAGAAATGTCAGGCTTCTTTTTACGTTCATATTAATTGGCAGTAAATTGAATTAATTAAAATTCTCAGAGTTGAGACTATTTTTGTCAATGACACAAGGCCATGATGACCTGTGTATTTCATGATCAAACCCTTGCAATGAACAAACAAGTCAAAATATCCCCACTTCCTGTAGCAAGTTTGTGCACTCAGAAAGAGTGACACATTTGGCTTATTCCCCGTTCCCAGAAATGAGCTGGCAATGCTCCATTTCTCCTGACTTGTGTGGGAAACTCTACCTCAAAGTATAATAAACCAAAACAAACGGACACTTCAAACAGGAAGTCATCACTCCAAAACATTTAGCATTTCACATTAGAAAGTAAAATGCAGCAATGGAGTACATTGTGATGATCTTTAAAACTTTTTCCTGATGAATAAGGGCACCTGATAGTCTAGGTTAAGACTATTAAAAATATGTAGTCTACTAAAGAGTAATATATTTGCAGACAGCAGATACACTGTATCAAGAGGAAGGTGCATTTCTGTATGGTACAGCAAGATCATTTCAAGCTTGGGTCATATTTTCAAAACATCTAGCAATTCAGAGGCCAGAACATTTCAGAAAAGAAGTCTTATTTCTGAGAAAGGACTGTGCTCACATTCGTTCTGGCATAAAACAGCACAAAAGTTTACAAATACTAGCCACCTTGGGAACAATGAGGTAATATGTTTGATGTTTTATTTGTTAGATCCTTTGGCAAGTGGAAGACAAATTTAAAAGGAAAATATATTCAACTCATAATTAAGGCTTCAAAGACACAGTAGGAAAGGCAATCATTCAAGTACTTTATCTCCTTTCAGATTTTTTTTTTTTTAAAGTAGAATACAGAAAAAAAATAATAATATTACAGTACATTTTCTAAGGGCAAAAATAAGATGTCTTTCATACAGACAATTTTACATAACAATGGTCATAATATAGATAGGAGCAGAAGGATTTATTTTGTGTTGTCAAATATTGTCTAACATATGAAGCAGGAACAAAAACTGAATGTCAGCAAAAAGGACAGACACAACTTCAAGTGAATATATATTTCTGACATACATTCATCCATTTATACAGTGATCTAAATGAGTATTATTGAATTTTCATTAGTTTATGGCCCTTAGGCCGTGTGAATAGTGCTAAAAATCTGGCAACAGGCTTCAGAGTAGCTTTTCTGTTTATATCATTAATGTCACATTTAATTTAAGTTTATGCCTTGTAATTAAAGCTTTTTAACATTTTCCTGATTTTAAAGTCAAACTAACATGTTCACATACTTAAAAATTCATACTTACAGCAGGCTCAATGAAGCATATTGTTAAAGAATTAAATGGTTTTGATCTAAAACCTCCAGCACTCTCTCAGGTTGTCATTTTCCACAAATTAATTCTTACAGTCTGGGATCTTAGCAACTTACTACCTACTATTTTGTAAGTCTCTCATGCAGCAGAGCCAAACACATACTCCACTAGGATTATTA
Source organism: Nesoenas mayeri (assembly GCF_963082525.1). Classification (NCBI taxonomy): domain Eukaryota; kingdom Metazoa; phylum Chordata; class Aves; order Columbiformes; family Columbidae; genus Nesoenas; species Nesoenas mayeri. Next base: position 3,274,043 of record NC_137554.1, read on the forward strand.
CATTATTTCCCTCTTAGATTAGTAACTATTTCACCTCTATTGCTGCAACATTTCACCGTGCTGTAGAAAAGTTCTATACTTTTTCCCACTAGAAATCCATCAAATGCAGGCTTGCTTTTCATATTTCACATTATTCAAATCTGAAAATCCTTCCCACCACCATTGGTCTCAAAGGACTATTTACCTGAAAATATTGCTAAGGTGCTAAATCCTCCTTATGAGTTTTGAGACAAATATATGCATTTATGGAGGAAAAATCCAATAATGTCATAGTTCTCTGTAAAGGGCTGTAAGTACTGAATAGTAGAAGCTTGTGTTTTCCATAAGGTTGATCTTGTAGAAAGGGAGGTAAAAAAAAGTTAAAAGCCAATGAGAACTTAATTCATTGAAAGATCCCCTAAAGTTTTATCAGAGAAGTGATTTAAAAATAAAGTAAAAGACTACCTGTGTCTTTTTAAAAGACAATAAACATCCACAATACTGGTACATAACTCTAGTTTCTTCCTGGTTTGTACCCCTTCTTCTTTCAAACTAAATCTGTCAGAGATTATTTCCAGCATAATTTTTGTCAGAACTGGGTTTCTGCCTCAGTGAATTTCAAGGTATAACCACCAAAGTGATTTTCTGAATACATACTTTTGTATGGTGAAACCTGGGATATTTTAACAACAAAACCAAATTGCCCTTCGACATATGTTTGGTTTGAAAGATTTATATTTGTTTGTTTCTCTGTCTCCAGTCTCCCAGTAGAACCTGTAGCCTGGTGGTGAAAATGCAGTGCTGAATTGTGCTGACCAAGTCCTTTACATGAGCTTAAAGCTGAGTCAGCATTGAAAAGTTTAGGCTAAATGCTGTTGTGGAAACTTCCTCTTCATCTCTTTATTGTTATCTGTCAGAGATAAAGAGTTTAAAAAAAAAAAAAAAAAAAAAAGGCAAGACCCAAATATCCTAAAACTAACTTATTGTCCTATGATTATAAAAGTTTTCCTACTACAGTCCATCATGAACTCAAATGCAAGTTCTCAAATGTCAGTTACTAGGGGCTTTATATGCACTTGATGTGTCTACAGAGTAGCTGAGGAACAACAAATATATTCTTCCGAATCCAGCCAAAATCTGAGGAAGAAACAAAACTCACATACTTCCTTCGACTGTCGATATTCGAGATTAGCCTCAAGGAAAATACTGAGTAATTGTGCCAGAGCAAGATCAACATGATACAGTGGTTTGGCCGAAAGGTAAAAAGTATTTGTAAACTTTTGTGCTCCTCGTTTAGCAGGAGGCAGATCTTCTGCTCATAAACTTTCAACAAACCTGAAGTGCTATATGCAAACTGCACTGAAAGAAGTAACGACTGGATCATTTCTGGACCATGTATTTATCCTTCTACAAGTGAAAATACCATAAAAGTGTCTGCCTATTACAGGAAGTCTAAAAGAAATTCCTTTGAATTTGGATTTAGGTTAGATACAACATTACTCCATAAAGTCTTATAATTATCAGTTAGGGCTATGTAATTTCTCTTATAAGCTTCAGTGAACACTGCCTTGAATATAATGTGTACAAAATACCTGAATTAATTCACTCCTGCAATGTGGGAATTCTTGACAGAGAAGAAAAAGAAAGGATATTTTTCAGCCTTTTTAAGTAGTTTTTGACTTCATACTACCAAGAAGAAATAGTATAGATTCTAGGTGGCATGGATAAACACTCTAAAATGTGCATTGTGAAATACAGTGGACTGAAAAACTTGGTTAATTAGTACATTTATAAATACATCTTCCTCAATCACCTTGGAGAACAGATATATGCTATATATCTTCATCATCTCTCTTACAATCTGCCTTCAATATGAATAATTGGAAATAGTACCGTCTTCACAGTATCACAGCGTGTTTGGGATTGGAAGGGACCTCAAAAGATCATCTAGTCCAATCCCCCTGCTGGAGCAGGAACGCCTACGTGAGGTCACACAGGAACATGTCCAGGTGGGTTTTGAATGTCTCCAGAGAAGGAGACTCCACAACCTCCCTGGGCAGCCTGTTCCAGTGCTCTGTCACCCTCACTGAGAAGTTTTTTCTCAAATTTAAGTGGAACCTCTTGTGTTCCAGCTTAATCCCATTGCCCCTTGTCCTATCATTGTTTGCCACTGAGAAGAGCCTGGCTCCATCCTCGTGGCACTCACCCTTTTTATATTTATAAACATTAATAAGGTCACCCCTCAGCCTCCTCTTTTCCAAACTAAAGAGACTCAGCTCCCTCAGCCTTTCTTCATTAGGGAGGTGCTCCACTCCCTTAATCTTTGTTGCCCTTTGTTGTCTTGTTAGGGAACACACAAAAAGATGCAATATAAATTGTATAGGGTTTTTTTAAGAGCTCTAGGATGACTTTTTTGGACAGAAACTTATTTTCAGTAGACGCTTAACAGGTGACGTACTCCTCTTCCTGTTGCTCAACATACCTAAATAGCAATGAAAGGGCAGAAATTCTAGTATTCTTAGTATGCAAAAAGAAGATAATTTTTACTTCTGTCACTCAGCATAGCTACTCTTCATAAATGCCATTTTGAGGAATTTGATGGATAGTGACTAGATTAAAGGGAAGCAATCTACCTGAATTAAGATGCTCATGATTGAGAAAGATTTTCTCATAAGTATGAGCTGACCCATGAGACCTAGCCAACTATCTGGCTTCTTGAAGGAAGATATGCCAGAATCTAAACATATAGAATAGTTTCAGTTGGAAGTTACCTTTAAAGATGATTGAGTCCATCATCCTTGCCACAAGGAGGGACATCTTTCACATAGAATCATTGATTCTATCATGCTTTTGGTTGGAAGTGACCATGGAAAGAGTATATCATAACTTGTAGTAGTTTCTAGACAAAAAGAGATCTGCTCTGATTGTTCAAGAAAATGCCAGAATCTTACGACAGCTTTTCCTAAGTTAGTTTATTTAGCTTAATTTCTCCCCATAAGAATCCATCCCTCTTCTCACAGCAACTGGATCAGTAGTGCAAGGTGACAGCGCTTCAGCAGAATTTTGTCCTGCTGCATCCTCCACAGGGGCAGATTTGCATGTGTCGTTTAATCAGTCCTACAAGAAGTCCTATGGAAAGTTGGGCTCTTCCATAACCTCCATAACCTCCTCTTACAGAGGGATTTTAGATGAGTAAATTAAATTCTTGTGAGGTTGTTTTACAGTAATAGCCATTGAATTAGGGCGAACCAACTGGTTAGCTTCAGGCTGGATTCAATGCTATTTGGCCCAAAAATGTTTTTTTTCAAGAGGAAATTTCACTTCTACTTCCATTAGGTAACAGAGAAAAAGGGTGAGGTGGTTTTCTGGCTGCATCTGCACTGTGATCAAACAGGCAGACTCCACATAGAACACTACAGGATTCTCAGTTCTGGGTTTTTGACTCAAAACTTAGTGGTCCAAAGGTGGACCAGAAGTTTCATCTCAAATACATGTCCCTACATCCTAAAGTAATGAATAATGATTTGTTGTCCTTGTAGCTTTCATTCTAGCACATTTCCTAAATTCTTTAGGATATAAATCTGTAATCATTAGTGGCATTATATAGTTCAAAACAAGAAAAGACAAAGTATAAGTGGAAAAGTATTTTGTACTTAGTATAACCTTAGTTATAAATAATCTAGTTCTTTTCTTAGTTACCCATATTGACCCAGTAATTTACGTTAACAGTTGCATTTTTTTCACAAATTCAATCAACATAAGAAAGTATTTTGCTTTTTCATCATACAATCTCTATTATATCCATAATAAGTTTGTTCTTATAAGATGTGTTACATTTTTAAGCAGTCATTCCTAAAACATGTTTTGATTTTACTTCAGGTGAAACCAATATCGCATGCGAAACTCTAAATACATTAGATGTGCACTGTTTAGCAATTGCATTATGTAGTCTAAGATACCTTGCTATACATTATACATTAAAGCTTAGTGTAACTGTCATTCCTCACAAATAAAATTTAAATATTTTAAAAAGTTATTTCTATCTGAAATACTTCAAATGAAATAAAGGAACTGAAGGTTTATGTCAGTTTTGTTGACATGCAATTGAAAATCCTATGTACTTGAAGAAATTATATTTGCTTCATTTACTATCTAATACAAAACAAGAAAAAGGCAATTATTAAGCCATTGTTCTTGTTATGTTCTGAAGATTCAAGGAACAGTGGCATATTGTATAATTATTTATGTGTAATAATTGTTAAATATACTTGTCAAACTGCAAAGCAGTGCAAAAGTGGAAGCTTAAGTTTCTGACATTTGATAAGATTAGGCTTCATGTTTGAACACGCTTTATTTCTTTTATACATTGTATTTACAATATTCACCTTCCAAAGAAGAATTGGAGTCAAGCTTTTGACTTTGATGGACTCTCTTATATGCATGGATGAAGAATCAGTCTCAGCATGTCTCACCCAGTATAAACCTGTTACTGGAGATAGCAACATTTGTGCCATATTGCTAAAGCTGTTGTAACAGTGAAGGTGAAGTCAGGAGACATGTACTACATCTCTTGGATGCAGGAGCTGAATGAATCATTAGCAAGCTTGTTGGTGATATGAAACTGGGAGGTGCTGCTGACTCTCTTGAGAGACAAGAGACCTTGCAGAGAGGTCTGGATATATTGGCACACTGGGCAATAAACAATGGCATGAAATTTAGGAAGACCAAATGCCAGATTCTGCACATGGGCTAGAGTAACGTTGGACACTGTCCTGGTTTTGGTTAAAACATGACCTTTTAGTAATTTTTTCTTTCAGTTAAGTTTTTTCTAAATAACTGCACTTTTCTGAAGTTGGCTGCATGTTTTTCAGATAGTGTCCACTCCAGAGCTGATAATGCCTGATGCTTATACTTTAACAGACCTAACACTAGAAATGATATGCAGAAAAGGCCCATGTTCATATTTATTTCTATAGCAGTCAAAGTCAATGACAGATCTCCTGTGTTCCACAAGTGAGGGGTCATACTTGCAGGGAGGGGTGGACAGAACAGGCGACCCAAATTGACCAGTGAGGTATTCCATGCAATACATGTCATACTCGGTTTAAAGCTGGAAGATCATGAGTATCTCACTCTCTTCTTCCATGGCCAGCAGCTGAAGGGGACCCAGCCTGTTGTTCTCTTGCATTTGATTTGATCCGTGCATTCCTCAATCTGGTTTCTATCCATTGCTGGATCCAGTCCAGGATTCGCTCGTGTCTGCCCTGGTGTCTGGTGGGATGCCAGCCCTACAGCAGTCACTTCCGTGATCATCTGGGAGATTCAGTCTTGAGTTTCTATATTTTACATTATTTCTTTTATTAGTAGTATTATTAATAAAGTTGTTTAAATTTTCAAACTTGCAAGTGTCTCTTCCTTTTCTTCTTTTTCCCCTTCCATGTTGGGGAAGGTGGGAGGTTAATAGAGGGCATGTGTCACTCTATTGTCGACTCCTATTAAACGGTGAGAGACACAAGGATAGATTGGGAGAGGAGTGGCTCGAGACCAGCCCTGCAGAAAGGGATCTGGGGTGCTGGTTGGCAGCATCTCAAAAGGAGCCAGCAGTGTGTCCTGGGACCAAGGGACAAACCCCTTCTTGGGGGCATCAAACATAGTATAACCAGCTGGTCAAAAGAGGTGATTGTCCCACTGTTCTTACCATTGGTGCAGCCTCACCTTGACCCTTGTATGCAGTTCTAGGCCACACCATTTCAGAAGGATGTGAAGGTACTTGAATGCATCCAGAGGAGGCAACAAAGCTTGTGAAAGGGCTGGAAGGCATGTTCTGTGAGGAGAAGCTGAGGACTCTGGGTTTGTCCAGTTTGAAGAAAAAGAGGCTGAGATGTGACCTCATGGCTCTGTACCTTCCTGAGGAGGGGGTGTGGAGAGGGAGGTGCTGATCTGTTCCCAAAATCATGGTAAAAACCTGGAACAGGCTTCCTAGAGAGGTGGTCAACGGCAGTTGAATTACATGATCATTGTTCATCCCTTCCAGCTTAACTATTCTAGTCTAGTCTAGTGCAGTCTACTACAAGTAGACATTTAGAATACAAATACATGAGCTGAGGTAATCTTGCTTGCAGAAACTGTGTCCCCAATCCTAACAGGATTTAGCATTTCAATTTTGACATGTTATAATAGAAACATGTCTTAGAAAGAAGGCAATCAATGTAGATAAGTTCATTTTTCTAGAAGAATTTTGCAACATGGAAGGTGTGCAGGTGTTGTCTACTATGCAGGGCTAAGTCAAGAAGGCTGGATACCTTTCTTTGAACATTGAACATAATATTACCAACAAGACAATACTGCTTAACAGGATAGTATGTGTTTGATAGGCCTGAGATGCAGACTTTTCAGACCAAAAAACCCTTCCTGCATTAGGTACGGGCATTTCAATCTTGAAAATGAGACCTTAGCCCAATTTGCCTAGTTCTTCCTGAAACAGAAAATTTCAACAACTGTGCATCATTGCTTTCAAAAAGGTTCAGAAGATTTCAGCTTCATTCCACAACAGAACACAAATTACAGTCTCATCATATACATTTCACATGAGGAAAAACACGTACTTTAAATAATTATGGTATTCAGTATTTTTTCTAAATATTTTTTTCCCAGTATCCATTTGTAAAACAAATATTTATTCTCTAATAATAGTACTCATTTTTTTCATGTGTTTCCAACTGCATATTAAGATCACATTACTACAAACTGATAACACAAATGCAGCTCTCTTTTAAGGATTAATCCAAGTGTGCTTGTCATTAGAAGACTTTTAATCTACCTAAAACCTCATTGATTTTTTTCATTAATTGCTAATGGAAGCTTCCTTGAATTTTGATATACACATTCTTCTTTAATAGATGAATAAACAGTATTAAGCACACTGAAGCCAAGTCTCTTGAGACACATGGGCCCCAGTGCAATGCAGATCAGCAAGATGTTTCCACTGGTGTCTGTCACCGGATCTATACAAAACCAAAAGAAAGAACTTTCTGCAATTCAAAGACTATACTTCAAAACAGACAACGGAAAGAGAAGTGATGATTCTGCTGACATTAGCAGTCTAAACTTACACAGGAATGGCTAAAATATACACAAATCTGTGTATATATATATGCGGCAATTGCTGGTGTCCTGATCATCTGCTCATTAATATACACGTAAACAAAATTAATGTTTACAGTTCCCTCTTTTGGCCTTGCTAAAGTCATTACCTGATCAAATTGCTCTGTGACCTGTTTTCAATCCTTTTTAATATTTTAGAGGTACAGAACAGTATATTAAGAAAAGATATAATTGTATCACTAAAGCAATATCTAGGAAGAATATTATTACATTCATTACTTTAATAAAAATATTAAACCATAAATTATAATTCTTTATACATTATATTATACTGTAATAAATATAATCATAATAAATTATATTAAAATCTGAATTCTAAAACTCTTGTTATTATTTCAAGTTATGTTCATGGTGCTTTTTTAGAACTGCAAGAGAGAAAATGCTTGGCTTCAGCAGTTAAAAGACAATTGTAAAAATATAGCCCCAAAACTGGTTATGACAGGAGGTGGACATTTTAGTTTTAACAAGTAAAGAAATTTTTTTTGCTTTTTAATATTACTTTATCATATGCTCTTCACACACAGTTTACAACCAGTTGCTGTGCTTGAATATGTTCCTTACATCTCCCAGTATTAGTATTTTCAGCTGCTAGGGAGCACTGCAACATCAGCTGAATGCGGCACATCTTTTTTAGAGCTTCTCTTCTCCATAACTTCTTCAGCAATACATGCAGAGATCTGGCAGCACTGGTCTCCCAGGGTTCCCCATGTTGGTTGTGCTACTTCGACTCTTGTTAAATAGTGTATGACTTTCCCATGCTAACAGCATAGCTATTAGTCTTGAAAGACTGTCTTTGCTGCAGGATGACAAAAATCTGGCTTTGTAGGATTAGAAAGATCCCATCTACTAATTGTTCTGTGGATTCTCTGGGATTTCAAAGGTGTTTCTAGCACTGTTAGAAGCTGAGAGAGAGCATAACTCCACAAAGGTTCAAATTTCACTTAGGTCTTGCACAGATTTGTGGACTAGTTCATGGTTTCTGAATTGAAAAAGTTTAATTAAATTCTAGAATAATACCAAAAGTACTTTTCAGTAAGAGCCAAGTCAAAAAGTTAGAGCTGTCTAAAAGGTATCTGAAGGAGAACATCAAGTGTCAATGGAAACTAAGAACAGAGATAGAAGAGATTATTATTTTGGCTAACCCTCTATGTTTTCTCCTAAAGATTGCTGAGAGCTGGAGAAATTTATAAAAGGTGTATAACTTCAGAGGTCTGTTCATAAGTTTTAGGTTTCCCACCTCAGAAACCATAAGAAATTCTGAATCTCAGGTCTTTATTAAAGAATAACATTAAGCCTTCAAATAAATAAAAGCCAAGTAGATTTTTTTTCTTTCAGTGATTCTTTGATTTTCACTTCCTTATTTCTTAATTGGTTCAGTGTGAAACCTGATACAAGCTGTGCAATTTCTTCTTACAATCATGAGCCATGCAGAAGTTCAGATTGGATATTGCCTCCTTCTAGCCATTTTCTGTGTGATTACTCTTACTTCAACTAGACTGCTTTTTTCCACAAAATGTAGTGTGAGGCAGAGATGTTTGACTGTAGAGCCAATGATACCAAAATTACAGGTTACTCTTTTATATCCTGTTTTCTTCCTCAGGGCAAGCTCAACTACTTCCCCATTTATGTTATTAGAGTATGTGCACTGACTATATGGATGGTTCTAAATAGTAGTATGAGACACCACAGGCAGAGTATGTGTGAAACTTCATTTTATTTTGTAGTCCTTTAACTTTTCCCACTTTACATCTGCCAATTACCAATTTGAGAATATGCAGTCTTCCTTCTCGTTGTGATGGAATGCTGATTCAGAAATTATTTCAGTGATCAACAGCCTTTGAGAAACTTAGAAAATACTTAAAAGGCTCACACTTGTTATTAGTTATGAATGAACGTACATCCTGTATATATAAACTGAATTTATGAATCACAGACTGATTCTCTGTTTACATGAATTTAAATATCCTTGAGTTCAGAAGAACTAGCTCAGTTGGTACTCACTGGAGTTCAATCCGTAAATTTACTACTTAGAAGTTGTTTAAGTTAGAAGCGTGCCATTAAGTGTAGGGGAACAAATCAGTGAGATACTGAATTCTTTCTGCTACATAATGACTGATTTCAGCTGCCACTGAAGGAAATACTTTTTGTCTGTGATTCTCCTCATCATGCAACAACAGCTGTGCCTTAATTTTGACAGGGTACTCACAGAAAATCAAGTAATCATTTAAGATATGTACACATTGAAATGCAAATACTCTTCTGGTTTGTTCATCTTCTTATTTATGCAACTGGAGTATTAGGCTGACTGACACGTTTTGATAGAAAATTGCATTAAAAGATTATATAAGGTGAATATTTTATACACAAACCTACTGTCCTAAACAAAAAAAGTTAGGTAATGGTTTGGTCTGTCTTGTAAATGGTAAGAAATTTAGAACTTATTCTTAAGCATGTCTTTTATTTCTTCGCTTGTCCATCCTTGAAAACTGCTATAGACTATTCAGTTCTCTGTTCAGTAAATACTTGATGCCAAGGACCTTTTCTTTTAGTGCATAGTAACATTATTACATGATTCGTTTTAGTGCAGTTACACTGATGTGAAACCCATATAGAAAGAATGAACTAAGATTTCCAGTTTGGCCATTTCACACCTTTAGTAGCTTATCAGAACTTGCTTTTTCAAGCATACAGAAGTAAGTCATTCCTTTATTTTTTTCTTCTCTCCTTGCCCTGTGCCATGCACTTTTCCTTTAATAAAAAGAGGCTACAGAAGAACTTACTGCAATCTTGCTTCTAATGTAAAAATATACTGTAGAAGGTATGCAAAGTGAGGATTTTCCCAGGAACATTCAATGTTATAGAGCTACTCTGCAATGTACATGCAAGGAGAGCAAGTAGAATTTACAGATCACTGTTGCCAAGCCTTCTATTTTAATCAGTTTTCAGAAAATTTCTAAGTACTCCTTTAACACTTAGCTTAAAAACAAAACAAAACAAAACAAAACAAAACAAAACAAAGTAACCCCAAGCAAATCAGGAATAAATTTATTAAAAGAGGAATATAAGCCAGCTATTTAATAATCAACATTTTATTTAAAACTTAAATATTAAAGACCCCAATCCAAGCTACAGTTACAGAGTGCAAGAGAACAGAAAATAAAACTTTTAGAAGGAACACATGGCTGAATCATAACAAGCTCAGTCTAGTGAATAGAAGCAAAATATGTGCTCAGATGACAGGGACATTTACCTGTTAACGCAGATAGAAATTAATATTTTGGGGTGTGGTTTTGAATTTTGTTTATTTGGGTTTTTCTGGTCTGGGCATGCTCACCCTCAAATGAATTCTTGTCAGTCCTGGCGTTAGAATTTAAATCATAATTTCACATCACCAATCAGAGCAGTGAAACGATGATGTAATAAGTGTATCTTTTGAATGAACTGTTTCAGAAAGTTTGTGATCTAAATAACATTAGTCAGAAAAAGTTACTTTCAGCTAGGTTTGCTAAGTTGGACTTTTCTCAAAACTCAAGAATGTCAGGCACATTATGAATTACAACAGTTAATTTTACTGTGGAATGTTTTATATAGGAACATCTCCCAAGAACATCTGTGTCTTAAAAGGAAGTTTGAAGTCATCCATAATATTGTATCAGCACCTCTTAATCATTTGTTATCTAAGGACTGAACAGTAGTTTAACAGCCTACGGCAAAGTCATGGGCTATTAAAATGTCTCCAGAGATGTTTAATTATTCATTAGCTCGCACCAATTGTTCTATCAAAACACTAAGTTTTACACATAAATGTTGGAATTCCTTTTTGTTTAACCATTGTAATATCTACTTGGAAATATGTTAATAACTCAAGTATACTTCAGACCATCACTTAAATCTCTTCTTGTAAGCATTATGTTCATAACTGTCTATTTCTCATCACTAGGATCATGTAATGCCCTAGATTTCTACCTTTTTCTGTTCATTATAGAAGCATATTGCCTTTGTGTGTAAATGAAGGAAATAATGCATAATATTTTTATTTACAAATGTGAGGTCTTTTCTGTCTACTTTCCAGGGTAATATTCCCTACAGAATAAAGATCCACAAAAGCAGGAAATTGTAAGAATCAATAAAAGTCAACCATCTTCTTAGGCTATGTTGACCTCCCAAAATAATTTGAATAAAATTGAATCATGTTATGCTATAAAATTTTACTGGCCATGGCAAACAACAAAACAGATCTCTAGCTGTTGGAGCCACACTGTATTTAATGGCATATTAGCTGAATAGCAATTGATTCCTCTTTCTACCTCGATATCCTACAGAATAGTCTTTACAGTCTGCTATAACAGAAGCAGGAATATTTCAGTCATTTATGTTTTATTGCAGCTATCCAAGAAAAACATGTTTATTGCCTTTGCTCAGATCCACTGTTGTATTCAGTATGCTCATTTGAGATGTGACCAGTACCCTGTCAGATCCTTTTTATTTTGTCCCCAAACTGATAATCTTTCCAACATTTCTGAAGTAATTGTTGTTGTTGTTTTTCCCTGCAGAGTATCATTGATCTAGTTGACATTTTTCAGTTCTGTCTCCTACGGTTTAATGGATTCAGCCTCTATTCTCATGTTCTACTTTCCATGAATTCAGATTTATTTTTCTTTGCTGTGTACTTTAGATCAGTTTATAGATTTCTCTCAGAGTTACACTATCTTCCATGACATTTTTATGGTGGTTTTTGGCTGTTCACCTGGTTTGTCATTGGTTTTAGTCCTAGAATTTGTACCAGCTCCCATATAAGCAGAAACTCCATGGTTTTCAGCTATTCCTTTAGGCATAGGCATGAGACTCAAAGTGATGTTATCTCAACTTTAAACACTTTGTTTTCACTTCTTCCTCAGAAGCATAAGGTTTTGTTTATGTAAAAAGAAGGTTTGTAGTAGATGGGCTATGCGACTTTTCCACATAGCAAATTCCATTTTTCACATGTATACAAGCAGATGGCACACATATTGACTGCTAGTTTAGAGGCAGCTCAAAACTAAGCATTTGGTTCAGTGAGATAATAATATTTGTAATTTAAGCAAACAAACAAACAAACCTATGGAAGAATGGCCCAGATTTCTTTTATTTTTTAATTTTTAAATTGTAGGTCTTTCTTAAACCAAACTGAACAACATTCTTTGATAGAGCTTCAGTTATGAATTTATCTGTATGTCATGTGATATTGTAATTGCAAACACATAAGCAGAAATATGGAAAAATGGTGCTCTTGAGATTTTGTACCATTTTCTGTATGCTGCTTCTAATGTACTCTGTTTCCACTGAAATCAGCACCAAAACACTGACACTGTGTCCTGCGACATCCCCACAGGCAAGGTCAGGAAGTGAGATGGATCATAAACTGACTGGATGACAGAGCTCAGAGTGTTGTGATCAATGGTGCAGAATCTGGTTAGTGGTGTTCCCCAGGGATTAGTATGGGGTCCAGTCTTGTTCAACCTGTTTATCAATAAACTCCTTGAAGAGACTGAATGCACCTTCAGCAAGTTTGCTGATGGTACCGAACTGGGAGGAAGGGCTGACACACCAGAGGCTGTGGTGCCATCCAGAGACCTGGACAGGCTGGACTGGGCAGAGAAGAACCTGATGAAGTTCAACCAGGGCAAGTGGAGGGTCCTGCACCTGGGGAGGAATAACCCCAGGCACCAGCACAGGTGATGGAAAGCAGCTTTGCAGAAAAAGACCTGGGAGTCCTGACCAACAACAGGTTGACCAGCTCTGGGCCCTTGTGGTCAAGAAGACCAATGGTATCTTGGGGGTTCATTAAGAAAAGTGTGACCATTAGGCTGAGGCAGGTTGTTCTTACCCTCTGCTCTGCCCTGGTGGGGCCACACCTGCAGTTCTGGGTCCATTTCTGGGCTCCTCAGTTTATGAAGGACAAGGAATTACTGGAGAGAGTCCAGTGCAGGGACACAAAGATGATGAAGGGTCTGGAGCATCTTTGTGCTGAGGAGAGACTGAGAGAGCTGGGGCTGTTGAGCTGGAGAAGAGAAGCTGAGAAGGATCTGATCCATGGGATCAATATCTCAGGGTGGGTGTCAGAGGATGAACCAGACTCTGTTCAGCGGTGCCCAACGCCAGGGTGAGGGGCAACGGGCACAGACTGAAACACAGGAGACTCCATCTGAACATGAGCAGAAACTTGTTTGCTGGGAGGTGCCAGAGCCTGGCCCAGGCTGCCCAGAGCGGGTGTGGAGTCTCCTTCTCTGAGACATTCAAACCGCCTGGACCCACCTGTGTGATCTGCTCTGCGACCCTGCGTGAGCAGGGGGGTTGAACTAGATGATATCCAGAGGTCCCTTCAACCCCAACCAGGCTGGGATTCTGTGAAAACACCTCTCCTTTCACACAATAGATACTTTTCTTTTACTTCAAAACTTCAAAATACGTAAACTCAGAAGGGAATATTAACCAGCAAAAACATACACAGGAGCTCATTAAGTCTTGGAACCATGACAGGGTATCCCACATCCATACTAGTTGTCCAAAATTTCTATTATGGAAAAGCTGTTAGAAATTCAAGCAGAATTCCCTCAATAAATCAAAAAGCCACACTCACAAAAAAAAAAAAAAAAAAAAAAGCCCACAAGTAGCCACAATGACAAAACATTATTAATACTTGTGTCTTTTGGGTTGTTTCTGTTTGGGTTGTTTTTGTTGATTTTTGTTTGTCTGTTTGCTTTTTACTGAGTTCACCTTTCCTAATATAAAAGGCATCAGAAAATTTCCAGAAATCTGTGCTCCATACTCTAGTTAACAGCCTCTGACAGTGAATTATTAATGTTCTAGTATCCTTCTGTAGTAAGACTGGAGCAGGAACATGCTGACAACTTCTACGTATGATGTGTTCTGCAAACATACAGTTAAAAAGAAAAAGAAAGAAACAGATGTTTGGCGAATGATTGGAATAACTAAGAATAAATTTCTGACATTATATACGTGCAAAAACCTCTATTTGCCAAAGGCAGAAAAAACCTTAAAAGCTTCTGAGAACAGTAGGTTTTAGGTCAGATAATTGTTTTATAACCAAGTGTCTATCTGATATCAAGTGTCAAGTACCTATCCATGGTGAAGGAGCAAAAAATTGCAAAAAATCAGGGCTGGTACTTTTTTTCATTTTCAGCAGATTTTTTTTTTTTTTTTTAATTTTCATTGCAAATGTGAGCTAAATATGAGCATGAGTTAAGTCTACCTTCATAATTATCTTCAAAGCACAGTTTAATACAGATAAAACTCCTGGTAAAGGGATATTACTGGCTTTTACCTTCCAAGGTGGTGTTAAAAGCTCCTGGAAAACATCAAGCAATATGTTATATGTTCATTAACACAGTTTTACTGTTCTCAATCACTACATTACAGATATTATTTGAGCTTCTTCCCCTTGCTGCTCTTACATATTATGCTCCATCTTAAATTTTTCCTACAGAAACCTAGGTAATTATTTATTTTATTTTATTTTATTTTATTTTATTTTATTTTATTTTATAATTCGTTACAGTGTCCCAAAGGACCTGGAGCTTTTCCAGGTCTTTGTTTTTCTTTACACTTTTGGCAAAAGAAATAAAAAGGGGGAAATTTATGCTGAAACAATGCCAAGAGTAGCCCATTCAATCAAAATCATGTCTTGGCGCAGAGATGATTAGTCAGTCATATCCATATTCTATCTAAATAATTAACTTGTAACACAGAAATTCTAAATTATTGGAATGTCCTTGAATTGTTCATGGAGTTTGCTGCTCACATTGACTGGGAAGAAACCAAACAAACCTTTTTTTAAAAATTCTAATAATACTGCATCAAAATCTAAAATAGCCTTCACAGTGTGCCCTCTGGATATGGGAAAAATAAAATCAGTTGCACTAATTTTACTTACAAGTACTACTCTGAATAATTTTGTGTGCAAAACAGTTGAGAAAACTGATATGAACTTCCATGTTCCAATACAGAAATTGCAAAGACCATAGGATCAATCAATAGAAAATATCCAGCAAATAAGAGATGAAAATAACAAAAATTATCCACCATAACAAATGTTTTGCTGTCTTACCGTGTGTTGAAATTCCGCCCCCCAGAATGGAGATAAATCAGCTGTATTGTAAATAAAGTACCTCTTCAAACATCGACAGCATCAATAAGAAAAGTGCGTGAAACTCTCAAGTAGCCCAAGAACAAGCTATTGTGAAGTCCTGCATGTGAGGAGGAATAACCCCATGCAACAGCACAGTCTGGGAGATGGCTGCCTGGAGAGCAGATTTGGGAAAAAAAAAAACCTGTACATGGACATATTGATCATGAAACAGCAAAGTTCCCACAAAACAAAGACAACCAACAACATCCTGGGCTCCACTAGGCAGAGTATCATCAGACAGTTGAGTGAATTGAATCTTTTCCTGGTGAGAACATGGTTGGAGTTCTGCATCCGGGCCTGAGCTCACCAGTGCAAGAGAGACATGGCCATATCGGAGTGAATCCAGTGAAGGGCCCACAAAGGATTGGCTGGGAGGATCCTGGAGAAGAGAAGGCTCAGGAGGAATCTTATCCATGTGTCCAAATACCTGATGTGAGAGAACAAAGATGATGAAGCCAGACTCTTGTCAATGTTGCCCAGTAGCAGGTCGATTGGAACAAACTGAAAGACAAAAAAATCCATCTGAACATAAGAAAACATGAAAATCTATCTGAACATAAAAAAACACTTTTTTTTTTTTTTTTTTGATTCTATGAGTGTGACTGAGTACAGGACCAGGCTGCCCAGAGAGGTTGTGGAGTCTCTGTCCTTGGAAAGAATCAAAACTCAACTGCTCAACTGGATGTGGTCCTGTGCAAGCTGTTCTAGCTGGCTCTGCTTGAGCAGAGGATTGGACTAGAGAATCTCCAGAGGTCTCTTCCAACTGCAGCTATTCCGTAACTCTGTTTTTCAGGGACATAATAAAATGTTTAGAGTGTCTCTCAATTCTTTTTCTCAAACTGTATGAGGGCAAAAAATTTCACTTTTAAAAATATCTGTCAAATACAGGAACATAACTGTTCTCCATCACAAAACAGCAAGAACTCTTATTGAGGACATGATGCAAACCTTGACTATGGGAAGGCAAAAATAATGGTATATATCAAACCAAAATGTCTATATTGCATACCAAAATGCTGTACAGATTAATCTGGACAGAATTAGAGCAACTATGCTCTTTGACAGTGTTTGCAACTGTTTCATTTTTGCTGTGTATGAAACTCTTGAAGACTAATTGCTGACAGACATACTTGGAAAATGCAACTTTGGCTTGAAAAGCTTCAGTGATCTGTGAGAGCAAGTTTCAAACTGTGCACAGTACTTCAGGCTCTATGTTTGTTACATAATTTTCCTTAAGTAGCAACTGAATCAATTATTTTCTTTGAAAAGATAATATATACATATTATTTAACTGTGCCTTCCTAAAAACAGAAAAATGTCTCTAGTCATGCATTAGCATGAATTATAAAATTGATGTTTCCAGGCTACAGAATCTTCTGTGTCCTTGTTTTTGTTAATTATAAGAGCAACTAACACAAATGCACCACATGGAGAATTACCTCGGGCATTTGAAAATAAAATAAATTAGTATTAATCTTTCTAACATTTGCCCTTCAAATACCTGTGGAGGAGTCTACATGACCTTCTCTTGGCACTATGACCTTGCAAGAGACAAATATGCACATAGTAATCTTTACAGCTGCCATCCTTATAGCTGTAAGAAAAGAGAAACAAAGGATATTGGTGGAATGAAGCTTACAGTGCATTGCTTGGACATTAGTGATACAAAATCTAGATGAAAATTAAACAAATGAATGTGGATTAACACCCTAAACAATTTTAGGAAGTAAGTAGAAACAGTAAATTTAAGGGTAGTGGTTGAATGAAATAATCAGAATTGATATTTTAGTAATCCATGTAACAGGCAGTCCAGGAGACTGATGAAATAAACCCAGCACAGTAAAACAAATTTGGGAAAGATCTTCAGAAAACTCCACAGAAACAGCTACCTATAGACCTTACTGCTACATCCACTGCTTATGAGTCCAATACTTTTTGTGATACGATAATAATTTGCATCTTTAATCATACTTTAATATGCACTTAAATTGTGCTTCAACTCTCAAATGTTGCAACCAGAACAATTGAGCTGAAGAGTATGCATCACCATAGGCTGTCACCACAGTATTGTAAATGCCTGGTACCAATTCTGTAACAATGCCTGATAAGGGACTCCTAAGTATTTTTTAAGTAACAGTGGTTGAAATTCCTTGTTTAATTGTTATAATTGTTATAACAATTTCTTGTTTGTTTTGGAGAACAAACTCTACTTTAATATGATTAAACATTTGTTAATACTGCAGAATAATCTCCAAAACAGTGAAAATCGAGAAAATTTGCCATCAATGGCTACAGGCCGTAGGCTACAGGCTCTTCAAAAGGGACAGACAAGGAAGAAAAGGTGGAGAGATTGCCCTCTACATCAAGATAAGGATAGGGTGTGAAGAGTTGTCTCTAAAGAATAGCCATGAACACACTGAAAGCTTATGGTTAAGAAGCAGAGACCAAGGCAACAAAGGGAACCTTGTAGTTGGTGTCTCCTACAAGCCACCCAATGAGGAAGAGACTACTAAAGAAGTCTTGTTACTCTAGCTACAGGAGGCATCATGCTTGCAGGCTTCTTGTCCTGCTGGGGGACTTCAGCCCAACATCTGCTGGAAAAGCAGCATAGCGAGCTGTAGGCAACCCAGGAGACTCCTGGAGTGCTTTGAGGAGAACTTCCTTAGCCAGAGAATAGACAGTTCTACCATGGGAGAATGTGATGCTGGACCTGACAGTCACCAGTGCAAGAGAACTGATTGGACACGTCAAGATTGGAGGCAGCCTGGGCTGCAGTGATCATGCACTCATGGAGTTCACAGTGAAGTGAAAAGTCAGGACCCTGAATTTTGGGAAAGCCAACTTCCAGCTCTTCAAGCAGTTCATCTACAGGCTCCCCTGGGAAATTGCCCTCAGGGACAAGGAAGCAGAACAGAGTTGCAAGATTTTAAGGTTGATTTTGAGAGATATGGATTTGATGAGTGGACTGTTCAGTGGATGAGGAACTGGCTGGCTGGTCGTACCCAGAGAGTAGTGGTCAGTGGCACAATATCTGGATGGACACTGATGACAAGTGCTGTCCCTCAGGGGTCCGTACTGTGGCCAGTACTGTTTAATATCTTAATGATATAGACATTGGGATCAAGTGTGTCCTCAGTAAGTTTGTGGATGACACCAAGCTGAGTGGTGCAGTTGATACACCTGAGGGATGGGGTGCCATCCAGAGGGACCTGGACAAGATCAAAAAGTGGGCCCATGAAAACCGCATGAGGTTCAACAGGGCCAAGTGCAAGGTTCTGCAGTTGGGTTGGGGTATCTGTACAGGCTGGGGATGAAGGGATGGAGAGCAGCCCTGTAGAGGATACTGAGGGATAAGAGACTGGACATGAACCAACAACGAGCGTTTGCAGCCTAGAAGGCCAATGGTATCTTGGACTGCATCTAAAGGAGTGTGGGAGCAGGTGGAAGGAAGGGATTCTGCCCCTCTCTGATGAGACCCCATTTCAGTGCTGGTCCAGCTCTGGGGTCCTCAGCACAAGACAGACATGGACCTGCTGGAGAGAGGCTGGAACAGCTCTACTGGGAGAACAGGCTGAGAGAGTTGGGGTGTTCAGCTGGAGAGGGCTCCAAGAAGACCTTGTTGTGGCCTTTCAGTGCTTTAAAGGGGCTGATGAGAAAGATGGGGACAGACTTTTTAGCAGGTCCTGTTGTGATGGGGTGATGGTTTAAAGTAAAAGAGGGGAGATTCAGGCCAGGCATGAGAAAGAAAATTTTTACCATGAGGGTGGTGAAATACTGGCCCAGTTTGCCCAGAGAGGTCATAGATTCTTCATCCCTGGAGGTGTTCAATGTCGGGTTTGATAGGGCTCTGAGGAACCTGATCTGTTGGAGATGTTCCTGCTCATTGCAGAGGGGATGGACTAGATGACCTTTAGAGGTCCTTTCCAACCAAAAATATTCTGTGATTCTATGGCTTAGATGAAACGTCCATAGAGTAGAATATTTCTTAAAGTTATACAAAAAAAATGTACAGCAAATTCTAGGTTTTGCTTGTGATGATGGAGCAATGTTCCATATGTTTGGTTGTACCATAGGGCACAAAACTCAGAAATGGTTTGAGGAAAATAACAACCCATGCACATACTATACACTGTCAGCAAATGCAAGTGGTTTTGCTTTGGTGAATGAAGGAGGCAGTGAAGCTTAGTCTTAAAAACTCAAATCATGCTCTAAGCTTTTGCCAACTGATAATAAAGGTCAAGGTAAAATGACAAGAATGCGACTAAAACAACGTTGCTGCACTTTCACTCCTCCTTTACATTCCTCCTTCACTCCTCCTTTTCCCCAAAATCATGACATTGTCTTTAAAGTAATACAATTTCTCTTCAACCTTCCAAGCCTTTTAGAATCATACCAACATTTATTTTCAATTAAGGGTGTGCAAAATGTACTTTTTAAGGGAATAGCTGAGAACCTTAGTTATTACAGACTCTAGAAATCGTGGATTTAAAATATCAGCTAACTTGCCTCATTCAGGAGTTTGTAGTAGCTTCTGTAGACATGCCATTAGCTGTGATACTCTCAGTAGTTTAGAGAATCACAGATTTCTGTCACACTTATTTTTAGAGTTTTACACCAACAACACAGTGCAGCAAAAATCTTTTGATTCTCTTTCAGTCTGCATTTCACTTGTGCCCTTTCAGATGCTTGTAGCATCCCCAAGATGGCACTACGCCACAGAAATACTAAGAGTGAGTGCACTGAAGTTGAAATTAAATTATGGAAAATAAAAGCAAGTATAACATTTTGTAGTGTTGATAAGAATAGAATTCAATGTGCATAAATAAACCATGGTACACAATACAATAGTATGGCTAATATCATTTAATTAATGTATATTATCAAAAGGTATTTTTACTCAGGTTTTTTTTTTTTCTGAATATACTTCTTTATTATAATGAATATTGAAACTATGGATCACTTTAATGAACGTCCCTTACAGTGCAACTCGTATATCCTCGGGTCATCACTGTAATAGACTAATCAATGTTAACTACTAATTTGATCAAAAATATATCTTTCTGGACAATTTTCTTCATGACACATCATATATGTGACTAGCTGTCCAATTTATTCAAAATGGATAAATTATCTCCTGAAGTTAGTTATGAAACATTTAAAATCCGATTGTGGTCTGTATGAAGGCACATATTCTGTTTAAATTATTGCTACATGAACTATGTTACAAAAAACGTTTTTGTAGGTTTCTGTGATCTATTTTTAGTTTGACTGGTTACAAAATGACACGAACATCGATTGAACTGTGTCTTTCTAAAAGGAAAAATGACATATAATGGCTTTTACAAGTGTAACAGAAGGATTAATTTATGCCCAGAATTGTTTATTACAGGAATTACTGATGAAGCTTTAAGAATAGATGCATTCACAAATGCAGATCATAAAAATAGGTATAAAAATGCAGATGAGCAGAGTAATGACAGCTGCGAAACAAAACCAGAGCAACCTCACTCTGCTTATTCATTACAACCTGGTTCAATGAGCTACTTAAGCAAGCATGCAATTGCATTGCTTTCATTCACAGAAATACTTACCTATTTAAAATACACTGGCAGGAAAAACATGGTTAGATATTTCATTGAACAATGTTTCTTAAACCTCTAGTGCTCTCCTTTGTCTATAAACATCTAAAGATTTGCTAGAAAACCATACATAACCAACGTTCTTAGAATAAAATACTTTAACATTGTGTAGTGACCTGTAAAAGAGGAAGCCAGATGAGATACTTTATCTTTTCATATAAAGGTGAGAACTTCACTGAAACAGAAGTGGCTATCAAGCTTTTTAGCTGGTCAGATCACAGCAGGAGGGCACAGCACACTGTGTTTTGTTGTGTCCTTCTCTTTCTGGCACATCATTACAGAATCCCAGAATGTCAGGGACTGGAAGGGACCTGAAAAGCTCATCCAGTCCAATCCCCCCCATGGAGCAGGAACACCCAGATGAGGTTACACAGGAAGGTCTCCAGGCAGGTTTGAATGTCTGCAGAGAAGGAGACTCCACAACCTCCCTGGGCAGCCTGGGCCAGGCTCTGCCACCCTCACCATGAAGAAGTTTCTTCTCAAATTTAAGCGGAACCTCCTGTGTTCCAGTTTGTACCCATTACTCCTTGTGCTATCATTGGTTGTCACTGAGAAGAGCCTGGCTCCATCCTCCTGACACTCACCCTTTCCATATTGATCCCCATGAATGAGGTCACCCCTCAGCCTCCTCTTCTCCAAGCTCCAGAGCCCCAGCTCCCTCAGCCTTTCCTCACACGGGAGATGCTCCACTCCCTTCAGCATCTTGGTGGCTGCGCTGGACTCTCTCCAGCAGTTCCCTGTCCTGCTGGAACTGAGGGGCCACAGCTGGACACAATATTCCAGGTGTGATCTCACCAGGGCAGAGTAGAAGGGCAGGAGAACCTCTCTGACCTACTGACCACCTCTCTTCTAGACCCTCTCAGGTACCATTGGCCTTCTTGGCCACAAGGGCCCAGTGCTGGATCATGATGCCAAGCATGGTAATAGTATCGTGTGCTACCAGTGGTTAGTGCAAGAGGGAGATAAAATCTTTCTGAAGCTTAACAAGATTTATGAAGCCACTGTCTTAATGTAAAGGATAATACTGCAATGAGATCAAATAAATAATTTTGCCTGAGTTCAGGATATTTTTAAAGTATGTAGCTACCCTATAAGTAAAGGAGCAGCAATTTGACACAATACTGCTGAGGTAGTTTCTCCTTCCTGGATTTTACTTCAGGAGGACCTAATAAAAAGCAAATAATTGTTCACAACAGATAATGACATTACATGGAACTTGAGTTATTCACTCAATGAAAGGCTTCATGATAAAAACAGACAAGTAGAAAAAAAGATCAACATGTCACAGTAGATGGCTCAATGGTAATCTATGCACAGTGATACTCCAGTGGTTTGTCCCAAACACATTTTATCTGCTTATTTGGAAGACGAGGGAAATAATTCTAAAATATTCAAATACAGCAGCATTGTTCCTCACTTCAAGTATTGGTGTTATTCTAGGTAAAACTGAAAGAGGAGGCAAGGGTTTACATTAACAGTTTATGGTTTATATGGCTAATGGTTTATATTAATAAAACGACACTATTTTTTTACTTCATAGCATTAGCTAAGTTTCAGTTTGGTACTGAAATTCACATGATGACGGAAAAAGAGTCTATAATCCAATCTAGATCAAAACCAATATGTATATCCCAGGTCTGAGTAAGAAATCACAGTCTCTGTGCACAGAAGGCACAAGAGTGGCTTTTAAGTACATTATTTTTCTACAAATACCTGTATCAAACTTCTGAATCTCAATTTAATCTTAAAGTTGGTTCCTCCTGAAAAAAACCCAAAAAACAAAAAACAAAAACAAACAAACAAACAAACAAACAAAGCCCCAAAAGCAACAACAAAAAAAACCCCCACACAACAAACCAAAACAAAACAAAACACCAAGCCAACAACAAGCAGATTATCCACAGTTTAAATTTACACTGATTGTGGAATGTAAAATTTTACATTCAGCATGAGACTTGAATCAGCATTTTATTGTATAGATTTAGCTCAAAAGTCTGCAGAGGCAGTTTAGGAACTTCTAGAAGCTTATTGTAGTTATGAGAGTCAGACCAGGTTTTTATCAATGAAAGATGTCCAATAGCTTTAATTTTCTTTTGCTGTATCTGTGAATCATGAACCTGGTCTTTGTCAGAACTGTAATAAATATTTTCAAATAATCCAAAATTGTAAAGCGTTTCATTCTAGAGTTGTCAAGACGGTAACAATACATTTAAAATTAGTATTACAGTATTTTAAATGGCTCCCATACTAAAATCTGTGGAGAAATAAATTGCAAAAACCCAAAAGAGTGTGTAGGTAATATTTTCTAAGAAACACAAAACTTGGGAAAGCATTAGAAGAATAAAAATACTTTTTCTTCTCTTCAGAAAGTGGTACTTTGTTATAGACACTAAAAGTAATAAATATCTATTTCTTTCATTATTTAGACATCCAACATTTCCTTTATATTTGTTTTCTGTCATGAGAATTAAATGAGATCAATAAATTATTAATGTACTATGTTTTTATATAGAGATAAGCTGAAATCAAATCATAGCTAATATTCATTGTTAATAAGCACCTCATCAACTTTCTGAAGAAACATTGGGCAGGTTTAGTGTATTTATTTCTTTTGTGGAGGATTATTTGTGTGAGAAAGGATTTTAGAATTTATCTGTTGTAGGTTCAATAAAAAAACACATGCCCTCCCTGAACAGTCATTTACATAGTCACCATTTGTATGGATATCAACAGGTCTAGTTGTGAGGTATAAAGGCATATCAAACAGGCTTTTAAGGAAATAGTCCAGCTTGGACTAATTGAGAGACCTCTACTTCCTAATACACAAAATGTAAAGAAGAAGAATCGCAACAGCATTCTTTGAACTATTCAGTCACCTGAAAAGCTGCAGTTCTGTTATGAGGAATATCTTCCAGGAACTGATTGACTTACTTAATTTTCTTAAAAAGTTCTTTGCATTTTCTTAAAAAGTTCTTTGCATGTTTACATTCTGGCTACTTATTTATATGGATATACTGTTTCTACCTTGTTACCCTTTTAATAAACAAACAAACAGGTAAAAGATTAAACTTCCAACTGAGAAATGTTTATTCCTTGCACTTCTCTAGTAAAGCATCTCCTTTTAAAATGATTCTGTTGCCACATTTTTATCTCTTGTACAGACATCCAGAACAGTATGCACACAAACACGAAAATAAACTCGCAAAAAAGCAGAGTTTTTAAGTTTTTTAAGACAGTAATGGCTGAACTGCAGAGATTGTTCTAATTAGATGGATCCAGAATAGAGTTTCCAATTTTAATTTATAATGTATATTTTTAAAAATCCCAGGTAGTCCCAGGTAAATCCATAATATTTTGAGGTTGAGCATTCTTGAGAATTCCAGCTATATCAGTTCCAAAATTGCACTTGTCTTCTCTCAGAGCCTATGTTGCATTGTTAGTTAGGGCATGAGTAAACTGTTGTTTAGCAAGAGCAAATTTCTGAGGTTACTGTATTTCATCTGCTCTATATACGTGACTAACCTCCATTGACAGTAGAAATATCAGCACTTGGATATTATGTGCAAAGTGAAAGCTGTCTTTCCTCCCTTCAGCCAGAAAGTGTCATTTCCTAGAAGCAGCATAACATCAAGTTCTGACCCCTCATCTTCATCCAAGAGCAGGCAGACTCACAGTCACTTAGCACACGTACTCTAGACAAGGCACATCACTGTGGTCACCACAGACATCTGTGCAACCTTATCCTAACCACCTTACCCATAAACTGTGACACATTCAAAGCAGGTTTGAGCCTTTTGAGAGACACATCATGACCAGTTGCACGGCTTTGACACAATTCTTATTTAATATTTACTTCCAGGCCTCATACAATCAAGAAAGGTGAACTGGCCATACTCCAAGGCCTCACTGACCACCTCATATAAGACATGTGCATCAAGGACAGCCTCAGTATACAAAGGTTCTGTACATTTCTGAGTTTTGACATCCACTTTCCGGAATATGGAGTGTTTTCCTAAAAACTGCTGAGATCTCTGCCCTCACCACCACCACCTTCCTTTCTTTCTTTCTTCTGTAGCTCCATATACAAAAAGGCAGGAGAAGACCAACTGGCTTCTTTTTGCCTGTGAGTAGCAAATGTGTTCTCATGCAGGGTCAAGGCAGCTGGTGCAACTGGTGGAGAACATGGCTGATTTGCCTTGGCCCATGGTGACCATGACAGTTCTCTCCACAGACATAACTCCAGGAGGTTTCTGCACTCCCAACATACAGTCCTCATCAGAGCACAGCAGGTCCAGCTCCTCCCTTACAGAACAAAAATTATCTTGCTTTCTTGGGAACTCTTCAGTATTTGCCTGCAATGGGGGTAGAGAGAAGTGAGGGGAGGAAAACAACTATTCTCTGGCTGCATTTCTTGTTCCACATCCATCATTGCCTCCCAAAAAAAGGTCATCTCAGGGAGGTCACATTCTGATCAAGGTTGCCTTGCATAAGATCACATAGCAGAAGCAACACATCCACTTACAGCTTCCCATAAAATACACATTGTACTCATGCTTTGCCTTACAATGCAGCCCCAGTTTCTCAAGGACTGTGAATTCATCAACCACCCCAAACAGAAGAATGTGTCCACACGCTTTCATTGTCCCTGCACACTGTGGAATTAGCCCTCTATGTCCTGCTCTGCCTGTACCTTTCCTTACCCTCTGCAGATCCCTCTGCACCGCTAATGGTCACAACCTTGTTGTGAGTTGTGAGTTATAGAAAGGTATTCCTTTCACATATGCCTGTGAGCTATGGCAGTGAGGCAACTGATTTGTGAGAAACAGATTTGTATCTATGGCACTTCTTTTTTTTAAAAAGGAAAACAAAAAATAATAAAAATAAAAATAATAAAAATCCCTAAACCCACTGACACATAGCCATTTAGTCCCACCCTACTGATATAAGTTATACCAGGCTGAAGTTCACCTTCTGTTTTGTGGGAAATCAATATTTTTACATTTTACATTTGTTTTGCCTCTGCACTGGCTTTTTTAATTGTACAAAGATGACAGTTAAAAGGATCTCATTTTAGAATGTAAAACTTCATTCAAAATATTATTTGTCATTTTAGTATTTTTCCATTATGGCATGTCACGTCAGTGGTACAAGCACGTGAACCATTTGACACATTTTACCCATCAGTGTCAAAATTTCAAATCTATTCATTGCAGCCCATAATCTGCAAAGACAGTTTGAAAAGAAAACAAATAAGACTTTTAAATCAGGAGGGAGAATCTACTGACTTTAATGATATTGTGGAAGCTCTTTGCAAATGGATTGAAAATAAACTATTTCAACTCCCATATTAGGACATATCAGGAGTCACTCCATATGATGGTGTCACTAACATAACACAAAGTTCTTTAAACATAATAACCTATAATGCTTTACAGAATGCAAAATGTTTAGAGTAGCAAAAAAGTCTCTAAAATATTTCTCATTTTAGAATTCTGTGAAAGTAAGATAATTAAGAAAAAAAAAAAAATTCGCTTAGTGGATGAGGGAAAGGCTGTGGATGTTGTCTACCTAGACTTCAGTGAAGCTTTTGGCATCAAATCCCACAGCATTCTCCTGGACAAACTGGCTGCTCATGACTTGGGCAGGTGTACTCTTCATTGGATAAAGAACTGGCTGGAGGGCCAGGCCTAAAGAGTGGTGGTGAACGGAGACAAATCCAGCTGTTGGCCAGTCACGAGTGGTGTCCCCAGGGCTCAGCACTGGGGGCAGTCCTGTTTAATCTCTTTATCAATGGTCTGGATGAGGGGATTGAGAGCACCCTCAGTCAGTTTGCAGATGACACCAGGTTGAGTGGAGTGTTGATGTGCTGGAGGGTGGAAAGGCCATACAGAGGGATCTGGACTGGCTGGATCGTTGGGCTGAGGTCAATTGTTCGAGGTTCAACAGGGCCAAGTGTCGGGTCCTGCACTTGGGTCACAACAGCACTAATATGGCCAGAAGGAGCAGGGCAGTGACTGTCCTCCTGTACTGGGCACTGGTGAGGCTGCACCTCAAATTCTGGGGTCAGTTTTGGGCCCCTCATGACAAGAAAGACCTTGAGGTGCTGGAGCAAGTTGAGAGAAGGGAATGGAGCTGGGGAAGGGGCTGGAGCACAAGTGTGATAGGAGCAGCTGCGGGACCTGGGTTGTTCAGCCTGGAGAACAGGAGGCCGCGGGGAGACCTTCTCGCTCTCTACAACTACCTGAAAGGAGGTTGGAGCATGGAGGGGATTGGTCTCTTCTCCTAAATAGTAAGTGATAGGAGAAGATGAAATGACCTCAAATTGAAACAGTAGAGGTTCAGATTAGATATTGGGAACAATTTCTTCCCCAAAAGGCTGTTGGGCATTGGAACAGGCTGCTCTGGACAGTGGTGGAGTCACCAACCCTGGGGGTGTTTAAAAGATGGGTAGATGAGGTTCTTAGGGCCACGGTTTAGAGATGGACTTTGCAGTGTTAGTTTTACAGTTGGACTTGGTTATCTTAAAGGTCTTTTGCAACCTAAATGATTCTATGCTTCTGTCATTCTACGATTCTATGAAAATTGTGGGATTTTCATCAATCAGACTACTGTGTGATCCTACTGGAATAAAGATCTTTTCAAGGAGAACAGAGCTTTGTTTGCACTTCCAGATAAGCTGGCTACTTAGGATGAATAAGCAGAAAGAAAATGACCAAGACTCTTTTTATGCTTATGATTTCTGTTGGCTAAAATTTCTGATGGCTAAAATTTCACATTTGAGTGGAATCTTCTTACACTAGAGAAGAGACCAACTTTTGGAAATTTCCAGGATCTAAAGAAATATAAAGCAGGAGGACCGGACTAGACAACCTCCAGAGATGCCTTCCAATATCAGCAATTTTGTCCCATTCTCTTCCTGAACTACCGTATTGGTGGATAACAATGGCTTCACTTTATAACCTGAATGAAAAAATGCAAAAAGGCCCTTCATATGACTTTTATTAATTTGCCTTAACCCTCAATAGGAATCAATTATAAGTACATTAAAAAATACAGATTTTTTTTTAGAGCAGAAATTGAAGTAGCAGAAACATCCACAAGTATTCCAGAAGAGATGCCGTGCTTTGAAAAACATCTGAGCTTTGAGTTATACAGACAATACTGACCAAATTTTCAGCACAGCAAGCTGCTAATCTGGAAACACTTTGAACTTTGCACAGTGACATGAGTTTTATTTTTATGTTAGAGGTGTGTCCATTAACCTAATAGGCTGCATGTGCGAGTCTAGTACTAATTATATATCAATAAAATTTGACTTTAATGCTCAATACTGCACTGAACTGTTTCTGCTGATCTGTCAATATATCTGTGGGAACACTATAGTTCCCCACAGCTCTGTGTGAAAAGTCAGCCCCTTAGGGGCTTTTGCTGTCTCTTTCTCTCCTTTCAGTCTTCTGTCCCTCACATTTATACGGTGGCCAGAGAAGTCTATAAAATAATAAATAATAAAACCTTTTTTTTTTTTTTTTCTTAAGTATGTCTTTAAAGGTCAAAATCATGACTGCACTGATGCTTTTGTTCTGAGAACTGCCTGGAAAAACTGATTAGAAATATAAAAAAGGACAGACTGTTAGAAAAGACAGAATTTGGAGAATGGTAACAAAAAAACTGTAAAAACAGCTAACAGACTGTTATTAAAGGAAAAGAGCCTGGGGGGGAAAAAAAAAAAAAAAAAAAAAGGATGGAGATGAATTAACCCATTTCAGGAAGATGCAGTATTAAGCAGGAAGACCTGTGTGATGGTAGCTTCCATGACCCACTTTTGGTAAAAGGGCTGGATAACCACAACTGGTAAGATAAGAGTGTGACTATCAACAGTGTCTGGATGGAAAATGCAGAGTTATCTCGAGAGGCTCTTTGTACAGAAGTGATCACATGGAAGAGGAAGTGGAATCAGTGTCAATGTGGAGGGGCAACTGGAACTTTTGGGTATTAGTTATAGAAAGGTATTGGGAACTCCATAGGTGTTCATGAACATTTTGTAAGTGTCTGGAATTGTTGTTTATCTGTTGTATTGCTGGTAGTGATTATTATTACATAGTTCATAGTTGCTGGCTAATGGCAAGTAATTACTAAATCAATAAACCACTTTAGTCCTGATTTCATGTAAGCTACATGAATTCAGTGGCTTTTCCCTGCACGAACATGAAAGTTCTACTATTGACTGAAATTATGACATAGTTGGCATGGGAAATTATTTGATGAGGCCATTCACACAAAAAAGCATTTTTTGTTCAGAAGCAACTAACAGAAAACAAGGAATTAGGAGCTGGCCATCCTATATCATCACTGTCAGAGGTCTTGTAGCTCTGTGTCCTTCTCTTACTCAAAAGACAAAATCCTGTGATAGCAACCCTGTGAAGCAATCCTGTAAGCAACCCTGTGAAGTCCCAACTACAATCATTCCTGCATGCTTAGTCACATGGGAAAAAAGGGAAGTAACTTCTGTAATGCTTACATACATGGGAAATTTAGTATTATTTAAAAATCTTCCTCAACACACCAGCTGTGTGTACGTGTCCAGTTAGTTCTACTCAGCACTTCATGTATGGACATTTCAAAAATAATTCTATGTCATCATCAATGCTATCTACAGCTGACCAGGTTGTTATTACTGTGTTTCATGTGTCATTAACAGAATTATTCCCTCCTTTTGATGTGCAGAAGATTTTACATGACATAAAGGCATCAAGTCTTGTGAAAATGAGGACACTTGTTCTTGGAGGGGTGGGGAGGAAGGAAGAGATAAACCACTTTCTAGAAAGAAAAGGTTCATTTTCAGGTGCTTTTAACACATCATGTCCTAGATCATCATATTTGTAAACCAAGTGAATTCTATATACTACCAACAGCTAGCAATAGCTATTATTTTTTTGAGCAATTAATCAAACTTTAGATAAAGAATTGAAAATTGAAATCATGATGGGTGTCTCACCTTTACAAATTGGTGCCTTATTCTATATTGAAACCTGTACAAGAGTGGCAGTGACAAAACCAAACATATCAGGTGAAAGGCACAAGGTACTTCTCTACCCTGTCACTTGACACAGATTGTTGTACTAGGTGTGTCAAAAATAGTTGAAATATCTTTGAGAGATCTCAAACCAATGTTCTGCAAGCTACAGGGCAACATTAGTTTTTGTTATCTAAAATATTTGGAATTTCAGGATTCAAAATCTGGCAATAGCATTGGGACAGATCTCCAAGTCAATAGGAGATCTGTTTTATGACAGATTCGTCTAAACTTTGATCATAAACTCACAGAACTGATTTCTTTTCAGTCAAAATTCTTTTCTAGAATATAATACGGACTAATGAACTTTATGTGAACTCAAGATATTTGCCAGCGGGCAATACAACAGAAAATAAAGATTTATGCTCTGCACTGCAGCAGAGAGAATGCAACGATGCAGTCAACTGTTGGTGAAGACTTAGGAAAAGCAACTCTCCTCTTGCCATTCTGGCTTCCAGATTGAACTGTAGTTGAATTTTTGCTTTCAGATTTAATTTCCATCACTCAGCAACCTTCTGAGTGTTAATGAATGATACTCATTCCTTGCCAGCCCTGGGAACTAACTCTCCTTGTGCCTAAGGCCTAGATGACCCTTGATGGTAATTTTATACTCTCTCTGCTGCAACTTTTCATGCTCATTTGCTCTTACACCTGATCCAGTCATCCTACTTGACAGAACACAGCATAAAACTAAGAACAAAAAGTCCATCAAAAATTATAATGTTTTTTAGAGTTAAGCAAACAAAATCATGTAAATAAATCAGATTTTTTTTTTCATACTGTCATTCCTTTCCATGTATCCTTACCAGCTACACAACTCTGGGACAAAAGACTGGAGGGAAACATCTATGGACCAGAGGACCCGAGGCTAGAAGAAACACGGTAGAGGTTCTTAATTAAAGGAGTTTATGGCACAATGGAGATATATTTCCCTGAAGAAGTTGCTCCTTTCCCAGCCAGTTGAAAATCTTAATGTAAAGCAATCTGAAAGGTTAAGGAAATTAGATCTGGAGGCTAACATTAACTGGTTTGTTTGAAGGGGTTTGTTCTTTGGGTTTTTACATTTTTGAGGTGCTCCATCAAGCCAAAACATGAATGTACAACCTTCAGCTTTTAAATGAAGTGAATTTACCCATTCAGTGTTTCTTAAAATATATATTTTTGTCTTTGGGAAAAACAAACTTAAATAGCAGAAACAGTTTTCCAACACTAAGAAAAAAATTACATACATTTGAAAAATCTCCTTAAGTGATGAAAGTATCTTTTTCCCTGCAAGACTTTAATAAGAATAAAAATGCAAACACCTGCAAGTAGTCAGGAGAGCCATGACTGACAGTGTTAATATTTCTGTTTATCTCATCTGTAAGAGCTCAGTTTCTGAATGAGAACTCCAGTGTCATTTATGCACAATAACAGCCCTTCATCTATCACCCGCTTTGTATCTATATCTCTATATCTCTATATATCTATATCTCTATATTTCTATATCTCTATATCTCTATATCTCTATATCTATATCTATATTTTAATCACAGAAGACATTTTTTGTCTCTTCAATTTTATGGAAGGGCTTTGCCATTTTGAAAAGAGTCACAAATAGAAGACCTATCTAACATATCACTCTGCGTAATCCCCATGCATTTTCTGTGTTGGAAAAATCTGCCTTCTGGACTTCTGGAAGAAGATCACGGCTCTGCTGTGCAAGAGAATGGACAAGGACCCACTGAGCTCCAGCTTCCTAAGAAGTCTACAGTTACTGTATTTACTTGGAGAGGATGTAGCCAATAAAAGTGTCCCAGTAAGCAAGAGAGGAAAAACCTTGATTCTACTAATTATGAGATACATAACTGTTGAGCTCTCAGACCAACATAAAGTAATTCATGCTGGTTTCCCCAAACAATAATATGCTCTACATTAGGACTGTAATTTTCTTGCACCATTTTTTAAAAAATTGAACATCTCTGGAACAACTGCTTCCATAGTTCTACAAGGGGAAGAGGATGAAGGAAACCAGAATTTGTTGTAAACATTGACATAAGGAAGAGGAATTCGGAATCAAAAGTATA
This sequence comes from Nesoenas mayeri, assembly GCF_963082525.1. Lineage (NCBI taxonomy): Eukaryota > Metazoa > Chordata > Aves > Columbiformes > Columbidae > Nesoenas > Nesoenas mayeri. The sequence continues at coordinate 3,306,152 of NC_137554.1, forward strand.
TCAGTCAGAAACAGAGACACCTCATTTCTTGTTTGTTGCATTTTCATGATATTAATTGTAACTACACTAGAACTTTGAGCTAATTTTGAGAAGAGAATGAGTCTGCCATGATGACTGAACAAGATATGCATTCAGTAAAGCTCAGACTACTTAGGATAAAACTACAGTATTGAATGCTATGTTGTATAGAAGTGCTGAGCTGGGCTTATTATAGTTATTTCAGGTAACAAAAGCAGCTTCAGCATCGAGCATGGAGTTCAGATGACAAATATGCATGTTCTTCTCCATGGGTCTCTTAAAATTCCATAAGCACCAGTTATGTATTAAAATAGAAAAAAATAGAAAAAAATAGCAAATTATTTCACACTGAGATCCATGCTCTGAGATAACGCTTGCAAAACCCAGAGAGTAGGCTGTAGTATGGATTTGTCCTTAAATGCATTAAGCATCTTAAAATCTTCTTGCGAAGGTAGTTTTCTTCATTCAGAATCCTGCTGATTAACTATTAAACTTTATTGGCTTAATCTCTGTATTTCATAAAGAATTTTTGTAAGGTCATAAAATGTTTGAGATTATATTTACCTCCCATTATCGCAGTAATTTTATCTGTGACAGAAGTAACCTGGTTTATAGTAGGCTATGAAAAAAGTCTGTTGGGATAACTATAAAAATCACGGGGTTAGGATGCTCATCCATTATCATGCTAGATCTTATTGTAATGCACCGAAGAATACAATTAATTCAAAAGCCTTTGACTGCTTTCTGTGCACTGGAGACTTGAGTCTATTAAACCTACATAAGTATTGGTCATTTATTAGGAATGAATTTCATAATTGTACAAAGCCATTTTTTATATAAATAGCAGAAAGCACCAAACCAGATTAATGACTAAGGAATTGCCTGCCAAATTTCTTATTTAATTAAAACTTTGTCTTTTTCACTCTAAAAATGAGCAGAAAACTATGAAAAACTACTCAAAAGCTGTTTTCATGTTGTGCAAAAATAGTTGGGCTTTACCAATTTGAAAAAAATAATGAGGTTTTTCTGCTTCTCATGTGAACTATTTTATAAAATAGACTATCTTGTGCAATAGAAAGATCACCTAGTGCAATCCCTCTGCCAAAGCAGGATAGAATAGAATAGAATAGAATAGAATAGAATAGAATAGAATAGAATAGAATAGAATAGAATAGAATAGAATAGAATAGAATAGAATAGAAGGGGTTACATATAGTATAGTGTGTATATATATATATAATCTATATAGTGCATACAAATAAATATATATATATAGTAAATGGGGTTTTATTGGGCTTGGGACCAGTCACCAGCAGGTTCCACAGGGATCCATCTTAGGGCCAGCACTCTTCAATGTCTTCATAAATGACTTACACTCAGGACCTGAGGAATTACTTCTTAAGTTGGTTGATAACACAAAATTGGAGGGAGCTGTTGACACTCTGGAGGGCAGAGAGGCCTTGCGGAGAGATCTGGACATATTGGAGAACTGGGTAATCACCAGCTGCATGAAGTTCAACAAGGGCAAGTGCCGGAATTTGCACCTGGGACATGGTAACTCTGGCTGTACATACAGACTGGTGGACGAGATGCTGAAGAGCAGCTCCATGGAAAGGGATCTGGGGGTTCTGGTCAATAGCAAGTTAAACATGAGCCACCAGTGTCCCTGGAGCCAACAGGGACCCGTGTCCTGGTGCATCCAGCACAGCATGGCCAGCCGGACAGGGAGGGGATTGTCCCATTCTGCTTGGCCTCACCTGCAGCATTCATTGAGTGCAGGGCTGGGGACACAGGAGAAAAGGAGATAAAGCTACTGGAGAGTGTCCAGAAGAGGCTACAAAGATGGTGAAGGTTTGGAGGGGAAGCCGTATGAGCAGCGGCTGAAGTCCCTGGGTTTGTTCAGCTGGAGTAGAGCAGACTGAGGGCAGAGCTCATGGGCTGCAGGTTCCTCAGCAGGGGAGCAGGAGGGGCAGGGGTGAGCTCTTCTCTGTGACACTGACAGAACCCAGGGAGTGGCAGAAGATGTGCCAGGGAGGGTCAGTTGGACATGAGGAAAAGGTTCTTCACCCAGAAGTGCTGGACACTGAACAGGCTCCCCAGGGAGGTGTCACAGCCTCAACCTGACAGTGTTCAAGAAGAGACTGGACAACATCCTCAGACACATGGGGTGACCTGTGGGGTGTCCTGTGTGGGGACAGGAATTGGACTCCATGATCCTGGTGAGTCCCTCCCAACTCAGGACATTCTGTGATTCTATGAAGGAAAGTGTCAGTAAGATTTCCTAATGACAGGAACTCCTCTTCAAGACTGTCATAAAATCATTTCAAATGTAAGGCAGAAAGAGCAGTTATTCTTGTATTTAACCTGATTCCTTTTGGGTTTTTTTGCCCTCTCCCCTAAAAAAAGCCAATCTGCAAATGCTCAGCTGGACTATGGAAGTGCTTCTAGAGATGATAGCTTGTCTCTTGTCCTGTGGGATCAATACAAGAACCTTTTTCAGTTTTAAGGGGACCATCACTCAAGGGGAGCCAATACATTATAGCTGAGGTGTTTGAAGATCATTTCAATCTCTTCCTGTTAAATCACTTTTCACTGGTACCTCTGAGACTTATCTCAACTTGCCTATGTGAATACACTTTGTTTCTCAACAAGCCATAATACTAGGAGAGCTACAGCTTTAAAACCATGTTTCAGTAAAATTAATGTAGCTGGCATGCATGACTTAACTCATGTTATTACTGGATGAAATTCTCCTCTGTCTCAATGAGCTACTCAGGTGACAGGTCTCACCTTTCTCAAGAACAGACCCAGCCTTTCCAGGGTAGGAGCTACCCCTGTCTCCAATTATGACAATACAACAGGCTCAGTGGAGCTTAACACTAAATGAATTATCTTTTCAGAGGCAGTATACAATGAGCTGTTTAAAGTGATTAACAGAAATTTTCTGCAAATTGGATTATTTTTATTATTTCATCCAAAAAGGTACAAGGCAAGCAAAGGAAATGTATTTGAAATTTTAAAAAATAATAATTTTTTCTAAATCTTTATCTTTCCTGACAAGGTTTATTAAGCTGCTGTTAGCCTTGATCTCTGGATTGGGAGGAACAGCCTGAACTATTGAAGCATGTTCCTTGTGTCAAAGTCAGTGGCACTCTTGACATCTCAATCAGCTACTCACCCTCTGCCTCCAAGCCTTGACTAAGTATCTTCAGTGCTCTCTTATGTCCTTTGATCACCAAATCCTGGATCTTTAGTTTGATTCATTATAAATGTTTCCAGCCTACCCAGTCTCAAGCCAGAAACATTTCTAACGACCTTTTGGTATTCATTCCATCGGGGAATTTATCTCGGCAACGTGCATTTGCCTTCTTACATCTCCTTTGATTTAATTTCAGGCATTCTGATGTATCAGGGAGCATCACATGGGTAAATGGAGAGACCTGCTTCATTACACAAAACACTCATAACTCCCCTGTTCTTAGCAGCCATACTTGATACTGTGATTATCCTGTCTCACTAGAGACATGAACGCTTCACGCCTTCACCTCTTTCCCCCATTTTCAGAAAAATCATACAGCCACTGAGGTTGGAAGGGGTCTCAGAAGGTCTCTAGTGCAGTTCAGACCAGGTTGCTCAGGGCTTTGTTCAGTTAGGGCTTGAAAACCTCCAAGGGTGGAGACAGCACAGCCTCTCTGTGCAATCTGTTCCACCGTTTGCCTGTCCTATTTTCACCCAACATACCCCTGGGAAAAAAACAAAATAAAAACAAACAAACAAAAACCAAACAAAAAACAAAAACAAAACACACACACAAAAACAAAAAACAAAACAACCCCAAAAAACAACAACAAACAAACACAAACCACAAACAAAACAAAACAAAGCACAAAGAAACACATACACACACAAAAAATAAAAATAATAATAATAAAAAAGCAATAAATACCAAAACACCAAGCTGCTGTTTGCAGGATGCACAGAAATAGTAACAAACCAGCAGCAGAAGACTTTCAAGGCAAAAGTAAACACAGACACAAATCTAATGCATTTACATATGAAAGTACACAGGGAAGCTGTTGAGGATGCCTACAGATGGAAATAGTCTCTTCCTTTTCCGTCTTTCACAAAGATTTACCTTTTTACAAAAGAATAAATTCTAGGGATGAATCAGCATTCCCTATTATCAAGCAGAATGAGAAGCCACAGTAAATGGCCTGAGATGGGATGAGGTCACAGAGCAACAAATGGGAACTGCAACATTCTCTAGAGAAATGTGTGCATGTCTGCACATCTACACATGCTCATCTTATCATCTGCTCCTGAAATATGCTGTACATAATGACATACACACCCTCTGATCTAGTTAAATTCAAGGCAAGTCTTTTGGGGAATCCACCCCAACTATTTTAAAATATATTATCTGTCCATTTGCAAAAATTCTGTGATCAAGACTGTGATCTTAACCCCCGACAAAGACAAACTCTAATTACTGTCTCCTGTCATCTTCACTGTCTGCATTTTACCTGTCATTACTTGTTTATGCAGTATACTTTAAGAACAAGCATTATTAATGGAAAGTGGATAAATGGTTTTTAAAAATTGATAAAGGCTGAGCAAGCTTCTTGTGCCTGTTTCATACACTGGATAATGAATCAGCACCAATTCAACCTGTGGTTGCATGAATTTCATGCGAGATGCAACAAAACATGCATGCTGTACCGGAGATGTTTAATTACACAGCATCTCTGTGTTAATGAATTCTTCAGTGATATGCTGCTGATATTTAATTCAGTGGCTTTTCTATCCATGATAAGCTCCATGTATTACTAGTATTTGACATAAACATTACAGTAGTTTGCATCACAGATACAGCAACATTAAAGGAATAACCTTTTTTTGTGTTATAACTGAAATATTTTAAAGGAAGAATTTCATAACTAAATAATGAATTAACGTCACTTGGTAATCAGTCTTAGAAGAATTTCAGTATTAATATCTACATGAATTTTAAATGTCTCCTTAATGCTTTAAAGGTACACAGTCTTTTAATTTGTGTGCTTTTTCAGTGGGAAAAAATGAGCTGGAAGGAACTTGAAAAGGAACTTGACAAGGAAGCTTTGTGTATATACATGTATTTTTAATTATTTAGGCATATATTAAATATATATTTTTTAATCAATCTGGTTCTTTTCCAGTGACAGACACTGTGTTTAAAGGTATTTTATATTTTCTAAGTTATTTTTATGAGCATGAGTGATAAAAGCTGTTCTTGACAAGAATGATTTAAAATTCAGGGACGGGTTGAAATCCGTTTGAAACAGGGAGGCCACCCTCATGTCTTCTTCAGGTTTATGGCAGAGTTTTGGCAATATAGGCTCTCATCAACAAAGAGGTACTAGATTTATTGTATGTAGAGTACAAGTAAGTACCATACTTTCCCAGGTTACAATATACACTATATTAGCACTGTAAGATCAATAGAAATGGCTCAGTTTTTGAAAACAAGGTATGCAAAGAATAACTGCTGTAAATTTCACATTAACTGTACATTTTCCTTTCTAATAAATATTTTTTATAAACCATTGTAGTCTTGAAAGTGCAAAACTGAGCCTAAAATATGATTCAAGAACTATTTTGACTTGTCTGTTCAGAATGTCAATAGTTATGTTAAAGCATACCACATTTAGAAATATTGAGAAATATCATAGGCAGAGTTCGGACTACATGATCTGAAACAGCATAATTAATTGATACTTGTGTAGGGCATCCCTAAGGAATCTCCTTCCCCTGCATTTCTAATATTTTCAAAAGCAAAAAGATGTATAAACCTTCACTGAAAACATAAGCAACAATGTGTATGCATATGTATTTTTATATACCAGATAAAACAACTTTGTTGATGGCACAAAAGTTTGTTTTCAAAAGAACCGAGGTTTCCTTTCCCCAGTCAACAGGAAATCTTTGTTCAGGCTTGTAGTTCAAAGGCCATCTACATTCAGAAGAACACACAAGCTCGTGCCTATGTTCCTTTGCTTTACGGAAACTTTATAAAAAGGCTGGAAAGAGCTCCTGAAGTAGAGCCATCATGGTTCTGCAGCCCTGTCTCCCTTTCTTTAGCAAATTCATTCTTGTGTCACACTCTCCTACTTTCTCATTTCTTGACTGATAATTTTTACGTGTTTTAGGAACTGAGGCATAATAGGACAAATGGGCTCATGCTGAGCAGTTAAAAAACAAAACAAAACAAAACAAAACAAAACAAAAAACAAACTGAAGCCATCTGAAAATATTTTGTAACAAAGAGATTCTAACTGCCTAACCATTTCCCAAGGGAAGTAACAGAAGTCTGGTACTAAAGCTGTTGGAAACAAGCCATGGCAAAGTCCTAGTACATATAATTTAAGAAAGACTCCTGTATTGGGTCCCAAGGGATCACTGGCTTTTATATTAAATATCTACACTCTGTGGATAGATAAGACACAATTTACTAGCATTAACTATCTTTTGGATAGAGATGAGAATTTAACCCATAATAAGGCATTATGGCAAAAACATAAAAAAATATATTAATGATCATAACAATGTCTCCTGACATCTTGGAGCTTCAAAGTGAACGTTACATTACAGTGAGCAAGACATGTCTTTTCAGTCTTTCTGCAAGTTCTCTGTATACACATATATGTACACATACCGAGTACTGTACAAAGACACACATCATATATATATACATAAAAATGTCAGTTTGCCATGCATGCAGAATTTACTGAAGCTAATAGAAACTTGCTGTCATGGCCTGAAATATTCCTTCGAAACCTCTTTTTTGAGCCAAATGTTTTGTAAGACTCTCTCAGATTCGGTGCTTTTAGTTATACCATCTAATGTACGTAACTATGTTGTTTTTGGTTTGTATCAGAAGAGAAAAAAGGACAAAACCTTTATATTCCCTCTGTTTGGAAAAAAAAAATATTTTTTTGGCTAAAATTTACACTAAAACTGGGAGGGAAAACTTGTTATATCGTTTTGATTTCTGGATTATTAAGAAGTTACTAGTCATTAGTTCAGTTTTCTCTCTCCAAAAAAAGTGAAGTGGATTAATCTTGGTAAATCTTGTTTAAAATGTTAAGTCAGATTTTTCTTAAGACAGAAAAGAGGCAGACGTCTAATTAATCCAAGTGGCACCCATCTCGCATGTCTGTTTTCACAAGAGGGTAACAGTTTTCAGAAAAATAAAAAGAGAAGAGAAAGGATATTTAATCCTAATGACATTCAGGGTGCAGCAATATTTTCCTGGATTGTGGTACTGAACAGAAATAGATAATGTTATTTTACCTTCTAATGGAAAACTGCAGAAAGATAAAAGACAATTGGGAGAAAAAAAGCTTGTCAGGAAGTAATGAATTTAACTCTCTTTAGAATACAGATAATTCTCTTAGTAACTCCTTAACAGGGATGATCATGTTTTCTGCTGCACTGACAATAAAAGGTAATCCTAGGAGATTATATTTTAGCAAAACATTAATCACACAGTTCAATATCTTAAACTCTATGGTAAACACAGAAGATGAGCCAAACAACCCAAATCTGTCATTGCTTAGTTGCCTTGGCAGGCTGATGGGATTTTTCCCCGGGAGAGATTAATGTGAATTTTTTTTTCAGATGTTTATTGTGAAGCCATGATATCTGAGATCAATAGCAAACATACAAACTGAGGGTATTTCAATAGATTTTCACCAATTTGAGTGTGATAAGTTCAGTAAGCATCAAATATGCTTTTAGAAGACAAGTGTAGTGCATCACTAACAGATAAAAAGGAATGGGAATATATTTACATCTTTTGTTATAATTAGGGTCTATTTGGCTTATCCCAGTGGTACATTTAAGTGTTGATAAGTGGATGAAGATCCATAAAATGTCACAGCTACAGAAATGAATCTTAACAGAAAAGAAATAAAAAAAGGAGACAAACTGAATGAGATGAAATGAAAATGTGTGTTATATATCTTAATGACTGTACTGAGATGATTTGTGCTAAAATATGACAGGATGAAATAGGAAATTACAGGAATGATTTCATGTGTCTAATTGGAGGCCCAACTGATGCACAGAAAAAAAACTCTAGTGCACTACTGTGCCTGTTTTCTCAACTTGTGCAATTGCAGGCCTCCAATCTTGTTGGGATCATGGAGACATGGTGAGATGGCTCCAATGTCTGGAGTTTTGCCGTGAAGGGATTCAGGCTTTTCAGGAAGTACAGGATGGGGAGAAGAGGAGGAGGAGTTGCCCTTTATATGAGAGAGCACCTGGAGTGCATGGAGTTCTGCCTGAGGAGGAATGAGGAACAAACTGAGGTTTTATGGGTTAGGATTAAAGAGAGGACAGGTAAACAGGACATTGTAGTGGGTATCTGCTACAGGCTGCCTGATCAGGAAGAAGAGAAGCCCTCTACGAACAGGTAGAAGCAGCCTCATGTTTGCAGACTCTGGTCTTTGTGAGAGACTTCAACCACACCACAAGCTGCAAGAGAGACAATACAGAAGGGCACAACCAATTCAGGAGGTTACTGGAGTGCACTGAAGACAACTTCCTCACCCAAGTGATAGAGGAGTCAACAAGGTGACATGCCCTATGGGACCTCATAGTCACCAACAATGAGGGCCATCTTGAAGGTGTGAAAGTCAAAGGCAGCCTTGGCTGCAGTGCCTATGAGACGGTGGAGTTCAGGATGATGAGGGACTAGAGTGTACTATGAGGGAACAGAGTGCACTATCAGCAAGTTTTTCTGATGACACCAGGCTGGGAGGAGTGGCTGACACTGGAAGCTGTGCTGCCATCCAGAGACCTGGACAGGCTGGAGAGTTGGGCGGGGAGAAATTTAATGAAATATAACAAGTGCAAGTTTAGAGTCTTACTTCTGGGCAGGAACAACCCCAGGTTCCAGTATAAGTTGGGGAATGACCTATTAGAGAACAATGTAGGGAAAGGGACCTGGGGGTCCTGGAGGACAGCAGGATGACCATGAGCCAGTACTGGCCCCTTGTGGCCAGGAAGGGCAAAAATACCTGGGATGTATTACAAGGGGGGTGCTTAGTAGGTCGAGAGAGGTTCTCCTTCCCCTCTACTCTGCCCTAGGGAGCCCACATCTGGAATATTGTGTCCAGTTGTGGCCCCTCAGTTCCAGAAGGACAGGAAACTCCTGGACAGAGTCCAGCGCAGCCACCAAGATGCTGCAGGGAGTGGAGCATCTCCCGTGTGAGGAAAGGCTGAGGGAGCTGGGGCTCTGGAGCTGGAGAAGAGGAGACTGAGGGGTGATTTTATTGATGTTTACAAATATAGAAAGGGTGAGTGTCACGAGGACAGAGACAGGCTCTTCTTAGTGACAACCAATGGTAAGACAAGGGGTAACAGGTTCCAACTGGAACACAGGAGGTTCCACTTAAATTTGAGAAGAAACTTCTTCTCAGTGAGGGTGTCAGAGCCTGAAACAGGCTGCCCAGGGATGTTGTGGAATGTCCTACTCTGGAGACATTCAAAACCTGCCTGGAGACCTTCCTGTGTAACCTCATCTGGGTGTTCCTGCTCCAGCAAAAGGATTGGACTGGATGAGCTTTTGAGGTCCCTTCCAATCCCTGACATTCTGGGATTCTGGGATTCTGTGATACTGAGGAAAGAAGGAGGGGTAAAGGCAAGATCCCATCTCTGGACTTCAGGAGGGCAGATTTTAGCATCTTCAGAGATGTACTTGGAAGAGTCCTGTGTGATAAGGTCCTAGAGAGAAAAAAAAAGCCTAAGAAAGCTGGTTAATAATCAAGGATCAGTTGAACCTAGTTCAAGCTCAAGTTCATCCCACTGAGTGGGAAGTGAGCAAAAACGCCAGTATTCTGCATGAATGAAGAAGGAGCTCCTGGCCAAACTCAAACACAAAAAGGAAGTATATAGAGGGCGGAAGCAAGGATGGACATCCTAAGAGAAATGCAGAGCCAAAGCTCAAATGGAATTTAATCTGGCCAGTAAGGTCAAAGACAACAAGAAGGGCTTCCATAAATACACAGCCAACAAAAGGCCAACTAGAGAAAATGTAGTTCCATTGCTCAACAAACCAGACAACCTCATTACACAGGATGTGGAAAAGGCTGAGGTTCCTTCTTTGCCTCAGTCCTTAATAATAAGACCAGCCTTCAGGAATCCCAGGTCCCAGAGGTGGGGGTAAAGTCTGCATCAAGGAAATGTGCCCTTGATGGAAGAGGATTAAGTCAGGGGATACTTAAGCAAACTGGACATGCATAGGTCCCTAGGCCCTGAGGGGATGTACCCATGAATGATGACCGAGCTCTCAGATGCCATTCCAAGGCCACTCTCAATGATCCTTGAGATCATGGCAACTGGGAGAGGTGCTGAAGAACCAGACAAAAGCAAATGTCACCCTTGTCTTCAAGAAGAGCAAGAAGGAGGACTTCAGTCAGCTGTACCTCATTCCCTGGGACGATGATAGACCTTGTTCTAAATCTTTCAAGAGTGACAGTCGAATATAAAGAAAAACCAAGGTAAAAGGAGAAGGAAACTCCCCTACAAGTTGTAGAGCTATTGCGTAAAATGTTAAGAATGCTTATATGTCAGTGAAGATGTTTCCCTGTTTTGATTGCTCTGCCCATCTGCTAATTTCTTGGCAAGTGAATGACATGGAGGTGGCTATGACGGAACATACCTTGCAAATTCGTATGCAGTTTCAGCCCTCTTTGAAACAGAAAAACTCTGCCTTCAGTCAATTGCCCACTTATCCATTTCATATTTGAATAGTGGCTGTAATGGAAGCAGCAACATCTCCAATAGTCCTAAGCAAACCAGTTCTATCCACAGAAAAGGAGCAGCTCTTGCCTTTCACAATTAATGTGTAGATTTTGCTCTATCTTGTCAAGCGTATTGTTTTCCATTTTCTCACCAAATGCAAGAGCAGAAAGAGAGTAAGCCCAGGATCTGGGTGGAAGGGTGAGAAGGAGGTCATTACATATAAATGTGGGCTGTAGGCTACAAAAGCAATATAGAAGAGGGGAGCAAATATGTGTTGAGGATAAAGGCAAAAACATTGCAGCAGTAGATCTGGGAGTGCCATCATTAACTTAGATGCACAATAAAAGGAGTAAAGACTGTTTAAAGCAAGAGATCATAAGTCTTAAAATTAACTTTAAAAATCTCATTATGTTTGGTGTTTAATAATTTTTCAACATTTTGGCTGGGCTTAATGCTTTACCTACCTCTCTGTGTGTACCCATGTCTCCAGAATCCTACTCACTTGCAGCTGAAATGAGTTGTAGAGATCTTCTCTACAGTACGTAAAGGTGGAGTATAAACAAAACACAAAAATGGAGAAATAAGTCTTTGATATTTTAAATGTTATCCTCCTCCAAATTGCTAAGGATCATCCAGTATCAGAAACAAAACAAAGTACTAGAGAAGTCTCAAGACATTAGATATGCAATGCAAACAGACTAGTCTGACCTTTTTATAAATCACAAGAAATAAGATAATAAGTATCTAAATTAGCTATAGATATTCAGAGCATTGGCTAATTCCAGTCAGCTGTCAATGAACCTGAATTTACAGCATATCTAGATATGACTAATTTTTGGAAAAAAATCTAATATTCCAATTATTCTTCAGTTTCTTTTTTGTAAGGCCAAACTCTAAAGTTCATACAGAAGATGACAGTTTACAAAACCCCAACGTTTAAAATGAAGCATTTTTCAATTTCTGGTTCTTCACAATTAATTGATGTTTTCAAGTTCGGCATGATTTATAATAACAGCAATCAGAAGCAGCTGAAATGCGTTTCTGTGATTAGGATAACAATGGTATATTGACAGTTCTGCACATTTATTTATGGCTTTGTTTTTAATAGTAAGAGTCACCCAAAAATACATACCAGAATTAAATACTGTGTTTTTCAAGAGGAAAAAAAAGGGAATGAAGTGTCATACTGTAGGTAACTGTTAAAAATGGCAGTCTATTTCCATTAATCTTTAAGTTCAAGCTACTGTTTGAAACAGAATACAGTTACCATTTTCTGAATACAAAAAAATTGTACTTCCTTTCCATTTGAGTAAGGATTTTTGGTGAAACACAAGAGAACATGGTACGAACTGGGTACTTTCTTTAGACACTTTTAAAAATGCTGCTGGCCTCTTCTCTTACAATCTATACAACCTTCTTTAGAAACAGTTCTGACTAAATCATTCTATGTAAAGAAAACAAAAGTCAAAATGAATAACAGATTTCTCTGAGAAATAACAATGCTATTAAATTCTGCCAGAACTGGTACAAACATAGCCGAAGTTCACAGCTAACTAGTCATCAGTATTGTTTGATGGATATAAGCTTTGGCACAGCATGATGATGCCAAGAAGTATGATCATCTGTGAATTCTGACCTCATCTACAACAAGGTTCATGCCTTCAGGTGTGATGTCTAGGTTCACCTAAATCTCTACTGGTTTACTTTTGGATTAGAAAACTCAAATCTCCATACTTTGTTGTGGCTTCGGATGTGGTTCAACTCGCATCACCAAATTAACTTTGGAGTTAATGTTCTCTTTTCTCTTTCTGTTGTTGCCACATCAAACTCTGCTTTAATATTGGGGAGCAAAAAGAAGCAATCATCTGAGATCAACAGCAGCCCTTAGATATAGATGAGATCCCTGAAAAATGTGTGGGTATGGCTATTAGATAGAAACTCTTCATGTTTTAGTACTTGAATACTTTTTTAAAGGATTTCAGAGAGGACATGAAGAGTTGAACAGTCTTAGAAATCCAGCAGACCCATTATCCACTAGAAGCAGACTCTCTGGCTTAAATTTGAGGCAGAGCGTCATGTGTTGTCAAGCGTACTTAGAGGATTCATTAAGTTGCCTCAGGGTTCTTTCTCCTTTTAAGAATATATATAGAGAAGTTCTCTAATCAGTTTCTGCTGCATTTGAACCACTTAACAGATGCCCAGACTGTGCTGGCTCCAGATCTTATCATCAATTCCCCCTCTCCCCTAAAGAGAGGACAAGCTCCTGATTTCAGCCTGCATTAGTGACAATGCCACAGTCATTACTTGTCCCAGTTTGTCAGCAATCCAGATTCCCTTCTGACTTGCTACTCTTCCCATTTAGTTTTGGATGAGTTTCCTTCACTTTTCTAATTCATAATGGATTATGCTGACAGTAGTATATATGTTAACAAAATAATGCATACGGGAATTCGAGGTAAGCCATATGCCAAATTCTGGCTATAATTCTTCAGGACTGCCTATTAGATGATATTCAGTTTCTTCTCCAGCCATTTAATATACTGTTTGGTTTACTTTTGTTCACTGTTTTGGATATAGAAAAAAAGTATCTTAAAAGGAAGTTGGAAGGAGAAAGCAATTCTAAATGTTTTATAAATCTAAATATGTGCTATTCAGCCTCTAACACGTCAGTTGCTATAGAACAGAATTCACTTCTATTTTTGCTAAAGGTAATTTATCTCCTACAGATGTATTTTCATGTGGTTATATACTGTATTTTATAAGATGGCATTCATTTAGGAAACCCAGGACATGAAAGCTGGAGATGACTGCAATACGGATTCTGCAAGCAATAGAATACAAGATTTACTAAAATCACAATCATCTCTCCAGCAACAATAGACAGATGCCAACGATGAGTAGCACCACCATATATTGATCTACAAAAAATATTTGGACATTAGTTCCCTGTTGGAGCTAATAAATGATAAATTCAGTCCATGACAAGAAGAAAATAAGCCAGCTACTCAACATCAAACACTCATATCCCTTTAACTGGGCCCATTCTTCTGCCCATTCATTAGGGTGGTAGTGCTAGTACTCTAAATAAGAGGGTTTTTTGCGATCACTTTCCAAAAGAAAAAAAACCTGTGTCAGAGAGAGGAGCTCAATAAGGAGAGGCAAGTGATACCCTAAAGAACTTTGGTTCAATTTTAGTTGTTTCCAGCTACAAATACTTAATACTTAATGGGTGAGTAAAGCACTTATTCAACTCTTGCACTGGGAAGGAGAGGACATAATTAACAATAAGTGGTAAGAAGTCATTTGACCATTTATTCCCTCCTGCACAGATACATATGTACAGTTTGAGATTTTCCTTATTAACTATCAGGCAGCAATTCCTTGTATACTTATAACATAAATATTTTTGTTTATAATCCTGAAAGATAACACCAGATCAATTAAAAAAGTCAAATTTGGATCTAAATTTTTTATCTCAGGTAAATTATTAGATAAACATGCTCATATTTTAAATTTTCCTTTAAAAAACCCTCAAGCTGATCTGTCTAAAGTAATCAAAACAGGTCTAAAAGAATTGACATATTGCACTACAGGTTGACATAGTCTTATTAAAAATCAGCTACACTTTTCTCAAAAATTTGATTTGAAGCAAGTTTTTAATAGAATAACTGGATGTCTTGTGATCTGGAGTTCTTTAAGCCGCAATGAAGATGATGTAGAAAAATAAATCAATATTTTGATCTCTCTGTCATTTTCCATAATCCTTAGTATAGCCAACTGAAATAATAACTTACCTAAAAATTTAGAAGTAGAATAGATAATAAAATATATGTTCCAAGTGGATAAGGGCCTAAGCTACGAAACCAACATCTACGTAGAGATCTTCATGCTTGAAGTTGTTGAAAACGGTGTTATTTTTATTTTATTTCTGAAGTCAGAGTCAGCTACAAAGACCCCATCTATACAAACCTATAGGCACATCTAAGCTGAAAAATATGAACAATCTTGGGCTACTGGCAAGCTGGTTGTTAAGCAACAGTTGATTGTTTAGTAGATCAATATCTAGTTTCAGTTTAAAAGTGTAACCTTAAGTTTGGAAAATATTAGGATACATCCATATTAGGATACATACTTTTTATAATCCCTCACGGTACCGGCCAGCTTCAACACTAATTGAGCTTTGGCTGCACTAAGTTCCTTCCTACAGTGGCAAGCAGCATCTCTGTAATCCTCCCATGCCACCTGACATTGATCCAACAATATCTAGTTGCTATTTTTAGTGGATTCCACCCAAAATGCAACAATAAACAAAGGTTAAAAAAAGGTTCAAAAGTGTATATCCATAACACACATGCTCACAAAATTGCCTGTGACACCGATTTAATAATTAGCAGACACAGTGATCATCCTGAGCAAACTAATCTGATTTGCCTTACAATCTAACAAACACTCTGGTTTAATCTTGTTACTGGTTTGGGATGTTTTTGTTTGTTTTTCAATATTAATATCTATTATTTTACGACCATATGTTGCTGAGCTACATTAAGAATTACATTTGTGTTTAGAACATGATTAACATCTTTGCTGTAACTTATTAATGCATTTTTTGGTATTACATCTGTCTCATGATCACTGCACATTTTTGTCTTGGGACTTTTGCCTCAAAGGAAATGATAACAAAGATATTGAACTGATTTAGTGACTATTCCTCTTCATCATTGTATTGTGGAAATGATTTCAAGTGAGAACTGCTTCTTAAACTAAACTTCGGTAGAAAATGTAAATCTTTATAGCACATCTGAGCATAAGAAAACAGGGAAATAATTTTAAAAGCATAAATATACTTAAATACACTTCAGACTGAGGAAGTTCTGGCCAATACATTTCACAGAATTCTTCATGAACTAACGAAGTTTTCAAAGTGCCTGAATTATTTGGGCATGTCATATAAAGGTTTTGGAATTAATATCTAGTGTATGCAGGCACTTTAATGAAGTAACAAGCAGCTACGTTAAATGCATGTTTCATTCTCATTTCACTTGTCCTTCCTTGAATTAATTCAACAGTGGAAGTTCATGCAGTTCTATTCAGAGAGGACTATTCATTGCATGACTGGTCATTTGAGCGGGTAATCTTATCCATATCCCATGCACAACAGACAAGTATTAGTTTTCTTTTCTCTTCTCTCTCTTTCACTAAGTCCTCTTTCTTGTCTACTTTGATAACCACCATAGTCTTAAATAGAATAAAGTTAAAGCTATATACTTGGTCAATACTAAGTATGAAAACACAGCATGAAAACAAACTCTTGTAGAAGTTTTATTTCCTGACTTCCAAGAAACTATTTGCTTTCTTGGTTACAAGTGCACATTGTTGGCTCATGTCAAATTTTACATCCATCAGTACCCCCAAGACTTTCTTCCCCAAGTGCCTGTCCTTAAGGTAATGGCTTAGTTAATTAATATACTAAAGAACAAAATCACAACAAAACTGGGAGGCCTGCAGGATCAGATGCTGTATTTCCCCGGTTCTGAAGTGTTGGAAAAGTTGAAGTTACCTCCTAGCAGATAGATCAAGTTACTAATTTAGTACAAAGCAACTGCAGTTACCTTTTCTTAGACTTCGAGTATAATATATCAGTGACAAAGCCATTGATATTATGATAATATCAAACTAGCCTGACTCAGTACATCACTTGGACAAATCTGCAGTCAGTCCGTACTTTAAGAATTAATGTTAGCTCTAAGAAGAGACCAAATGAAACATGGACAGCTTCCAGGAAAGCTATTTCCTGTTTCCATATAGTGGATATTATTTACAGCTCAAACATGTTCTAAAAAGTTAGAGTAGTAAATCTGCTTATTCGCAGAAAGAATAGTGGGTTCCAAGTAAATAGGAATGCTTACAGGTAAGTATTATATAACCATTACTTTTGCTCGGAACACTAAAGTCCGATATTTACAAACGTGTTCTAATAAACTGAAAAATATCTGGAGGAATAAAAGCTAAATTGAGATAAAAATCTTGATTTTCAGCCTGAGTTCCCTTGTGTTTTAATTGCATGCTACTTTCAAAGAATGGAGCAGTAGCAATAGTGCCATACTGTTGTCTTTAATTAAAATGACATTTCAGCTATAGGTATAACTGCTTCTTTTATTCCTCTTACCCAGTTTGAAACCTTTGTTCATTCCTATCTTAGAAACACAAAACCACAGAACAGTTGAGATTGGAAGGGACCTTCAGAGATCATTGATTTCAGCCCCCTTGATCAAGCATGTTGCCCAGGGCCATGGGCAGTCAGGTTTTGACTATCTCCAAAGGCTCTCTCTCTTGGCAACCTGTTCCAATGTCTGACCACTTCAGTAGTAAAAAAAAAAAAAAAAATTAAAAAAATTTTTAAAAAAATTTAAAAAATAGTGTTTCTTTATGTTTAGTTGGAATGTCTCATGTTTCTGCTTGTTCCCAATATGTATTTCTAGTATCTTATAGTCACTGATTGACATCCATTAATTCATGTCTAGACTATACAGTGGAAGGTGGTTCCAGAGGACAAATACGTTCCTAGGGCAGACAGCAAGATGAAAACCAAGTCGTCTTTAGCACCCGTTAAATAAAATGGTGGAACTCTGTCATTTCTGCTGTTTGTTTGTTTGTTTTTTAAAGAAAGACTCATCTGAAATAAAATGAAAGCAAATCTAAACTACAAAATGATATTAATTGTGCTTCCCTCCCACTCCTCCCCACCCCTTAAAAAAAGAAGAAAAATGCTAAACATTCTAAGTGAGGTTTACCCATGTTTCAGTATTTTTTTACTTCAGGATTTTTTCAGGATTTTTTTACTTCACTATAATAGCAGGAGAAAAACATCCTACCGAAGTTTGGTCAGGAACTTGTCTAGAGATTAAAATTTCTTTTGCCTTTGTTTTTTTTAACTGAAAAACTAATTCAGTTTTAAATGCTATATTGTTAATATAACTGAGAAATTTACACAAGGCTACTTTAAACACATCTGTCTGCAGCAAACACACTGCAGAGTTTCCAGTGCAGTTTTCAGGCCAGCTAAGAACATTAAAATGCTCTGTTGATGTGGATGAATTATCTTCCCCACCCTGTATTAAAGCAACATGTTCATTTACTCTGGGCCAAAACAAAGGTATTTGGTACAATAATTCAGAAGCACATCAATGTTGTCCATAGAGGAGAGGTCCTTGAGTCCAGTGAATTGAGTGTTCCAGATGTTATTTTGTGACACAGAAAAGGTGATAATGACTTTGTCACCAGATACAGTGTTCTAATCAGAGTCCAGTTTTCTTCTGTATAGTATTTACTTGCTATTTCACAAGAAAATAATAACACAATGAAATGAAGTACTGGAACAGCTATTGTTCCCTACCTTTCCTAATCCCTCCTTCCCTTTTATTTACCATCATTTCTGACATATTCTGGAACATCATAATGAAAAACTTCTGAAGATAAAATGTAATAAAGTTGATTTTTCACAAAATAACGTACAATGCATTCATTAGATATGCTTTGTGACAAGAGAAGCTGTTATCCTTTTTCCTCTGAATATTTCTTGCTTAAGTTTTAGTAATCAGAGATTCCATAGTGACTTTTTTTACCACTGCAATTCTTTCAAACAAAAGCAAGTCTACCTGACAACCACTAAGGTTTCTTTTTAACAGATTGTGGGGTAAAAAAGTGTTTTAAACCAGAAAACATTCCAGTTTATGTAATCTTTATGGAAAGATTAAAAAACAATTTGTCCATCACTAACCAAAACATAGGTCCAATACCAAATAGAGTAGTTCTACTTGTTCTTCAGTAGCTGCCTCCTCTCTGCTTACCCTCCTCCTACTCACTTTCTGCTCTTTGGGAATCCTGTTTACCAATAACATTCTCTGAGCTAGTCCTGTATATCCAAGAATGAGGAAGGATGGATTTGAATCCTTCTCATCCAAAGCCTTCCATAAGGTTTTACGCAGGGAGCTGTGCATGAAACTGCTGGATAATGATCCATCATTTCAGATTATGTGACTGAGTGATGATGACCCATTATAGTCTACTCTGCCATTATAGAAAAGCAGTTGTAGGAAAGGACAAGATGTCCTTGGAATAAACTCAAAGTTGAAATAGGTCTTCATTTGAAATGAAATAAAACCAAATCAGCTCTGATCAGCTGTTTGGATGGCTTTACTTTTTCAGTTTAGTTTCAAAAAAAAGTAAATAATAGTCCAGAGGACAACATCTTGTGTGTTTTGATGGTGAATGTCTGTTCTTTGTAATTTTCACAAGCAAAGGAACAACTGAGTATAGATTTCAAGATTTGCAATCAGGATACATGACCACAAAGCCTATTATTAGCCATTAACTTCTAGTGTAAAGATAACGTACTTCTCCGGCACCTTTCCCTTGTAAACTTCTGGAAAACAACCAATCAACCAACCAACCAACTGTGAAATAAACAACAGATACTCAATGATAAAGCTAAAGCTATATGTTTCCACAGTTATCCACTACTCAAAAAAGTGATTCTCAAAAATTGTGACAATTATACTATGTTTCAAGGTGATTTCAGCAAAATCATCTTGTGACTGGAGATGTGCTGCAGGTAATTTAAGCTGCCATTATTAGTATAAATACGTCAAACATATTTATATAGGACAATCCTAATTAATTCTAACAATAGAATTTAAAAAATAAAGCATTAATTATGATTGTATAGTCTTTCAGAAAAACTGATATAACTAAACTTGGCTGAAAGAAAATCACATTAGAGGCATAAGAAATGGATCAGGGAGTGATCTTAAATAATCACCGTGCTGAATACTTGTCCCAAAATAGGATTTGTATACAAAATACAGACAAAGAAATATTTGTCCCAATTCAGTAAAAAAAAAAATTGTTAAAGTAGTAAAAAGGCCTAATCAATACAGACTGTCACTTTACTGTAAAATGTAATTTTTCATCTATTTAATAATTCAGTGCTATAATATATCAAAAACAAAGTAGGAAAAAAAAGTCGTAACACAGTGAACATGACAAAAACACTAAAATATTAAAATTCCCCAGAACTTTTTATTTTTATTCGTTTCTTATCAAAGAGTGAATGGAAGACCACTTCCAAAAATCTTGCAGGACCATTGACATCATTTCCCTCACTCATTAAGGCTATTTAATTTCATTTTGTTGATCTAAAGCCATGGGCTTATCTAAACTTTAACAAAATGTCAGCTTCTGATATCTGTGAATTATTAGAATGTGAAGTTAAAAACTGGAGAATTTAATAGACACTAGTTGCTGTTTTTATTATAAATCTATAAGCTACCTCTGCCTTCTAAACTGTATCCTGTTTCATTCCTCTTAAATGGTTAGCTGCAGAGATATCATGTCATTGATTATATTTATATTGCAATGAGACTGTCGATGCACATTAAAAGTGGTTGCTCTCCAAATCTGAAACAGATGTAAAGCTGAGGAAAAATAGTATAAACAGTCTCTTTTGTGTGTTCCATCATCCACTTCTTACCAGAGCACTGGACTGACTCTTGTGCCTTGATCTCACCCTATTGATTTCAATTACTGCTAGAGAAGGTGAATCAGTTACTCATTCTCATTCTACCTGCTACTGTGGTGCTTTCTCAAATCTTATTTAAATACAAGTACTGACCTAAAATTTTGCATGTAATCAGTGCTTTTTATGAATGCGGATGTTCAATTATATGTAATTTTCAAATTGTAGATTGCTTTTCATTTGTGTTTTCTTCCTCCCTTCTTCTACCCTTCCTCTCCAGTCTTCCTCCAGAGAGAGTCATTTTAATGAAATAAAAACCATGTAACTTTTCAACAAATAGCGATGTTAGAAAACTGTATCTTCTATCAGGTATCTAGATTAGAAAGGGCATACAAGTGACTAACTTCTAGGGAAAAGACAACTTTGCAAAGCAACACTAAACATGCAATATTTTAAGTCTCTTCTGTTTGCCTGTCACAGATTGAGCAGAAAAAATAAGATTAAGTTATAGTAAATCTCTTTACAATTAAGAGAAAGTTGAGCTCAAGCTTATCTATAGTATTCAAAACCATCACTTAGATCCTAAGTAAACAGAATAATAGAAGTTCTTTTAAGCTTGTCATTATTTAATCAGTAGAAAGATACAGACTCACTGTATTTGGAACTCAATTCTCCACCCATTTCACTCATCTGGAGTTGGTTTGTTACACAACCCAATAAATTCCTGGCAGCTACGGAGCAGTGAAGTATGTAAGAAAAAAAATGGAGACGTTAGAAGCAAACAAAATGTGAACGATCTAATTCTACAGAACTTGCCACAGCACAGGTTTGTTCCAACTGAATATAACTGTAACTGCAACCCATCCTGGACAAGCTGTTCTGGGTGGATTGCTTGAGAAGAGGGGGTGGACAACATGATCTCAAGAGATCCCTTCCAGCCTCAACCCTTCCGTGGTCCTGCAAATGTGTGTATATCCATACATCAGTTAAGGAATTAGGAATCAGTGGGACAGAAGGGTTTAAAAGATTGATAAATCAGATCAATTTGAAACTTGAGGATTTTACTGGATTGATTTTCATTAAAAATACCACTTGCCAATGGTTGCTTCTTAGTCAGTAATAATCGTTAGCACTACACACTTAAACAATTAGTGATAACGAGCCTGCTGCCTGCCTTCCTCTGCAAAAGTAGAGGGGATGATATTTTTGGCCCATTCTACATCCTTTGTCTGTATCCTGCAGATTTTATTGCTTGTGGGTGATTCCCTCACCCCTGTTTGTGAAATTGTATCCCAAGTCTTTGACCTCCTGCAGTTCCATATTGTTTATACATTTATGGTTGGCTGTTTTACAAAATGCCTGTTGATGACCATGTTGTTCTGATATTACAAAGTACTGTCACTGGTTATACCGGTTTATTACGCTTAGGTCTGGTTCTAAAACAAGAGCGAATGCATCTTGTTTAATCTGCTTCCATGTTATGGGTGTCAATAGGCTTCTGCGTTGGCTGCAGGCTGATAGTAAGAATTCCGCAGCTTCTAAAACGATACACTGGAAGATATTATTAACATTTTCATAGCCGGATGCATGTTCTCTTTTGAGAAGCTTGCTGTCACTGGGTGTCACAGTGGAGTAATTTAGAGTTCAGGTGAATATCAGATTTAGAGATCATCTTTATCTAAGACTCACACATAAACTTGTGGGGACAGAAGCCAGGTAAAAGTATAAACCTTTTTTTTTTTTTTTTTTTTTTTTTTCCTGCAGAAAAATGTTACTTCCATTGTAGTCTATATGTTTCAAGTAAATACCCTATATGCATACAGGATACATACGTAAACACTGATCAGCCAGACTCTGCTTCCATTAGTATTTCCAAAGGTGTATCATTAACTGGGTATTAAATGTGTTAAAATTTATAGCCTACAGTATTCAAGTAGAAGTTAATTATTGTTTCCTATTAAAGTAGGAGTTATGGACTACTAAGCAATGTCTCAGATGGATCCAGGTTATTACTGAAAAAAAAAAAATGGAAAACATTCTGCTTCAATATGCTCATGCACTCTCATATGAAAAGCCTTAATCATCAGTACTTCAAAATGATGTAGCACTACTAACCAATACAGAGGTAAGAATGACCATCCGATTATATCAGACCTCTGTGTAATAAAAACTAATGAAGTTTATGGAGCAATGACGCGTGTTCACACAGTTGGAGATAGGCTAAAATAAATGAATTTGCTTCACAATAATAATTAACTAGCAAATCCCAAATTACATAAGACTTCAGTTGCACAGCTCAGCTGTTTCTGTACAATGGACTTCATATAGGTCTCTGGTGCTCTCTAACAATTGATAGAGCTTTCAGCAAAATAGCAGAATTTAGAAATGAAGATGGTCACTTAGCACATTTTCAAACCTCAAGACAGTTCATATGAAAGCTGATATAAATTAAATTTTCAATTAAGATTTTGAGACCTAGTAGTAAGTGTATTGCTAATATTCAAGTATAATAAACATACTATACTTACTCTATCCATTAATTGGGATTTTATTTTTTTTTTTTTTACATAAATCTATCAATGCTGTAATTATCCTTTCAGTTTTAGTCCAAGTCTCACTTAAGGCATTTGAAAATCTTACAGTGCTTTTGATGAAACAGGATCAGGCTCTTCCGTTTTTAAATTTGGTTTTGCGTGGGAAAGAGTGTTGATATCTACTAAGTGATGGCAAAATGAATAACTTCTGCCTGATTTTAATATATGAAGTCTTTATCTATGTAAAATATTGCATAATACAGCTCCATGTACAGATAAGTGCAAGGAAATAAGAAAAAGCTAAAATTTTCTTGTGAAATGATGAGTTAAACTGTGTTGAAAGACCCATCTATATTAAATATACTATTAAATAATTAACTATACTCTCTAGTAACATAGCCCTCTTACATGTTTTCCATATTGATCAATGCAAGATGAGATTCAGGAAAACACATCGCCTTTGAATTCAAAAGAATAGAAAAGCATTGTTATTTTAGTGACCAAATGAGAAAAAGAAATTAGAAAAAATTAATTAAAGTTTTTATAAAGATCAGAGAGTTCTCTTTTAGCCTCTAAACTGCAATATTCTAAAACCAGCAAAAGGTAACTTTGGAGAGATTTGCCTTAAATTATCTGAAAATTCTGGGGGTCACTTACATTTATCCTACCGTTCAAGTATGTAATTCAGAGAAGGGACAAATGTGCATGCAGAAAGCCTGTCCTCAACATCCTATCAGAAAGTACAGGGTGGCTATGTGTACTTTTGGTGTGTTAAAAGTAATTCTTTCTGACTCTTTCAGTCTTTTATTTCAAAGATCTTCTATCCCAAGGCACTGCAAAGGACTCTCAGATTGCAGATGTGCACTGCAAAGGCATTGTGAACCCAATTCCTCAATTTTGCCAGGTCTGTAGTATAATAATATTACTCATATAATTACATAGTTATATAATTATACACTTCTATAAGTACATAATTATAGTGTAATCGTCCACTGACTTAAGAATTGTCCTCACTCAAAAGAAGAAGATGATGGAAACTAGATTTTAAGAACAGTTTTAAGAAATTAGGTGTTAACTCCTTCAAATGAAATAAGTGGTGCCTCACAAGAAACCTATGGGGTTTTTAGGCACACACTTCACATGCTTACTTACATATAACTCTTTCAACAACACTACTCAAGTACTTAAAAATTATTTTCTCCTTTTGAATGCAAAGATTACGAGAGGAGAAGGAAACACGCATAGTGATGTTTCATGATGTGGAATAATTGTAAGCACTCTGGCTGCTTGTTCTACAGGGATGAAAAAGGTTCTGTCTCATAAGTTCAGCAAAAAAGGAAAGTTAAATCCACTTTGCAATGAAATAATTTTGAACAAAATAATTCAGACAATCCTATTAAATATTTCAGGCAGAACTAGTCTTTGCCTTATTCTTTTGAGGTCTCCGTAGGCCTAACAGTTCAATGTCAAACACGTGGTGCAGCACAGCCTTCCTCCCTCCACAGTTTCTGATTCTGAGAGAAGAAATGAGATCTCATGCAGGTCTCTTTCTACCTGCCTTTGCACACTTACAGAGCTTCATCCTGCTAGCACTAATTACTCCTGTCGCTGGACTGTGGAAGTCACTTTTATTACCAAGAACAAACAGCCCTGCTTATAACAGACTTTGAAAGAAACTCCTTTTATTTAGAGTGAGGGAGCTATCCCTTTCAAAACGAGTAAGGCTGATCAAATAAAACATTCCAAGAAAATGTGTATGAAATTCCCTTTGCCCTTACTCCTTATTTTTTTATATGTTGATACCTATCTTTATAATATACCCCATACACAGCCTGATAACAAATCAATCCTCCTGCAGGAACATAGGAAGGTAAGTTGCAAACATTTCTTTCAAAGCTTTTCATTTTGAAATACACTATGTCAAGAAATTTTAGAAATTGATGTAGAATCCCCACGTTTTGATCTACTTCTTATTCCAAAAAACAAGGTTTTGAATAACCTGATCTAATATCACAGTCAGTCTGCAGTGGTTTAGACTAGTAGACCCTCTGAGGACCATACCAGACTAAACTAATCTGTGATTTTACAGTTCTGCATTTAGAGTGCAATTTGTCAAGATACAAATATCTTCAGAATTTTCTTTTTCCTTAAATATCTTCAGTTGTTCATTTGTTGTTTTTGTTTTGTTTTGTTTTGTTTTGTTTTGTTTTGAAGGGAGATATTTGATTTATGAAAGAAATGTAGCTGATATTGGCACTCAAGGCAAATGTTTAAAGAAAAAAGGGAAAACTTGACTTGCTTTCTCTACCTTCTCACCTCCTTGACTTTTAATTTTACACAGAAAATATCTTGCTATTTGACTTTTTTTTTTGTCATGCTAGAATGTTACATGGATGTGCTTTGCTCAGACAAAAGGAAAATAGTGAAATGTAGTAGGGCAACAAAGATGATTAAGGGAGTGGAGCATCTCGTGTGCGAGGAAAGGCTGAGGGAGCTGGGGCTCTGGAGCTGGACAAGAGGAGACTGAGGGGTGACTAATTCATGGGCATCAATACGGAAAAGGAGAGTGTCAGGAGGATGGAGCCAGGCTCTTCTTGGTGACAACCAGTGATAGGACAAGGAGTAATGGGTTCAAACTGGAACACAAGAGGTTCCACTTAAATTTGAGAAGAAACTTCTTCATGGTGAGGGTGGCAGAGCCTGGCCCAGGCTGCCCAGGGAGGTTGTGGAGTCTCCTTCTCTGCAGATATTCCAACCCACCTGGACACCTTCCTGTGTAACCTCATCTGAGTGTTCCTGCTCCGGCAGGGGGATTGGACTAGATGATCCTTTGAGGTCCCTTCCAATACCTGACATTCTGTGATTCTGTGAAGAGCTTGAGTTTACAATTTCATATTGTGTTTCATTGAACTTGTGTTGTGAGTGAAGTTTCCCAGTTCATTCAAAGTTTTCTCGATGCCACTCAGTCACACACAGAACAACCATGACTACGTTTTCCCTAACTATTGTTATATCAAAAATGCTACATATTTTTATGGTTTTTAGATTTCCTGCACATCAAGAGTTGTTTTCAAACTTTGATATGTGTAGCTCAGAAACACAAAGTTGCACATACAGGTCTGCTTGGAGGCTTACAGGGATGGAAGACAGGTCTCCAACAATATAAATATTTAACTGTGGGCAGAGGGATTAAATTTGTCAAATACAGGGGAAACATCCATTTTAAGATTTCTCTAAATAATACTTAAAACTTTTTGACCTAACTATGCTGCTGTTTGGAAGGGCTAGAAATCAATATTAGAATCCAAATGATGTTGATATGTAAAAACAATGGTTTAAAAAAAAAACCCAAACAAATGAAATGCAATATAACAAGTGCATATGCAAAATGCTAGATTTACATATAAGGCAAATATTAAAAGTCATATGACTGAAAGGTCTGCAAAGGAGGATCTGAGGTTTACGGACTCTTATAAACATGCATAAATCAATAGTACATTTCTACTCTATACATAAGAAAATGTGCAATAGGCGCTAAGGAATATCAAATATTAATGCATAAAAGAATCCTTTGATGTTTTTGAGCCTCACTGCACCTTCTTTGGGACAGGCAGTAAATTTCCAGAAAAATACAGTGTCAGTAAGTCCGATTTGTCTTTTGGGTTCTCTAAGGCTTTCACTGTCTAAGTGTCTTGAGAATCTGTAAGTAGTGTGATGTGATCTTGATAACCTGCTAATTAGGTGCCATCAGCATTTACCATCCATATATATCTGATCCTTGCTACTCCTTCTAGTGTTTTCACACATCTAAATTCTCATTCAACCTGCATTCAAACAAGTATTAATATTTCTACTACAAACCGCAACTGAGGCAAGCTGTGCAGGCACATGTGGGATTGTTTCATATCAGGTTGGTATAGATCTAGCATAGAAACAGCAACTTGATTTATGGTGCAGAGAAGCACAATACAGGCAAAGAAGCCTGAACCAATAAAGGTGGAACGTGTAACATTTTACAGGCTATTAAAGGGCTGTATTTACACAGGTGACTGAATACCATTCTATGTTCTTTTTGCCTTAAGATTCTTATAATAAAACAGGAGGCTTCCAATCTTTAAGAGAGAATAATTCAAATTTCATTAGGAATTTTTATTGTAATGCTGGACATGTACTTTGATTTTAAGATCTCAAGATTAATACCTTTGCTGGGGTCTTATAAAAATCAATAGAAGTCATAGATGGAAATGCGAAACACCAGTTCCCTCTTATAAGAAAAAGGTAATGCTCCATTTTTGATGAATCATAAAACTGAAGATGATCTGATCTGAAATAATTTTGATTTGTGCCTGCTGAGGATCTTAATTTTGATTCATGTAATAATTTGTTGCTTAAAAATGTGCAGATTTGTCAATTTCTTTATCTTGACTTACACTCTAGTTGCAGAAATATAGTTTCAATTCTTAGAGACATTAGCCTCCAAACAATGCAACAGTTTTACAGTTTCTTCAGTTTAACTGAAAGTTGAATCTGCCCTGTTAACTCTCATATAAATGTTCATGTGGCACAAGACAGTTGGTACATATTACTTATAAACCACCTCTGCATCAGCAAAAGGCAATCTAGTTTGTATGTTGCTTTTAGAAAATTCTAAAGCAGTTGCAAATGCTTAGGGATGAAATTCACAATGTA
Organism: Nesoenas mayeri; assembly: GCF_963082525.1. Taxonomy (NCBI): domain Eukaryota; kingdom Metazoa; phylum Chordata; class Aves; order Columbiformes; family Columbidae; genus Nesoenas; species Nesoenas mayeri. Next base: position 3,333,692 of record NC_137554.1, read on the forward strand.
ATTCCAGCTTTATTACTCTTGGTTCAAGCATAATTTAACTAACAGGAAGCTCTTTTCCACTATATGCCAAAATGAAAAATAATTGTAGAGTAAATATTAGATTACTACAAATGCAAAGACTTAAATGAAAATTATCTGTGACTATAAAATAAATTATCAAATGCAACTTTGTAAAAAGTGTGTAATATTTCTGTAATTTGACAGTGAAATGTAACAATCCGTTATTTTTCAATGAACTGGGAAATACAGGAGATGTTCAGGATGTCTTCACAAAACAAAATATGGAGCTCAGATTTATTGTTTTTAAGAATCGATTGGGATAGGACATCTCTTTGAGATATAAAGTTCTTATTCTTTCATTTGAAAACACATTTTCAGTGAGTCTGATTCTTGGAATAAATCAAAGACAAGGTCAAATTGCTTATGTTACCCTGTACAAAGAAGACAAACACAGATCACATCGGGAGAACTATGTCGAAGAAACTATGCACTCAAGTCCAGATTAAAAAAATGGACATGCATGTAGCTTTTCTAGGTTTTCAATTTCTGTTCAGTCTGTTTTGAGAGCATGAAGATAGACAACAAGTTGTTTTCTCATATTTAAAATTAGATTCTAGATTTAGACTAGAGCCTTCTGGCATCTGGAATGAGGAAAACAGTTTTGACTCAGGACTGTTGTGATTTGTATTATCAGATTGTGAGATGTGATGGAAAGCACATTTTGCTTCTTACTAGAACCTGTGTAGTAAATTATAATTTGTGCAATTAGAAATCAGAAAATAAAGGTCGTAACAAAAGCCAGACTTCACTCTCATAGTGCCAAATTACAGTAAAGCAAATGTAAAATAGTATGTAATCACAGACATTTAACAAACAAACAAACAACAGGAATTCAATTTTAAAAAGCTTCCCTGAAGCCAATATTAACATAAATTTCATGGTTGGGGAAAAATAAGTAAAGCCAGTGTTACATGTTTTCATAAAATTATGCCAACTCTTGAAGATATCCACCAGAGTCAGTTGCCTTCTACCCAGTCCTGCTTGGCTGTTAACTCCTTTTCCACTATGGGACAATGTAAAAAATATTATTCATTATCTTAAAGTAATTGATTAGAGATCTTAAAATAAAGAGTGACTTAAAAGGCTAGATGTCCTTTGGATGGAATTATTTTTTGTCTCTCACCTCTGTTCCATAAAAAAAAAAAAAAATTAGACAAAGGGGGGGAAAAAAAAAAAAAAAGAAAAAGGAAGTAAAAAAAAAACCTCAAAACAAACACACAAAACAACAACTACAACGAAGACAAAAAAACCAACCAATCAGCCAAAAAAACCCCAGAACTAATTTAATAAGGTAAATCTCATTTGAAAGGGAGTCTGTCTCTTAGAATTCTAGTAGATTTTGATAAACAAAGAAAGAAAATATTGTGCATTTCTGTAGTTATTTTTTTTTTATGATTTAACAAATCTATTTTTAATTCGTATCTCTTCTGTATTTTTGTTTCAGCTTCTCTGAAATGCAAAAAAACAAAAAACAAAAAACAAACACATGAAACGTCTTAAAACGTAACTGAATCAGCAATTAATCTCTTCTTCATTTATTTGTACCCTTTTTAGTAGCTGACTATATTTACAGGAAAACAATATGGGCAAAGTATAAAAAAGAGATAATATTTTCATATTACACATATTCACCCTAAAGTTAACAATTTCTTTGCTGTCAGAAAGAGTTCACATAGAGTCCTACCGTATTATTCTTTACAAGCAACTCACACACAGTCCTTCTTCAGGCTGCCCTTATGGAAATAATCAATTCTCATATCCCACACCAAATAGATAACATATTGAATAACAGACAATTCCTAATGGAAGATGAACAAAGCATTCTGATAAATCAAGGGCAAATTGTTCTGACTTATAAATAATTGCTTTATCTGCAATTATTCTGAATTTAGTTGTTTTAAAAGCCTACAGTAAAGAGTCAAGACAAAATGCAAAAAAACATTGAATTTTACGCTAAACTTAGAAGAATCAAAAATTTGACTTTGTGTCCTTTCTATGGGGAAAGGTAAATTTGTTCCTAAAAAGTGTTTCCATTTTTTTATTCTAGGATCAAAAGTTCTGATCTGTTTAAGCCAAAGCCTAGAGGCCTAGCCAAAATGTAATCAGGATCAAAGGCCGCCTCCCTGTAATGTTGCAAAAAGAGAATGGCTAAACATTCATAAACAGAAAGCAGCACATCCACAGCAGAGCTCTAGCTGCTATGTAACGGTATATGGGATTCAGAGCAGCAACTCTTAGAGACAAACTTAAAAAAAAAAAAGAGTGCCTCTTAAGTTTTCTTCTAATATGTAGAGAAAAACATAAAAAAATGAAACAATCACAAGTGTAAAAACACCACACAGGACTGGATTCTATATATTTGTCATTATCCTAAATAAAATTGATGGGCTGAGGCCAATTGTCTGAGGTTCACCAAGGCCAAGTGCCAGGTCCTGCACTTGCGTCACGACAACTCCATGAACGCTGCAGGCTGGGGAAGAGTGGCTGGAAAGTGCCCCAGGAAAAGGCCCTGGGGGTGTTGGTGCCAGCAGCTGAACATGAGCCAGCGTGTGCCCAGGTGGCCAAGAGGCCACCAGCATCCTGGCTGGTCCCAGCACTGGTGTGGCCAGCAGGCCCAGGGCAGTGACCGTCCCTGTGCTGGGACCTGGGGAGGAAAAGCCGCCAACCCTGGGGGCAGTTCTGGGCCCCTCGTGCCAAGAAAGGCCTTGAGGTGCTGGAGCGAGTGGAGAGAAGGGACCAGAGCTGGTGAGGGGCTGGAGCACAAGTGTGATGGGAGCGGCTGAGGGACCTGGGGGGTTCAGCTGGAGAACAGGAGCTGAGGGGAGACCTGATCTCTGAACTGCCTGAAAGGAGCTTGGAGCCAGGGGAGTCAGGCTCTGCTCCCCAGGAACAAGCATCAGAACCAGAGGAAACAGCCTCAAGTTGCACCAGGGGAGGCTGAGGTTGGATCTTGGGAACAATTTCTTCCCCAAAGGGCTGTGGGGCATTGGAACAGGCTGCCCAGGGCAGTGGTGGAATCACCATCCCTGGAGGGGCTGAATATGTAGATGAGGTCCTTCGGGACATTTTTAGTGCCAGATTTAGATTTACTGTTAGACTTGATGATCTCGAGAGTCTCTTCCAACCGTGCATATCACTATCGCATACTATGGGCTACAGAGGAAGAACACAGGAGGAAGTAAGAGAAAGGTTGAAACATGAGCCAGGAGCTAGTGTGAGAGAGAGACCAACATTGCGTATAGAAAAAGAAAAACTGCCTAGATTCTTCTTGTGTCATGCCATGATAGATGTCTGAGAAGTAACTTAGAGATAACTATTTGATAAACAAAGAAAGAAAATATTGTGCATTTGTGTAGTTATTTTTCTTTTTATGATTTAACAAATCTATTTTTAATTCGTATCCCTTCTGTATTTTTGTTTCAGCTTCTCTGAAATGCAAAAAAAAAAAAAAAAAACCAAAAAACAAACAAACACCCCCAGGCACTTCTTAGTTTCTGTTGTCTTTTATTTACAAGGACAGCATCATTTTAGACCAAATGTAATCAAAAATACATTATTTACAGCCTAAAGCCTCTTGAAATTGACTTTCATGAAGTTGATTAGCTCCACTATATTTTAAATTACCCTTAAAAATTGCCTTCGTAATTTATCCTTCTCATCTTTGCATTTCCAGGTGGGAGGAAAAGTCTGCATCTTTCAATGAGTTTGAATTTTAAAAAAATTTAAAAATGTAAGATAAGAGAAATTGGACAGATTTGGAATTTCATTTCATTTTAGCTAGTTATGGAAATCAATGTGTGTTTGTTCTTGTTCCTTGAGAAAGAGATTTTTGACAAAGAAAAAATGCTGTGGCATGTTTCTGAGGAGGGATTTACACTTTATATTTTTTAATGGATAAATCATAATAAATCATTGAAATGGACACCTGAAGTTAAATATGAAATACTAATTCAACAAAATGATAAATAAAATAACAATTCTCAGTGGCCCTAATTAGAAATAAACCTCAACAATCTTCTAACAGCACTTCTTATGCTTCACTAAAGTGTTTCATTTGAAAAACAGTCTATTTTCATAAAAACAACTGAAGCAATTAACTTGTCTCTGTTTACCCACTTCTGAAGCAGATAGATACACTCAACACAAAATATATATAACCTCTTTTATTTATTCCTTTTGAATTAACATAGAAGACATTTATGCTTCTGGTAATCACAGATTTCATGAGAAAATAAGGAAACAAAAGGCAAATCTGCTGACTGCTCAGTGTGTTAAAGGGAGCTCCGATTAATTTTGTGTCTCCTTTACTGTTCCCTTGATTCTGCAGGTAAATTACAGCAATCACCACCCTGCAGTAGCTTAGAGCAAGCAGACCCATTCCAAGAAAAAGTACATCACTCTAGAGGGCTTCTTCTGAATGGCCCTGAAATGACTGTTCTTGCCCTTGAACCCATCCTCCCATGCTCCCTGGTGTGAAAAACAAGGGCTAAAGACAGTTGGCATCAAACTATTAGTCCTGGTTTTAGAGATCTATCCAAGACTCCAAGGAGCCCATTGTTAACATTTCCTTGTGTTGATCCAAGGACCCAAAATATGTAAAATCAAAATAAGACTTTCTGCCAAGTTTTGAGATGCTTTTTTCTTTTCAAGCTTAAGCATCAAACCAAAGTAACAAAAGCACTGCAGCAGATCGAGACGAGACATTGATGTCAACACAGAGCACAGTGACGATTTTTATCAACCAGATGTAAGTTTATGTTTGCCATAAGATACTTAAATATTTTAAGTTTTCTTATGGTGGTATTTACAGCACATTGTGTCCCTTCTGTCTTTCAGCAGAAAAAGTGTCCTGATAGATGCAGCTGCAGGGGCTTGGTGCGTCAGACAGAGGTTGCACAAAACTTTTTATAGATGTCACACATCATTGTCACTTGTTCAGACGGTTCTCTGCACTGAAAACTGAGGCATGAATTATCATGAGACAGCTGAAGTTGCATCTAGACAAGAGAAAGCTCAAAAGATATATTTTTAATGAAACTTCTGGAAATACATATATATATTTACTACAATATATCATGTTACTTAATGATGAACACAAAAATAACAAATTATTTAGTCAAAACCAATATAAATCAAATGACCCGCGGGTTTAAGTTTAGTTGGCTTATTCTCCTCTAGATGGAGATGCATAGAACAAAATCCAGGGAGCACGCCTGTAGGCCATCCCTTATGCAGAAATCTCAGTAAGCTTCCAGAGGCAAAAGTGTTTGGGAACACTGCAGTTTGTGTCTTCAGACACATGTTGATTTGGTAGATAATTAAGTTATTCTTCTATTTATTGACAGATGTTTTACTGTTCCTGAACTACAGGACCTGTCATGGCCACAAGCTCAGTCACCTCTGTGAAGAAACCCAGCCAGAGATATGGAGGGAATTCATGTTATAACTGTGTTAATAGGGTGAAATGGAGGTTTGTGTGACAGTTATAACCATGGTGTTACTGTATATGAGGGTTGTGTCTATGTCCATTTCTAAGCCATTAACTCCCTTCTCACTTGAGGAACTCTGCATCAAGTGATCCAAGATGAAGCTGGAGGTTTAGATGATACGGCATGACAGGACTGGTTTTGCTGGTACAATAGTTTGCCATAATAAAAACATCACAAGTCAAACATGGTTTTTAAATAACTAAGTAGCAGTATGCATCCTAACAGAAGGAATGGGGCTACTTCTGGACTATAGACTATCAAACTCCTTTCCTGAACCTGGAGAAAGGAAAATGGCTTTAGGGCAACAAGTGTTTCCTGAACAGCCCAAATCCTTCCCCTTCCTGCCATCACCTAGAAAGCCACTCTGATCTGCACCAAGTAGAGTGCAAATGAATGATGGAGAATGGTTGTAAATAGCTGTTTATACAAGGTAGGGGTGGGCGGGTCACAAAACCTTTCTTTAAAGTGTTTCATCCTGGTTGGCCTAAAAAGAGAACATCTCTGCAGTCTGTCTCAAGTATTATTGCATCCTCCTCTTCATTTCTAGTGCTTTGAAGACTGTATTTGCAACTAGAAATACCTCTTCTTTAAACAAAATGTGGATTTTTTAAATACTTTTCTTCTAACAGGCAGTAGTACAGTAATAAATTCTGCAACATAATTGCAGGGAACTTGGAGATCTGCTTGTCATCACTGCTTCACACTGAAGAAATGAAATTGGAGACAGAAGTTATGGTCATATTATAAAAGCAGAAGTGCCAAGAAATAAAGCAAATGATCCCTCACTGAGCTTTCCTAAATGTTACCAGAATATAACTGGTGCTCGTGCCACCCATGTAGGCATACATGATATAGCAGTTACAGAATGGCACAGGAAAAAGCCTGCTCTTCTTGTGTAGTTTAATTCAAATCAGGATCAAAATTGTTTATTGATTTTTTTTTAAACAACACATAATTAAATGGCAATCACAGAACTATATGTTCAGGATCAATATCAGCAATATGACGTATAAATGATATTACTGGGGCACTCAACAGCTGTTAAAAATCTACAAATTTCTATGGACCCTTTTATAAATAGTTCCAAACAGTTCTAAGTACACACACTCACCACATTTATCCAGTACACACACTCATCCAGATCCACCCCCAGCACACATCTGCTCTCCTGGCACTGCTGGTGTCCCTTCTTGCACACCCTTTGTGGGACATGAGGGTGCTCCAGCTTCATGGGTACCCCTGTCACTCCTCACACCCAACTGACCCCCACACTGGTGACACATACCGCTAAAAGTCACAGCTTCATATGCAAGGTGGGTCCCTGCGTGCTTTCACTGTGTTGTCACCCCTCAAGCAGGGTGCTGGTATCTCACCATGTCTGGTGGGGAGGGTTGTTTGTGAGGTGTAAACATAGGCCTGAGAGCATTGGTGGAAGAGTGACTTCCGGTGGTGTAAACCCCAGGATTACTATTGCTGTTACTCCCTTCTCAGTCCTAGGCATCTCCCCGCACTATATATTTTCCATCCTTAATTCAATGACTTTCAAGCAAACTCCTTCTTTCATCTGAAGTCTGTTGGTTGTGCTCTGGATACTGCTTGCTTTGGCTGATCATCATCTTAAGCAAACTTCGGTTTATTGTCAATATGCTCTTGATCATTATCAGTGTTTGGGTGAGTATCCTCCTAGAGGAGAAACTTTTGGGTATTATGGTCACATACATTGTTGGCACTCATATTCCTACTGAGTTATCCAGTTCATGTTACCAAGAAGATGTGTATTTGGTTTACATAGCAAGGTTTTTGTAATAGGGGCACTACAGGGGAGGCTTCTGTGAGAAGATGTGAGAAGCTTCCCCCATGTCCAACGGAGCCAGTTCCAGACAGCTCCAAGATGAATATGCTGCTGGCCAAGGCTGAGCCCATCAGCAGTGATGGTAATGCCTCTGTGGTAAAGCATTTAAGAAGGGGTGAAAACTGCTACACAACAGGATTTGGGACAGAGGTGTGAGAACATGTGTGAGAAAAAATTCTGCAGACACTAAGGTAATTGAAGAAGGAGGGGGAGTGGGTGCTCCAGGTACCAGAGGAGAGATTCCCCTGCAGACCATGGTGCAGACCGTGGTGAAGCAGGTTGTCCTCCTGCTGCAGCCCATGAAGGTCCACAGTGGAGCAGATTTTCACCTGCAGACCAGGGAGGAACCCACAATTGATCAGGTGGATGCACCTTGAGGAGACTGTGATCCCATAGGAAGCCCACACTAGAGCAGGCTCCTGGCAAGACCTGTGACCCCATGTAAAGTCCCTAGGCTGGAGCAGATTTGCTCCCAGGACTTGTGACCCCTTGGGAGACCCACACTGGAGCAGTCTGTTCCTGAAGGACTGTACTCTGTGGAAAGGACCCATGCTGGAGCAGTTAATGAAGAACTGCAGCCTATGGAAAAGACTCTCATTGGAGGAGGATTGTCTTTCATGGCTGGGACCCTGTGCTGGAGCAGAGGAGGAGTGTGAGTCGGAAGGAGCAGCAGGGACAATGTACTATGAACAGACTGCAACACCCCTACCCATCCCGCTGTGCTGCTTGCTGGGAGGTGGTAGAGAAATCAAGAGTGAGGTTGAGCCTGGGAAAGAGAGGTGGGCAGAAGGTGTTTTTAGATTTGTTCTTATTTCTCATTATCGTACTCCTTTGCTAATTGGTAATAAATTACATTAATTTTCCCAAGTTGAGCCTGTTTTGCCTGTGACGGTAATTGGAAAGTAATCTCCCTGTCCTTATCTCAACCCACAAGCCTTCTGTCATATTTTCTTTCCCCTGTCCAGCTGAGAAGGAGAAATGATAAAGCAATTTGGTGAGCACCTGGCATCCAGCCAAGGACAGCCAACCACAGGAGGCCATGCAGATTGCCCAAAAATAGAAGATGTAGAGACATATGGAAACAGTAGAGATTTTATTAATGACTTTTTCAACTTCACACAAACAGATTACATATTTTGAATATGTTATTCACCTAAATGAAGAGAGTTGGGAGTTCTTCCTCTGGAAGAACTTCATCAACTTCACTTCACCCATGCGGTAATTCTGACACCTTCCTACATCCTTAAAGTAAAATCTGATGTTCCTGGTGGGCTGTACAGCAGTGGCGTAATCTGGCATTATTTCTGCCTTCCACCATGATATGTCTTCAACATATGTCACACAAAAAACACATAGGCAGTTTTCCTTTCATCTGGCATACTGCCTTACTGATGTAGATTTAATTTTTTGCCCTTTATGAGTTCTACTTTTCTTTCATGTCTCCCACATGAACACTGAATCTCTGAAGATTTGAAAAAAATCTTCCTGAGGTGTATGAACTTGACATTTTCAAAGTTCAGTCTCATTTTGTTAGGTTTTCCTAGCTTCCAATATTGCTGGGTCCTTTTGCATTTCTATTCCTTGCCCTTAGTTTTATTTTGCAAGAAAGTGACCAAGAAGCACAGTGTTCGCTTAGTGGAGAGGTGCAGCAGTTAACAGGTGCAGGTGATGTTTTCATCTTCACTGAGCTGAAAGCTGCCTTCCCAAAATAATTTCTCAACTAACTCAGTTGTACTAAACTAGTCCTCTATCAACAATTTATTTTCCTTAGGGCATACGGTTGACATAGATGAAGTTTTCATATGTTCAGCAAAACATGTTCTGCTTTTCAGTTATAAAATCAATCTATTTGCTAGTAAAATAGCAAGTTATTACAGGTAGACACTCTTATACAGAACCCTTAAAATCAGTCCTTATCTTCTGACTGTGGCTGAGTAAAGTAGCTATAAATTTTCACTAATTATGGTAGTGAGGAAAAGGGAATACAGCTATTACACATGAGTTCAGCCAACAATACTATGTAGTATATCACATCTCCTGAGTTGGGAGGGACCCACAGGTTCATGGAGTCCAACTGCTGTGCCTGCACAGGACACCCCACAGGTCATACCATGTGTCTGAGGACATTGTCCAGTCTCTTCTTGAACACTGTCAGGTTGGGGCTGTGACACCTCCCTGGGGAGCCTGTTCAGTGTCCAGCACCTCTGGGGGAAGAACCTTTTCCTCATGTCCCACTGACCCTCCCTGGCACATCTTCTGCCATTCCCTGGGTTCTGTCACTGTCACAGAGCAGAGCTCAGCCCTGCCCCTCCTGCTCCTGCTGAGGAACCTGCAGCCCATGAGCTCTGCCCTCAGTCTGCTCTGCTCCAGCTGAACAAACCCAGGGACTTCAGCCGCTGCTCATATGGCTTCGCCTCCAAACCTTCACCATCTTTGTAGCCTCTTCTGGACACTCTCCAGTAGCTTTATCTCCTTTTTATGCTGTGGTGCCCAGTAGTCCATCTTCTGAAAATGAGAAGGCATCAAAAGAAGAGGAACTCACCTAACTGGATTATTATTGCATAGTATATAAGAAAACATTTTGTCTGGCTGTGCTCTTAGCAGAGATTCCAGCAAGATCATGTATGAGATGGCAGCAGGTGGAGGAATTACCATGAATAAAATAGAACCAGCAGCAACAGAGAAGTTGAGCAACTGTGCTGAGGTATTCAGTCCTGCTCTTTCTCTGCAAGATTTATTCCATGGGCATCTCATTGAAAAGGTTTTAGCTGGCTGGCTGGATCTTCCCCTAGACTTGTCTAATAAGTGATTTTCCTTCCTAGAGAAGGGCTGTTCAAGCTATTGTTGTAAATTTAGGATAATGGCTTAGTACAGGCTTAACAAATATCAGCAAGAGATGCTCAGGGGAAGAAAATAAAGGTATATTCCACTCCATTTGGCTCCAGAAGTACTGTAGTAGAATCTACTTTTCCCAAAATTGCTGTGTGTCTGTACAGGGCATTTTATATTTCTCTTGTACCTACTATTCCCTCTTGTTCTCAGATGCCTTCACAGAAGACTACAAGGAACTTTTGTTGAGTTATTTCTGTTCCTCAGTGTTCCTCATCTACTGATATATATATAAAAAAAAGCCTCTCTGAAGGATAGCCTGGTGGTAACATGGCAAGTGGTTCCATTTCTCTTTATCCATACATTGTAAAACTGTTGCCAGCAAATTGGATTCTAATAGATGCAAAGGAAAATCAACACGTGTGTGACTGAATTCCTAACAAAGGCAAATCCAGCCAGTGGCCTACACTTAACTTTGGTATGAGCTGGAGACTGAGTTTACTGCTTTGCTAGAAACACAGATGCTAGTGCTTCATCATGAGTTCCTTTTACCCAGGGGTGAGAAATACAGTGAGATTCTTGTAGGTAGCAGCAGATGGCACTTCTGACTACTTTAAAGCAGTGATATTAACAGATGCAATTGAGAAAAACTGTGTGGGTTTCACTATTTTTTTAGATGATGTGTAACTTTGGAGAGTCTCATCAGCTGGTTTTGTCATAATGTGAGAAACAGTAATTACAATTGTTGGCTGTTTCTAGCTATAAGGTGGTCCCTTTGCTCAATTCAGATGCTGTAAAAAGAGCTACAAAGGAAGTAAAAGCAACTCTGGATTTCTTTAAGGAATGTCTTGAGTTGCTGTGCTGTGTCAAGGTGTCCTGGTTTAACTGGGGAAAAAATAAATGTTCTTCCTAGTAGTTGGTAGAGTACAGTGTTTTGGATTTATAATAATGATAATGTTGATAATATGCCGAAGTTTTAGTTGTTGGTAGGAAGTAATCAATGTCTTTTCACCTTCTCACACTGTGCCAAGTGCACAATAATCTGGGAGGGGGACACAGGGGGACAGCTGACCCCAACTGACCAAAGGGATATTCCATACCATATGACATCATGGTCAGCACACAAAATTGGTGGAAGCAGAAGGAAGGGGTGGATGTTCTGAGTCATGACATTTGTCTTCCCAAGTCACTGTTACCCCAGCTTTCCTGGGGTTGGCTGAACACCTGCCTGCAATGCAAAGCCGTGAATTAATTCCTTGGTTTGCTTTGCTCTGTGTGCTTGGCTTTTTCTTTACTTATCAGACTGTCTTCATCTCAACTCATAAGTTTTCTCACTTTTCCTCTTCTGAGTCTTTCCCCCATCCCACTGCAGGGGAGTGAGCAAGCAGCTGTGTGGTACTTCATTGCTGGCTGGTGTTAAACCATGACACAAGAAGACCAGAACAAGGCACACAGATTCAAATTTCTTCTTTTGCTCCTCCCCTGACATACAATTTTTTTTTTGTTTGGTTTGGTTTTAACATTTTCACCAGTAATATTGTATCAAAATGTATTAATCCAGCATCTCTTTTTGTGTCAGGCTGAACTGTGACTACAAGCATTTCAGAAAAAGTCTTGTTGAGAGAAATTTGGGAAGGTGGTCCACAGTTCACGAAAATGTTAATGCAAAATGGTAAAAGGGTCTTAGCTGGGAAGAGGCATATAAAAGCCCGAAAAAAAAATAAGTGTTAATAAAACATAATGAATTATGTACTTTGTCCAAGTACAAAGCTACATTGCCCTAAGATTAGTCCAGGGAATGTGCTAAGGCTTTAAGACTTACTTGGTCTTGCTTCCTGTCTTGCTTAATTGGGTGTGCAAAGAAGAACTGACAGCTTGTTAATACATGACTAAGAGCATGCTCTTTTCTTCTGGCTTGCTTGCTTGTATGGGACAGCAAATGCTGTCCCCTGGAAAGCTCAGGTCAGATCATGTAACGTATGTCTGCACATACTTGAGAGAGGAAAAGCAACACAGAATAGCTCTCTCAGGAATATAAGCAAGCATTTTATGTTCCATTAGTCTCCTTGATTTTATTCTCACTTTCTTCAAGAGAAGCAGACTTTATACTGTACCTGCACTGACTTATAGCCCATTATACAGAGAAACCTGAGAAATAAATTCACAGGCACTCACACATCCCTCAAACCACCCAGCTCTGAGACGCTTTACTCAGCCTTATCTCCTCTGCCAAATCCATTAATTGACAAGTCTAGTGAAGGCAAAAAGCACATGAGAAATTTCAGGTGCATAGTCTGAAGATAAAAAGCAGGGTTGAGGGTCTCTGGTGCAGTAGTTAGGCACATGGACCTTCAAGCTGTGTGCCAGGCTACGTATTGTGGGCTCCCCAGAAGCAGTAGCACTGTGCAACACAGTAGATGCACACAGCCTGCAGCTGTCAGTTTGAAAGCTCCAAGCGCACATGAAGAATCACGTGATATTTTAACATATTGTTGACCACATCATCATTGAGGTGAGCCTGGTGTGCCTAGGTTTGTTGTTTTGGTTTTTTTTTTACAGTGGTTAAAAAAAGTAATGTGTGTTTGTAGTAGCAGTGGTTACCTTGAGACTTCTAACTCCTCAGAAAAAGCAAACCAGGAAATTAATTGAGTGAATGCCACAAAGAGCAAAGGTTTTTCTTTTGAAATGTTCACATGAAAAAGGGCCTTTGCTCCACACAGAAATCTGAAAATTCATATAAACCCTCAGCAGATAGTCTGAGAGAAACGAGAACCTAATAGACAACCTAATACTTGAAATAGAGAACCTAACAAAAACTTCTTAGAAATTGAAGGAGTAAAATTTTATAAAAAGCTTAAAAAACATAGTATCTATTTTGTCACAACCACTTTTATCTGTAACTGAAAGAAATCAGAGCCCCCATCATTTGGCAAACAAATTTCAATATTATCTGGTTTTGTTTTGTTTTTAAAATTCCTTCCATACTGTTTTTACACCAGAAAACTGTGAAACATCCTTATAGCTCTCTTGCATTTGTTTACTAGTTTCAGTAATTGTTAAAATCTTCTTGGGGGAGTAAAAGAAAAAAAGTATCTTATTCTTTTGTGGTGTTTAAATGAAGCACAAAATCGGTACATCTGTCCTTTTATAACCTTTTTTGATCAAAGAAAACTAACAGAGTTTAACAGTCTATAAAGCAAACAGAAGATACTGGAATCTAGTCTTAAAGCTGATATTTATTGCCATTATTCCTAGGCCTGTCAGTATATAAGTAGCTAAACATAGTTTGACATTGATGCATTTTAATACAGTTCATGGTTAGTTAGGTTACTGGTATCACTGACAAGACCTTTAGTTTTGTTTTTGTTTTGTTTTGTTTTGTTTTATTTTACTACAATATATGTAAATGGTCACCTTGAGTATCTGTGGTTTTAGAAAGCAACCTCTTTTCTTCTCATTAAATGCAAGGTTTGTAACATAACCTGAGGATGGAAATTGCTTTAACCTTTTTTGCACAAGCTATACGCAAGTGTATAGAAACATCAGCACTTTTTTACCTCCACTGTAAATTGCCAAAAAGTAGCTCTTCATTCTCAACACGTGTGCAAGAAAACCTTGTTGCGCAGCTGTGGTTCCACAGGCTCAGTTAAGAATCCTAGAATTTCCAGTGCATTTGTGTTAGGACCCTAGTTCACACAGAACTGTAGGTAGAATTGAATTAAAAGCTACTTTCAAAAATCTGTTTCATCTTCTACATCAGTAATCTGTCATATTCTGTTGCTTTACAAAGATTATCATATAACGATAAATTTGAAAGAGTAAAGAAAGTAGTAGCTGAATTTTTATCTGGATGCTATGGATGGTTACTATCTGAAATACTGAGAGTCACTGAAAATTTAAAGATTTCTGAATTAAAACTAGCTATCTCCTGGTCTTCTGCAGATGCCAGATCTTCCACTAAAATTTTAAGCTGTCTCATATACAAATGCTTGTCTTTCTTTAGCTCATAATACTAGTCTCCAGAGAAAAGAATCAATTCAGAAGACGATGTCTTACATAACATTTTGGCTGACCAAACTAAAGCATGTACATTCAGAACAAGAGTCATGTTTGTCTTTGTTGTTACAGTAAATTTTAAAATACTACAACAGTATTTTCTCATTTCTGAATCTACAGATTTATTTTGCACAGCCTAAAAAATACATCCTGAAGAGACTGCGGAATCTTGGAATGTTTTTGTGTAAGAATTTACAAAGGGTAAGCAAACATTTTACCAACAGTCCTTCTCTTCCATGGAGGAACTTATCAGAAAAGAGAAGCTTGATATCAAAATATACTAAAAAGTCTCTTGATATAAGGACAGCAAAGGTGCCAAAAGAGAAGTTTCTGCCACTACATTACCTCTAGGTGACCTGCTTCCTATAGAAAAACTTGAGCAAGGAATCATTCACCACTGGCTAAATTTCTCAAGGATGTGTAATAGGAGACAAGGGTGTATAATAGGAGATTATGTCTTTCTGTTAACTTCCCAAGTTAGTCTAATGCCTTGGTAGAAGGAGAAGATGGTGTGGTGAATATCTGGTACCTTACCAGTCACAATTCCAAGCACATACACTAGCAAAGTAGCTGTTTCCGTGTTAAGAACTGTTTCAGAGAACCAGACTACTGTGGGGGCAGATATCATTTAGAAAGAGAGGACTCTGCATTGTCAAAAAACAAATTGTTTTATACTGCAAGGGACAGATGCTCAGACTGGGATTCCAAAAATAGTTTCAATATTTTATTTTATTTTATTTTATTTTATTTTATTTTATTTTATTTTATTTTATTTTTAATGACTGAAACACAGGATTTTTTATGGCAAGATTCTCCCTTTTCCCTCCTGCATGGAGATGGTCTTGGCTTACCAAATTTGTGTTCTAATTTTACACACTCTCTTTTCCCAGAGTGCAAGGAACAGAGGGCTTCAGGATATCAAAGAGACAGCATATGACTCAGCAACAGATTCTTCTTACCCTTGCAGATTTTAACTGATTTTGAAATATCAAGGCAGAGTAAAGGCAAATAATGGCTTTCTCATTTCAGAAGAATCTTCACATGTGACCATTATCCCTGATGTAAAACAGTTGAAACAGAGTTTGTGTTCATACAGCATCAGTCTGGGAAGCCCAGAATCATACAAACAGTATCAGAGAACGTCTTGGGTGGAAGATCATCTAGTCCAACACTGTACCATCGACAGGGACAGCTTTTGCTGGATCCAGTTGCTCAAACCCCTGTCCAACCTGACCTTAAATGCTTCCAGAGAAGGAGTATCCACAGCTTTTCTGAGGAGCCTGTTCCTGTATCTCACCATCCTCATAATAAAAAATGTGTTACTTATGTCCAATCTAAAATGACCTTCTCTCCATTTGAAACTGTTTCCCCTAGTCCTGTCACTACATGCCCTGGTAAAAAGTCTTTCTCAGTTTCCCTCTTTAGATATTGAAAGGACACAATAAGGTCTCCCTGGAGCTTCCTCTTCTCCCAGATGAACAACCCCAGCTCTCCCAGCATAAGAACAGGTCCATAATTGTTACTGCATTTCTCTACATACCTTGTGGATAGTAAAACAGTTTAAAAATTGCCTCATTGTTGTCCTCTACATGGCATTCTTGTATTATATACTCCTTAGAACATTTTGCGATGAGACTCACAATTGCTTTAAAATCAGAAGGAACTTTAAATATTGTCTGGTCATCTGGGAATCTAATTATCTGGTCATACTCTCATTTTCTGTCATTGATGTGAGGATTGTGTTTCCATTTGTATGTTTAAAAGTTCAAGTCTTATGAGTCAGTAAAAGTAAAACCTTCTAGATAGTTTTCTTAAAGCTTAGAGTAGTATAAATTTTAAAAATTTCCTTTTAATTGTAAACTGTGTTTTTCAACTCAGGAAGTTAAGCAAAAGAAGACACAGAAATAAAAATCTTGACCTTTATATTAAATTTTCTTTAAAAAAAGTAACTTTATTGTCATTAAAATTCCACAAAACCAGCACATTAAAAATCCCAGCAACATATAAAATCCTTCGAGAGTTAAGGTGCCTTACCTCAGAATTATCGATATTGAAGAAAGTTAACCTTAGACGTATTACACAAAATTCAGTCCCAACACTCTTGTGGCTTCACTGAAGTCACACCGACAAGGAATGAATTAAATTTACTTTTGAATTATCACTAAACCTTTCCTGAATTTTTTGTTCTTTACAGAGTTGGTAAAGATTTTTTTTCCCTCCCTATCTTCTCCCTCCCTCAGAAAAGTCCAAACTCATAATACAATGATCCATTATTTTTTTTAATAGTAGGTTAATGATGGAATACTAAGGGTTCAACAAAAACATCGGACATTTGTTCCCTTCTCTGCCTCTTCTTATCCTCTATTCTTCATTGCTTGAGAAATGAAATAAGTAAAAATGGAACTTCATAATTTAAGCCAAGACTACAGAATGGCAAGAGATTCCCTTTTATTTCATTCATAACGTCATGCCCAAGACAAAGATAGGAAGTGCCATAACCCTTGAAATCTGTTGTTTAATTGGCCAACTACAGAAGTCTAATTTATGTTATTAAGACCAAGCACCAGCGTTTGAACGACTTAGACTAACACATGCGATGTTTTGCCCAAACACAGATTTTGTCAGCTGAAAGTAGAAATGTTTTCTTTCTGCTTATTCCAGTTTTCCCACTGCCAAGTTTTACATCTTGGTGGGACATATAGCAAATGAAAGCAGCACTACTTTGCCTCCTAGCTCTGTGTATGTTGCAGTCTTCAGGATGACAGAGGCAGGAGACCTCTGCAGTAAACATGTCTAGTGACAACCTTTCCAAACCTCTGCAGCCTTCCAGTTCGACACACATAAGCCATAACGCTACTTCTGACTGCTGGGTGGCAATACAGATGATACACTTAGTGGAAGACTTCCCCAGCAACAGCTGAATATTTATTTGGCAGTGGCCACTACAGCTTTGGCAGGGAAACATTTGCTATTGATTTAGGTAGAAACATAATTTCATCTTTGAAGTGAGGAGAATTTTCATATGCATAGTCAATAACTGAGAGTCCTAATTTTGACCACTGAGTAGTGCAAACCTTGAGACTTCGGTCTTCATGGTCTGTGTCTCTCCCTCACCCTGTTAGCATACATTAACATCTATTGATACATAAACAGATCTCACTTATTAAAAGACTGCTTTATGATCTTATGGCGTACCTTCCATTTTTGTAGCAGATGGTACTTCTTGTTGCTGATGCTGATCACATTTTTTTTTTCTGGTAGAAAGTGTAACACTATCGAGATAACAACAAATTTAATATGTGGAAATAAAATGAGTTCTGCATTCTGCACAGGAATGTTAAAATCCCAGAAGACCTGGATTTGTCTGTCAAGTTGCAAATTTAGATACATTTTTTTTTTTACAGTTACATTGCCCAAAATATTTAATCATGGCTTTCATCTTAAAATCTCAACTTTTCTTTCCCCCACCAATACCTTTGCAAAGGCAAACTGTCACAGATCATCAGAAATAGTCTACGGGAGTTCCACCTTTTCTTTCTAATCTCCCCTCCACCCTTAACTGACTTCTTTATTTTTTAACTCTAACAAAATATTAAGCTTTTATTTTTCCATTTACATGGGTAGTCTTGCAAGCAAAGCTGAGGCTTCCCACTGCCTTAACCAAAGGCTGTCTTTTGTGGTCTATGCCTATATTTAGGAATTTCAAGCTTGCATACAAGAAAAAGGAATAAATCAGAACTTGAGAAAAGTCAGAAGATAATAATTTATGTGCAAGATGGTAAGACAAGGCCAGAGAGTATTAATTTACCTGTAAAATCTGAAGATGGGTGACGATACCCCCTGGTGCCAAGAGTCAGCAGTTGTAGTTTAATCATGTCTTAACTGCTACTTCCTTTACTGCTAGATGGGGAGTTGTGTTTTGTACGGATAGAGGTTTGAGGGCCAGTCCTACCCAGTGACTCAAGGTCAAGAAGTGGGTCCATGAGGTTCAACAAGGCCAAGTGTAAGGTCCTGCAAATGGGTTGGGGCAATCACCAGGGTTAATACAGGCTGGGGAATGGAGAGCAGCCCTGTGGGAAAAGAGTTGGGAGTGCTGGGGGATGAAAGATGGGACATGAGCTGGCAATGTGCGCTTGCAGCCCAGAAAGACATCCCTGTCTTGAGCTGCATCAAAAGGAACATGGCCAGCAGGTCTGGGGGAGATTCTGCTCCTCTGCTCCACTCAGGTGAGACCCCCTGCAGTGCTGGTCCAGCTCTAGGTCCTCAGCATAGGACACACATGGAGCTGCTGGAGAGGGGCCAGAGAAACCACAGAAATGATCCAAGGCTGAAACACCTCTGCTGGGAGGACAGGCTGAGAGAGTTGGGGTGTTCAGCTGGAGAAGGCTCTGGGGAGATCTTATTGAGGCCTTTCTGGACTTAAAAGGGGCTGGTAAGAAAGATGGGGACAGACTTTTGAGCAGGGCCTGTCGCAATAGAACAAGGGATGATGGTTTTAAACTAGAAGAGAGGACATTCAGGCTAGACAAAACGAAGAACGTTTTTATAATGAGGGCAGTGAAACCCTGGCCCAGATTGCCCAGAGAGGTGGTGGATGAACCATCCCTGGAGACATCTCAGACCAGGCTGGACGGGGCTCTGAGCAACCTGAGCTGGTGAAGATGTCCCTGCTCATGGCAGGGGGGGCACTGGGGGAGCTTTGAAGGGCCTTTCAGCCCAAACTATTCTATTATTCTATGACTCAAAGGGACAATTGTTATGTAAAGAAAAAGGGAAGTGCTTGCCTTTCTGCTTCTCTCATTCTGTCCAGATCCCTTTCTAATGTCCCAGCAAAGTTTGTCAACAGAGATGCAAAGATGTGAGTCAGCTCTTTCCAGATAAACTCTACCAGAGGAAAACAGCAATCTATCATTGACTTTTCTCAAAGTGCTCTTCATTGCTGAGAATGGGAAGCTTTTATTCCATTCCTTTCCTTAACCTCTGTTTTGTTAGTTGGTGATCTTGAATTAAAAATTTTAAGACCTGAGAAGAAAATTAAGAAAGTAGTCCATTTAGGAATTAATTCTTCTTAAAAGTAAGGGCAGATTCCACCTGTTACCCTCTCAAAATCTCTAGTGACTCTGAGCTCTCCTACAACAAAAGTGGATTTCTTCATCAAGATCATCTTGTTATGTGCAGCAGCAGCTAGAGAAAAGTAGTCTCTATAAAATTGAGATGCTTTGCTTTGGTATTATCTCTATGCCATAAACCTTTGCATAGACTTTCCAGGAGAAGTTTCCTTTTGTATCTCACCTTATAAAATTCAACTGTTCTTCCCTTGTCATCACTGTCCCCTTCATTCAGTTTTCTGGCAAGGGTGTATTTCAAAACAAGTCCTAAAATTTTTGTTAGAGATGAGTTTTACTGTTGGACTTCAGATTATGTCACATGCATGCTCTGCATGGCCAGAAATAAATCAAATCCATTCCAGAGAAGAACAATAACTTTTAAAATTTTAAATCTAGCATGTATAGGTTATCTGCAAGATTAGAAGATAAATCTTTACACTTTCCTAAAGTACTTTCATGGGCACAAACGAGCTATCACTAGTTAGCTAAATACCCCTTTGAGCTGATGCATAATCTTTTTTTATTTTGCAGCATGTAACAGATATTTGTGCATGTTCTAATTCTGTCCAAATTATTTCAGGCTACTAGTCTCTACCTTCATTTGTACTCTTACATGATTGTTTTTCATTTAACTGTTATTGTATTTAAATGGCTTGCACTGGCATTTTTATTTCCCTTTTAGTGATTTTAGATCCTAGTTTTTTCTCCAAGCTCTCAGTTTCTTTTGTTCATACTGACAGAGTCTGGTTTCTCATTCCTTGTGAGGCATTTCCTTCATTTTCAATGTTAGTCTAAGTACCTTCTGTTGCTTTTTTTTTGTTCTTTTTCAGTTTCACAGAATATCATAAAAAGAAAGGCTCAGAGTATTTCAAATGAGGCTTTGTTATTGCTCTAGGTGTGAGTATTTAAGTTCTGATTTATACATCTCGCTTTTAGAGAAATAATACATGCCAAGACATGCCAAGACTTTGTTTACCTTCTTGCTGTTACCACACACTGTGCAGATGGCTAGTGCATTATCTTTAATCACTCTCAGGTCTTGTTACTGCTCTGTTTTGTAGATGAGTATTCTTATTTGTACTGTAAAATTTGCATCATTTGGTTCTGGTCTTCATCTCCACTTTTCCTTACACAAAGGATAATCATCTCCTATTGAATCAGACTTGAATTTTGGACCATGGCATAGGGATGCTTCAGAGGATGGTTGCTTCCTTAGGACTGCAAGAAAAATTGCAAATGCTGCACTTTATATTCTCCTTTTTTTTCATTCAGTGAAATACAATGAGTCACTCCAGCTGATGACTCAGAAATCAAGTGGCTAGAGAGGTTTGGGAATGTATTCTATATCCAGTAATACAGAATATAGATATTTTATAGCTAATAACGGGCCTTATTAGACCAAGTAGTGCCAGAGGCCAGAAGTCCATTGTATTTACAAGCCCAAAAACTATTTGACAGGATATTCCAAACAAAGAATTCCCACTAGAGTGCCTGGGTTTGTGCCCAGTATAGCATCCTGTGTCCTGTATGGTTTAATATTATATTTCCATACACAGGAGCCATCACAACATCTTTTTTCCTCTCCTCACAACATATTTTCTAACACAGAAGGATATAAACCCTGGATTTAAGTAATACTCTGTACAAGCTGAGCTCTGAACTGGAGCTCCCCGAATATTGTGTTAAAAAGCCCAGTGAGCAGCTTTGTAGCCACTGTGCCCATGACGGAACTGAGAGACTGTTTGTTATTTGGCTGCCTAAAATAATTCCAGAATTCCAGTTCCCAAACTCATTTAGTTGTCAGTGTGGTTTCAGTTACTCTGACTGTGGGGGCAGGCAGGAAGCAAGAGCAGTTTCAGTACAAAAAGGGAAAGTAAGTGAATCTTCTTGTTTAAATGGCAGCGTGTTAATTTGTACCTCCCTTTCTGTACCACCAACTGTACCAGAAGAAATTTTCCAAAGGAATAAACCAAACCATTTAGGAGCAGCATGTGAATTGGCTAAGCTTTTAGGTCACAAAAACTGTTCTGTTTGCAAAAAATCCCTTCAGAAACTCATTAGTCCAAACGAGCCCCACCTGCTCTCCATTACCACAGTTTTTTTATACTTTTAAAATTTTTTTTAATGTGTAAGAAAATGTCACCTTATCTAGAATGAAGTCTGTGATACTGTAGGCAACAGTGTTAGATGGGCAAGTTTAAATTAAAGTTTATCTTGGTGGATGAAACATGTACTGAGAGTGAAAAAGCTGTACATAAATATTACATCATTATAAGTAATAGGGTCAGAGGCACATTTGCTGTCTGAGTATCTTCTGACCTTGCTCAGCTCTCAGGCTATAGAGGCTTTATGAGTGGAATGTATTATTCAAATTTTTGCCAGGAAACAAAAATACTTTCTCACTTCTGTTTCATGAGAAAGTGATTCCTCTGATTCCTGAAATAAAGCAAAGGACCGTGAATAGGGACACTGAGGATAGTGACAGGAACCCCAGGGGGCAATTACGACTCCTTGTTTGAGCAAGTCATAGAAATTTCGAACTATAGAAGGCTGATATTTTTAATTTCAACAAATAGTTGATTAGCAAAAACCAGCTAACTGCCCGAATGCAAAGGACTGTTTTAATGTACTACCTGGAGAATATGCTTGTCTTTCAGCTTTCCACTTATTTCTCACCCCGAGGAAGTTCGTCCTTTCACTGCATATTGCAGTGTCTTATTCCTACTCATTTGTGCCTGTTTACAAACAGGTCATGCTATTTTCTTTAAAACAAAGTCAGTCATGAGAGTCTAAGGGTTCAGAGCAACACCTGTATACTGCAAGACTCAAGTGTTGCCTCTTGTGGAGAGTTTTTCAATGCATCATCATGTTTTCTTTAAGATTCACAAGAAATGACATGATATTTTTGTATTCCACTTAAACACTCAGAACCAATTTCAGTTTCACATCCATGTAAAGTTAATTAATTCCCTTTGAATAATTATCCCATATAATCCCCCAAGCTATGCATGAAACACTATGCCCTGAAAAACAAAAGACATCTTGGGGAATAAAGGGAAAAGTAAATAGTTAACAGACTAGTAATCTGGTCACCCAGAGTGCAAATGAGCCCCACGTCTCTGTTATACCTGATTAGGATTACAGGCTTAAGTATAATTTCATATAGCCCTGATGACTATCTGGATACCAAGTTATTAATTATTCTCTGATCATGAAATCATACAGGGATCCTCTCCAAGGTCTTTCATTGTGCAAGTTTAGTCAAAGCTAGTACATTCCCACTGAGACATTTCAGTCTTGGATAAATAAATATTTTACAAAAATTAGCATCACCATACTGACAAAAGATTCCTATGCAGCTCAATTTTAATGTAATCACACAAAGGGCTCATGTAACTGAAGAGATGTACAGGCATTGGCTAGTCAGTTAACTGAATACTTTTGATTATTAACAAAAATATTTGAATTGTTTTCCTTAAACCTGGAGTCATACCCAGTTTTTAGAATCATTCAGTGCAGAAGAAATGAAGTTTTTGTTCATCCAAATACAGATTTCCTTATACTTCACTAATAAGATTTTTACCCTAGTCTGTCTGAACCACTTACATTACATACACAGAAATTCACTAATACAGCTTAGCCTTAAACCTGCCAATCAATGCAAATAATATCAAATTACATATGGTACTTTATGTATTTGGATTATTGCCACCTGCTTCAAAGCAGAGGTTACCCATGGCATAGAATAATAGAAAAGAGCCAAAAGGTTTATTAAATTTGACACCTAATCTTTCCATCAAGCTTATAAAAATAAGACTGCTCTGCAGTAGTGGCCTAGAGCATTAAAGAAGCACTACTGTAAGATGTAGTGTTCTGAGACACTGCTGTAAAAATACTGTTTAATACTGCTGAGAAGCTAGCTCTTATTTATTTTGCCATACAATCATGTAGTTATCATGGATCACACTCAAAAGCTGTTGCATTTAAGAATATGAAGTGCTGTCATAAGTCTAGGAAAATGGCTAAACCATAATTAGAAAGTACCTCACCTAAAAGCAAGAGGCTAGTGCTGAGGCATCAAGCATCATGTCACTGACCTAAAACTTCATAAGAATAAAAGGTACCACCTTCCAAAGCACCAAGCTCATTAGCCTTGTGACTCCACTGTTTAATGGTTGTACAAAGTACAAAACAAGAGTCCCACCTGCTCAACTCGGCCACTCTAGAAATATCTTTAACAGCCAGAAGACTTTGTGGTTATGGATTCCCCTCTGTAATAATGTAGTCCTGGAGAACACAAGTCAAATCTGGACCCTGTAACTCTTGAATCAAGATGTCTATTGTCCCTTCTAGCATGTGGTTAGTCTTGCATGATGAGCCTGATCGCAGCGGCTCCTGTTGCTTGGCTTGGTTGAATTACCTGACAGGACATAAAAAATGCATATTGACTGGGCAGTGGTCTGTGCTCCTTTTCAGAGGCCTCGGTCACTCTAAGATTCCACCCCAAGTACAGTCCTAGGAAGCATGTTCCGATCTTGACAAAATATTGTATGCATGAAGAAAAACTGCATATACAATACTGAGTTCCAGTTTTAGTCACATTAATCTTTTAACTGCCTAATAGCCCAAGTTACCTACTTGCTACAGAAAAACCTCATGAATAATGCAATGAATATTATTATACAGAAATGTACATTCCTAGTACTCACTGCTTTGCCTTGGCCCTATGTTTACCTTCCAACGTTCCCCTGTAGCCCAAGGTTGACATTTCTGGTCTTCCTCAAGGTTTTGGGAAGGAGAGGTTTACCATGTGCAATTATCACTGGGGTATTTTCTGGAAAGATTATGATGCATATGGTGAAGGTTTCATTCTCCTCAGTCTTGGAATCTTCTTGAGACTTTTACTTGGAATAGTATTTTTTTTTTTTCCACTAGGAATGGTAAAAATCATATCTATTGGGTTACTAGCTTGTAAATAAGTCTAACTATCTAGTATCAACTCACAACACTTTTATGAAAAGCTGAGCTTTTGTCATCCTGATCAGCACACTGATCCCATACTAATCTAAATGGTTTAGTGAATTTAAATTGGTGTATTTCTCAAGATCTTAATTTCAGTACCTCAAGTGGCCCAGATGCTTAGTTGGTTTAATCTGTGTACTTCTGTCAAAGTCAACTCATCCGAGATATCCGATATATCTGATATATATATCTGATATATGTATCTGATACCAGTGCAGGGTGGTATCCACTACAGTTTTATCAACCTGTTTTCAGGAGAAAAGCCTTGACTAATTTTGCAGAGGATGGAGATAAGACATTAATTTCAAAGGCTTTCTATTTTAACCCGTGCTCTCGGATTTTCTTCCTTCTTCATGGCTGAATTTAATGAGCCACTGAATATGCCAGCTTAAATGACAAATTTCTAATACGGCCTCTGTTAATTTCTTGAGATAGCTGAATGTATAAAATAATGCATGTAAGTACACAAATTACAGATTTAGTGAGTGGTTGCTATGCTTTTACCATTCTAATTTCCTTTCCTACCATTCCAGTAACATGTATGTCCTATAAATTAATGTTCGTACCCTTTCATGTTTATTGCATGACCTTAATGTTGACATCTAATACAGAATCTGTTTACCTGAGTTCCTTCCAAAACTCTTCATTGTAAATGACAATTTGCACTCTTTATCAGTTTACAAGTAAATTGGATTTTTAAAATAAGCTAACAGCTTCTTTTTATGTGGAACTGTTGATAGCAGAGATAAGAGCTTAGGTGACTTTGTCCATTGTACTCCACAAAATCATCTTTCTGGTAGTAGCTCAAGTCTTTTTCTCCAGTAGAAGGTTGCAACACAAACTCAGAGTTTAGCCTTGATACCATGAAGAGGCCCCATTAATTCTAAAGCAACTACTATGAAAGAAAAGTCAAGTAAATACAGAGTTGTGTGAGTCAAATATCTAACTGTAGTGCCTGGAACAAAGAATTTGTCTGTCTTATGTTTCTAGTACTTCCATTGAGAAACTACACCGTAAGTTAAATTATTGTTTTCTTATTCTGTTAATACAGGTATTAACAGGTCTGTACAGGCATATACAGGTCTACCTGGTTTAGAAAAGTAGCACAAGTATCTCAAATCAGAAGGGAAATCTGAGTAGTTACACTTTTGCTGAAGATGGAAATAAGACACCCATTGCAAAGAACTATTATTGTTTGTGACACTTTTTACTTATTTTCTTTTATAGTAAGTATTTCCTATACAGATGGCTCCCTGAAAGAAGCCTCAGTTTCTCTTCTCCTGTCTCATTATCTTAATGAGCAACCTACTTGTGGCAGAAATGTCTGGACAAGAAACCTGGCAAAAACTATGCTAAGCTTGTTCAGGATGGGCAGATGCCTCCTATAGGGCAGCACAAGGAAAGCTATAAGATTACTGGAGGATATTATTTGGCAAGCTACACCAAAAGAGAGGAGAAAAAAAAAATTGTAATGTCAAAACTGACCCATCCACCTAGGTTGAAAACATATTTGTGTTACAAACATCACTGTGGTTTTAGCCTTATTGAAGTTCAGTGTAATGTAACGTACAGGCTCCATCACATCTTCTAAACTCTGGGCTATGAAACTGTCTACAGTAAAACCAAAAGGGTGAAGAAAATGGGGAACAGCATGCTTATATGCTCTTACTTAATGATCAAATACTTTCTGGATGGACATGAGAAGTGAATTGCTTAAAACATTTCCATAACTTCCAGGAGATATTTCTGTGACTAGAAAGACGACATTACTGTTAAAAAAAAATAAATAAAAATATTTGGAGAACACATTTATTTAAAAATTATTAATGTCATGGTAACTCTGTCCTGTCATTTTGATTTGTTCCTTGTTTGTTTGTTTATTTGTTTGTTTTCCCAGAGCCCCAGACTTCTGATTGTCAATGATGCTTGACTGCTGTTCGTTGTCTGTTGCTTTGCAGAGGGAATTATTTTGTTAAATCCTGTCAGAAGGAACCTGGATATAATTGACTCAGGTCTGAGAAAGGTGAGTGCAAACTGTACCAACTTGTTTCCCACAATCTAGGAAGCTAACACAAGCACTGTCACAATGGCTATGCACGTCTTCATGACACGTTCCATTAGCTCACATAGCAGTTGAGTGCCATGCTATAGAATGTCATTGTCATGAACTTCTTCTAGTTTACATTGGCTTCTTGTAGTATCAGATACTCTGAATTGGGAAACCTCAAAATAATAGCACATTATAATAAAAGCTGGGACTTCAAGGAAACTCTAGATCAAAGCCATGGACTGTACACTCATGAAAGGTCAATTTTTGACAGTGCAAACGAGGCACTTAGAGAATCCAGAGATAGGTAAACAAGACATCATTTTCTGGAATATCATTGAAATGGAGTTTCGAGGAGAACAAAGCTTGTTCCTGAAGGAGGCTGCTTTCTGCATCATGTTTACTCCAATCTAGCGCAAAATCAACAAAAAGCAGAATAAAGAACAAAAATGATGACAATTTGACTGACAGGTTTCTAACTCCAAGGATTTTAATGTATATTGTGTATTATATACACTCAGTATAACTCTGGAAAACACAACGTAGGTGAACATGTAGGAACCATTTCTGTGACCTGCAGTGTTCTCTCAGAGCATCAGATGGCTTCCAACCACTAGAAACCCGTCAGTATTACTAGACCCCTTAATGAAACTGGTCTGGTTTTAAGGTTTTGGGGATTTTTGTAGAAACCACCTCGGCACATTGCCAAAAACCCCTACAAAGTCCCTAAGGGTCTGCATTTCTCCATTGAAGTTTCTCTATGGCAAACTCATACTCCTAAGGTAATTGCTACATGTATTCAGAAAACAGACTGAATTCCAACCGCCATAGAATAAGGGAGGGTGATAATGACACTACGATTGATTGTGAAAAAGCCAGAGGTAAATCAAGCACAGACAAGACTGACAGCAAACTCTGGGATATGTCTGTCAATATACAACTCTTACATATACAGTGCATTGAGAAAACATTTTCTAAAGAATAATATATACTTAAAGCTATTCTGACAAACATGCATTATTGTCCCTAGAGAAAGCAAAGGCAAAATGAAACAAAACAAAACCACAAACAAACAAACAAACAAAACCCCAAACATAGCATAAGTTTAGAAAACCAAAAATAAGGGAGAGAATAATGCAAGAGATTTGTGGTGGTTAGTGACATTTATGAACTTTTCAGGGTTTCAAGGGTTAGTCTCTGATCAGTATGTGCTTACTGTACCTTCCAGGGCTGGAATTTCTGATGGTCTAGTGTTCTCAGTTCATATCAATTTTGCCAACATCTAGATTCAGTGAGCAAGTGACCTAACTGCTTTTTATGCTCTAACTAAATAAAATAAGGGATTAGCATTTGAATTCAAAACAGGAGTGTACTTTTAAAGTCAATCTGATCATCATTGTCACTTGCTGTACTTTGGCTTTCATCATGGAGCAATCTTGGACCTCCCAGACTGGAACCCTTGTTAATAAAATTAAACCAGGAGACTCACTGTAAATGTTAGCAGACAGTCGGTTCACAGCTCCAGCCTGTCTAAATTAACCTCTTCCTGAAACACACATGATCAGGCTTTCAGGTCCTTAGCACTAACTTTGTCATTCTACAAATCTACAACATTCTACAATTATGGTCCCAGGCCCTCAAATGGAGCAAAGCAGTATCACATGGTGTTTGAGAACTGGCATACCAAACCAAGCTTGTGCTCTTCTGAGTCTAAACTCTGTGTCAAGACAGAGACCACCTGGTATTTCCCTTAGACCACCAGTTCCCAAACTAGAAATGGTGTTTCTGGAAGTGTGACTGCAAATGCTGTTACAAATCCAACCACAAAGATTATTTGAGAACTGCTGTCTTAAATATAATTCTATAACATGTTTAAATGAAATGTGAAAAATGTGAATTAATATAGCACTATTAAGATGGTTCTGAACCCCTCAGAGACAGTCCCCTTACTGTGGAGGAAATATGCTGAGGTCAAAGGATAATTTTTCACTTCATACTGCCAGTGTATACCAAAGCAGATAGTCTGCTGTATGGGTACAAGGCTCTGTATTTTTCTCCTCTCTTTTGAAATCTTTGTTTGTTGGTAATGTTTGTTTGTTTGGTTTTTTTCTTTTGTTTGTTTGTGGGTTTTTTGTTTGTTTTTGTTTTGTTTTTTGTTTTGTTTTGTTTTGTTTTGTTTTTAAGGAGGGAGTGGAATTTACTCTCCAGTCTGAAATTAAAACAATCTTAACTACTACCTCTCCCAGACCCCCAAACTACTCAAAATGCTGCAATTTGTGTACAAATGGAAAATACTAGATTTTCATGTCATGTGCTCTCTGGTGCACACCCCTCTCTCAAAAGCTGACAGCGAAAGAAACTTGAGACTGTTTTTATCTTTTTTTTTTTTCAGCATAGCATGCCGCAATACATTTATACAGTTTTACTGTATCTGCCTTCTGAGTATTTGGTCATTTAGCTTTATAATAATCACCTGTTTATTTCCTTGTAGTTTCACTGTACTTTGGTACAGGACAGAAATTACCTCACACTCTTATGTTGATCTTTGTTTTATAAGGATTTCAGAAAAGAGGTAAGTTAACAAAGCTGATAAAGTCCTAGTGAAAATTCTATTGTCTCCTCTAGTGAGAGCTGAAGAAGCTGGCATGCAAACAAGGGGACATCTCCTCTCTTGACTTTGTAATTAGTTCAATGCCTACCTTGATAACTAATAGAATGTGATTGCCATTTTTTCCCCCCAATAATATATTTAAAATAAACTAGAACAAACTTTCTTTCATTTGTGTATAGGTTTTGGCCATGGCTCAGGAAAGCACTCAGGAATATTTCTGGATCCATTTCTCTTCAAGACAACAGGTGTTATGAGAAGCACCAGGTAAACTCAAAATCTAAACTGACCAAAGGTCTCTCTTCATCCAGCTTTAAGTTCATCTGAAAAGTTAATTCTCCTTCTGCTTTCTTCCTCCCTTTTCCTTCAAAGAAAAGGCATAGACAAAGCTGCCTGTCAGCGACACTGGTGGTGCCTCTGTGAAAACATACTTAAGTGGGGGCAAAAATGCCAGACAGTGAGAGACAAAGTTGTGAGAAATAGCCCTGCAGACACCAAGGTCAGTGAAGAAGCAGATGTTCCAGGAGCCAGAGCAGATTCCCTTGCACCCTGTGGAGACCATGTTGGAGCAAGTGAGAAGTGTGAGGAGGAAGGGTTGGCAGAGAGGAGCTGTATGAACTGACCACAACCACCATTCCCAGTCTTCCTGTGCTCTCCAGGGGTGGGGAGGAGGTAGAGGAGCTGGAATGGACTGAAGCTGAGTTTGAAGAAAAGCAGAGGGAGAAGGTGATATTTTGTTTCCAATTTCCCAATTCTATTTTAACTTACAGTAAACCAAGAGAGGTTGTGGAGTCTCCTTCTCTGGAGACATTCAAGACCCACCTGGGCACATACCTGTGCAATCTACTCTAGATTAACCTGCTTTAGCAGGTGGGTTGGACTAGATGATATCCAGAGGTCCCTTCCAACCCCAACCATTCTGCAATTCTGTGAAATGAGTTTTCCCCAGGTCAAGTAAGCTTTGCCCATGACAGTAATCTGTGATTTCCCTGTTCTTACCTCACCCCATGAGCTTTCTCATCTTATTTTGTCTACCTGTCTTGTTGAGGTACAGGGAGTGCAAGAGTGGCTCAGGTGGGCATCTGGCAGCCAGGCAAGGTCAACCCACCGCAAGTACAAATAATTTCTATCACAGGAAGTACATAGAACACTTTCTACTCGGTTTCTGTACAATTTTTACCAGC
This sequence comes from Nesoenas mayeri, assembly GCF_963082525.1. Taxonomy (NCBI): domain Eukaryota; kingdom Metazoa; phylum Chordata; class Aves; order Columbiformes; family Columbidae; genus Nesoenas; species Nesoenas mayeri. The sequence continues at coordinate 3,363,947 of NC_137554.1, forward strand.
TTCAAGGTTTAAGAGTTAGGTCATTGTGAATGTACTCAGAAATCTTAGTTTAATGACGATACGTTATCAAAAGAACATTTAAAGAAACTTTTCTCATGCTACTTAGAAACTGAAGTTTAAATATTTGTAATTGTTGAGGAGAGGGAAAGTTTATATACTTACCTCCTGGAAAGGTTTTCTGTTACCAAAGTAAGACTGCATTTAAGACTGGCCAGAGACATCACCCATTGTAGTGACATGTTTTGGGAGAGAATTCTTTAAATACTGGAGTGTGTCTGAGCAATATGAGAATCTAGTGCTACAGCTTAAGTTATTTTCAGAAACAAGCTAGTAGGATCACTCTGCATGTCCTTTATCTGACTTGAGTGAAAAATCCTATAGAAAACTTGTTAGGATAACGGTGTTGAGTTTTCAGCACTGCAAGATGTTGCAGGTGATGATACAGTAATTACTGTGCAATGAGCACGTTGAGAAAGAGTGTAACTTAAAATTATTTCATTGTTCCAATTGTTGATTTCAGAATGGAAAATATTCCCAGTACTCTTATAAACAGTGGACACATTGGCAAACTTTGTAGAAGAGTTCTTCTTTGTTGTGTGCCAAGTTTACAACCCTACAGGAAGAGAAATTGTTTAACCACTGTAAATGAACCACAGTTACCTGTGACAAACGTAAAATTTTACTTTATTAGACACCTTTTTATTAAGTTGCATAGGGTACCTTGCAGAATAAGATCATTGACATGCAAACTGATAAGATGAATGAAATGTAGTGCTGAAAGAATGGGATGTTAAAAAAATATATATATGTTTGAAAGGCATTTATCTTGCATTTCTATGGAAACATTTAACATTTGAAAAAAAACCTGAGATCGGGTGACTATCAATGCATGTTGCTGAGTTCATTTCTTCATAGGCTTCTAAAAGGGTCCTGTTATTATAAGAAGGAGGCATTTTAGAAGAACTGGAATATTTGAGTCCACATACATGTTTTCTTAATTTGATGGTGGTTTTATATTATATGCAGTTAAAATGCAGTCCTTAAAATATATATACAACTGAAGCTGATTGCAAGTTGTCAATGAAATGCCTGGTAAATTCTGTCAGAAACTGGCCTATAGAAAGTGAGGATGAAACAGAGCAATTTTTTTTATGTCTAGAGTAAAATTTTTAGTCAGCAGGCTTACTTCAGTTAGCCAGTAATATGCAAGGCACGGTACAGTGGATCTGATTGAGCAACAAGTGTCTGTCCCACGTGGTGCAGAAAAAGAAGTGTTCAATAACCTAAATATCAACTGACAACCAAAATGATCTAGTGTCTGATCCAGTAGCTACATTTGCCACAGAAATTGTTCTGTTTAAAAACTTCTATGCTTTGGATTACTTCTAATTTGCAAGCAAATCAGGAATTATTTTACAGTCTTATTTTGCTGAGGTTATGAAAACTATGTGTTGCCATACCAGCTTGGTTTTCACCTGTTTTAATAATTCTTTAAATACAAAACACATAAAATAATTTCCAAGTAGTAAACAGGTAGAATTGATCTCTATGTGTGTGCTGGTTTGACTGAAAATGAGTACATTTTCTTCATGCAGTTAGAAATCTTTTTTTTTTTTTCATAGCTGGCATGGTCATTATTTGGCCTTAGTTTGAGAACAAGAGATAACACCCAGCACAGAGTGAATGTTTTAATTGCTCTGGTCTGAGAGCCAAGGACACTCTGAGATCTGCCCACAAGTGTGAGGCAGCGAGGAAGGAGATGGACGGACAGAGCTGGACAGACACCCAGACTGACCCACGAGAGTGTTCCAGCCCATCAGTGTCATGCTTCAGATTTAAGGAGAGATGGGATCTTCAAGCGGCTTTCATGTTCTCTTCGCTTTCTTTGCTGTTTTTGTCAGAGCTGTGGGAGTTCTGTTTGGGACTTTCTTTAGTTTGGTCTTTGCCATCCTGCCATTTCGCAGAGGCCTCTGGGTCTTTCTGCCTTTTTCCTCCTTTCTCTCTCTGTGATCAGCTGTTCGGGACCAGGTGCTGCTTCCTGGGACTTGTTGCTCAGCGTGGACAGAATTCATGAGGAACTGCATTCAGTGCCTTTTATTCTATACACTATTTCTATTATATGTTTATATTTACTAGTAGTATATTAGTATTTTGTTATTTTATTAAACTGTGTTTATCTCAATCCAAGTTCCTTCCTTCCCTTTCAGTTTTTTTCCCCTATTTGGGGACAGGGTTTGCGAGCAGCTATCGTGGTTGTGTTGCTAGCTCAGGTCAAAACATGACAATGTAATAGTGTTCCACAGATTAACAGCATCTCCTCTCCTGCCATGCTGCCATGATACTACCAGGCAGTATTGAAGCCCTGCAGGTGCCATGTGAGCCAACTTACAGCCAGAATCCTGTAACCAAAAAAGTTCCTACCTCGCTACGATGGAAACGTAACAAGTAAGCATGAGACATGGTAGCAATCAATGTGGATGGAGGATTAAGGCAGTGATAAGATCCTTCAGTTATACTTACCAACTGTGTGCCTAAGTGGATGGTAAAATCACAGTCTATCTACAGCCAACGCAAGCTGGATGTTGCACAACCACATCCACACCACATAGTATATTCATGGGGTCCCACAGGCTTGTACTAAAACTTTTAGGTTCCCAAATAAAACTCCATCTGCATTATGTAAGACGTCAGCTTCACTTAACTGTCGCGGTTGAGACGGACAAGCGACATGGACCAAATTCTTTCAAGATGAAAGCAATAGATGCCATTTATTGCTACGAGTACGTTTTTATACAATTCTGCCAGTTCATGTGTCTTTTCACTATTGGTTACAAGTTACAGCACTAACATCTCATTGGTTAAACTTGCTATCATCCATGTTATTCTTCTATCCCCTTCTCTCTCACGGGTACATCTCTCCTCTCTCACGGGTACAACTCCATATCTCTGGATACTCCTTTACTCCCATCCTTCTCAAGGGTAAATCTTAATATCTTCAAGGCTGATCTCTACCCCCATATTTTCTGACAAGGATTCCACAATTCCTCCTTTTTGTATTTGTGCTAAAAATGCTGCCCTCATTGTCCGCTGCAGGGCCCTTTGCAGCAGAGAAATCATGCATGGCAACATTAGTAACACAACCACAACAATCATCAAAATGATCAGTCCTGTTTTCACTACTGATAACAACCATCCTAAAAACTCTCAACCACTAAGCAATTTATTTAACAAATCCCATCAAAATCTTCACACCCATGTCCTTGAGCTAATAACAAAAAACTATCGTGGCCCTACTCTGCCGTGTGGCGTGTCTTACAGAATCTACATCTAACAAAAGTCCACTTAAAGCCTTTTCAGTTCTGTTAGTTTGCTTAACTAGCCAGCATCCTAATTTTCTAAAATATTTAAAGCTTTTAGCTGTGCCAACACCAGATACAAGAGATCCTAAAACCCTTTACCTTGATCCCCAAAAATCTACATTATCATCACATTTTGACTCATATACACGCAAAAAGTGTTTTTCTCATCTTGCTCTTCTGTGATCTATTATCATAGATACATTGGGCGTTAAGAGAGTTAATAGTCCCAAAATACACAGTCCTCCAACAGCATTAGAAGGAATTCCTGATCAGGTTCTATCTCCACAGATCAAGAATACACCATACAGGAGGTTTTGGGGTCGCTGTTCCCACATTATCAATGACAACCCTTGGATTCTTCTGCGAGGCATTGCACCAACGAGTTTCATTTCTATAGTCACCAATTGTAGCATTAACATTTTGCAGTTTTATCCATTCATGCTTTAGCATATTGTCCTGGCACTTTTCACAAACCAGCTGGATACAAGCATCCATGGGCACAGATGCCAGCAATTCCAGTTCCTGTGGTTCAATGTCTATTTCCGGGAGACAGTTAATCCAAAGTGCCATGTTAGTATTATTACAGTTTGTTGCAATGCCTCTGCATCGACCATTATTTTGAAACAATTGTGTGATGCAGCATTAAGGATTCCACACTTAACATGTCAAATACCAGTAAATATTATTATCCACCTCCAGCAAGGGCTCTACTTCACCCTGACTAGGTTCACTGATCCCACACAGACTTTACAGCACAATCACAAAGCAAAATGAGGCCATCAGAGTCTCTGTGGTTCTGTCAATAGCTTATTTTTGTGTGCTCTCAGCCACAAGTAGAGTAGAAGGAAAAGTACAAACTGTGTTCAGTTCTCGAGGAAATAAGCGAACAAATGAAAGGACAAACACAAACAGAGAAAACTCACCTAGCAGAGAAACATGACAGTGATTGACAGATATTTAGAGAATGAAACAGTACAGCAAAAGCCATTAGTACTATCTGTATGAGAATGATCTCCTACTTTTTTTAAGTTTTTTTTTCTCATTTTTCTGTGATTTCTTACATTTTTTAGGATTATAGATAGCCTTTTATTTAACAGAATTTGAGATTAGTGAAATAGGAAAACTGGATGGAGCTGTAGTATTTGGCAGACGAGACCATTCTCTGTTTCAAAAACTCTGCAGTTGCTGAGGCAGACCAACTTCTCTATTTCCAAAACTGGCCTTGGAGGCTGTGGTGGGTTAAGGACTGAGGAGGCAGCTGAACCCACTCCCAGTCCCTCATTCACTCACTCATTCCCACACAGCAGGATGGGGGAAGAGAATAGGAAGTGCAAATGGAAGAAAAACTTGCAGGTTGAGACAAAGCCAGCTCAATAAGTCTCAAAAAACAAAACAAAACAACAAACAAACAAACAAACAAAAAGAAAAAAAAATCACCAAACAAAAAACCACAAACAAATCAACAAAATAAATAAAAAAACTGACCTGATGCCAATGAAATATCTCACCCCCCACTGATGCCTGGCCAGTCTCTGAGCAAGGACTACTTTGGAAAAACTAGGCTCCCCAGTTTTATTGCAAGAATAGAATCATAGAAACATTCTGGTTGGAAGAGCCCCTCAGGATTGTTGAGTCCAACCATAACCCACCCCTGGCACTGCCCCATGTCCCTGAGAACCTCATCTCCGTCTGTCCAACCTTCCAGGGATGGTGACTCCAGCACTGCCCTGGGCAGCCTGTTCCAATGCCCGACAGCCCTTTGGGGAAGAAATTGTTCCCCAGATCCAACTTCAACCTCCTCTGGTACAACTTGAGGCTATTTCCTCTGGTCCTGGCGCTTGTTCCTTAGGAGAAGAGACCAACACCCTCCACGCTACAACCTCCTTTCAGGCAGCTGTAGAGAGCATGACATCATAGGTTACAGAATATCCCTTTAGCCAATTCAGGTCAGCTGGCCTGGCTGTGTCCCCTCCCAAAATCTTGCTCACTCCCAGCCTACCAATCCTAGCAATAGCTACAGCTTCGGTGTCTTATTGACATTGTTTTGGTGAAAAATCTGAAATATGGCACCACAAAAGCTGAGAGAATAGTTTTTTAGGAAAACAACTTAAATATTCTTGTTCTTGCTTTCTCATTTTTAATTATACGGAGAAAATTGTTTTACTCATTCGGAAATCAGAGAAATTGTAAATGTTTTCTTCACGTACTTGTAAATGCATTTTTATTTTTGCTTATTTATGCAATTCTTTGCACTGACAATTGTGATGACTACTGGATTTGAAAAAAAAAAATAATGCTATGGTTATTTCTTAACAGTAGACAATGATTGGAACATTAACTGTAATGTACAGTTGTAAGATACAGATTGGTTATCTCCATACCAATCACATTTGGATTTATATACACATCAGCTTTTAGGTGTACGATTTATTCAGATGCCAACAGTGCTAATTTGTCTCAAAAAAGCAACTGCCAATTACTTTATATACTCACAAAGAATTGTCCAGTAAGTTCCAGCAGCTGTTTGAGAAGACCTTCTATTGTCTCTAGACAGTCCAAACACTGCTCAATGAGAATGGTATTTTAGGTTTATTTTGTTGTGGGTTTTTTGTTGTTTGTTTTTTGTTTGTTTGTTTCTTTTGTTTTTTTTACCTAGCTATGTGAAGTGCACAAGTAATGGGGACATCGAGATTATCCTGTGTTAATACATTCTGTTAGTGTTGCTTTTCCTGTCTTTACCTGAAAAAAAAACCAAACAGGAAACAGATGTCTGATCTCCTAATAGGAGCATGACTTGGTGTTTTGCTCTGGCAGAGATTTCTGGCAAAAAGGGAATCTTATTTCTAAGGCTGAGCAAAATGAAGACAGCTAACTCAAAACTGAATGCACTTTTTTTTTTTTTAAATCAGGTCCTAAAAATGTATTTATTTCCCTCCAATGTCATTTAAAGAAATGCAACTGAGAACATGGCTTTCTGGTAAAGAAATTTACACCACCTTAAATATATAAAATTACTGCTGCCATGTGATTCAGTACAACACATGCTAGAGACTAATCAAAGACATACAGCCATTATTGTTTGCTGAAGTTTTTAAGCTCATGCCTAAAGCCAAGTAGATTCCAGAGTGCTTCATAAAACACATTTGGGCTTTGTGCTCCACTGCTTTGAAGAATGGAGAACATAATCAAACAAATGATGTGAGAGAAATCTTTTTTTCAGCCTCCTTTCCTTTGTGACTGAGACGAGAACCTGACATCTTCCTATTATCAATCCCCCACAAATTGGGAAGAAGTAGAACTGTGACAAGGGTGACAGCTGCTGCCGACAAGAGCACAAGAACACCTACCTGTTGTGTGCCTCAATAACCCAACCCCCAGGCTGTTGCAAGTCAAGAACTGAAAAAAAACAAAACCAAAACCAAAAAAAAACCCAACACAAACAACTTTATACATATATATCTTATTTTTCATATAATTTTGTTTCAGCTGAAAATCGGGTAAATAGAGTTCATCCATTCAAATTCTTCATGTTTTTCCTATCTTATTAGCTCCATGGCCCAGACAAATGGTAAATGCTTGTAATATTGTTGTATTTTAAGAGCATGCTGGAGACTGGAAATGCATTGAACAGACTGTTCAAGAAACTGTATTGTTCTTGTTCATTATCATTAGTGGCCCACGTATTTTGATTCTTATGAGGTAATGACACATAATAACAAAGGTTATTTTCAAATCTTACTACAGATCTTTTACTCAGCTCATTTCTATGGGACATAACCACATCTATTGAGATAATGCACCAGATGTTATTCAGAGAATGACTATCAATTTGAACCAATATCTGTAAAATAATATATTTTCCAAATGCAAATTGCTTTCTCTACACGCTCCTTTCTTTCCAGCATAACCATCCTGTAAAACTCTGCCTTTCTAGTGTATAACTCCTTGACACTACAAAGCATCAACTGAGAATATCACTGGTACCTGTCTGTTCCCTTTTCGGTCCATGACGAATTTCTTTTATACACTCTTGTGAACATGTATTTTACTTCTGCAAACATTCATAAAGGGAAAGTACATAGATTCTAACCAGGATTTTTTACACCTTGAATACAGAATTGCTTTAACTTATAGCAAGTCTGTCTTTTGTACCAGGCATCAGAATTTCATTTGACTCCATCGCCCCTCCAGAAACTAGTCCAAAAGTGGGTCTTGCTCTTTCACATGAACCACAGAAAACACACTGAGGAGCCTTCTAGTCATTTCAGCACTTCTTCTGTCCTCCATCATTAGTTCAAACACATTTCAGATTCTGAGCTCTCTGAAATACAGATTTTGTTGTGTGTTAATACCTTGCCTAATCTGGAAGGGACTCGATTCTGACCACCCAGAACACAACACTGACAGCTAGATTTTACTTATGTGACAACACTAAAATCAGATAGGGATAGGCACTTGATAGAAGATGCATGGCTTCTGTATTTAAACATGAACACACTAAAAGTAACCTCCATTCTCTACAAATATGCTGAAGCGTTAGGCTAGTGCTTCTCACACTGCTTGTGAACCCCGTGCTTGTGGGAGGCCTCCGTTCCAGTTCCATCGTATCAGCTTCTGGAGATACATATTGAACCCATTACACAGGACATTCCTTCTGGTATTGAGCTACCACAGCCACATTTTCCCTAAGAAAAACAGGCATTTAATGCATAAGACTCTCCACCACAATGCAATGCATCTCCTCCTTTACCTTTTTCTCTCTAATTATCTTTTTATTTTCTTGAATGTAAGAAAGTCTTTTCTGATTTTCTAAAGTCCAGCTAGCAAGAAAAAGTGAATGCCTGAGTACATCAGAGTTTACTTTAAAAATGCCAAGTCCATATTTTTGTCTGCATGGCCACTGGCTATGGAAACAGGGAGAAAATATGTCTTAGCTTAAAAAACACAGCAAAAAAAAAAAGTCAGTAACAGTATTGTAACACATTATTATTGCCATTGTCCCATGGATATGGAAGAAATTACATTGTTTTCTGTTGTTCACTTAAGTTCTAATGTCAAGGTTGGGAACGCTTTAAAGAAGTCATCTGGTTTCACCTATCAAGCTATGTGACAACAGTCCTCATTCGCTTTACATCTTAAGGAGAATTTACAGTTATAAACAATGTCTATCACAGTAGAGCCATTAAATCCCTCTGTTCATTCAAATACACAGTTTGTGGTTCAGGCTGCTGTGTGTATTTGCAGTACGAGAAGACAACCTTCTAGTACCCTACCTAGCGCAGACAATAACTGTAAAGGTTCTACAGAACGGATTTAATCTTCCAACAGGGGGCAGTAGATTGCCCACACTAGAGGTATTCATGCCTCAACATCCCAGGTGCTATAGTATTGTATCTCTTCTAGATATGTACCTCTAGCTGTGTCCAGTGAGTTTCTGTGACCTTACAGGTCCTGCAATTAATATCTTCTGAAAATAGCAAATACAAGGCTATCCTGTCTCAGAAGATTGGTGTTTTAGCCATATCAAGACCCTGAAAAATTGACAAACACGTTAAGTTTGTCCTCTTCTGCCAAAGGATAAGGCAAGTATGTAATCATTGTTAATGCTATATTTCTTTGATCTAGCTTTTGGGGAGAAATTAAAGAGATTCTACAATACTAGATCATTCCTTGCCATTGAAATGTTGGGAAATGCTAAAAATAATCTCTTCTGCAAGAAAATAAAAATTAAGTGGATATAATTTTATTCAAATGAATCATATCTCCATTAAAGAAAAAAAATGTATAGTTCAAAATATGTTGTTGGTGGACAACAAACTGCATATGAGTCAGCACTGTGCTGCTGCAGCAACAAAGGCAAATTGAATCCTGGCCTGCATCTGCAGGGATGTTACTAAGAGAGCAAGAGATGTGATCATCTCATTCTACTCATTGTTTGTCAGGCTGCACCTGGAGTACTGTGTCCAGTTATGGTCCCTAAAATTAATGAAAGAAGTAGACAGATGGGAGAGGGTCCAAAGGAGGTCCATGGAGATTATCATAGAATAATAGAATAGTTTGGGTTGGAAGAGACCTTCAAAGCTCATCTAGTCCATCCCCCCTGCCATGAGCAGGGACATCTTCACCAGCTCAGGTTGCTCAGAGCCCCGTCCAGCCTGGCCTGGGATGTCTCCAGGGACGGTTCATCCACCACCTCTTTGGGTAACCTCACCACCCTCAATATAAAAAGTTTCTTTCTCACATCTGGCCTGAATCTCTTCCAGTTTAAAACCATCATCCCTTGTCCTATTGCAACAGACCTTGCCAAACAGTCTGTCTCCATCTTTCTTATCTGTCCCTTTTAAGTACGGAAAGGCCACAATAAGGTCTCCCCAGTCTCTCTCTTCTGCAGCTGAACACCCCAGCTCTATCAGCCTGTCCTCCCAGCAGAGCTGTTCCAGCCTCGGATCATTTCTGTGGCTCCTCTGGGCCAACAGGTCCACGTCTGTCCTGCGCTGAGAGCTCCAGAGCTGTATGCAGATCAAAGGGCTGGAGAAACTGCCTTGTAAGGAAATACTGAAGGAGTTAGGTCTTTTCTCCCTGGAGAAGAGAAGACTTGGGGAGATCTTGTCATAGTGTCCCAGTACTTATAGGGTGGCTACAAAGAGTAGTTGCGCTGGGAGAAGTTTCATGTCAACATCAGAAAGAATTTTGTTTTAGTAAGAACAATAATTCACTGGAATAACATCCCCAGGGCCATAGTCGAGTCCCCATTGCTGGAGGTTTTCAAGATGCGATTGGATAGGGTGTTAGATAATCTTATCTATGGTCACTTTTCCACAAAAGGTTAGGCCAGATGATATTTTGAGGTCCCTTCCAATCTGGTCTGTTCTACGATTTCATATTTCTCAGATATGTGTATAAAGCAAAATTCTAAACACAACACATTTGTTTCCATAATGAGCAAATCTAGGACTTGTTTAGATACACAGTTTAATTTATAGATGCAAATAGTAACTAGAAATGAAACCCAGGAGTATGTGACACATTGTTTTCAAAACAAAATATGAATACCGGACATAGGAAATTAAGCATTCCCTATATTTTCTAGCTGAACATGCAAATTTGACATTCAAATCAGACTCCTAAAAAAAATCAGCTAAGCAAAAACTCTAAGAACATAAGCAGTCCAAAGTTTAAGACTTTTTGCTCTAACTTTAATTACTTTGCCATGATTTCAGTTAAGGGCAAGGCACTTTAGTAGGTTATCATTTTGCTCCTCCCACCTGTTTCAAAAGTCAAGTACAATTTCCCCTGACGAAACATGTAGTGGATGGAATTTTTAGATGGAGAATTTACAGCAGAGTAGCATGCAGAGAATTCATTAGAGCTAGGAGAGGGAAGGTACTTCAAGAAGGTGACAGTATTGTTTGCATAATAGGTTTTCCTGTTGCAAACTAAGGGTAGCTGCTGAACTGGCTTAACAAATTACATGCATTTTTCAGCAGCTAAAGAGAAACATGCAACAGATTCTGGAAGAAAAAGCCTGATTAAATGAAGTAAAAAAATAAAATGTTATGGGTTAAGCTGGTAAAAAGTACATTTACCAACACAGATATACATTGCTATTTAACAGAGATTTACAGGATAAAGGAACCTAAAGACCTGTAATTCAAGGCCACAAGGCTGGAGGAATGGTTCTGTGCAGCTCCTTGGCTAACCTTGATCATAAGTTTGGATTTAACATTTTCAGTGGGTGGTATAATTTCCTGCCCCATTTGAGTACAGTTTCTCCCATTGTTTGTTACTTCAGTGTTCTGCCTCATTATGAGATTTTGTAATGTTGCATTATAAGGCCATAGATTATTAAAACCATTAAACAAAAGGCATCATAGTCCTCTATAGCCCTTCAACTCTGCTTCAGGACTATTTTAAGGGCTAAGAGGGAACTACGGTGGCAGATAGCTCTTGGATAGCCCACAGTGGAAGATCCGTGTTGTTAGTTGAAGGCAACTTTTTTTAACCTTTAGCTATTGGGCATTTCTATACAATTTAATAATATCACAATACACTTGCTAGATTTAAAGTGGAAAAGGGTCAGGGGAGGTGATACTAGTCAAGGAAACAAAATTGTGCTGCTCTCTAGATTAAAGAAGCTGGCAGGGAGAGGAAGGGACCACAGTGAAATAAAGACCAATGTCCATTGCACAGCTGGGTTCTATGAAATGAAAAGTGCACCTAATTGTGAAGGGTCTGAGCCAAGGGCTGGTGAAGTCAACCTCTTCGCTTTTACTGGGGGGGAGAGAGGGGTGGTCAGACTCAAAATTCTCCATGGCTGATTTAAGCTGCCTTTGGTTTGAAGTGGCCGCAGAAGCAAGTTCATTAGGGTTAACAAGAAACCTAAAGAGAAGAGCAGAAAAGCATTAGCATATCAGCAAGTCCCTTTTTGTACAGACACACACACAGAGGTTCATTTGATGCTGCCAGTGTTTGCAGCAACAAATACGATATTGCTGCCCATGCACACCTTGGCACTGTTGATCTATCCCACTCACCCACTATGTCTCTTTGTATTTTCTTTTCTCTAGGATTTTATCAGTGTTCGAAAATGGACAGTGCTCTAATTGAGTGTCTTGAATCCAAAAGTCTGTTTGATAGTCATTGTAGGCTTGATGCACAGCAGTCTTTGCTAAGAAACACAGTGATCTGTACATAAACAGGCTGACCTTTGTATCTGGCATTTCATCAGGATGGACCGAAGGCGGGAGAGGGAGCGAAGAGAGGGAGAGGAGCCTGTGCTACTTGTTGCTGTAAGAGAAAGTGTGTTCTGAGGCAAAGAAGCAAGATGGTATGCCTTTCATTTCTATAACTGCATAATGAATCATGCGTATTTAACAGCCACTACACTTTAAATGGACTATACATTTTTTCCTTTACTAACCATAACATCCTTTCTTCACTCCTTTTCTTCCCTCCTCTCTAAAGAAAAAGACAATAAAAACCAAAGCAGACTTAATAACTGCTGAGATCAGATCACTGCACAATTCTTCAGCATAGAAATGTTTAAACATTTTTACGGGAACAAACCAATGCGATGCCAGAGGAATCGTGGGTTTCTGCAGTTGCCGAACCTCTCACAAAAGATTCTGGAAACATAAAACTGCCAGACTGGCAAATGTACATCAACACTCCACACTGGTGCTTAGGGAGATAACGGAGAGAAGACAAAAACGTTCTTGATCAAAAATCTCAAGAGAAATTACGATCTGTTTTGCAGACCGCATATAACACAATGGACAGGAGCTGGTGTAGTATTAGTGCTCACTCCATATTGTCCAACATACACATCACAAATAGTCTACATGGTTACTGTGCTGACTGATCCAGGGAAGCACGGTGTGAACATGGCCAGGCTACCTTACCCATGGGTAGGGATGCCAGAGCTTCTTGTTCATCTGCAGGCTGCTCCCTGGCACTGACTGGCTTTCAGTTTACTGGTGCCAAGCTCTCAGCCTAACTATACATAGAGAAATACGTTTTTACTAGCCATAAAGGCGCCTGTTTGCTTACAGCACATATATAGAAGAGGGACCAGGGCGGGAGGGAGGGTAACCAAGCTCCATAAATGCTGGTGCTGCCTCCTCCTCCCACACACACCTTGAAATTCAGCACACACTCTGGAGCCACTATGGGAGATTTTTCCACCGAGCCTGCTCGTGATTTCCATACAGAGGGCCTGGAAGTGCCGGGAAAGGGGGAGTGAAAGGGAAATGAACGAGGGATGCTTCGCTTACCGAGGGCAGGGAGGGGGCACGGATGATTAGCAGGCACATTCCGCCCATCCCTCTCCCCCCGCCTCGCCGATGTTTCTCGCCGCGATGTCCGCCTCCCCGCGGCGCCCCGAGCAGCCGCTTCCCCACACAAGGGCCCCTGGCACCTCCTTTCCCTGTCGAGAACGGGCAGAGGGGCCCGGCCGAGCCGGGGAGGACGGGGCGGCCACAGCCGGGCGAGCAGGGAGAGAGAGAGGAAAAACAAAAAACCAAAAAAAAACCCAAACAAACAAACAAACAAAAAAAAAAAAAGGGGAAGATCCGAAACAAAGGCTTGGCCGAGCGTAGAGGGAGCGGCTGGGAGCAGGGGTGCTCTTACCCGGTCGATACCGCCGCCGTGGCTCGCTGGATTGCGGTGAAGGAGGAGGAGCGGCTGCCGCGCCGCCCAGCAGGCGACCCGGGGGCAGATCCCGCCGCACCGGCCCCCCCGGCCGTGCCCCGCTCCCCCAGGCTGCCCCCGGCCGCGCCGTGTCCCCCCGCACCCCCCGCCTGTGTCGCTGCCAGCGGCGCAGCGGCGGAGCTTGAGCCGCCTCTCCCCCTCTCCGCGGGTCCCCGCGCAGGCAGTGCCTCCCGCTCTCCCGCCTTCAGTCTCCCCGGGGGCGCCTGGCGAAGTCCCGCACAGCCCAAGCCGGGTGTGGGAAGCCCTGAGCAGCCCCCTCCCCAGTGCCCAGCCCGCCCCTCTGCAGCAGCTGGCGGGATGAGAGCCACTCTCGCCCCTCTCCGCACCGCCTCGCCTCGCTGCAGCCTCCCACTGCTCGGTGCGGTCTTGTCTTTGCTCCGCCTGGCTTGGCAAAACCCCTCTCCTCCTGCCCGCTGTTGAGGTACCACGATTTGTTATTCCATCCGTGAGGATCACTACCATCACCACCAAAAAAACCCACCCCAACCCCAGCAAATCCTATCCCTCCCCCCAACTCCTCTTGCTATTCGGATTTCCTTCCCTCTTTCCTCCTCCTCCCCCCTCTTCCCCCCACCCCCCTTTCTTTGGGTCTTGAGCATCTCTCTCCCCTACACACACACACACACAGAGACACACACGGTGTGAATGGTTTGTTACACTTGCTACTGTTACCACACAGAACTGCCGATGGTTTCCAAAGTCTCACCACCGTGCAAAGCCCTCTTCTAGCTTGAAGCCGAAGATCATGGACTATATGTTTGGAGTCGGGATGCATTTTGCCCACAGCCGCTTCGCTTTCTGCAGTTTCACCCGGTGAGTAGGTTTTATTTCACGTTCAGATTGCTTGTTTTCAACATAAAGGACTCTTAAAAAAAATTTAAAAAGCAAAGCAGCCTCTTAGTCGCCTAGCCTTGCTTCTGAACCTTTCAGTAGCCTGGCTGGGTCCACTTTCTGTACTCGAAGAAATCACGAAGCACCAACCCCGTTAGCTCACATCCATTCCGTACGTTACCGCCTCTCTCGGCACTAAGTTGCTACCCGCGCCGCAGTCTCACTCGCAGAGTCTTTACCATTCCGCTGCTTATTCATCACATTTTATTAATGTTTCCATCAGGCGCTGTACCTGCTACATTTGCTAGTTTAACCCTTGCCATACAGCCGCTCGCATGGGTGCTGGAAGGGCTGAGGGTTTCTCCCCATGTTAGGAGGATGGACAGAAATTGCTGGCGGTTGAGTCGTGAGCGTGTCAGCAGGAGTGTCTGTAAGTCTGCGTGGGGAGATAACCTGGAAAAGTTCATTACTCTTTCTGTTCCCCTGAAGAAGCTTGCATTGGATTTACGATGGGGAAGGAGTCTCCAGAAGGGATAGGAAATGATTTTCACACCTAATCAAATCTGTCCTGTCGCTTGTGCTGGAAGGTGACAGCGCGTCGGGGTATGCGGGAGGGGAGAGCCGGGCGGGTCGCGGCTCCTGCCTGCTCCTGCCCGCACCTGCCCGCTTCTGCCCGCTCCTGCCCGCTCCTCTCTGATTCTGCCCGCTCCTGCCCGTCCGCTGCCTGCTGTCTCTTCATGTCCTTCTCGCATTTCTAGATCACATCACACCTCCTGAAATACCTATATTTTTGCTGGCCTTGAGGAGCGCAGTAAGGTTCATCTTCGCAACACGTACACTCACTTCTATATCCACCTGCCGCGTTTTGAACCATAGAATATCTTTTGAATCAAGTAGGGGCTTCTTTACTTTGAAAGAAAAATAGAAGACCAGGGGAAAGAAATACTTTTCGTTAAAAGGACAAGTGCCTTCAGAGTGCTATTTGTGGCTAATACTTCCAATATTTCTGTGTCTCTAATTAGCGACAGAGATCCACCCACGTTCAATAGCAGAAGGTAGGGAGGGAACATGTTACTTCAAATGGGGAGGTATCGACCGGGCTCCATTTAAATGCCATTTGGTGTGCAGGAAAAGTGTGTGTGTGTGTGTGCGTGTGTGTGTGTGTGTGTGCAGTCATGTCTCCAAAGCAGTACATGTACAGATCACAAGGAAGGTGCCTAAAGCTTGCAAGAAGGTAGAGATGCCAGTCAGAAATACCCGAGATATTAATTTATTTCTTGGTGGAAGGCAGAGGATAGGAAAGATCAATGCCTCCTTCAATACCGTGCTCCCGGGAGTGCTCCCCAGCCCTTCTCCTCTTCCCCAGCCCCACCGCCACCCCCCCTACCCCCCCCATCCGCCTCCAAATTGCTAGCTGATGTCGGGAAATAGGGAGTGAAAAATCCCTTCTAGCGTGGGATCCAAAATTCATCCTTTCTCTAGTTGCTCTCTTCTCCCAGCAGCTCGAATCCCCCATGTCTCCTTCTCTCCTTACAGCCAAGTGTTCTCCCCCCGGAGTCTCTCGTCCGGGAGAGTCTCCCGTTACCTCAATTGCCGACCTGGCCGGGCACCCTCCGCCGCGCACACCTCCCCCTGCCCCGGGGCGGGGGTAATTAACCAAATCCCGGCCCTTTCTCCTCAGTTACCCGCCTCTGACACTGCTATTGCTGCGATCCTCTCGCACCAGGCTGCTCAGGAAAGTTTCCGCCCTTGCCTTCCTGGGTACAGAGGATTACCTAGGTCTGTGCTTTCCCAAAGCTCTACCTGATTTTTAATCCTTAAAAAAACCCCAACCAAACAAACAAAACCCAA
This sequence comes from Nesoenas mayeri, assembly GCF_963082525.1. NCBI lineage: Eukaryota > Metazoa > Chordata > Aves > Columbiformes > Columbidae > Nesoenas > Nesoenas mayeri. The sequence goes on from NC_137554.1 coordinate 3,380,197, forward strand.
CCAAACATAACCTTGGAAAAAAAACAAAACAAAAGAAAACAAAACAAAACAACCAACCAACAACAACAAAAAAAACCAAAACCAAAACAAAACAAACAAAAAAACCCACCAAAAAACAAACCCAGAAGGTCCTGAGGGATTAACTCGATGTGGAAACAGCTCAGCCGGTGAGCGTCACTTCACCATGCTGGTTAAATGAAAGCGCTCTGCAGAAGAGATTTATATGCCCATCAGGAGGATATTTCCCAGGTTTAAGAGCACTCTGTATTCCCTCTGTGCCGACGGGGGTGGGAGATGGTAGGACACAGAATGAGGGCAGTGGAGTTGTTTAGATCACAGTCGCTGTGATGGATGGCAGTAAAACGGTGCCTGGGCAGTAAAACTGACACAGGTTGGACTGGGTGGCATTTCTATACCCAGTAAAAGGCGGAGCGGGGGACGGGGACGGGGGACAGGGAGAGTGTCATGCATCCGAAACCCTTTGCATATAAACATCAAATAAATGAATGCAATTAATGTAGGCTTAATGGGTGGCTGCAACAAGCAGACTTGAGATATGCTTAACAGAGAAGGTTCTCATTAGCCTTGATGGTTCATTTCCAGCATCCAGCACTCCCAGACCCTCTTCTCACATCGGGCTGGATGACTCAGAAAAACATCGGAATGCCAGGCAGCATGACTTTGCTTTGGTTGGTTCTTTTGCATTTTGTACGAAAGACTGGTGGTGTGGAAATAGCTCCCAAGCCGATTGCCTATTCTGGAAGGAATGGTCCCAAACAGCCTTCTCTTCCCTTCATTTAGGTGTCCACTGTCCCTGCTTGTCCATGTCTGGCTTCACTAGCAAGGATTCCCTACACCTCCTGTGCTGCTTTCATCTCCCCTGGAGCTGTGTGGCTCCCTTTTGGCTGGGAGTTGATTTCCTAATTTCAAATATTGGCTGTAGCACCCAGGGAGGGGGATGTGGCAGACAAAACACCTTGAAAGATGCAGGTCAGTGTCCAGCCTGCCTGGTCACCCAGACTTAACCCTACTCTGATCCTTCAAGTTGTGCGTGTCCCCTTGGTGAGGTACCGAGGGGAAGGCGAGGGGAAGAGGAGTGGGGGGCACTCCAGGACCCCCAGTCCCTCGCCAGCCTCAGCAGCTTCTCCCACTTCTTGGAGGGAGGAGAAATCCAACCCTCAAGGGAGCAGGTGATGCTCCGCACCAGCCCCATCCCAATGGGCTTGCCAGTGCTGCGGGGAGGGACACTTGGCTGTGAAGAGTTAACAGAGGGTTGCAGGGTGCTCCAAGCATGGGTCTTGCGTGCACCTCACAGCTGCAGCAGCCAATCCTGGGCAACAGAACCATGAACTAGATGTAGCATGGTGTAAAAAGCAAGGTAAAGAAAATAGGGTGTAAACTGTCACAGTGTATTGGAAGACAGGAGAGCTGCTTTTCTGGGCTGCGATTGCTGTGCTACTTAGCATCATGCATTTAAAAAGGTAAGGGATTTATTACCAGCAATCTGTATCGTGGTTCACTTGGAATCCAAGTGTATTTTCTGTGTACCTTCCATTAAGTGTCAAATTTTATAGAACAGAGAGTGGGAAAAAGCTAGAACACCATATGATTTACTGTTTGGGAATTTTTTTGAAAGACTGCATCAGTCTCAGGTTGTAACAATTTCTTTCAGAGATTAGGCAAGTAGATGCATGTGAAGTAAAGTGAATTCATGACTGGTAGAAAAATGTAATGTATGTGATAAGTGAAGCATCAAAATCTGTCATGGTTCCATATCAAATGAAGGCCATTGTGAGATAGACCTGATTTGGAAAAAAAATATATAGAATGATTAAGAGACACGTATCTGACAAGCAAGTCTGACAGAAGAAGCAAAAATAACTTCTTTCTTAGAAAAGCCCACGTCTACCTTTATTTAAATATGGCATCACGAAAGAATGCTATAAAAAGAAGTGAAGTCAAAACCTTAGAGAGTCTGTATTTTCCAAGATGAGTGACTGACACATTAACCATGCAGAGATAAAGCTAGAGTGGCCCTACTTACATTTACAGGATATAAGAAATAACTTCAGAGTAGCAATCCATTTAGATATCAGGCTTTACAGACTGCTGCCAATGCTCAACTCCAACCGTACAAGGAGTTACTCATTTTAAATAGGTGCTATATCAGCTTTACCGTAACACCCAGCTTTGAGAATAGAAACATTTGACTTTTATCTCTTCCCCTCTAAGCGTAGCAACAGAACCGGAGTCTTAGATGCCATTGCAGTGTTGCCTAATTATCAGTTACGTAAAAAAACTGCCTACAAATTCTTGCCTTCAACCACTTTTCCTCTCTAAATCATGTACATAATTTAAGTGGAGGAGAAAACAAAAAAAAAAAAAAAAAAAAAGAAAGAAAGAAAATATGTTCTGTTTTCAGTAAGTTAATCCACCTCCAGCAAGAGTGAACCTCCCCACCAGACGCTGAGTTCACCAGAGTTGCTGTGTTTGAGGTGATTGTTCATGAAATGCTGAAACACTGTGAGTGAAAACGTTAACGAGGAAACATGAAAACAAGCAGTTGAACATTTTACAGATCTCGCTGCAGAAGGTAGCACTTGTACAGCAAGCCAACAAAACAACTTGAGGATTTTCTCATCCTTACCCATTTTTTCTACTACTATCTGAATGCTACTGTGGAGAATTAATTACAGATGTCTACTCATTGTTTACACCAATGTGTGTCTGAAAAGTTATTTCTTTAGTCACACAGAATGCAGTGACTTTTCACTCCTCTCAACTCTAGGTAGAGACCATGATTTGTGGGACTAAAATTGGTTTACTTAATTTGGATTAATCTGAAATTGAGTAGTCATACTTGACTATGATCAGTCTAAGAAATTTTTTGCTTGAGATTTCAACAGAAAAATGCACCACCAATTGAAAAGCTCTTTTTTACCAGCAAGCTTTCTTCTTCAGCAATTTTTGAAAATCTGAATGGAAAATTGGAAGACCAATCAATTTGTTTAAGCTTGTGTTTAGAAGAAAAAAGGAGTGGTGGGAAGCATTACAAGGCATTTTCTGGAAACATTGTTTTCTAGTTGTCATATACACCTAGTGCAGCCCTTTCTTATTCCTCCCAAAACTTCATCTCTCCTCAAAGTCAGAAGTAGACATTAATTTTTATTTATTTTATTTTATTTTATTTTATTTTATTTTATTTTATATTTTATTTTTCTCCTCCTGAAACACTACTAATCTTATATGGGAGTAAATCACCAGAAATACATTTTGACAAATCAAGCCAACACACTCTTTCAGAAAGAATGTGTTAAAGAAAACTGTCCTGTTAGGCTGCTGCAGGCAGTAACTTACAGTGAGGCATTTTATGGGGAGCTTATCTCACTCTTCTTCATGCTCTCATCCTATACACTCATAAGAGAGGGTATTTTTTTAAAAATAAAATTGCAATCACATTCTATTCATAACATTGTTTTCCTGTTGTTCGATATGTCTGGTGCTAGTGAGGGCCTGTTCTTGTACAATTAAAGGAGATCAGAGCATTGCTATTAACTTCACTGAAAGCAAGATCAATTTCCAAGATAATAATTTGGAACCAAAATGAACTTCAGTTTAAGAAAAAAGTAGTGAGCATCATGAAATTACAGGCTGCATACTGAGCAGTGGAAGGTTTTGCATAGCTTAAGTCAAACAGCATTAAAATACTAACGAACTAATGATTTTTAACCTGATCTTATGTTGTTTTAGGTCTCAGTGCTCTATCATCATTGATAAATCAACATTTTTCTAGATGAAGTTGGGGAACATTAAGTGAGCTCCATTTCCTGCAGTGCCCCACCGAGCTGCAGGCGTTCAGCACCTGGTGACTCAAGTCATCATGCTGCTGAATACTGTCATGTGAATAATTTGGACTCCAAGCTCTGAACTTAATCATTGATAGGTACCACATGGAGTGTGCATGTGTAAACACAGTTTGTGTATACATATGCATACATAGATATAATGGCATATGATACACACCACAATGTTCATCCTTCCACACACGTGGTTCTGGAATTACTCTTTTGCCCTGGCTCAGCTCATGTGACGGATTCTTTAGCATAGTCTTTTTCCCGTCTCCTGTTGAATGTCCCCATGTGTTCTGGATGCCACAAAACCACCTGCCAATGGGAGGAAAAAAGGACACTCGGCCATGTCAAAGCTTTTCATGTTAAACTAACGAGTCTCTCGCAAAGGCCATGAATTTTCTTCCACCTACAAAAGAAGATTGTCCGGGCAATATATACTGATAGCTAAATTTGGACTCTTAAAGTATAGTTGTTTCTCTTATAATTAGGTGGGATCCTAAGACTCGTCTCTCAGATACCTTTACTGTAGCAGTCACATTAATGGTGATTAGAAAATTCTGCTAATTTGCAGTAACACCTTCACTGCCACATCTATCAGCATTTGATTAATGAGAAAAGTGGTTATACATTGCCAAAGAAAGGACTTAAATCTAGGGAATGAGAGCCCTACTCTATACCTTTAATCCCACATTATTCATGGCTACTGAGAACTCTGTAGAGCTAGTTTAGCTCTTTCAGTACTTATAAATCTATTAGAAATAACAAAAAACAACTGCTTAATTGAAGGATGACCATGGGTGACCACTCTGAAGTCAACTGGGGTCATTAAAATCCATTATAAATAAGTTTCTTTTTTTTTTTTTTTTTTTTTTTTCCCCTCTATTTGAAATCTCTGTTTCTAAGGAGGCTTAACATCACTGATAAAAAATACTACTGCATGCTGAAAAATAGTATTGTGGATTGAGGTGGCAGCCCAAAAGTATATTTTTAATTAGCTACTTTTCACCTGAACCATTATTGATCCCTGTTCAATGATAGTTTGGAGGACAAGCAGAACAAATATTTATTACAAGAAATTTTACCTTGCATAATTTTTTGTTTGTTTGTCCTTAATGTGCAGCCCCAAAAGTTAGAATTACTGTATTTCTAACAGGAACTTTTACATATGTGTAGTTTATAGGTACATGTGTACTTCAGCATCATATCAGCACTTGTATGTACGTATAGGAAAGATTTAAAAACAGTGCAAGCAGGGTGTCAGCATTCAACCTTCTGCTCTTCCATCCTGCACTGCTGGCTGATCTACAAGGCAGAGCTGATGCTTACCTCTTTTCCTTGAGAATGTGTAAATGTTCAGAATTGCTTGGATTAATGACTTTATTCCTTAGTTTTGTAACAACATTTCCAACAAAGATGCTTGTTTATGTAAAGCAGCAAGGTTCATGCAAGTGGAGACTCATCCTGCTGCCAGTCTCTGGAGAATATGAATTTATTTTGCATACAGCCATTAGTTGGTTATGGCCATTAGTTGTTGATGTTCTCTTTTTTAATCCTTGCTCCTGTGGGAGCATTGGCTTAAAAACTGACTCATTGGCTTAAAAACTAAAAGCTTTAGTAACTTACTAAGTATCTGGTAAACTATATGTTAGCATATGTTTATTAGATTTATTCACATATATTGAAGAGATAGTAGTGGTTATTTCGAAAGGTATTCTTGTTTATAAATCAGATTAATTTCTTCATACTGGTTTGTCTTGGCTAGACAAAGTCTAGAAAATTTTATTTTCCTCAGCCTTTCTGGAGAAAAGAAAAAAAGAGGCTATAACAAAGAAAACCAATGACCCTTATACTTAGACTGCAGTGATACGTAATCTCAGATAAACGTAATAAACAGATGATGTGTCTCATATTCTGCACTGAAAAGATATTAGCTGTAAGTTTAACACTTTTCAGCACTAGTTTAACACCTTTCTGCTAAGTCAGAATGTGTTTTTCTGTGAGTTAGAACAAGAAGTAGTGATAATTTTGTACTAATGTGGTTTTAGACTATCACGTAGCTGAATTAAAACAGTAGGGAGATTGTAATTTGTGATGAGGATCTAAAGCCCAGATTTTCTCTTCTTGTAACATGCCGTTCACAAGAAAGACATCTTTTAGAGAGACTTTTTTTCTTTCTTTGTAATTTCTTCTAAACTTGTAAAATATCAAGACCTACAAGGAAGCTTTGGTGTCATATTTATGTGAGATAGCAGGCTGCCCAGTACACATGACATAATTATTACTTGCACAATCAAACTTTGTGTATTATCCATCCTGAGATGCAATTAGGTCCAGACTGGCTTGCTGAGGCTTGAATCTTTGTTCAGCCAGCCACAAAGTCCCTGCTCTCGCTATAAAAAAATAATAGCTGCAACATGAACATTTAAGAGGATCTGGCTGCTGCCCATTTAGTAGCTACAGGCTTAGAATGTTGCAGCAAAGGGACTTATGAAAAGTCATACAACAGTTTACAGTAGGATCAAATGTAGAGCCATGGTCTCTTGAATCCTCTGTGAGTTCTGTCTAAAGAGCTTCCACAACAGGTAGCAAGTGGTTTCTGGCAGGAGGACAGCAGTGGTATAAGTTTATTTTTATTTTTTTTTACTGCTAGCATAAATAGGCTGAAGCTTAGGAACCTGAAAGGAGTTTTAACCATCCATTTACACCAGCTGAAAACCAGCTGCACCATCTGTGAAATCGACTGTAAAATATGCTATGAATGCTGCAGTACTTTTGTCTGAAAGTCATAATAGAAGAGCAAAACAAAAACATTACCATTCTATTAGATATCAGTGTTAAGATATAAAATGTATAAAATCATCCATTCTAACTGCAGCGTATCCAGAAAAGTGCACTGGAAGAAAAATGTCATGCCATTAGATCTTTATGGAGATTATTTCTAACTATGGTCGAAACCATAACCACTCATTTTCACTTGGAAAATAAAATCAAGGAGAGTGTGAACCCTTGATCAGATATCACTTAGCTGAAATTACAGGGCTATATCCCATGCCTGAGTCAGAGATCTTAAACTGAGAAATTCTTTCTTAGAAATAAAGAAAACCCACCATTATTTTTGTGATGACATTTTGAGGCATGAACAAGTTTATGGATTAGTTTAGGCAATATCTGAGGGGATGCAAGTACATGAATCTAGGCTGTAAACTGGATTCTGTAAATATGCCCCCATTACAATAGAGTTCATTGCTTCTTTGGCCCTCTTCTTAAGACCAGAGAACAGCTACACACCATTATTTTTTCTCTTCATTATTGTACAAACAATATTAACACTTAAACAGCTTCAAAAGACTTCTATTTTTGTCTGAGACTGATGATTTCTTTTCACTCCATCCTTTTCGGAAGATTTCTTGCAGCATCTCCAGAAACAGAAATTTAAGAAACAACAAGAATAGTCAGCCACTCCATTAGTAGAATGAACATCTTCCTTTTATTTCATGATATTTCTGTCATTCAATGATTTGAAAGTGCTATGTAGACATTAATTGTTCAGGCTTCACAGTAGTCTTCTTTCCCAATCTTATGAACAGAAATTATAACTAAAAAAGTTAAGGTTTTTGTCAATGGTTACACAGTAAAATCAGAGCTACACTTCAAGGTAACTCTGCTCCAAGTACACTCCTTCCTGTAAATAGTTGCATCCTCCCACTCTAGAAGGCAACAACTGAAACAGCCCTGGGTTTTAACAATAGCAGAAGGATGAAATTAAACTGGTAAGAGCTGTTTGTTACTCTGATGTGGTTTAATGGATACAGTTAACTTACATGTCTCTTAGTATGCATGCTCTTTCCTTAGCCAACTGATACTTAGCTGTTAGTCTGCAGACTAACAGTTAAGGGTGGAAAGGAGATATGCCACTAGAACTAGTACTTCATGATGTTCCAGTGATAGTTTAATATTTAATTCTAGGGTGTATTCTTTGCAAATCCTAAGGAAATAGTTAATAGCCATCAAAACACACCTGACGAGATTATCATAGTAGATTTTTAGGATGTGTTGAGTTTAAAAAAATTCCAATAAGTTAGAATGCAAGCTTTTAACTAACTGTCTCCTGTTAGGTTTTTCTACAAACTCAAACGCTCCAGTATGCAAAATTGTATGTCACAGTGATATATGTCAGCTTGTGCCTGAGGAAATACTGGACCAGAAACTCTCCCTGTGTTGTTCTTTTTCTTTTCCTGTAGCGCAGATCCTAAATTTATTCAAATAGAGCATATTTTGTTTCCATTCTAATTCTTTTCATACCATCAGAAATTTAGCTGAAAATTTTTGGACAATTAGGAGAATGCTTAGTGCAACTTGTGCAATGGAAGAGTGACTTAAAACTGAAATGTCACACACAGTTCTACATGCAAAGATATTTTGCACATGGGACAGTCCATGTGCAGACGTGGACTTCGAAAGATAAATATTTGATTCCCTGTGAACTTTTATGGTTGTAGAGTCATCCAGCCTGGAGCAGGTTTAAAGCTCTTGAAGCAGCAGGTTTTTCAGTGGCTTTGTGGCATCCTGGATACTGGTCAGCTAAAACCCAGGCTTGGTCAGGGTCATGCTTAGGCCTTCCAGGAATTAACTTCATTTTAGCTCCTTGTGTGACTGGTGGATGTAATCTGTCAAGGACTTAGGTACTATCTCCCATTTAAAGATGAGGAACCGAGGCATCGTGAAGACTGGTTGGATTATGAGGAGTGACTGAGGGAACTGGAGCTGTTGGAGAACAGGAGCTGAGGGGAGATTTTCTCACTCTCTGCAACTGCCTGAAAGGAGGTTGGAGCATGGAGGGTGTTTGTCTCTTCTCCCACATAGCAAGTGTTAGGACAAGAGGAAACGGCCTTCAAGTTGCGCCAGGGAAGGTTCAGATTTGATATCAGGAAAAATTTCTTCACATAAAAGGTTGTGAAGCAGTGAAACAGGCTGCCCAGGGCAGTGGTGGAGTCACCATACCTGGAGGTGTTGAACAGATGCAGAGATGAAGTTCTTAAGGATATAGGTTAGTGCCAGGGTTGGGTTAATGGTTAGCCTCAATGATCTTGAGGTTTTTTTTCCAACCAAAATGATTCTCTGATTTCTCTCCATTATGTACCTACACGATTCACATTTGAGGCCTTCAGATGCTTCAAGTGCTTTGACAAACTGTGTGCGCTGTCTTTACATGGCCAAGGAGCACAGCTCCTCCTGGCTCACCAGCACAGAACAAAGGCTGAAGCAGCCAGCCCAAGTGCAGGGGAAGGCCTGGGACAGCCACACCAGCACCACCCAGGCAGGGACTGAAGGTCCAGGAGCCCCAGTCAGCCCCAAGGATGGGTAAAAGCCCCAGATGAGGCCACTCAGGGCCATTAAGGCCCACTCGTGCACACTGACAGCCAATTTTCTCCCCTCAGTGTGTTCCTTGCAGGAACAGATTCACTCATTAAGGTAGAAAGACTAAAATTGCAATTTAGGGACTCTGACCTCCATCATCAGCTAAAACACATAAGGATCCGTTTGCACAGGAGGATGAACTTAGATTACCAGATTGAATAAGCACCTGAGGGAATTTATACATTATGATCTTGGCAGCAAAGGAAAAAGATAGGTCTTTTACAAATATCAGGCACTAAAACAATTACCTTGGCACATCTGAAAGCTGGTGTGGACTTCAAGGGCTGAGGGGATTGGCACTGGCTGTACTGGGATGCAATCAAAAGCACATAGATACATTCAATTAAAGACTCACAGGCACTTGCAGGAGTGAAATTCTGGAGGGACAAGGCACGTTTCATGGGCAAAAGTTGTAACTTGTGGCAATCAGCTCTCCTGTTGCAGACAGACCTGATAATGGCTGCAGAGGTCGGGCTGACATATGTTCACTTTGTCTGCAGGTGCATTTTATTTTTGCTCCTCTTCTCTGAAGGTTGTGATGAAGAAAAAAATAGCAGGATGGCTTTTACAAAACAAAACAAAACAAACAACAACAACAAAAAATCACAAAGAAACCACACCAAAACCCAACCAACCAACAAAAAAACCAACAAACAACAACAACAAAAAAAACCACAAAAAACCCCAAACAAACAAACCCAACCCAAACCAAACCAAACCAAAACCAACCAACCAAAAAAAAACCAAACAAAAAACCCCCAAGCCCCCAGACATCCTGTTTGTTCTTTGTTTCAGCTTCCAAGGATGTAGTTACAGGAGTCTTGCCCCTGTGTAACATAGAGGGGAGAAAAGAAAGCTGAAATCCAGCAGTGGAAGAAGCTCTATTTAAATAAAGAGGAGATGTTGCTTTAGTATGCACATAGTCAAAGCAGATACCAGGACCTCACTTATTTTTAAGCCTGGAATGTAAAACTCAGCTAAGGATGTTAGACGTAGAATTATTTTCTCCTTTCAGACTTGCCAACATATCAGATTTTGAGTCTCTGCTGAAGACAGTTCCTAGGTCAGGACTTATTGTAGCTCACAATGAATAACAGAGAACAAGTTGATTTAATCCCTTTCACTGAAAATCAGCTGTTGACAAATATATTCTGTCTATCCAGATGCCTTCTCCTTCTTGCATAATGGCACAAGCTGTACCCTGCAGCTCATGAGTATCGTATTTGGTGTAGGGAGAGTTCTCCATCCTTTAACTCCCAAAACCCCTGTTCTGTTTCCTTGTTCTAACAAATATACATGTTGGCTCTTTTGTTACTGCACCAGGCTTCTTGTGGTTCTCAAAATCCGTGAAAGCTGATCACTGTCAAACAGCTACCTCTGAGGACAGGACAGAACAGTCCCCTTCAGTACCACAGTCCTTTTGCTGTCCTTCATTAAGTTCAGCTTGGGAGAGCTTATTCTGTGGATTTGAGTATCTTCCTTTGCAGGACAGAATCCATGTGGTGGCTGAGAGCAGTGCAGAGCAAAAGTGAGATGCCCTTGTGCTCTCTGCTATACCCTCCTCTTCTTTAACTGATCCTGATGGCAGCACTTTCTGCTCTTTTCTTCCCCAGTATGTGATCAGCTTCATGGCTGTTTCATTTACACTGGACTGTGTGAGGATTTCAGGAAGAGGCATCTCCCCAGGTCTCATTCATTTAAAGTTGTTAACATGAGAAAAATTGCTTTTTGGAAAAAAAAAAAAAAAAAAAAATCACTGATTATAACACAGTGTTCTTACGTGTAGGTCCTGTCATGCTTGACAAAGGGGGACAGGGTGATTATCACACTTCAGATGAGGAAGTGGAAGCAAAGAGACATAAAGTGATAAGCCCAAGGTCTTATAGTAGATAAAAGTTATTTCTGAGACTCAGACGGTTGCTTTATTCTTTATGCAAAATGTCCTTCCATTTTTCAGTGACAAAATATCTCTGAAAAAAATAGTTCTGACTTATGTTGCCTTCTATGAGCTTAAACTGCTTTCAGTCCAGCTGCAGTGAACAAAGTGTTGTTTCTTGTTATTGATTCAAAGTTGAGGTCACTGGGAGTTTGCCTGGGAATTTTGTGTAATCATTAGAAAACAAAGAATTTACTTCATTCCTGTTTTCCATGGCGTGCAATCTAAAAGCAATACCAAATGTACCCTGTTACACCTAGTATCACACTTCATCAAAAGCAGTAACTTTGAGGTCCCTACAGCTGATAAATGAATGGAGGGATGGAGTGCCAAAAACCTCATAGACTATAAAATTATGATGTTACTGAAATATAACTGCCTACAAACAGAATTGGTTGTGTCTCCCTCAATCTGTTCTTAGGGTTTTTTTCCTTTGTTTGTTTTTAAAGGAATATATACTTATTAGTTATTTATTAGTTCAAAGAAAACTAGGCTTTGTGTTTTGCACAAAACCCCACCATCTTAGAGATATTAATGTTTCTAACTCCTGTGGGGACATGAACATAATGTTTCCTGATAAGTTGCTTATTACTTTCCTTTGAAAGGATGTATCTGAGAATAACAATCTCAAATTTTTATTTTATTGTTATGGGAACTTGCAGCCAGGAGAATCCCACTTCAGCATAAAAGATTCTTGACTTTCAGTGGGAGGCTTTCTGGGGGTGTTTCAGCATTTTTGTGGAATTCTAGTGAGCATAAATCCCAAAGAGCTTCAGAAAGATCCTGGTGCTGTCAGAAGGAGATCTCTGTGAGACGCAAAGAGAAAGGGATTGACAGAGGCAAGACTGTGCTCGTTGCTGGATGCCAACAAGGATTGCAAGGACATTGCTTGTGTGGAACAGGAGACAGCATCTCAGAGCAAGGCCACAGCACCTCCCTGACATGCATAGTAGAAAAAAATATTGGAAAAAAAAAAGCAAATTTACCTTATTGAAAGTGTCTGTACATTTATTGTACAGTTATTTTATTTTGATTGTTGAGAACAGCAAGTGTGGCCCACAAAAGCTATTGATGATGCCTAGCATTAGCTTTATTGACTCTTCTATAAAACGTTACTCCACTAGTGGACCAGTAGCGATCCATTTAGTAGCTAAATCTCTTCTGTATATTAGCACATCCGATTTACACATGACTCTCAACTCTTAGGATTAAAAAAAAAAAAAAAAAGTTGCATACTGTGAGATTACCACAGATTTTTTTAATTTATTTTTTCTTTTAGAGAAAATTTTATACTGTTACCATTTTAGGAAGGATTTAAACTTATTGATTTACTTTTTCTTGAACATTGCTGTCCACACGTCTGGGCTGGCCTTATATTGCTCTGTATATCTTACTATCCATGATTTATCAATTAAGATTCTGTAAGCAAGACAGCTCAACCCACAAATCAAGCAGACACTTTAGTTTGCACTATTTTAGGTACAGTAGCTTAGTGAGTTCATAAACTACCCATACATAATTATATACCATTCCTAATGTTGGAAAAATTCATTTACCTAAAAAGAGAAGGACTGAGTTTGGTGGGATTTGCCCAATGGCAGGATTACAATGGAAATACTACAGACAAGCCTTCTTGTTCACAGCTGAAGCTTGATGGAATTTGTCACAGTGGCTGCAATGTTGGTTTTACTCTTGCCAGTACTGTATTCTCAGATGATGTAAATGCATGGGTTTACCAGTCTTCAAAACCCTTTGCGTGTTCATGGAAGCTAGGACTTAGCTACGGTACTTTCAGAAGCTGCTGAGTGGAATTCATTCTTTGTCAGTGCCAGCAAGGAGACAATAGAGTTCTAACAAAGAAGATTCTAGCCCACTATGATTCTGAACTCACTATCACCTCTGAATTTAGAAGAGGAAGGACCAAAAACGTATTAACATTTGCAAGTGGTAGCTGGGTGAAACCCTGGGGATAACAAAGTAATTGCGCTGCTCATCTGTACCTGATAATTGCCCTCTAAGGTAGCACTTCAAAGAGGCAGAGTTCTGACACAACAGCTTTGTTTCAAGATGTCTTCTCTACAGAGAGTCTTCTCCACTGAGAAATCCACCAGCTCTGTTACTTAACAGGTGTTCATTTATTTTTCAGTTCTCACATCCCACCCTGAAAATAGCAGGTGCTTTAAATTTAAATTTAATTCAGATTGTTCCTCCCTGGCATTCCGTGATGGCTGTTGTAACTACAACCTATGTTCTGCATTACTATAGCAGTATTTGAAAAATGTTATTAGGGCATGAGCATTCATTAGAGAGCTTGAGTATTTAAAATTTTGTAATATTTTTCACATTGTAAGCTTAGGAAAATTCCTTAGGCTGGAATTCTCTAAATTATTTTTAATATGAAATACATATTTAAATCCCTCTAACAGCTTAAAAATATCTTAGCCTTGGTCTTTTCATGCTTCGGTTCCTTGTTTGTTAAATCAAGGTGAAAGTTCAGTTCTCAAGGGTATTATAAGAATTAATGCTATGCAGACTGATTCTACAATGACTGAACAACACAGACAAGTGGACAAGCATCAGTTAGAAATGCACACATTGCTATACTCTCCTTAAGGTCTAGCCATATATTTATACTCTTTTGGAAAATATCTTCATATATCTTTAAAAAAGGTGATTATTTTCTTCTGTAACTATGCAGGTTCTCTGAAAGTGTTTTGCCGGTGGTTAATGTCTGACATGCCATGGTGTAGCACTAAGGCAAGTGCAGAGCAGGGCTCTTCACTGTTGCTTTTCTAGTGCTTGTTTGGTCTAGTTTTAGGAAGATGCTACATGCTCAAAGTAATTAATTTTCCAATCCTAATATCATTTTGTATTCAAAAGGGACTCAATTAGTCATCATTGCAGTTTAATGGCCTGAAACCCCTTAGTGTTAATAAGTACCCAAAAAAGTAAACTACCTCTTGTAATTTAAACAATTAAATTATATTTTCAATAGAAAAGATAATTTAGGAAAAATAGAAGCTTATTTCTTAGCTAGCAATTTTATAACTGAAGTAAGTATGAAAATTTAGATTCTCATTATGGTCTTTGTGGCTTCAGGTAGTATCAAGAAATTACACCCGGGGTCTTCCTAGTCCATGAAAACAATGATGGAAGTGAACGAGTATGTTGTGCAATAGTTGTTTGTTGTTTGTGGGTTTTTTTGTTTTGTTTTGTTTGTTTTTTGCCTGATTGGTAAGAAGAAAAGAGACAGAAGTATTTGTGGGTTTTCATGCTGTCATGATGCAAAAGCTGGTCTGGCTTGTCGGCAAGTGAGTGACACGTCTTCTTCATTTACGCTGAGCTAATTTTTGACAGCAAATAGCAACCAAATTATCATATTGACTTTTGTGGGTCAGGAGGGCAATCTATCACTTTTTCAGTTTTGCTTCAGATCCGTGCATGCTTTTTCATATTATGTGATGATGCTTACACAATAATGTAACCTCACATACATGACCTTTAACATGTGACAGAAAGAAAGTACCAATCTAGGGAGACAATACTCAAAGTTCAGACAGTATATCCAGGTCTGTAGGCTTTTTGCATTTAAATGATTGCTTGAGAGTATAAATAAAACTTAGAGAGCTCTTTTAGAAAACTCCTGGAATCCCATTTCAGAGGGATTTATAAAATTAATGCAATCTGTGTTTTATGATCATAAACTACTCTGTCATTGTAGCCACTTATGGTTACAACTCGGTGCTTTGGCATATGCTCAGCATGAAATACATGAATATGACTTTTTTTTTCAGTGAGTGTACTTACACATTTATTGATTGCAGGATCAACTCCAGATCATGTTAGAAACAATTACATTTGTGCCTAAGAAGACAGTAGACCTTGACTATTTCTCTGGTTGTGTAGACAGATTATTATATTCTCAGACTGTAAATTTCTGTTGGTTCATATGAACTTCCATGTTCTTCTGGAGGCAGTTAACTTCCTGCAACTGATATGTTTATAATCTATAGAAAAGACTCTTCAGAATATTAATGACTTGAATATCCACATGGAGCATATTTATTCAGCTACACCATTTCCATTATAATGGATGAGTGGCACAGAGTATGCAGTTGCAGAACTGTTGTACTGGAAACATCCTTCATTTAGGGTACACTTACAAATTAAATTATTGATGGTTAAAAAAAAAAAATCCCACCAAGTGAAAAGTCATAGCAAGGGGCACTGTAAAAACGAAATAATGAGTGCTGTTTTGAGTGAATGCGAATTAAAAAATGTTTTTCCTTGTAAACTCATCAGCTAGCAAAATGAAAGCTCTTGCATTAATATTTTTTAACTAATTCTGTGTTGTTTTACTTGACATTGAAAACTAGAACTGATGGTTTCTATATATTTAGGACCTTTGTCATTTCAGTATTTCTGAGAACTTCATGCTCTTGCATAGATGTTTTTACAAAATCTGAGCAGGATATGGAATCATTATCCCCTTTCACAGCCATGGAACTGAGGTATAGAGAGAAACTGTGGCTTGTCTTCACTACGTTCCTACATGAAGCTATGGCTAATAGCTGATTTTTTATTTGGCACCCAAACAACTGTTTAGGCTCTATTAAAATACTGTTTCTGGGCTGATCCATCGGATTGGAGTGAATTCGACTGAAAGTCAAGTGCTGCTGTTAGGGATACTGAAAATTGCAGTGTCTGGAGCTTGAATAACCCATTGAACTCATCACAGTGGGTAGCTCCAGTGCTATCGATCAATGTAGTCACTCTGTCCTACTCGGGTAGTTTGAACAGAATAGCATGTCTGTTAACTATGTTTGTGGTGAAGACAAGCCATTCAGTGACTTTTTTAAGGACATAAAAAAGAAAGCAGTTTGGGTCTTCTGAATCTCATCTGTCCAATATCTGAACTGCAGCCTTATGCATAGACACTGCTGAATGATTTTGTACTGATGCTAATAGGCAATAATTCTCGTGTTGCTTATTTTTCATTAATGACTAACATTGTTGGAAAAACCCCTAACAATCTCTCCCCTGATAATTTGTGAAGGTTTCCCTTCAACAGTAAATATTATCACTGATGATGTTAATGAAGACATTAGTTTCACAGCATTTGAAGTACTGAAACACTCCACTGTTAACTAGCCTAGTGGGGTTTATGCTAATGTAAAATGTAATAAAGTAGAGGCCACTATCTCTTTAAGCTGAAAGAAAGGAAACTTGTTTCTACTTCCAAGGGATGCCTAGTGTGTGCTTATCTAATTGACTGTGTATTTTGTCTAGGTGTTGAGGGAAAGCTAAGAGAATGAAGGCTCTAAGTCCCCAGTGGAAGCATGATATGGCGATGCAGTGCTGGTGCTGAATTGTTCTCTCTGATGGCTCTATGGGAGTGGATAGCACTGAGTCTTCATTGCTGGGTTTTAGCAGTTGCTGCTGTTTCGGATCAGCATGCCACAAGCCCCTTCGACTGGCTCCTCTCTGATAAGGGACCCTTCCATCGCTCACAGGAATACACAGATTTTGTGGACAGAAGTCGACAGGGATTTAGCACAAGATACAAGATTTACAGGTATGAAGCAAAGGGAAAGCAATTACAGATATATCATCCTTAGAAGCTGTAAATTATCAACAATGGTTTCCTTAAAGGAAAGTCTCAGATGTGGGAAAAAATCCATAGTCAAAAAATTAATTGCTGAAATATATGCAAGGTCATATATGCACTGTGTACTATGGAAATGCCTGTTTGTGTTGTTTCTATTTTGTTTAAAGAATTTTTGGTAACTGATTATGTTGCTTTGGAAACAATTGTTTACTACCTCCTCTGCCCTAGTGACACACTCAAAGATGTTGTAAGGTATTCAAACATCATTTTTGATTGCAGAGGGCTAACATGGAACACCTTTGACTGTGCAGCAAGATCCAGATCAATTGCTTTCAGTGTGGCTCGTCAAGGCATAAGCTGAGACTTTAAGGATAAAATTGTGGTTACACAGATACTGCTGACAAAGCATGGACTTCATTGTACAAATCAGGACATTTCAAACTTGATTCAAGATGTTTAATGTTAGTTTGTACCAGTGTTTTTAGAAGCAGTTTTCTTATCCTTGAGGGACTGACCAATAAGAACCACTGAATTTTCACAGAAGCTGCAGGTGTTTGTTTGATGAAAAAACTCAGCTTTGGGCTGATCCAGTTTAGTTTGAGAAAAGAAAAATAGGGAAGTCTTCAAAAGTATAGATCTGCTTGAGCATTTGTGCCTTGCTGTAAAATTGCTTCCATGATGCATTTGTCACCTGTCAGTTTTTACTCTTTTGGAACAGCACTGGTGAAATGTCTTCTTAATCATTTACAAGAGGTATAACTCTGTTACATCAAATCAGTTTATCAGGGACATAGGAATGAAAAGGAGAGTTGAGTTTAATAGTAGTGACCTCACAGCAAATAGAAAGATGGGCAGAAATAAGGGAGCATGAGAGATTAAGGAGTGAGAAAACAAATCTATAAGTAGAGAGACTTTTGCACTTCATATTGTCATAGAAGCCTCCCACCACCAAAGAGAAGAGGGTGGCAGCAGGGCAATAAAGGACAGATTTTTAACTTACCTAATAACTCTCCAACCTATAAACATAGACCATATTAGTATGGAAAAGACATACGGTGATTTCATTTAAAACCGTGAAACAGTTTGTACCGATTTCATACCTATTTTAAACTATTATTCCCCAGTGGTATCCAGCTCTTTAGAAGAAGGTAAGAGTGACATACGCCTATATGTATATTGTATTTAGTTCAATGTCCATTGGCTTGTGTCAAATCTGCTGCTCTCAGTCTGTCAAGATTTTATTTTTCAAGAACTTGCTTTATTTTCCTTTCCTAAATATATGCAGTAGAGGGCACTCTGTTGCAGGTCAATTTTGCAGTGGATTCCTTTGCCATATATAGATAAATTAAACACATTTTGAAAATAAAGTGTGATTTGGAAATATGCTTGATGAAGTGGCTTGTCTTAATATAACGACATTGCCCAATATTTACGGCACTTTAAAAGCCAGCTGTCAGGACCAATAATGTAAAGCCAATAATGCAGAGACTGAGGCAGCATATTTTATTCCTATTATTCGGTATTAGTCAACACTGAACTAAAATTATCTTGCTAAAAACATGAAAGATGGAACTGTATTTCATTTCAGCTCTTTCAATCAGGTCTTTGAGAATTTTTCTCCTCTCAGCCATCATTACAGAAACGTTGTTAAGTTTTATAGATCTGTAATCATATTATTAATATTTTTGGGGGGTTGCGCATAGCTTTCAATTGACTTTAATTTACAGAAGCCCAGAGAAATTGTTTCTTGTGTTTGTGTCTATTCTCTGCCTATTCCCTTCAAGAAATGAACTGTGAAGCCAAAAGAACTACCTGAATCAAAAGAAAAGCTGCATTTTTGGATTTAGCCCTCCAAATACAAACCTTACTCCAAAGTTTCCTTGTAAAATATGTTCCGATTAGCAAGCGGTGCAGAACATGGTGACCTTGCTATGAACCACACACTGTAAATTTAATCCCTGTTGCTTTTCTACAAGGTTTCCCAGGCTAAAGGATCTGAATTAGGTCTGTTCATTCCCTCACCTATTTTTCCCTAATGAAAACGATCCCTCAGGGACACAGTCATGATTCAAGTGGAGAGGTAAGGAAGGGGAAAACATAGGTCTGCATTGACTCAGCTGAATCATATGGACAAGAAAGAAAATAACTCCAAAGAGTGCTGACAGGAGGGGCTCCTTTCCCTTTGCTCTTCATTTCAGCCCTTAAAACCTGCAGCTGAGACCTGACATTTTAAGAGTAAAGTGGAAGGAGAGTGGTGCCCCTTCATTTTAACATCCACTCCAGGTCAAAAACCACGGGGCTGAAAGAAGAGTGAAATGTATAGGGTGAGACTCTGGAAGATTGTGTCCTGTTTCAAATCCTTTCTGGTAGGATGCTGGTACCCTGTCTCCCCAAAAATAACATAGGGGCAGTACTAATTTTTGCTCCAAAAGGCGCTTACTTTTTACATATATAGCTCCCTGGATGCTATTTAAATTGACTTTTTTAATGACCTGTAGCTGGGGCTTATTTCTGGAGTAGGGCTTATATTTTGAACATCCTCAGAAATCCTGAAAAAATCATGCTAGGCTTTATTTTTGGAGTAGGTCTTATTTTCGGGGAAACAGGGTAGCGCAGTGGGGTAAGACAGTAAAAGCCTGAAGACATCTTATTTTTTTTTTTTTATGGTACAAATGTGGCAAGTAGCTGCAGAGCACATAGAGGTGTGCTTCTCTTTGGGCAAGGAGTTGGCTCCAAAAGAACTGGTGAGATGGTAACGAGCAGCAGCCCTGTTGCCATGGGGGTGCGATGGACACAGACTGAAACACAGGAGGCTCCATCTGAACATGAGGAGAAACTTGTTTGCTGGGAGGTGCCAGAGCCTGGTCCAGGCTGCCCAGAGCGGGTGTGGAGTCTCCTTCTCTGAGACATTCAAACCCTCCTGGACCCACCTGTGTGATCTGCTCTGGTGACCCTGCATTAGCAGGAGGGTTGCACTGGGGATCTACAGGGGTCCTGAGACCCAACCAACCTGGGATTCTGTATCTCCAGCCCAATGGCCTCCAAGCCATAGACAGAAGATGACCCATGGTATCTCTCTGCTAAAACCTAACACTGCCGTCCATGGGAGCTAAGTCAGGATGACCAACCTAACTCTGGGACTAGATGTTTACAATTAATAGCAATTAAAGGGTCTCTGTAAAAATAACATAAAACCAGCAACGAGTCGCACATACTGCATGTAGTATTTTAAAATGTGTTGGGGGAGATTTCAACAGAAGACTATTTTATGACTTTTGTTTTCCTACAATGTAACGATTATGGAGCGACTAGAATGTTATTTTGATTCCCACTATTTTTATCCCTCCTTTGACAGTCTCAGGAGGGGCAGTAATTATGTAGGAAAAAAAAATAATTAAATCACTGTCTTCCTTTTTTTTTTTTCTTTAAATTTCAAGATAGCATTCCCTATCATAATCAAAATCATATTAAAAAGCAGAGGATACATGTTATTCTGGTTTTGGTTAAATCAAGTAATGCATATTTCTGTAAATACTGAAGTGCCAGAGATGAAGCCCTTTATCCTGCACCATTGTTTGACACTGATTTGAATAGGATCAAGGTCGCTTACTGCAGGCCCATGGAAGATATAGAATGATTAAAATCAAGACAGAGAAGTCAAAAAACACATATTAAAGAGAACAAACAAAGAATATTAAAATGAGATTACTTGGAACTTGATGGAAAGGTCATTGTTTCTCAGCTATTGAGTAAAACAATGTTGTGCTACTTGTTTTATTACTGTCATTTGCATGGCAGCAGTCAAACTGATTTTAAAGCTTAGTGTCATGGAAATATATATGGCAATCGCTTTCCATAATGTCCAGTAGGCTTATTTTTTTCAATTCTTAAATTATATAACCCGTTTGCTTTAAAAATAGATGGAGTCCAACTTTTAGACTAAACCAAGAAATATTGCTATATGGACTCTGTGCTAACATTTCTGTTTTCCTCCTAAATATTTGTATGCCAATGAGACAAAAAGCAACTGTTTTGTATCCACACCCCCTGGTCACCATAAACAAGTGTTTAACTGACCATGAATCTGTTATAAATTGGAGAGATGAAGCCAAAGATTGGTACTGAGGAGCACGCTTATTAACCAAGCCAGATTTCTCGTGAGAGGTCTTAACTGTAATAAGTTTTTTAAAGATTGAAGTTACACTTTGCCTTATCTCCCTATCTAGCCTTCAGGGCATAAAACAACCATGTGATAAATGCAACCAATGCATAAGTGATGGGAAGGTAACACTAGAATAATCTACTGTCACCCATATTTTAATCTATTAAATTAAGGGTTATGTCCATGAGCAAACAAGCTTATTCTGTAGTGTGCTTAGCTCACAAAGAAGAGGAGCTTCCGACATTAAAGGACAGAGCTGAAAGAAACAAATATATATGTAATAATGTTTGTACTAGGTGTTCCAGAACACTAAACAATTGCAACTGGTGATGTTATAAGGTGGGAATAGTGGGCTGGTTGTGTTGAATAAGTGGCAGTGTGATATTCCCTATAATTCTTCAAAGGAAATGTCCTCCAGCAGGAAATTTAATAACTTCCACAGTTTTCGGTGGCCTTCATTGCCACTAATCTATGAGAAGAAGTGCCAGGAAGGCACCTGGAAGGCTGCTGAAAACCTCTGAATTAGTGGGAATGCTGTGTAAATATTTTATAGAATGTGGATCCTGTAGTTAATATCAGCAAATATTTTGGCAAGGAAAACTGAGTTTATAATTGGTTTTTTATACACACTGGGAGTACTGTGCCTCTTATGTAAATCAGCTACCCAGACAAAGAAATTTAAATCCAAACAGAATAAGATGAGAGGTTACTGGGATGGAAAGAGTGATTGTGAAATTATGTAAAGAATCTACATTGTATCAGAAGAGGTAATTTCTAAAGAGATAGGGAAGTATTCATGCTATCAAATAAGGTCCTGAAGAAATATCCTCAGGGACACTGTGTAGTTTTGTTCAAGCAAAATGATTTAAAATATGAAACAGATGCGAAAAATCAGAGGAAGAAGAGCCAAGCTTTTTTTTTTTTTTTTTTTTTTTTTTTTAGGGTGGGAATGTTTTTCACATTAAGGAAAAAGAAAAAAGAGAGAGCTGAAAGACAATACAATTCACAGAATCACAGAATCAACTGGGTTGGAAAAGACCTCATATCATAAAGTGAGATGAGCTATTTAAACCAAAAGTCATTGTTGTCATAGAACCAAATTGGTATAAACTGGCTATGAATAAATTTAAGCTGGCTACTTATATTTCTAATTATTAGAGTAAAATAGTTCTGGGACATATTAAGTTACAAAATCTTATCAATCTTATGAATAGGGGAAGGGATTATAAAATGTGATGCTTGTGATATCGGACTAGGTTTTAGTAATTATTGGTATCCCTTTGAGGTAAGTGTCCTGGACAAATATAGAATACTAGTCTGCAAAAGAAAAAAAAAAAAAAAAATTAAAATCTCAGAACTGAGCAAGTCTGTGAAGCACAGTATTTGTGTGGCTTAAGAAATGTTCCTTTGAAGGTTGTTTTTAAAGGGATTGTGTTTGTCCACGAACAACAAAAAATAAAAAGAATATAAAATAATGCTATAAAATTAAAGATTATTTTGTGTCAGGATGTACTGGGTTTCTCTCATGTGTTCTGAATCCTCTGATAACTGAACCTACAGGGTAAAGTGAGCAAGATTGAAAACTGGTGGAACACTGGCTAATATGTTTTATCACCTGTGTGTGAAGTCAAGTAGAGACAACATTAAATTCAGTTGTATTTTTTATTCCCTATAGACATATTTTAGCCCACAGCTACCACTGGACTTTTTCACATTTTTACTCCTGACAGACAACGTTAATAAAAAACTGGGGGTTTCTGTTGTGGATGGACACATCAACATGCCCTGACTTGTAATTTTCTAGCCCAGTGTACAGTCTGGAATGACATTTCTTTGTGCTCTTCCCAAGGTTGCTTCAAAGTGATAATTTAGGAATTTTAAGGCATTGAGAATTAATAAAATGTCTTCAACAATTTTGTCTAATGCAAATATTTAGGAAAATCGAGAACTGAAAAGAGATGTCTGCTATCATACCTTTCAAAAATCTAACAAAATTACAATATAGCATTTCTTGGTGCTGTTATTTCCTATACATTTGACAACACTCTAGAATCCATCATCACTGACAATTCTTCGGAAGGGCACATTTGCTACTGGAAGCATCAGAGCTGTTGTCTCTTTAAAATAAGACTGTTTCTTTCTAAACTAAGGCAGGAGCTCATTTCTCAGCCATGGATCTGAGTTTCCTTAATACATTCAAAACTCAGAAAAGGCAAGGGAGGTAGTGAGAGTAGAACAGGATATATCAAAGAAAGAAATAGAGCAAATTAGTACTCTAGAAGTTGAGGAAAGAAATGGGCTGTAGTCAGCAAACTCTAGCTCTAACAGGTGAGGGTGAGGCAGCTTAGCAAGCTGGTCAACCATTGCCTTCAAATTTTCAAAGCCTTTGCTTCCTTGGGCATTGAATTGCATGGATGGTGTCACTGCTGGGCACCTGAGAACTAGGATTATAACTGCACCAAAGAGCAAACAAGTTTATCTTCTGCAATTGCTGTATCAATAGGGAATAAATAACAGCAACAGTTCTGTGTGCCTCTTGCAGAAATTCACTGTATCAGTAAATTGTTTCTGGCCTGCATAGTAATTGTTCAGCTTGCTTTAGGGAATTTTCCATTCAACCTAGTGGATAAAAAGAACAGTAATCGGATGTATCATCATTCTCAGAATGTTTACAAAAGGCTAGACTACTGAATGCACAAAGTCATCTTTCTAAATCCAGTGGCTCATAGGCTGGAAACAGAGAAGAGCAGCTCAGAGAGAGACTCTGAGATTGTGACTTGATAGACTTCCACTGAAAAAACCCAACATTTGTATTCCAGTACTGTGTCCTCATTATTGGAACCGGTGTAGGTACACAGAACAAAAAGATGCTGATTTTGGTCCTGTGGAATCAAATAGAAATAGTTTCCTACAGTGGACTGACTATTTTAACTAAAATTAAACAAGCAAACATAAAACAAATAAGACTTTTCTAAGAATGTCTGGATCTGAAAAATATCAGTGATCAATGAGTTCTATTACTGATTGTGATACACATTAACAGCCTCTCTTAGCCTAGTTACCTGGGCATAGCAAAGACATGATACAAATTAAATAAATGACTTTGGTGAAACTGCTTGAACAATTACATGCTTGAGTAAAATAAAAGCTTTAAATGGCTGTATTTCCAGGTCTAACAATACCTGGATGATGTTCTCCAAAATCCTCTAATTTCCAGCCCTTTGTTTCAAATGCAAATCTCCTCCATAGGAAAGCATTTTTGTTTTATCTTTAGGGCCTTAACACATATCAGGTAGTGACGTTTTACAATTAGCAATTCCTTTTATAAAAATCATATTAGTTTCTCAACCCATTTATCCAGGGGATTCTCTGTAAGGTACATATTTGTGAAAAAGTGGAAAAAAAAAGGAACAGATAATTTAAACTGAGAAGGTATGTATACATAACAGAAAATGTTAAGAACTGTTTTCAGATGAATTATAGCCAGAGCCTGGCTTAGTTTACCAGGAATCTCAAGGGGCTGATGAGTACATAGAATGGATGTTCATAAGGGTGAAGGAGCCTCTCACTGATGTTTCCTATGGCTACCACATAGGAAACCACATTGGAGCCTAACGAGCCTCTCAGATGGATACCAGAGACACCAAAGGTGCAGAAAATTAGGACTGGACACCTTTTTAGGTCTGTCTCCACCCAGTTACACAGGAGGTCTGTCTCTTGTAGACATATCTCCACGGATAATAATAAATGATCTCTCCAGGGGCAACAATAAAAGAGCCTGAGATCTCATGGACACTTGTGGTCCAGGGTGGACAGAAATGAGGGGCTCAGAGGTGGACAGTAAGGACCAAAGGGAGGTAGGGAATTCTGATTCCCAAAACGTTCCTCTCTTTCCAGCTCTGTTACACATGAGGCAGCACAGCAGAGAAATCATCTGCTCTAGGTAAAGGGCGAGCAGATATTGCTCAAGAAGGCAGGAAAGATCGAGGTCACTTCTGCCACTGATCCACAACACCCTCAGTCCATCTTTGAAGGTCTTGGGAAAAGCAGCACATTGTTAAGAGATGCTGACTTCCTACAGAATCTTGCAGAAATCTCAACGAACAAGAAATTTATCAGTGAACCTAGTCCCACAATGTTCAAAAGCCTCAAAGTTGTTTTGCCACTGACCAGGGTCAGACCTACCCCATATCCCCTGGCTGCATTTTCTTGGCTCAGTATTAAACTTCTGGATTTCAAACCAAGGGCAGAGTTTCTCCTGGTGAGATAAACAAGCGCTGGCACTGGGGAGGACACTTGGGAATGCTGCTGGCTGGGCCAGCAGGATGAGGAGTGTTCTCAGGAGTCAGTTTGTTTGACAAGAACATAAGCATGTTTCAGCTTGGCAACAAAGGAGAATATTGACGCCAAGATTGCCTTCTGTATTTTTTTTTTTTAATAATACACTGCAGGAGTCTGTGTTTTGACAATCTCTCTTTGTATTTCTTCTTTCTTGTTTGTCATATTTAATCAAAAATCCTATGAAAGCTGAAATGACAAGGAGGAGAATGACCCTTATTTTTTGTAAACGATAATCTATTTCCAGAATATACCTACTTTCAAAACCTCATATTTTAAGGATAATTGTTAGATCAAACCTCCTACTGATATGTTACCCTAGAACAAAGAACATTAATTTAGAGAATATGGTGTGTCATCATTTCAGTTAATAAGTCCATAAATCATTTAAGTTGCCCCCAAAAATTAGGATAATAGAGACTGCAACTTAATGGTTTCATGCAATCACTGAAGTAGTATAAAAGCTGTTTAATACTAATAATAGATTCATTCTTCAGTCAGCAGGATAGTCTGCCAGGATCTTGGGCATGAAATCAGGTCATTTTCATTAATTCTTTGAAGATTTTTGGTAAGTTGGGCTTTTGTTGCTTAATTTGTCCTTCCTTATAATTTTTGTTTAAATATCACTGCTAGCACTATCACTGGTATTCAAGATGCAGAGGATTTCTGATGCTGGTGGTTTTCATAAAGGGGAAACCAATTAAAAAGCTTTATTTTGGTTGTTGAAAATAAAAAATTACTTGAATCAAGTTCTCTGTGCTTTCAATTTAAGCCCTCTATTGTCATCTTTCCTTATTGCTCTTAGGTCAGTAGTCAGTTTTTCTTTTTGTCCGTGTGTTATGTCTATATTGGTGGCATGTTATATCTTACATAGAGAAAATAACTGAAAGGCACAAAAGCTTTTCTGCATAGAAATACAGTAGTATTGATTGGAATATATGTTTCTTTGTGTAGATGGGTATTTGTGCCTTTTTGGTACAGAAAAGGAACAACTGACATCAAATGTGCTCACTTAAGAAATTCCATCATTTTCTTCTGCAACCATTGACTTAAGGTCATGGTCAGTGTCTCAGAATTCAAATTTTAGTTGTCTTCTAGCTCTGATAGATTGATTTGACAGGTTTTACTAGTCATTATGTTGGTTGTGAATTTTCATTGTGTAGCTCCAGACTCATTCCAACAGAGACCCTTGCAAAGAAAAGCAATACTTCAAAATAATGTCTTGTTGCTTGATTCTGCCTAGAATCCCAATATGATTGTTATGGATAATAGTGTTCTTAAGGTCATTAATGGCTCCATATCTCAATTCATCTTTTGATACTCTCAATTTCTGCTTTATTTATGTAGCTTGAGAAGAGAAGATATTTTTATTGACCAGACAATGTGATATATGTATAGAACTCTGAAAACTGCACACACAAAGCCCACTAGCAATTTAGAAATGGTGTACGCAAGTCTCACATGCACAGAAGACTGAGCATCTGGCTTTAACTAATGAATATTAATTTCTCAAGGGAAAAAAAGACAAATACAGGTTTTGACTTATATGAGTAGCATAATGTGAAATCAAAAGCAGAAGGCATATTCTATCAAATATTCTGAAAGATCAGCAGAATCTGAGACTTGAGGAAATCTAAGTGATTAATTTAAAATAAATATTTGTGTCTTAACTAATTCTGAACTACATTCTCACAATTCTTGAAATTTAACAAATAGAGATTCTTAACTTATACCCTGACTGCTAGCAGTAGAATTGGATATTTCACTAGCAACTCAAATATAATTGCAGCTTTGCCTACTGATAAATATATTCTATTAGTAGAAAGTAAACAGAGGCAACATGTTTTTGTTGAGTTATATCTAACTGCATTTTATTTAAACCTCGTCTTTATCCATTTACATAAAATACTGGCTATAGGTTATAATAAGAAAACTAAATTCTAAACATTACACAGCATAACCAATCTGATAACACACATCAACAAACAGAATAAAGTCTTTTGTGTACTTTTCACATATTTAACTATTCAAAATAAATTAAAAATAATAATTTCAACTGATTAAAAATGAGGGACCTGTAGTGAAGTCTCTTGTTACAAAGAAATGTTGATTACCATTTTTCTTTTTTAAAAATATCTGGTGGTGTTTTGATAGCAAACCATGAGACACAATAAATGAGGAGGACATGTGATTTGTATAGTTTGTTCATTTACTAGTTTCCAGAGACCAAATATTTATGATTACTGTCATTTTAAAATGGTGTGAGTACAAATGAATGTTTGTTTATATATATTCTTATGTGTATATATATGTACACATGTATATGCATTTGCATGCATGTCTGTGTATATATGTGTGTGTCCATATAGATAGATAGATAGATAGATAGATAGATAGATAGATAGAAAGATAGAGATGAATGAAATGAGTTTATTTTTGCAGTAAGAATACTACTGTTTATTCTAAGGAAAAACTTATACCTTCTACAGTCAGGTGTCTGAATCTGAACATTTGACCAATATATTAAGCCAAGCTTTTGGTCAACTCTAGATTATGTCACTTACATTAATCTTTAGCTGTTTTTACAATAAAAGACATCTGAGGATCTGTAACTGAAGCACATTAACATGAACCTTCGGTTTTGTATAGGGACTTTTATGACTTTACTCCATTGTTTTTTCTCTGTCTTTTCATATGATTCTGGATATAGTTAATGAAATAGCCTTGACAAGATATAATTTTTCTCTGTGTGTACAGAAAAAATATATATGCATGTATATGACTATGAAAGCTCTGTATTTAACTCCCAGTTCTCCACAGCTTCCTTGTGTAATTGTGTGTCATGCTTTATCCCTAGCTGGCAACTAAACCCCACACAGCCACTCTCTCACTCCTCTCTGAGAGGATGGAGTAAAGTATTGGCAGAGTAAAAGTGAGAGAACTCATGGGTTGAGATAAAGACAATTTAAGAGGTAAAGCAAAAGCCACACATAGGAGCAAAGCAAAATAAGGAATTAATTCCTTACTTGTTGTCAGCAGGCAGGTGTTCAACCATCTCCAGAAAAGCTGGGCTCCAACACAGTTACTTCGGAAGACAAACACCATCATTGTGAATGTCCCTGCCTTTCCTCTTCCCCCAGCTTTACATATGGAGCATGATGTCACGTGGTGTGGAGTATCCCTTTGGTCAGTTGGGGTCAGCTCTCCCCACTGTGTCTGCTCCCAAATCCTCGTGCACCCTGAGCCCCCTCACTGGTGGGTGGTGTGAGGAGCAGAAAAGGCCTTGACTCTATGCAAGCCCTGCTCGGTGATAACTGATATCAACATTGTTTTCAGCACAAATCCAAACCACAGCCCCATACCAGCTACTGTGAAGAAAATTAACTCTACCCCAGCAAAAAACAGCACATAATGTCACGTGAAATACATCTGTCATAGATTTTCCACCTGTATCTTCACTTGTATATCCAATATGTGCTTGTGCTTGGATAGTGAATTCTCTGATAACACCTGTCAATATACCTGTTTGAAAAACATCACAAGTTGTTCATAACACCTGACTTTCAAGGAATCTGGAAGATGTTCATGCTGAGCTCAGTGGCCAAGCTGTGTGCCCAAGGTATGGCTAATAGCATGTGAGTACAATGCAATAACTGGATCCTGATCAGTTCTTTCATATACCTCTTAAAAGGCCCACTAACTTCTGTTTAAATGCCACTTTCTCCAAGGACTGCTTTCCTGCTTAGACACCTTTGTCTTTTCACTTTTTTTGGTGTCAGGGATTGGACAGTATCTGAAAGATATTTTTAAGTTGCCTCTGAAATTTGTTTTTCCTTTGGTAAAACTATTTCTCATATGGTTGATTCTGAAGGTCCATCTGTTTATTTAGAATTTTGCCTGAGGAAGTAATGGCTATGTCTATTTTTACTACTGTCTTGTTGGCCTGGATGAGCACAAGCAAATGTGTGCTTGCCTCCTGGTTCTGACAGTGAAGATCTGCATGACTTGTGACAACCAATGATAGGACAAGGGGCAATCGGTGTAAACTGGAACACAAGAGATTCCACTTAAATATGAGAAGAAACTTCTTCTCAGTAAGGGTAACAGAACACTGAAACAGGCTGCCCAGAGAGGTTGTGGAGTCTCCTTCTCTGCAGACATTCCAACCCGCCTGGACACCTTCCTGTGTAACCTCATCTGGGTGTTCCTAATCCATGGGGGGATTGCACTGGATGAGCTTTCCAGGTCCCTTCCAATCACTGACATTCTGGGATTCTGGGATTCTGTGTGTCCTTGGTACCAAAACCACCAAGGAGTGTTTGATATCGATACAATATATTGAGTCCCCTGACACACTTTCTGTTATGAGAGACAAAACAAACAAAATAAACAAAGAAAGAGTTGAAAAAACTTTTTTCATTTGATGGTTGCTTTCCCATTAACCAAGACTGATAGAATTTGAATGAATTAAGGAATTTTAACTATAGTAATTTATTGGAATTTAAAGACAATTAACATTAACATTTAAACTTAAAGGGTTTGTGAACTGAATTTTATATATATTAGTCACACATTTCTCCCTATTTTTCTTGTCTTCACAGTTAAAATATGAGACTTACAAACCACAAGTGGGGTTGCAAGACTTTATATCATTGTCGGCAGCAATAAGACAGTCTTCTTTTGGTATTTATGCTAATACAAAATGAGATTGGGCAAGTTTCTACACAACAAAAAACTGAGGTCACATGACTCCAGTTTATAATTCATTTCGAATTTTTGGAAATTCCGATGTATGGCTGATACGCATGAGTTCTCCCTGAGAAGCACTGGTTCTATCACTGTGATTGGAACAAAACAGTAGGAAAACATAAATTTTAATTACGTAAACTCGGTGGCTGTCTCTCCTAATTCAGTCAGATAACAGAATTTTTGAGAGATGGTGGAGGGGAACAGACGTCCATCCAGTTACACATTATTGAGTAGGTTTGTGGCTAATACCTGTGTCTGAAAACAGTATGTACTAAATATGAGGTGGTTTTATTGTCGCAAAATCTGCACCTGTGGTGAAAAAAGACTCATGCTTTTCTTCTCTGCTTGGATGTGAGATCATCCTGAAATGTGGTAACAAAACAGTAATTTCAGAAAGTTCTAGTCTCACAAGTAACATTCCTTAAAGCTAGAAAACAAATGAAAATGATGGTAACAACACCAGGTGTGGAAAAACCACTGCAGCAATGGCCTGCTGACGCTATCTGCTGAACGCAAGGCAAGAGGAAAGTAGCTTGAGCTTAATACCCACAGGGTAATTACAGGGAACCAGCTGTTCCTTGAGTGCTGTAATGAATCCAGACTGCTTTCCTACAGCTTTGGGTCTTCTGATTGATGGCTGGGCCTGACTGGAGCTTATCTTGCAGTCAAGGCATTTGTAAGAAGGTTGCTCTTGCACTCACATTCAGCTCTATGGGGTCATTTTTAGGAGTGGCTGTGATCACATTATTTTGCTCACTTATGGTCAGAAAATGTGAGAATAGTTTTAAAGTGATTTATGGTTCAACACATCTAGAAATCGGTGAAATTTGTTTCAAGTTGGACAGTGTGTTCACAAACTATTTGGAAGAGATATAGCCTTATGTCAGTAACACCCACCTATATCTACTGCCACAATGCAGTGACATGGCCTCCAGTTTTTAAGAAATCAGTCTAAATCAAATCTAAAATCAGCCTAAGTGAGAAAGGTTGCATTTTTGACTTGTAAGAATCACTAAAGTCACTGACTTGAATATGTGTCATCTTACTGAAGTGAGATTTTGAGCTAGTATGACAGGAGATTAAGCCTGAACTAATACCTAGAAGGTGATGCAGACTGTCTCTTCATAGCCAGATTTGTAACAGGAAAGTCAGGACCATGTTTCATCCTCATAGTCCCTGCTCTTGTGAAGGACACGTAGACAACCAAAGACACATTGCAAAGTATATTTGCTCTATAGATTATAAGTGGACTTGTTTAGTAGTGGGGAAGGATTAACTCCACAGCAGGTGGAATGTGTTTGTTTTTCAGGAGCTGGGACATTTATATTCTTGATAAGTCATGTCTTGGCAATGTAGCGTGAAGTTATTTTTTTTAAATACACAGTTGGCATTTCCCGCCCCCCCCGCCCCACCCCCCCGATACATTTCTTTCTCATTAGAGAAATGGAACATGGATTTAATGCTTGCTCATCACTTTTGCTCTAGGGATTGTCTAATGATCTATGGTGCATGGAGATTTCTAACAGCACTATAAACAGTTCATTGAAGTAGACCACAAAATACACAGGGTGTAGATGAATGAGACAATATGACAAGAACAGCTTTATGTTTGGTAAAAGTGGAGTGTTTTAAGTTTTGAGTGTTCGATATTGCATCAAAAATCCATAATATATTTTACTATTTTCTTACAGAATGATGTCACTATTACACCTGGTGTTGCTGCCGAGACATATTACATTCATTGAATTAGTTGTTCGTACCAGACCAAAGCAATAAGGTGATTCTTTTGTCTACTCTGCTCTCATGAGCCTTCAGGACAAGAAAGACATAGACCTCATCACTGGAAGTGTTCAATGTCAGGTTGTTTTGGGCTTTGAGCAACCTGATCTAGTGAAAGATGTCCCTGCCCATGGCAGGGGGTTGGACTAGATGAGCTTTGAATGTCCCTTCCAAAACAAACCATTCTATTCTTCATTTGAAGAATGAATGTGAGAAGCTGTGTGGCTTTCACCATCCAGATAATCAGACAACAGGAACAGTTTTCCTCTGCACCTTAACACTGTTAATCAATATAGTTATCATCAGTTTATGATTTCATGAGATATGTCACTGAGATATTTAGTGAGATATGTCTCACCTAACTTTTGAGTCCTAGCAAAATATTCGGTGGAAGGTGGCTCACAGCATATAACCCAGAATCAAATATGGTTGCTATTTTTTTTGGTTCACTGAAAAATAAATCATTAAATTATTCTTCTGCCACAGGGATAGCTAGTACCTTCTAATCGATGTTGAAATGCAATAATGGAGCAAAATGAAAGGCTTTGCATTGCAGATTCCCTCAGCATAGCCCCTCAAGTTGTTTACCCTTTGGCTGTTACCGGGTCCTGAAAATCAGGGACCACACTATGTCTAATAACAATGTTATGCAAAAATGGCAAGCAGTCACATGTAAATTAGTCTTCTGGAATAGTAAGTGATCCATTTGTAGTTAAAGCAAATGGTCTGAACTGACTGATTACATAAACTTTTGGATTTAGACTGACATTAAATGGTATGTTGATCTTCACTGTAAATAGACAGCATACACAGAGGAAAATATTACAAAAGTATAAACATGGATTTGATGATGAGACTAATCCAGCAAAAGCATCAGGATTTTGGATTTATTCAACTCCTGCCTGACATAAATAAAGATGTTTTTATCACTGATAACAAATGGTGGAACTTGGAACAGTGGTATGGAGATTTAATTCTCATGGTATGAAATGAGGAATGGTCACAGTCCTCACAGGCAGAAGCAGAAGGTGGCCTTCACAACTAATGTGTTCAAGGATTACACATTAGTTACTTTTTATGAGACCTTAATCTATGAATGAATGCAACACATAAACTGCTACCCCACTAATTACTGAGCCATCAATAATTTTCCATACTTTCTTAATGGCAAGACAATGGCCAATTAAATGAAAATTTCATATTTTTAAGGAATCTTTGGAAACTTAGAGTTGAAAGCAAACAATGATTTATTTCTACAGCAAAGCTATCAGAGACCGTTAAGAATTTTCTTCTCAGCCCCAACCACCACACCAAGTGTCCTGACATCTGATTTTTCTTTATCCTTTTTTTTTCCTATGAACAATTCTGATCACCAATGGGACTCCTAATGCCAGCCCCAAGTTAAACCTGAATACAAAGGAAAAAAACTGCCCAATGCTTTTTAATTTTGGCTGCTGTTTTCATCCTGTTGCTCTATGGACAATCCATGGTGTGCTGGAAAACAAAATACTCTACATAGGACAATGAAATATTGGAAGGGGAAGTTTAGTCCCAATTATGTTGGTTCAAACATAGTGTGAAGTGATAATGACATAGCATGGAGCAGGTACAAATGCTGCAGAATGCACCACTCTTTAATAATGCCACTAAACTGTTTAATGCTTCTGCTTTGTTACATTTCTCTGAAGTCTTTCCAGGTTGTTTGAACACCTTTTTCATACCAAATAATAGCCTAAACCACCAGTTTCACTGAAGCCAATGGTATAATTCACTTTTTATTCAAAAGAAATAAAACTTTGAGAATATGTGTATGAGAGTATAGATTTGGAACTCATTTTGAGGTAGATAGTGTGTTAGATATACAGACTGTTTTTCCTCTGATGTAGTTTGTAGTAATTTCTGTTTTCAACCTTTTTTTTTATAATGATAAGCTAAAATTGGCAATTTCAGGAAAGAATACAACTGTCTGTTATAAACACCTTCTATTTCCTGGCCCTCTCTAATGTTCTTATGTAATTTCTCCTGTGTAAATCCTGTCAGGTTGGTGGTATTTGTGAAAGGATTAGCTTTATTCTGTATCTCTTTCTGCTCTATTGCCAGGGGTATTTGATGGTACAAGATTTTTTTTTATTCCACACACTCCTCCTTGCTGTGCAATAGTACCCTGAAAAGCAAACGGAGTTCACCTTTACAGTTTGCTGCAATGCTTATTCCTGTATTTTTTTAAATTTTATTTTTGATAACTTTTTCTTCCCCATAGCTACAGCATGCAATGGACTGCAGAAGTAGGTTCCCTCCACCAGCTATGATTGGGATGATCTTTTCTATTTAAACATTTACAGTCTTGACCCCATTTTAACTTTCAGTCAGTGAGGGGGATTTTATTCATGCATTGGTTCATTGAGAAAAGAGATTGAATGGTGCAAGATGGTAACTGTCCTGCTTTGTTTTTCCTAAACTAGAAAGGTTAGCTGGACATGTCAGATGTATAGTAGATAAAATCATAAGCATAAACTCTGATTTTTCAGTTACACATTTAATTAATTCTGTGGGGTGGCTGTTACTCAAATACGAAATATTATTCTATCTCTTTTCACATCTTTTTCTCTGTTTTGATTTCATGACGAAAAACTAAAAAAGGAAGGGGAACAAAACTGACTTTGAGCTTCATATTAATTACTGATAAAAAGTGGCCCATGTAAATTCTTCTAAATAGTAAGCCATCTCTTGCTGTCAATATAGACACAATTCACCGATCAGCAGTAATAAAGGCTCTTTAATTGCATATTTCTGTTGCACATAATTCTAAGTAAGCATCTCCAAAGTATAAGAAGCGTAATTAAAATCTATAATTCAACTATCTGGGTCCATTGATAGAAATATAGCCATATTTTAAATGAGCTTTAACAGTTTAACTGCTCCGTGCTTCAAAGAAAAGTAGATTAATACAAATAGCCTGCAGGGAAAGATAAAGGTTCAGATCTCAGCAATCTGAAAAACTTTGCATTTCTATGGAATCCAATTTCAGGCTACACAAATAAAGTTAAGAGGATGAGTAAACTTGCTGCACAGAATATTTTGTTATCCTAACCATTGCTGCTCATTGAATTAAATTTGACCATTCTGCTGAAGTTCCAATTTTACTTCATTCCTCATATGTTCTGTCTTTTATGTCCTCTAAATATCATTGAAGCTAATACTATATCAATTAAATATGCTGTTTAAGTACTATTTTTTTCTCAGTAGTCAATCTTAGTTGAAATTTTTTATACAGCTTAGCATTTGCATTCAGAACTAGATTCTCAAAAGAGCCTTGTATTTTCAAAAGACTTTAGCCCTTGGTGTGACATTTATTTATTTAGGTGCCTAAGAAGGTTAAGAGCTGTGCTGAAGAAAATGTCTGACCAGTTTTAAAATTAATAACTCAGATGGTTCTGCTGTCATTGGTAGTCTAACACATTAAATTTGTGTAAACTGTTGATGTATTTTACAAGATTATACCTTGTAGTTCGGATTAGCAGGTTCAGATTCTGTTTGCAAAAACTTTGGAACAGGAAATGATAGAGGAATAAAATAAATAATAATGTGAGGCTACAAAAATAAAAGAAAAAGGTTCAGTCTATTGGGAGAGAGCCTTGATGGTTTTGTGAGGTAAAGTAGTTTTATATATGGATACAAATTACTTACAGGAGGTGACCTAGTACTATGGATCTGAAGATTAGGAAGGATGAAAGGGTTTGCAGAACAACAGCATTTATATCAAATAATGAAATTAAGTGGTCCTCAACAGAACTGGGGAAAAACGTACGGGTGACAAACTCAGATAAGAAAACTATAATTGAGATGAAAATTATTTTTACTGTATATTTTTACATAATATGAAATGTATTGGTGCATCAGCATTTTATATAGCTTATGTCACTCTGCCTTGAGTAATTTTTGCCACATGTTGTGTCAATGAATGACATTATGACTCATCTAAAACAACAAATTTTCTTTTATAAGTTTCTAACATGCTATTTTCAGTATTGCTGCTAGCCACCTTTTGTTATAGAATGAGGAGATAACATTTCCCTCCACCTTTCCTGGCCCTCTCAACTGTTAGTGTTGACTTCTGACAATTGTATTGACAGCAGCATACTTGCATTACTTGCAAAGAGTTATCTTGACCCAATGTCAGATGTGGAAGAAAGTAGGAGGACTCCTATTCATTCTGGTTTCTCATGGCATAGCCCACATTTTAACAGCTATAATTATAAATCAATTTCTCTCAAAAGTTGCGAACTCATAGATAATGGTGGTTTACCTGAGTATCTATAAAACAAATTTTGGCAACATAACACGAAAAAAAAAATCAAAAGAAAGTAGTATTGGCACTGTAAAGTGTCTATACAGCTCCTGATAGCACTGCATTAGTCAAGACAACATTATCTAGCTGTGTGGATGGTATGCTTATCACATGTTTACTTTTCCTATTGACCATTTGTGAAGAAGTTGATGTTATTGCAAATCCATGGGTGAGCAGGTCTTTGTCAGTAGAACACAAGGTGATCTATTGAATCCTTTTCTCCAGGATAAAGGAAAAATTACTGGATCTTGTGAAGAGTTCAGTCAACTTATCTGCTTTGGTTATTATGATTTGCTCTCCAGGGGCCTGGAGCACAAGTGTGATGGGAGCAGCTGAGGGACCTGGGGGGTTCAGCCTGGGGAACAGGAGCTGAGGGGAGACCTTCTGATCTCTGAACTGTCTGAAAGGAGGTTGTAGCATGGAGGATGTTGGTCTCTTCTCCCACGTAGCAAGTGATAGCACAAAAGGAAACCATCTCAAGTTGTGCCAGAGAAGGTTCAGTTTGGATATCAGGAAAAAATTATTCACAAAAAGGGTTCTGAAGCAGGTGAACAGGCTGCCAAGGGAAGTGGTGGAGTCACCATCCCTGGAGGAGTTTAAAAATTGCATAGACAAAGTCCTTAGGGACATGGTTTAGTGCTAGAGTTAAGTTATGGTTGGACTTGCTGATCCTGAGGGTCTCTTCTGACTGAAATGATTCTATAAAAAATCAACAAAAACTCTTAACAAGCTATGTAACATGTTGTTTGGTTGCTTGCTTTCTTTTAGGGACTGCTTTACTTGTCAAATGTTCTGAACATGTCAAGAAGTATTTCTAAGAGGAGAGAAACATTTTAGCTGAAATTTTACTTTTATCTACTTACCAAATCTGTGTGTCCTGTATGTCCCTGTTAAGTACACCGGGGCAGTGGTCTCACAACGCACCCTGTGTCAAGGTAATAGGGAGAATTCTGCATTAACAGTGCAGGGGCACAGAGGCAAGAGAAGCTCATGCATATCTTGCTCCATTCTCCAGAAGAAATCACTACAAGGGAAAGAGGGATTAATGGAATAAGAATAATGACAGCAAAAAGACGGTGTCGAGAATTTTTTTTATTTGTATGTTGGCGAATATATGTCAGATGGGGATTGTTTAAACATTTAGTTTTGGGCAAATGGTATCTAGAGTTGGCTTCAGCTGAGTTAGTAATAGATATGACTGTGGATGTTAATTTCTGTCTTCCTGTAGCCTAATTGGAGGTCCCACAGTAAAATTTCCCCATGTGGTACATTTTCCTTCTGCTGAAACCACTGATTGGCTGTAATTGTCATTAAAAAGTAGATCTCTGTTCCTATACTGAGTAAAAGTGAATTGGTCTATTCCTTGTGTGTAAATGAGATTAGAGCTGAATCCATAACATAGCTAAATAACTGGATACATTAATGGCAAATTTGTGGGTTGTCTGAGGCTGGAACGTAAGCAGGTACAAGGAAACTTGTGCTATTCTGCACAGGATGTGTCTCGTAAGTCTAGTGTGGGTAATAAAAAAAGTTCTTTGCCAACCTCTTATGCCTCATTAACTGAGATAAATCAGTGGAGAAGGCTTTGTTGGCAGGGAGTGAGGGAAACTGACCCTGTGCTGTTTGTACACCTCAACCTGCTCTTATTGTGCTCTGTGGATAAACGTAAAAGAGGGAACTCTGAACTGGTGTAGACCAGGAAAACAGCCTGTGGCAAGAGATGGGTGGGTGCAGGTAACCTCAACCCTGGAGCAAGGCAGGAACCCAGGCACCACTGCAAGTCTCAATATTCACCTTCATCTCTCTTGAAACACCAAACTCATGAGTCTGAATGAACAAGTCTACTCCTCAAATCTTAAAAGATTTATCTTGAGCTTTTTTAAAATGAATTTTGCTGATCAGATCCCTTTGGGGAAAGCAGAATTGAGACCTGCCAGAATTTCACTTAAAAAAAAGTGAAGAAAACAAGTAGTTTTGTTGTTTGATTGGGTGTGGTGTTGGTGCTACACTATGGAGTAAACAGATCAAATAGAAATCTTGGTTGATTCAATCAAACTTTAGATGTTTAACTTTATTTTTTTGAGATATTGTTACTTCACTGGGTATTCACAGCATTTCATTATTTTGCCTGCGAGAAGCATACTGACATCATCCCAATCAGAATATTTTACAATGCACTTGTTCTGAAATATGTTTGTTCCTTTAAATTTGAGTGTATACATGTGTATGTACCTGCATAATCCATTTTTTCATCATCTTTGCTTTGCAGGATGCTTTATGTGGGCTTTGAGAACATCCTGCTCTCATATTATTTGTTGCAGTGGGGAATGGTAAAAAAGTTCTGGACTTTTCTGAAATGAGCTCATATTCACGAAATACTCTTATAGTAAGCATACATGCATATGTTCACGTCACATATTAGTGTGTGTGGATGTGTATAAAGAGATGTAATTTTTCAGGGTACTTTGCTTGAACTTAGACTAACAGCTTCATGGTAACATCAACAGCATTGCTAGACACAATGAGCAGAAATGTGAGCACACTTTGAGGGGAGTCTGCTTTGGAAGTATTTCCAAAACCAGTGTCGATCTGTTTGTTTTAAAACAGATTTGTAGAAGGACACCATGTGATGTCCTATCAGTAGCATAAGGCTGGAGTTCAGCTCTCTCCCTTACCTAAAGAGTGAACTGTGAAATTACAGATTTTCTTGTGGTGGGCTCTTCTCAAACTCCAAAACTGTTTTGCAAGGTACAGTCAATTATTAGCCAGACTAAGAAACTCTTCAACATTAATTCATAAATACACTCAGCTACTCTAAAGTATTTCCTCCAAAAACTGAAGACATCTACTCTGCACCAATGTTGCAGCTTTGCTGAAGTGCTTCAGGTATTGTCAGGACTGACATTTCCTTTGGCAATCTGAAAAACATAATCAACTCCCTGACTGTCATGTCTCCCTTTATGGAACAGACACTGATGATGGAAACGTTCTAATTCAGAATGTCAAATATTCAATGCTGATAATTCCAGCCATTAAAGATCTTTCCCCCAGTGTCTTTCTGCCATTTAAAAGTAAAGTTATACCGCCAAAAAGCTGAGATAAATGGATTAACATTTCTCTTTAGTTCATTAGGTTAATTTCAAGTAAAATGTTGAGACTGATAGTATGCAGGCAGAAATACTTACAGAAAACCCCAAATAAACTAAGTTTATTAAAAATTAATTTCTACCAAAATAGTCAAGATGATGTATGCCAAAAATTGCATTATGCAATGTTTTTAGTTCTACCTTAAAGGCAAGGAAATAGCCACTAAATAACCCCAAATTCATAAGTGATAATGCTGTAACCTGTTATCCTCTCCAGAATCCCTAAAATTCTTCTCTGTAACCATCTGGATACAGCTTCACAGAGTTTTTATAAAACACACTTTCACCTAACAGTTGAATTTAAATATAGCATCTCCATTGCAGACTTACAGTATAAGTGTCATTTCACTGTAACGCTTAGCATATGGTGCTTGGTGTTGGGAGAAAGAAAATCGGAGTTGAAGCCAAGTTGTCAAGAGCTTACTAGCATGTCTATACGATAAACTGTGCAGGTTTTCTTCAGTGCTTTGGGGCTCCTTTCTCACCTGCTAGTATTCTGGTGTATATATCTATATTTGACAGTTTTGGAGCAGTCACAAGGCTTCCTTGGAGGGGAAAAAAGATTCTTCAGAAATTCTGGTGTGTTGGTATATGTAATTAAAAAGCTGTTCAGACTATTACTCCAATTAATGAGTGTTTCCTTCCGACTGCAAACCTTGGATGAAAATAGAATGCACTGAGCAGAGGGACACCTTTGAGCATGGTTTGTAGGTTTGCTGCCCATCTGGCCTTTCACAGTCACATATGCCACAGATCTCACAAACCTCTTAGCAACAACAGGTGAGAGGCCAGGTGAGACCCTAGGCAGCCTTTGTTTTTCCATATATCTTCTAGAACAATCTTTATCCTGTCTGCTTCTTATCTCTTTGTTTTCCTTACAAAAACTGGCTTTTAGCAGAGGCAGATTATCCAACAGTTTTTCAAAAAACAGGCTGCTCTTGTAAGAACCTGGCCTAGCATGACTAAGTCATTGCATTTCTCAGCATCTGTTTCACTGGGTAAAAAAGAAACACATTCAAATGCAGCTACTCACCTTCCTGTCATCATGATAAAGTTCACTGAAAGCCTCTTGCAGCCTTAAACCTGCTTTGAGTGGGTAAAGCTGCACTGATAGATGAAATTTAAACATCTACAATGTGTCTCTCAGGGTCTGATGGGACAAACATGCCACTGCCTGACACCACAACTTGTCCTATCCACAGCTATGTAGTATTCACTCATGTTTTTAATTTCACTATGTTTACCTCTGAAAGTTAGATTAGTGCTTGTAGAAGACATCAGAAAATAACCTATAGAAATGCTGGTTTTTGATACGTTCTCAAAACCAGTTATAGCTCTGGCAATGGCAATGCAAGTGATGTTGGTCTTATGCTGTGCCAAAAAGCAGTTGTTCTGACTCAGCGGTAGCCACAAAGATGATATACTGTAATTTTTAAGCACTCTTATTAATAATCTAGATTGTGCAGCTAAATAACAGCTCATCATCTGAAGCGCAGAACCTCAGTATCATTTAATGTTCACAAGCTTTAATTTTGAAAGCACTTAAAAATTATCTCTAAATTATTTTTGGCATTCACATTTCGTTTAGGCACCTATTTAAATCAGTGAGTTGTTGAGGACTAAATACTTCTGCATGATCTAAACATAAATCTCTCCTTAATATTTTTTCCATATCTCTTCATGGTAGTTTCTGGAATTGTTTACTTCATTATAAAAAGATCAGGATGTGTGAAGGTAATATGGTGTAATTACTTGCAAAAGTTAACAGTTATATAAAAGATATTTTGTGATTCTGTAGAGATTAAGATTGTGTTAAGTAGTCAAAATTCTGATGAAAAAGTAATTAAAATCCTAACTTCAGCTACCCTCTGGAGGTAACCATCATCCATCTGTTTGTTTAAGTTTTCTTTTCATTTTGTAAAACTTCTACACTTTGATATATGTAGGAATAAAAACAAATAACCCTTTATTTTTATATCTAGAGAGAAAAGGAAAAAAAAATGTTCAAGCTCTTCCCTTTTATTTCTGAAGTTCTGTATCAATGCAATATGAGAATGATCTGAAGTCTTAAATGAAAAAAGTTCCCTTCATTTTAAGAAAGCATTTTACAATGCTTTTTAATGTTTAAATATGAACACACTTTCTCTGACTGCTATCGCTCAAGTCAGTATTAGCACTACTTAATGCTATAATCTTCCCTGCTGTTACTGGGGATGAGGTAATTATGGTGATATTTGAGAAGTAAAAAACATGACTACTTGAAAATGTTGATTTGATATGAGCTGCCACTCATTTCTCCACTGTTTCTTCATCATTAGTATGAAACCAGCAGGACATGTTGGAGTTAGTGTCTATTGACTGCTTCACATCTGATTCTCTGATCAAGTCACACAGTATCACAGTATCACAGTATATTTGGGATTGGAAGGGACCTCAAAAGATCATCTAGTCCAATCCCCCTGCTGGAGCAGGAACGCCTAGGTGAGGTTGCACAGGAACATGTCCAGGTGAGTCTTGAATGTCTCCAGAGAAGGAGACTCCACAACCCCCCTGGGCAGCCTGTTCCAGTGCCCTGTCACCCTCACTGAGAAGAAGTTTTTTCTCAAATTTAAGTGGAACCTCTTGTGTTCCAGCTTGATCCCATTGCCCCTTGTCCTATCATTGTTTGCCAACGAGAAGAGCCTGGGTCCATCCTCATGGCACTCACCCTTTATATATTTATAAACATTAATAAGGTCACCCCTCAGTCTCCTCTTCTCCAAACTAAAGAGACCCAGCTCCCTCAGCCTTTCCTCATAAGGGAGGTGCTCCACTCCCTTAATCATCTTGGTTGCCCTACGCTGGACCCTCTCCAGCAGTTCCCTGTCCTTCTTGAACTGAAGGGCCCAGAACTGGACACAATATTCCAG
Organism: Nesoenas mayeri; assembly: GCF_963082525.1. Taxonomy (NCBI): domain Eukaryota; kingdom Metazoa; phylum Chordata; class Aves; order Columbiformes; family Columbidae; genus Nesoenas; species Nesoenas mayeri. The sequence continues at coordinate 3,422,441 of NC_137554.1, forward strand.
ATGGGGTCTCACCAGGGCAGAGTAGAGGGGAAGGAGGACCTCTCTCGATCTACTAACCACCCCCCTTCTAATACATCCCAGGATGCCATTGGCCTTCCTGGCCACAAGGGCACAGTGCTGGCTCATGGTCATCCTGTTGTCCACCAGGACCCCCAGGTCCCTTTCCCCTACACTGCTCTCTAATATGTAATTTCCCAACCTATACTGGAACCTGGCCGGGCGCAGTGGCGTGCGCCTGTTGTCCCAGCTGTCCACGGGAGGCAGAGTCTGTCGGATCGCTTGAGCCCAGGGTTCGAGTCCCGCAGAGTGGCGCTGAGGCTGCCGGAGCTGAGTTTGGTGTTGAAACCCTGGAGGGGTGGGGCCAGGGGCACCAGTGTAGTAGTAAGTCTTTAGTTTGAGACAGTTCTTGAGGTAGAGATGTTCCCTGCAGGCGGTCACTCATGCACGCCCTCAGTTCTGGCAAAAATTGTAACTTCCATGCTGCTGAATATCTCATTTTCACATTGGTGTAGTTATGCCTAAATAAAGTAAATAATCCTTTAAATATATCCAGAAACCAGAATAATGGTTTAGCTGTGGGCAGCTTCCTGTGGAGGGGAAGTGGGCAGGGAGGGGCTGAGCTCTTCTCCCTGGCATCCAGTGATATGATGCGTGGTAATGGCTTAAAACTGTGCCGGGGAGGTGCAGACCTGACATAAGGAAACATTTCTTTACCATGAGGTTGGCCAAATACTGGAACAGGCTTCCAAGAGATGTGGTCAATTCCCCAAGCTTGTAAGTGTTTAAGAGGCATTTGGACAATGTCCTTAATAAGATGCTTTAACTTTTGGTCAGCCCTGAAATGGTCAGGCAGTTGGACTAGATAATTGTAGGTCCCTTCTAACTGAACTGCTCTAGTTTAGTCTACCTGAGTTGCTAGATGGAGCTAGACTTGCCTGCCTTCCTTCCTTCCTTCCTTCCTTCCTTCCTTCCTTCCTTCCTTCCTTCCTTCCTTCCCTCCCTCCCTCCCTCCCTCCCTCCCTCCCTCTCTCCCTCCAAATATATATTTCAAATGTTATTTTGAGGAAGTAGACTGTATTCAAATTACAATTCCATCCAGCAAATTATTTCATACACCAAAAGGTGGAAAAAATTCTGCAGCTGTTTCATAAGGAAAAACTGCATTTCAGTTTCACTGTGTTGTCTCTGTTTCAAAGTAGAATGTTCTTGCCCATGGCAGGGGGTAGACTAGATTATCTTTAAAGAACCCTTCCAACTCAAACAATTCTATGATTCTATAAATCTAAAATAAGCTTTTTTCTTTCTTGTACAAAAATTGCAAACATTTTTATATTCCAGAACTAGGTTGAGCTTTTTATGTGTTGATTGAACCCCTGATACCTCTTTGCAAAACTGTTATTTCATCACGTCCTTCTCTTTTCCTCCCAGTCTGGTCAGAAGCAAAGAAAGCAGGTGGAGAGGTGGGGGAAAATAAACAAACAAACAAACAAAAACCAGCAGTAGTAGTTAACTGTAGAATAAAGGTCTTTTGTCACATTATTGTTAAAAATCAAGCAAATAAACATCATAAAAAACCCTGCAAAATCCACAAAACCTCCCAATCAAAAAATGAAACAAACAAACAAAAACAAACACATGAAGCATTATATGTATGTACTTAAAACCAAACCCAAAGTATTTAGAGATCGGAAATATAAAATTACTGGTTTTAGGGTTTTCTGTCCCTTCAAGAATGTAACATCTAGAGCCCACTCACTAAAACGGATGCCAGTACAGATGGAAGTTTTATTGCAGCCATTTTATTTTCAATCATTTACCTTTCAGTAAAGGTAATAAAGTCATGATAAATCAAGCCACATGTTAACAAAGTTTGTGCCCAGAAGTAACTGTCTGTGAAATAATACTTTAGCTAGCGCAGTTCCTAAGGGTCATAGAAAGGTTTCTTCAGCCTGGGTAAATAGTATTGCCAAATGATCCTCCTTTTTTGTGTGCACGTTCTTAGGACAGCAGTCTTGCATGCACTACCGTTAAGTTATCCTGTGCAATAGCTCCTATAATATACATTTTTACTTTGTTATAGAACTACAGTTTAGATGTATCTGTAGTCAAATGAATGTTAAAGAAACTGGGGCATTCTCTAAAATGAGTTTCCCTGCTATCACTCTGGCTAACACATGTAATCAAAGGCTTAGCAGAAACGTACATATTTCTGATTATTTTATCTCCTGCTGAAACGCAAGTAGTATGCTGAACAATCTGACAAAGAAATATGTTAATCTCTGTATTAGGGAGATCTTCAGGATTTTTTGCTCTTTATAAGAAATCAAGTGTGCAGAGATACTGCAACGGTTCTGAATTATGACTAAGGAATACTTCTGGCCAGAGCATCTTTGTTTATATTCCCATTGTTCACGAGGGTGCAAAATTCTTGCATATGTGGCTTCCCCTAGACGATAACTACTGCTCTTGAGAACCAAGCATTTTGTTATGTATTACTTTTCCATAACCTGCTACTATGACTTCCATAACCGGTTTGTCTTCAGTTCTTATGTATATAGTATATCTTACCATGATGCCAACATTCCTAGCGCCTCCCTCCTTGGGAACTGCGGCCCCTATCTGCTGATATGACTTGCTAGCTGGGGAGTTTTGCTGCTTGATGGGGTTTCAGATGCAGCTATGGTGAAGACACTTCTGAAGCTTGTCTGGCCTTCACACCACTGAGTCTTGCAGCTCATCCATGTGGGCACCAATGTTGCCACTAGAGGAGACTTTATGTGTATCTACGCTGACTGAAGTTCTCTGGGAGCTCAAGGGGATAGAGCCTCAGATGCTGTTTTCCTCAGTCCTCCCAGTCAAGGGGAAAGTCTGGGGAATGATTGTGGTATCCTGCAGGTCAACACCTGTACTGACAGCACAGGTGTATTGTTGACCATGGGACCTTCTTTGTGGATCGAGGAGTGCTAGAGAGAGATGGGATCCACTTGGCAAAGCGAGATAAGAGCATCTGTTCCAGCAGACTGGGCAAAGCAGTGAGAAAAGCTTGAAATTGTGAACACCAGTGGAGGGATATAATGAATCAAAATTAAATGTGAAAGTGCAGGCCTGGGTTGAAGAAAGAAGAGTGCAATATGGTAGGCAGAAGAGCAAAGAGGCACTTGTCTCAAGGATGTGTACACAAAAACACGTGTCCTGGGAAATGAATGGGAAGAGCTGGAGCCCTAAGAGCAGTCACAGGGCTACATTGTTATTGGAATAATGGAGAGACAGCTCCATATGAGAGACAGCTCATACAACTTCAGTGCTGTAATGAATAGACTCAATCTGTGGTAGGCTAACCTTGCCTAAGGACCAGATGCCCAGCCAGCTGTTCTCTCACTCCACTACCTCAACAGGACAGGGGGAGAAAATAGGATGAAAAAAGCCTGTGGTTGAGATCACTTACCAGTTACTGCCATGGGTAAAAGAGACACAACTTGGGGAAAAATAATTCATTACCAATTAGAATAGACTTGGATATTGAGAAGCAAAACCTGGAAAATTAAAATAACACTTGGCCCCTGGTGCTGCCCCTTCCTTTCCCAGGCTCAAAGTCACTCCTTCATTCCTTCATCCCCAACTTCCCCTGCAGTGCAGGGGGAAGGGGAAGAAGGAGTTATGGTCAGTATAGAACAGTTCCCTTCTGCTACTCCTTCCTTGTCACAATTTTTCTCTTCTTCAGCGTGGGCCACAGTTTCCTTCAGGGTGCATCCACTTGCTCTGGTGTGGGGTCCTCTATGGGCTGAAGGTCAATATCTACTCCGCTGTGGTCCTCCTGCTCCGCAAAGTGCTTCACCTTGATCTTCACCATGGACTGCAGGGGAATCTCTGCTCTGGCACCTGGGACACCTCCTTGCCCTCCTTGTCTGACTTTGGTGTTTATAGGCATGTTTATCTTTTTTTTTTTTTATCCCCATACTCCCCAACTCTTCAGCCTTTTTTTACCTTTCTTACATGCATTTTCATCCTCTTGGCTGATGGGCTCAGACATGAAGGAGAAGAAAGTGACTGGGAACAGTATGGATTGACCCAAGATAAATAACATCTGACATATGTGATTACATTGTAGGGAAGGGACTGGATTAGTGAATGGAGAGAGCATTGGATGTCATTCATGTCAGCTTTACTAAGGTTTTGCCATAGTGTCCCGCAATATGCTTGAATACAACTTTTGATATTACAATCTAGATGGAAGGACAATCAGATGGGCAACACAGGTTGAATGACTGGTCTCAGAATGTCATGGTTAATTGGTCTTACTCCACCTGGAGCCCATTAACAAGCAGAATTTCACAGAGTCTACCATGGGACCTGCCCTAACATCTTTGTCAATTACATGGAGGATGAGCTGGAGTGTAGCCTTGTTAGATTTGCAGATGACACCAAACTTGCAAGAACTGGAACCATTTAACAGCTTGAAGGCAGGGTTGCAATCCAGTGGGACCTGGAGATGCTGAAGGAGCAAGTGTAGAGGAACTCAATGAAGTTCAGCAGAAACAAATGCACAATAAGAGTGCAAGAGACAGATATAAATTGAAACAAGAGTGGTACAGATTGGATGTAAGGATAAACTTTCTCCATGAGGACAGTTAAAAATTGAAGAGGTTACCCAGAGAGATTTTGCAGTCTCCATCCTTCCTTGACTTCAGGGTTGACCCTGCTTTGAACAGGCGGTTTGACTAGAGACCTCCTGAGGTCCCTGCAGCCCTTGAACTTGTGATTCTATGACCCTTGTGATGTTGGTGAGCTTTTGACAATGGACTGTCATACTGTTAGAAGTGTTCAGAGAACATTATTTTTGTCAAATGTTGACTTTTTAGTAAGAATTAAAACAAAAGCAACAAGGAGACAAAACAATACTTTGGGATGACAATATCTATGGCCTCTTTTTCCTCTTGGAATCAAGATTATCAGCTGTACCACCATGTTTCAGAGAGACTGATTAGTTCAATAGAGTGGCATATGATGGCAGCTACATCATGGCAGAGGTGATGGGGTATGAGGTGAGTAGATTGACTCTTCAATGAAGTTCCATGATACTATTGTCAAGTGAGACCATTTTAAGTTTTGGTTGAACATGGAGGAACTTCTCCTCACACTGCCCAAAATCCAATAAACACCACTCCTCACTTTTTGAAGTCACAGCTTCTCATGAAAAACGAAGAATGAAACTCTGTGGGGAAGACATGTACTCTCTCTATACTTCTAATTGATCAAAGCATTTTTCCATTGAAAAGTGTTTAAGCACAGAAAAGCACTTGTCCAGCTTCATTGTTAATTTCTTGCAGACAAGAAATATTACATTTTCCTTATGTATAGCTCAAATATATCTACTTTTTGAGCTGAATAAAAAAACCCAGGCAGTAGTACATGAATGCATTCTGGGAGATTTAACCCTGTGGGTTTAAAAGAGTGGACTCTGGTCTTTTTTTTGCTTTTAAGTTCTAAAAAAGTACTGATTTATATGTCTCTGAAAGGGACTCAGAATGGACTGCAAGTACGGATAACTAATCTTATATGCTTTTGCCTGCAATAGCTTAACAGTCTAGGGCTTAGAGTGCTTTTTGCCCAAATACCTTTTTCCTCATAGATTCACTGTGTGACCATGCACAAATCCTTTAGTTTGATTTCCCAACAGATAAAACTACTTTCCCACCTCAAAGGAATCTGTCAGAATGAATGCATGTAAATGTGTCCAGGTACAAAGGCAAGGGTGGGGGCCATGGAGATTAACTGAAATATAGAACACATGATCATTAAGCTATCAAGGAGCACACCTTATTTAATATTCATAGAGGTTTAAGGGGATTGTTTCCTATATGTATGTGTCTCTCCTCAGTTGATTGCTCTAGAAATGAAAAACATAGCAGGAAGCAGTGATAGTGATTATAAATTGAGTTTGCAATTAACAAGTGTCACTTCTGCTAGCACAGAGAGTGGAATTTAACTTTTTCAGTCATAACATGTTGCGTAGTTTAGTTATTGGTTATTACAGCCCTGTTCCATTTTACAATGTACTGTAAATATGTTATAATGGGTATTGTAGGTTTGATTTCTACTTCAAGGTGTTGTTTGCTCTTTGAGGAATGAAAAACAAGTCACAGATGGAAGATTTCAGGACAAATTTTCTAATCCTTTCACTCAGGAAGAAGTGGGATCTGACTTCCATGTGATGACTTTGTGAAGGAGTGATGGTGAGATGTGAACTGCAGATGACTTGTAGTTCAAACACAACTTCACACAGATCTGTTCATGAATTTCTTGCAGCTGGAGACGACAAAGTACAGGGTCACAGAGGAAATATGAATATCAGAAAAGTCTGATGAGAGTTTTCCCTGGACTAACGTGGAGAAGGAGGAAGGTTTATCCCAGAAGTTGGAAGCTGAAAGGAACAAAAAATTATTGTGGATTACCCACTAAGTATTAGTTTCCAGTGTAACCTCACCACATTTAAGAATTTGTAGACATTCATAGGACTTTGTCACTGTTTTCCATAGCTGTTAGCACTGCAAGCAATAATTAGATCCAGAGGGCTCAATTCGTGATTGGATGTACTTAAGAGAGATACTGCTGTTCAGCCACAGTTCCTGGGGTAATATCATTCACTCGTGCAAGAAGGAGGAATCTTTCTCTCTAATGAACAAATTACGAGGCAGAATTCACCGCCCTGCGCAGTAGCAGGTCAGATCAGATGAACTCAGCTGTCCCTTCTGGCCTTAAAACACATGAATCTATGATTCTCTGAAACAAGGATGCATCTTGCCTGTAGCTCATCACTGTGTCACTAGAAATGAGGGGACAGTGCACTCAATGAAAGCATCTGCTGCACCTTCTCTATCTTTTTATACAGTATACTGTACTTACATTCCCTCCAGTACTTACACTGCATTAATCACTAGAAGTACTTGAGCACCATATAGGGATTAGTTGATGCCCATTTTATTCCTCTGAATCACTGGAGACGGTTTGAGACAACTGGGAGCTGCCCTCAGGTCTTTTTATTCTGATGTGTTAAAATATGGGAATCAACCAATATGTATTAAACAATACAGCTAAGACAAATTTTAACAATTCACATCCAGTAATTTCACTGTGTTCAGCTTCTGAGTGTCTGTTATACTGAGTCAAGGTGATGACAATAATAACATCATTCTAGGATCCAGATACCTTTCTTTGCAAGTGCTGGAGTTGCAAACTGAACTTTGTAGCATGTTCAGAGGTTAAGAAGTGTTCTTGTATATCACAGAAGAACAAGGGTAAAAACAATATTGATTTCATTCATTATTCACTGGACAGAGGTGCAGCAGGCATAGATTTGGGCTAATATCAAAGTTTCTCTCATTGAGTTACCTGGACAACAGGGATCAAGATTTTGCAGCACAGGGATTTAACGACTTTAGGGACAGGCAATGAAAGGGAATAAATAATTTGTTTATCTGTTTCCTTGCATTTACACATATCAAGTTACTTGCAATGTAGATTTGAGAAAAGGTCATGCTTTTCTGAAAGCATGAAGAATTACTACGTCTCTGACTTAGAATGTAATTGAGATATAAGGTAGTAAGGTAGTACCTTGGGAAGGTGGGAAGGACTGGCAAGTGAGTTTTGTAATCGCCATCACAATTTGACTATTTCTTCAGCAAACCTAGTAGATGTGAAGAAAGAGAGCTGGGTAAGAAAACATTCTCCCATGTTAAAAATAGGCTTCAAATACTGACGGAACAGCTTCAGTATAAAAAAGTGTTTGCGAACCAACAATCCAAAGAGGAATTATTCATTTCAGCTGAAGATCTTTATTGCCCTTTAAAAATGTTGAATTCTGACTTTTTTGCTTCATTACTCACCCCATTCTCCAGATGGTTTAGGAATATGCTGAATGAGAGAGATCCATGTGGGACACAAGGATAATCTTCAGTCTTGTGCACAACATGTCATTTTTTTCTCCTATTTTTGTTTCCTGTATTTTAGCCAGTTATTAATCCAGTAGAGGACCCTCTCTTTTATCCCATTGCACCATGGCTTCTTTGTGAGATTTTGGCTAGAAAACTTCTCTAATGCCTTTGAAAAGCGAATGTTCTAAGATTAAAGTGAAGCTGTTTCTGTTTGGACAGGGAAAAGAGCACTCTCCCCCTGGTAACCTTCTCCAGAAGAGCTGTAATGGGACCAAGCACAGCTTGTGTCATTACTACTGCAAAATCATCAAAGTCTACCCATTTTTCTTTCCATACTGCAGTGGTACCCTGGGACAAATCCTGCCACAGGCAGAGCAAACATTTATGCCTCAATGGAGACATTCTACCTTGTATCCACAAAATACTCCCTGCTGCTGTCGGTCAGACCCTGTTACTGTTTTCCCAGCACCTTTCATTATGGTTCACATCCTAAGTAGTAATAAACCTTTGTCAGCCCAACTTGAACAATTGAAATTCCTGGGTTTAGATCCTGAACCAAACTGAGGAGCCAGTGCTAAGTACGCGTCTTTGCTACCCCTTGTGATCACAACCTTCTCATGTAATCTGTGGCTATATAACATTTAAGTTGTAAATTAAGACTGAAAATTGAATTTCTAGTTTTATTCAGTAGGCAAGCCAGACTGCCTGTAGGCTTAGTAGCAGATTGTATAGTAAAACAGGTCTCAGTTCCTTCCAGTCTCATTTATGGTGCATGGAACTCCACTTGACCCTTGCAATACCATGAGACAACAGTGATACCAATAAAAACTTACATCTTCCTTCTCCATGCAGTTAGCCATATATAATAGGAAGCAAACACATTGAACAACTACAAGAAAGCATATTTTAAAACACTAGTATATTTTCATGCGTACTTTGATTCTGGTTAAAAATGAGTGTATGGGATTTACACAACGTGAAAAAATTGTATTGTGACAGTTTATACTTTTAGAAGTGCATGTTATGACAGGGCAAGGGGTAATGGTTTTAAACTAAATGAGAGGAGAATCAAGCTGGACAAGAGGAAGAAATTGTTGCCCCTGAGGGTGGTGAGAGCATGGCCCAGGTTGGCCAGAGTGGTGGTAGATGAACCACCCCTGGAGACATCCCAGGCCAGGCTGGACGGGGCTCTGAGCACCCTGAGCTGGTGAAGATGTCCCTGCTCATGGCAGGGCTGGCACTGGGGGAGCTGGGAAGGACCCTTCCAGCCCAAACCATCTGTGATTCTATGATACAAACTGTTTATAAAGACTGAATTATTCCCATATTTCTATGCCATAGATTTTGATAACCTCTTTTACAAATGAGTCAACTAAACCTCAGTTTTGATGCCAAACTTATCTTTGGGAAATCATGTGTTTTATCCTAAGCAAAGCACTTGCTTGTGTTGTTATCAAAATGTCAGTTGTTTACTATTTTGCATGTTGTCATCAGTCAGATTATTATTCATATGATACACAATGATCTCACTGACTATAAACATATTGCATGTCTGGATTTATAAATGAAAGCTGTAGTTTTGCACAAGCTGAGACCCTGTGCTGTTTTCTGTCTCCAAGAGGGTACTCGTAGCATCAAGTAAAGCAAGTATGTAAGAACATTCAGATTGGATATTAGGAAAAACTTCTTCACAGAGGGGGTTGTGAAGCAGTGGAACAGGCTGCCCGGGGAAATGGTAGAGTCACCATTCCTGAAGTTGTTTAAAAGGTATATGAACAAGGTTCTTAAGGTCATGATTTAGTGTCAGAGTTAGGTTATGGTTGGACTCAATGATCTTGAAGTTCTCTTCCAACCAAAATGATTCTATGCTTCTATGAATCATAGAGCCAATACAAGTAAAAGGTAAAGAAAATATGACCCAGCAATTTCTTGGGAAGTTAATACTTCATCTGAAAAACAGCAGTGCTCCCCCAAATCAAAGAATATAAAATCTCCATAGGAGAGTGGCCTTGTGATATTCCCTGTTCTTCCTCTTCTCTGCTTGCCAAAACTGATGAAACCATTCTGTACAATAACATGTCTGCATTGCTCTGAGGCATAGGATAGAAGACAAAAATCAGAAGGGAGACAGCAACAGTACTGGCTGGTTTGCTGAGCATAGAAAATGCTGCGTGTACTCCCCATGTACACACAGCAGCTCCGTCAGTCAAGCAGCCGTTCTGCACCTCTTGTTCCAATGGGGGTATGTTGCTAAATTCACTGGGCCACTCCACGTGTTTATACAGTGGAAGTGTTAAGTCCTTCAATGAAACAAAGAAGGCAGGATATTTTAAAAATACAAGTGATAGCATACAACTAAATCTGTGGAATATACTGTCACAGGATAGTAGAAGGAGAAATATATTATCTAGGGTGCAAAAAGTGTGGATATTTCAATGAACAGCAGTAACAGCTCTAGACTTTCTAACATGAAGTTGTCAAGGCTGCTAGTGTCCATATTTTGGTTTTTGAACTGGTAACCGACAGAACAATGAAGAAATTTTCTTCCATGATAAAGTATTGCATGATTAAGGCTTCTGGATAGTGTGCTGAATGCTTTCAGCTCCCAGTAAAGCTGAATACCATGGGCATGTATCCTCCCAGATGCTTTGTGGGTGTTAATCCACCCATCTGTGAACCATACGCTCTACCACAACTGGAGGTGAAATACAGAAAACAATGGCCGAATAAACCACAGTCACCTGTGGGTGACAAAGGTGATGTGAGGAGAGAAGTGTAAATAAAGTGAGAAGAGAATTGTAAATTCATCAGAGGGGCAGCCTCAAAATCATACATAGCTACATGATGAGCCCATTTTCTCCATGGGAAACTTCTGGACAGGGATAGGTATTTAAGGGATTTCTAACACCTGTGATTTATTTATATTACTTTTTTTCTCCTAATGTTAATTTGATAAATTTACTGCCCATTCATTTATTTTATTTATCTCATTTGGAACTTTTGAAAGTGACATACTCTACTTACAAAATCCCTCCTTTGGGTCCTGTTGCTGTGCTTCAGTGACACTGATGAAAGAGGCACTTTGCAGGACAAGAAAAGAGTACAAGGGAAGAATATAAAGTTTTCTTCAATTCAGAGAAGGCTTTCTGTCCCTGTAAGAATCCCAGCCAGAGATAATTCAGGGCTTTTGCTGAAAAACTGGAACTGAAGAATCAGAAAACAGAAATGTTTTTATTTTTTTAATCAACTAGCGTTGGTTTTAAAATCACAGTCTATATGAGGTGAGGTTCGCCTTACAGTTTTAGTTCCACCGGAAAATAAAGTTAATAAAGTCACTATCAGCCACCACTGTTCAGGAGAATATTTCACAGATAAAATATTTTGATTTTGCATCATCATCTGCTGCCAACCTGTTAAGAGTATTGAATCTCAATCAGACTGCCTTATGATGCACTACAGGTATGTTAAAAGAGCCACTTGACCTTGAAGAAAATAATATATGAATAAGGATGTGACTTCCACTGTTTGACTGGTAATTTTTTTATACTTTCTGCAAAAAACATGGTTTTTTTTTTTCCTTCCTTCCTTCCTTCCTTCCTTCCTTCCTTCCTTCCTTCCTTCCTTCCTTCTTTCCTTCCTTCCTTCCTTCCTTCCTTCCTTCCTTCCTTCCTTCCCTCCCTCCCTCCCTCCCTCCCTCCTTCCTTCCTTCCTTCCTTCCTTCCTTCCTTCCTTCCTTCCTTCTCTCCTTTCCTTTCCTTTCCTTTCCTTTCCTTTCCTTTCCTTTCCTTTCCTTTCCTTTCCTTTCCTTTCCTTTCCCCTTTCCTTTCCCCTTTCCTTTCCCCTTTCCTTTCCCCTTTCCTTTCCCCTTTCCTTTCCCCTTTCCTTTCCCCTTTCCTTTCCCCTTTCCTTTCCCCTTTCCTTTCCCCTTTCCTTTCCCTTCTTTCCTTTCTTTTTTACCATGCAGTAGTCTCTCACCTTTTCTTTTCTTCTGATGCCTTAGAATTTGATATCTGTCCTCCTCTAGCCCAGTTTAACATTTTATTTGGGTGCTAGGAGGAAATATATACAGATGTTAAATTAGAAGAAAAGCTGTTTACAGGCTTTAGACTTCCTTTCATTTCCAGGTTGTGCTGTGTAAACCCATGAAGTCTACTGAAAATGTAAAATACCATCTGCCTTGGACATCTCACTTCAATTTAAAGTAGCTTTGCACCTGGTAATGAGGTCATGATTAAAAGCATATTCAAATTGGCTTTTACAGAGTACTGTCACAGCTCAGTAATAATTCTCCCCAGTCAGGCAAAGAAATTCATATGATGTTTCCTTTTTTCTTTTTCAGTAGAAATTGAGAAAGGGTATAATAGATTATGTTCTTTAATCTCTCGAAGACTTGCAGCTCATCACCACCTAAATAACTGGGGTTTTTTTTCCATTATTTTTCCATTCCATTTATTGCACCTTCTGAGAAATATGCAATAAATAAATGTGTCCCTCTAAAAGTCTGTTGAATGTTATCAGTTATCAGGTAAAGCTGCTGCTTTACCTTTTCTATCTGAGAGGTCTGATCCAGGCCTTTTGGAAGATAGTAGGACGAAAAGATACCCAGAAGCTTTACAGGTGGGACACGGTAGAGAACAGCAAGAAGAGGACTCTTAGGACTCTGACAAGACACTGAGCACAGCCATAACTTAATAGTCTCATTTATCCAGGATATTTATAAGTATTTTTGGACTAGAGCAAAGATCTCTCGTCTTGCAGAACTGACCCCACAGTGTGAAAGGAACGAAAGTCATTTATCATCTGATTCCTCAGAAATTGGTCTCATATATGAAAAGAAGCTTCTCAGGCTGGAGAGCCTTTCGGTAATTACTTTCGGTAATTATCAGTATCCTCCCATAAAAAATGTAAATAAATAAAGTGATGAATAAGGACATTTGCGGCAGAGGAATTTGAATAGGCTTTCTATTTCTTATCTTCGTATCTGATTATTCCTTTTCTTTATTCCAGACACGCATACATCATTTTGTATCTGACCAACACATTTTGCTCTTTCTAGCCTCTGGTAAACATAATTGTGAGCCTGTAAAATCCCTCTGCCTTTATCTTTTATGGGGATGCAGCAGTAGTTTGCAGCAGCTCCACGCATTTTCAAGTCAGTAAAAATGGCACTTACTCTAATGTAATAATCTTAGAAACTACATTTATTTAAGCAGTTAATGACTCTTACTACAGTAAGTTTTCATTAGCTTGTTTCTTATTTTCACTTTATTTTCAAGTCCCCTCTATTGTGCAAGGAATAATGAAGCTTGCTATCGTGGTAGAAGTTTTTCCTTCACTTGCAAGCATCAGCAGTTCTCCGAATCTCTGATTCGGTGAATCTTCTGCACCACACTGTCTTTTCCATAATACTGTGAATAACTCTGAGGCCAACTAGACACATCCAACATAAAGAACCCTATAGGCTCATGCCTAGTCATTCACTTTGCAGTCCTCTGGGAGATGATCACGGTCTACACCATTCAAGAACTTTGCCCGTCGAAGCATACCCCTTCCGTTCATCCAAAGTTATCACGCTGTAAATAAAATTCATTATTTTTTCTTTTTGTTACTCTAACTGCTTCAGCTGGAATACTTACAGATTTCAAGTGTCTTATGCAAAGGCTGTATTTGTGACCTTCCTTGTCATAGAGTCACAGAATGTCCTGAGTCAGAAGGACCCACAGGATTATGGAGTCCAACTCCTGTCCCTGCACAGGACACCTCACAGGTCACCCCGTGTGTCTGAGGACATTGTCCAGTCTCTTCTTGGACACTGTCAGGTTGGGGCCATGACACCTCCCTGGGGAGCCTGTTCAGTGTCCAACACCTCTGGGGGAAGAACCTTTTCCTCATGTCCCACTGACCCTCCCTGGCACATCTCCTGCCCTTCCCTGGGCTCTGTCACTGTCACAGAGCAGAGCTCACCCTGCCCCTCCTGCTCCTGCTGAGGAACCTGCAGCCCATGAGCTCTGCCCTCAGTCTGCTCTGCTCCAGCTGAACAAACCCAGGGACTTCAGCCGCTGCTCATACGGCTTCCCCTCCAAACCTTCACCATCTTTGTAGCCTCTTCTGGACACTCTCCAGCAGCTTTATCTCCTTTTTATCCTGTGCCCCCAGCCCTGCACACAGTGAATGCTCCAGGTGAGGACGAGCAGAGTGGGACAATCCCCTCCCTGCCTGGCTGGCCGTGCTGTGCTGGATGCACCAGGACATGGGTCCCTCTTGGCTCCAGGGACGCTGTTGGGTCATTTAAACTCCTTCTCAGTCTTCTCTCATACTTGACAGCGGCATGCTGTAAATCAGTCATGTGACAGTTGGCTGTATCTTCTTTGTTACTAACAATCTCAGATGACCTTAGTGCCATGGGCTTGAAGGTGTGTTTATCACCAAGAGGTAAAGCAAGGAAATGAAATACAGCTCATATATAACTAGATGGATATATAACGTCAGCAACAGCTTTTTTTTTTTTTTATTAGATGTACAATTCATCTAACCAATTCTTCTGCGTCTAGCTTGCCCTCCCATTCCTTGCAAAAGGATTTCAACCAGCCTTTTTCTAGATGAACTGCTCAAAAGTCTCAACAACTATATAATGTCACCTTACTCTGTCTAGGCAGGTATAACTCTGGTTGCTGTTTTTCTATGTAATACCTCATATACCTCAGGACATTCTGACAGTTCAAAGCAGGACATTCTTTATTTAATACACTCTGCTTTGGAAGTATCTTCCAAGCCACTTGGATTCTGGGTCTTTCAGAAATGTTTATGCATTTCTCTATGCCTTTGTGATGCTAGAAAGGCTAGCTGGGGCAGACTACAGTATATAAATATGTAATATTAGACTTTTGAAACCATTTCTCTAGCTTCCAGATGTAAAAGTAGGGTTTTGTTTATGAAACTGATAATGAACAGTGGACATAATAGGAAATCAAAGCCTGTTTTCTGCAAGTATAGCCAGGAGCCATGTAAATATATTTACTGTTGGAAAATCAAATGTGAGATGCAGTGCAAGATCTCTCTTCCAGTTTAAGCTATACCGTGTTTTCTCACTAAAACAAGGAGCAAGAAGTAGGTTGTGAATCAGAGACAGAGTGTTTCCTGAATTGACCTCGCCTTTGGTGCCAGTAATAGAACTGGATCTTTATTAAACCACCGAGTGCCATGCCTCTTAACATGTCCAGCTGGGTCATGTCTTTTCAGGCGCTTATGCTATTTGCATCGCAGTGGCAGGACATGTGAAAAAAGTCCTGGGGCCATGCAGCTGCCATTTCTTTAAACTACTGCCACTCAAGCACACTAAAGAAGTTAAACAAAATGCATTTTAATAACTTCCCTCTGTGTTCAGACCAAAGATTATAAGCTAGCACGTTGGACTCAAGCGCAAAAGGCCCCTCTGTGTCTACTGAGGTGGAAGCATCTGAAACAGAAGAGATGACGGAAGCATCTGACAGCCTGGGTCAAAGGCAGTCACAGCTGCCATGCCTGGGACAATGCACAGCCAGCACAGCCACGTCTTCCATGTGCCAGCGGGGAGAACCAGCTCCCTGAAAGGCAGAGGAAAGAGTTACTGTTTCTCTTAGTGAGAAAATACAGTTCTCTAGTGGGGTAGGTGCTCTGAAGAGAACTGGTATCTCGAACATCAGAAATTTTACAGAATCACAAAATGTTTGGGATTGGAAGGGACCTCTGGAGATCATCCAGTCCAACCCACCTGCTAAAGCAGGTTCACCAGAGCAGATCACACAGGAAGGTGTCCAGGTAGGTCTTAAATGTCTCCAGAGAAGGAGACTCCACAACCTCTCTGGGCACCCTGTTCCAGGGCTCTGTAACCATCAAAGTAAAGTAATTTTTTCCTTATATTCAGATGGAACCTCCTGTGCTTCAGTCTGTGCCAGTTGCCCCTCATTCTATCACTAGGCACCACTGAAAGAAATCTGCTCCCATCTTCTTGACACCCACCCTTTGGATATTTATAAGCATAAATAAGGTCTCCCCTCCCAGCCTTTCCTTCTCTTCAATTCAACAGCTCACTCAGTGTGGACTGGCAGATAAAGTTACCAGTAAATCAAACTAGAGCAGCATATTTGGTACAAATCCATAGTATAGAACTATTGGTCTAATACTTGTGAACACTTGAGTTAGTTTTTATTATAGATAGAAATTCTTATTGTAGATAGAGAGAAAAAGTGATATATAGTTGCAAAAAATCCATCTATAGAAATGATCACACATGACTGGGAGACATATGACCCATAATCTGTCTGAATGCATTGACCAAAAGGCCAAGAAGTGTTAAAGGAAAGGGATGTGAGCACCAAAGCCTGTATCACTTTCCATTCATGAAGTTCATTTTCTCTTCAACTTTAGATGGAGAAGCTACTCCTCAGTTCCTTGTTCATGCCTGACCGTGCTGCCATGAATCGTTACACACCTCTCATATTTCACATCAGCAGTAGTTCCACTCCAGTAGTTAGATGCAGTGATTCATCGTTGGAGCCTATACATACATTAAACTTTGTCTGAGAGCTTAATGCTATTTTGGAATTAAGAAGGTGCTACAGAAATGAAAATTGTTATTCCATATTAATCAAAGTCAAAATGTTTACTTACTTTAGTTGTTTTATTCTCAGTGGAGGAAAACAAAGCCAAACAGTTAAACCTTTTAATAGTGTCCTTTCTGAGCCCTCCCCCCAAAAAAAATTAAAATGGTAACTGTGTCAAGGTGTTCTCTTTTTTTTATTTTTTTGTCTCTCTCTCTTTTTTTTTTTTTTTTTTCACATTTCAATGTACCATCCTGTAATAGCATCATCACTATCTGTATCATTAAATTAGCTTGAGTCAAAACTGGGCAATGAGTAAAGGATAGTTCCCCACACACACACCTTCTAGTAACTAGAACTTTAGATTAAAAACAAAAAAGAAAAAAAAAATCACTACTTGTGATAAAAAAAAAAAAAAAAATTCATTTTAGTTTCTAGTATAGATTAACTAAAATAGTAGCATGTAAGAGGCTTATAAGATTAAATTGTCCTTAGTATAGAAGGGGAAAAAAGAATCTCTTGATCTTTCAAGCAGAGACCTTATCACCATGTTTCAGTATTTAAAGGGTGGCTACAAAGAAGACGGAGATTCCCTCTGTACAAGGAGTCACATGGAAAAGACGAGGGTCAATGTGTACAAGTTATTCCTGGGGAGATTCCAATTGAGCACAAGAAGGAAATTTTTCCTGATGAGAATAATCAGCTATCAGAATAATGAATAATCTCCCCATGGAAGTGGTGGATTCCCCAATGCTGGACACATTTAAGTTTCAGCTGGGCAGGGTGCTGGGCCAGCTTGTCTAGACTGTGCTTTCGCCAAGAAAGGTTGGACCAGATGATCCTTGTGATCCCTTCCAACCTGGTGTTCTATGATTCTGTTTCTATGATTTTTAAATTAACAAAGCAGAGAAAGATGTGATTTTCTTTTTTTTTTTTTTTTTTTCTGAGGCACTTAAGTGGGGATTTTTTCCTCATTTCCTTTCCCTTTTGCTTTTAATGTTGACGCAGGACAAAGTATAGCATCTTGGGAGTTATTATAGTATTCGCAGTACAACTTGTAGCATGTGTAAAATGTCTTGTTATTCAGGTCAAGAAAGACCACAAAAGAAACAAATGAATGCATGACAACCAGTAAACTGGTCTGAAACAGGAGCCGTACCAGTTCGTCAAATGACTGTGACAGAAGATGGAGGACATGAGCTGTCTGACTTCATTTTAGTATCTCAGCATCACTCAATGCTAAGCCCACCTCAGAGATCAAAGCATTCATTAACAGCAAAGAATAAAATATTATTATTATTATTATTAAAACATATGTTGTTCCAATCAGAAAAGAGATCAAATTTATCATTTTGCCAAGGTAATGAAAGAAAATTAGTCTCAGAGGAAGAACAGTGAAAGAGAAGGGAAATAGGTGCGTGCTCTGACTCCTGGTGCCCTGATAAATGACAAGCTGAGATGCAAAAGTGAGGCACTGGGCTCCACCCTGGGTGTGTCAAAACTATTGATGAAGGATGCTGCTTAACCTGCTGAAAGGAATGTTTTCACTCTACCTATCTGCTCTACAGTTGCACTTCTGCTGTTCGCCCGGTATGATCTGAGCACTTCCACAATGTCACAGACAGCCTGACCAGGCATCCTTTTCTCCCTAGGCAATCCTAGCTTAACCAGCCTAAGCCACTGCAACGCTTCCCTCAGTCTTAGTGAAGATTTCTAGTTGTTCCTGCAATGAAAGCAAATAAAATGTTTACATTTATTGAGTAGGAAAGACTGTCTGTGAATATTTGGCCTGGCTTCCTGGGTCATACAATCGTTTCGTAATTTCTGAGCAGAGCTTTTAGCTACTTCAGGTATTTGCAGTGGTGCCACATGACAGCACATGTTCAGCCAGCTGTGGATACCAGCTTCAGCGTCTGAGATCAGGGAATTTACAAGAATATTTTGGAATATTTGGTTTTCAATCATCTACCTGAGGATAACCTCAGGAGTATTCTGTGTGTTCCTATGGTATTTCACATAACTCCAAATTTATATTTAGGCAAATGAATAACTTTAGCTTATTTGCTATAGTTTCAAACTGTTGATTATTTTGCTTTTTCGACAAGGAAGCTTGATCTGTCACTTAGAAAATTCTTTATTTGCACATGTCATGTTAGCATCAAAACAGCAATATTTTCAGGACTTATATTGATAGGTTTGTTTGTCCTGATATTATCTTTCTATAACAACCACTATCAGCAGAGTGTAACTACAGGTAGGAGAAATGTGCATTTTTTACTTGAAATAAAACAACATTGGAAGACTGAACTTATAAAAACTGTAAATTATTTTATTAAAAAAAACCCACATTGTTGTGCATGTTTATGCAATATTTAGAGTCATTCAATCTCTGTTGCTATGTCAAACTAATTCATAACACACACATAAAATTATAAAAACTTTCCCTCTTTGTTCAATTCAGAGAAAGATTAATTTCTATGGCAAAGTGTTAAACCTAACATTATTGACCAGATGTATTTTCCTTCCTGGTTTTGATTTAGATATATTAAAAAAAAAAAACAGAAACAGAAAACCCATCTTTTTCCTATTGACAGTTCCAGTCAAATCACTATACATTGTATATGATATTGTATTCTACTGTAGGACAAGTTATAGCTGTGACAAAACCATATGATTGCATAGATAGCTCTTTATAGGAATGGAAATTTTTTTTTTTAGATAAAAGGACGTTAGAGAAAAGGTGTAATATATAGCTATAATATACTCTAAAAAAGTAGAAATTACTGAACAGTGGACAATAGCGATGTAAAATACAAAAACTGGAAGGACTGTTTCACCTTTTTTCATTTAATTGCATTATATTTTTAATTTCTCCACCCTCTGTTACACTTCAGTTATTTTTATGGTTTAATCTCTCTCCCTATAGTATCTAATGGGTGATATTATAGATCTAGAGTATTTAACAAAAAAGCCCTTGGGTTTATTAGTTAAAATGTGCTGATAAGAGAAAACAATTTACTCTGTGACAATACAAATTCAAAGGCTTCTGGTTTTGGTGTTTATGGGTATACAAATATTCTCACTTGGAAAGAGAATTAGTAGATAAAAAAACTATGGAAAAAAATATCAGCCATAGTTAATGCTATTGAAAATAATTATATTTCAATTGTACTCTCCTTAATGAAGTAATTTTTCCTTTCAGAAAATAAATTATGGTCTTTGAAGAATAATATTTAATATCCAATTTTACTAATAGTGCCAAAAGGGTTTTTGACATGTTGTAATAATCTTTGGGGCTACATCTCTGGATACAAATATCTTTCCACAGTTTGTATGGCCTTAATAATAAATTCATGGAGCTTAAAGAAATTCTAAAATCATAGTGGACATCTTTCTATGCACCCCATAGTGCAGAGTGTCATTTGCACAGAAAGAGAGAGAACTCCTTGTGTTGGCACTGAAGACATTTGAAAATTAGCTGGATTATACCTTTGGAAGTGAAAGGCCTGTGCCAGCATTTTTTGACTAATTACAGCAACACATTTCTATTCATGGGAGTTAAGGTAAAAATGGAAATTGGAGATTTGTTGAAGCTTCAAGGACAGAAGGACTGGAAGGATTGACACATCAAGACCTCTGCTCTCAAAAGTCGGAATCCTCCGTTGTCATTGCTAATAAATGGCTGAAACATGTTTGGTTCTCTGTGGTAGAAAGTTATGAGAAACACTTGGTAGTTCTCTGCAGCACACCTCTCCTGTCACATGCTATTAAGTAGTGTTGCAGCACTATGCATTAAAGTTATATTTGATAAAACTCATCAGGACTGTATTCCACTTCTAGAACCTCTACTGTAGGAGCAGCTGAATGCCTCAGAGGATGAGCATTTTGCTTGAGTGGATGATACAGGATTTTGCAGGGAATAGAATAAAGTCAGAAATGTTTTCATCATGCTTTGGTAACAAATATTCTCTTCTGAAATACTAGGCTTTGGTTAGGGAGAAATAATTGATTAATTTTTGGAAGGGTTTTTTTTTCCTTCTGCTTCTGGACTGCTGTCTCAGCCCCCTAGCACCATAATCAGGGACCAGTGCTGGAACCGACATTTATTCCTGTGTAGCTCATCACCATCAGTTCCATTTTTATTCACTCAGGTGGCAACAGGAACTTTGTCAGGGTTCTCATTAATACGGGAATCCTTCTTGAATACATATCGGATGTTCCTCGAGTCAAAGACAGTACTTAACATTCTATCTAAATTGACAAGACTTTATTTCTATACATTATGGTTAGACCTATTAAGCTCCTATGTTTCTTGATTGCTATTTTAATATTTGGAAACAGAAGACTTCTTTATATACTTCTCTGCTTTAATGGTTGATTACAAATTTGTTTGGTCTGCCTTTGAATTTCCAATGATATGTTGAACACATTTTGGATGAAGACTAATTCTAAAGTTTTTTTTTATTAGTATTTTTGAGATAGATGTCAATGTTTGCTTTTACTAGAATCTACCATGTTTTATTTTTAAACACCAGAGTGCTTCAAGTCATATCAGTGAGTCTGGTGAAGAAAAACTTGAACTGCCATTGTGTCTAGAAACAATATTATTAAGTTTCCTGCCTCCTTTTTTTTTTTTTTTTTTTTTTTTTTTTTAAATTAGGAAACTCATTTCTATATATGAATACTGTGTTTCATCCTATAGCACCTGCAAGTACAGTCACATTTAGTCTGTTTATAAAGTACAGCAGAGGCCAAGCTCTGTGTAATGGATCCTGGTAATGATGATGAACTTTCTTTTTCATTTTCTTTTTCTTTTTCCCTCCTGGCCCCCCTGCCACCTTTATGTTTTGCTTTTATAAAAGAAAAGGATGAACTGAATTCTTGAGGGTGAAGAAGAGATTGAGAAAGCTAGGACAGAGCTGCTTTCAGAGAGAGCCAACAAGTGAGTTATAGTGGGAAACTGTTATAGAAGCATGAAGGAGACAGTCAGACTGCAGACGAGAGGGAAATAAATCCTTTGGAGGTCCTGGGAAATTTCTGAAGGGACAGACAGAAAGCAATGCATAAATGGATTTTTGATTTCTCCCTTACCTTTTCCAATTGCTTTCAGTTTCGCATGTTTTTGAAGTTGGAGGGACTCCTTTCTATTTCTTCATTTCTTAAATCTTTATCTGACTACTAGGAGTAGTACCTCTGGTCTTTTGGGGTGGTTTATATGAAGGAGAGGTCAGCACAGATCAACCTCAAAGCAGTGTTCATTTTGGGGTCTCACTACACTCAGATAACACCACTTGCCTCTGAAAGCAGGTTTGGGCTCAAGCAACCATATAGTCCCCTGCTGAAAGATATCATTATGTTCCAGGATGAATTCAAACATTGCAGGGATTCTGTTCTGTTGGCAAGTGTAGCTAACATATTTTTGAATTTGAAAAAGATCACAGTGTGTACTTGCATAGGCTGGAATGACATGGTATTCATAATATTAAAGTAATAAGAAATGCCAAGTTGCCCTGTAGGAAATGCAATCAGAAGACAGATAAGCACAATTTAACTACTTCCAAGGTTTAAAAGTAATACCCAATCTACAAAAGAGGATTTTTGATGAGCTGACATTGGTCTCATGTTATTTTAACCCATTATCTTTTTCTGATATACTTCTTCTGGGGTCCAGACAACAAACTAGTTTTTTGTGAGAGGTATTGATGTCAGCAAGCTTTACTTCTGTATTCGGCCCTGCAGTAGCTCCTTGTCACTTTTTAAGCTCATTTCTGTTTTGATAAATTAACAAACACTAGCCTACCAGTAGCTAATTTTCATCTGTTTGACAGAGGTATTGCAGATAACTGCAGCTCAGAAGGTACGTTCACAAAGTCTTCCCCTTTTTCTGTGTCTGTAATTGCACAGTGGTATTTTCCAGTGCCTATCATGAAAAATTTTAATTTCTAGACATGCAAGATCTGTGGACATTTATTACTGTTAAATAACTTTTAGAGGGCACTCCTTTCGTTTTCTGCCAACATGAATTGTAAATATCCTTAGCAGAACTGAAGCTCTCTAGATCCCTTGTTTTCCCAAGGCATTGTTTTTTTGTTTGGGTTTTTTTGTTTTTTTGTTTGTTTGGTTGGTTTGTTTTTTTATTTTTTTTTTTTTGTTTGTTTGTTTTTTTTTTACATCATCTGGACTGCTTTTACAACATAGTTTTCATTTTTATAACTTCAGCTCATAGGTATCTACTTTCACAAACACTTCCAAGAATTCTGCTGGCCACTCTTAGTTGCAAATAATTATTCTTTTTCATGGGCTAATTTTGGGAAGAAATTCTCAGTTTGTATGAATTTTTTCACTGGATATAATTTAAATTATCAAGACAATGTCTCTGGCTCTCCTTGAGAGCCAGATTTGACACTCTGAAACACATGCTTCAGGTATGGCCCACTGAATTCTTTCGATTCATCTTGTGACTAGAAATTTGTCTTGAAAACATGCTTTTCTTCATAGTCTCTCAATAATTCAGGAGATAAAAGCAGGTAAAACTGTTATGTCCATCCTTGAAGGTTTTCACCACTCGGATAAAGCTCTGAGTAGCCTGGTTTGACCACAGAGCTGCCCCTGCTTTGGGCAGAAGTTTGGACTAGAGATGTCCTGAGATCTCTTCTAGCTTATGATCCTATGGTTCTACTCACACACTCAGTATCTGTTCATAAAAGATGTATTTTTGTTTTATTTTTTTAAGCAATATCTTATCAGAAAATAAATAAATAAATAAAAATGCTTAGCTAGAGTTTACCACTTTATGTTGGTTTTCTGAATGTTTTTACGTCTATTTGCTATTATTCTTTTATTTTTTTGGTAAGAATATACTTATCTTTTCCAGTTTTAGTAGACTGCACATCAGGTGCTTAATTTTTCTCAGGTCTTTTCTTCAGTTTTTCATTATAGGTTACCCAGTGCTAGTCATGCCTGCACAGAAGAAGCCTCTCTGATTCACCTACCTGTAATTAATTTTGCAGTAAGCTTTTGTGACAAATATGCTAGAGAGTGCATGGTTTGTTGCTGATCTCTCTTTAGGTCTTCATACTCAAAATTGTGCCCAGGTCTTGCAAAATCCTCCTACTGGAAAATTTACATTACACAGAGAAATGAACACTGACTTGATTGCAGGAATTAAAAAAATGATTGCAAATATCATCATAAAGGCAGTGCTGCCACATACTGAACTTGTGTTTGTTTAGAGGTTTTTGTCATCAGATTATGTCTTGAAGCACCCCAGCCTCCTGGGCAGAGCAGTCTTGGTTAGTCCCTGAAGCTTAGATAAGCTAGTCAGGATTTCTTCTTTCATAGCCTGTCCTCCTGCAACTGATCATTTGGAAGTAGGATTCAGAAATAAAGTATTAAATATTTTTGTGTTTGTTTCATTAATAGAGTTGCTGTTTAAAATTTACTTCTCATATTTTATGTTTAATACTTTTTCCATCTGGGCTTCTGAATGACTGTTTTTTCAGGATCTCTCAATTTCCATCTCATGAGTGGGTGTTAAGGGCCCGAGAATTTGGCAGCCATGGGGTGCCCTGCTGTTAGAACTGTTTTTGTATCATGTTTGAAATGTCTATCTTTCAGTATCCTTAATCATACATGCCATTTATCTGCATGAAATTTCAAAGAAATCTACCTTTTGAGGAACATATTCTCATACCCATTTGCAACTGTGACACTGCAATTTCAAAATTTTCATCAGAAGGAAACAAGTCTCTGGGAAAAGTTGCTTTTTCTCAACTGCCTCTACCATCTTTGATGCTCAAAACATGGCCAGTGTGTAATTTAGAGTCACAAAACAAGTTCTGCCAGATGATGATTTGCTTCCCAGCACCTAGTTTAGTTAGTCTGCTTTGAGTTTATGTTTGAAGATGTCTACTTTTCACAACTGGAATGTGGAAGAAAACTATATTTACTTACACCTAGCTACGAAAAGTGGAACTCAGGTTTAAGGTTTGAAAGGCCTGATCTTGGCAAAAGCCACATACAGAGTTCCTCAGGGATGTGGTTCAAACAGAATTACACTTACATTCTCAAGCTTCTGCTGTTTGACTTTTGTTATGGAAGAAAGACTTCAGCAAATAGACAAGACTTAAAATATCACTGAGGCTATATGGGGTGGGTGGAGGGGGCAGGGGTAGGAAGGCCATACAGAGGGATCTGGCCCAGCTGGATCAATGTGCTGAGGCCAATTGTCAAATTGCTGAGGCCAAGGTTCACCAAGGCCAAGTGCCAGGTCCTGCACTTGGGTCACAACAACCCCACGAACGCTGCAGGTTGGGGAAGAGCGGCTGGAAAGTGCCCCAGGAAAAGGCCCTGGGGG
This sequence comes from Nesoenas mayeri, assembly GCF_963082525.1. Lineage (NCBI taxonomy): Eukaryota > Metazoa > Chordata > Aves > Columbiformes > Columbidae > Nesoenas > Nesoenas mayeri. The sequence goes on from NC_137554.1 coordinate 3,447,307, forward strand.
TGTTGGTGCCAGCGGCTGAACATGAGCCAGCGTGTGCCCAGGTGGCCAAGAGGCCACCAGCATCCTGGCTGGTCCCAGCACTGGTGTGGCCAGCAGGCCCAGGGCAGTGACCGTCCCTGTGCTGGGACCTGGGGAGGCCAAACCGCCAACCCTGGGGGCAGTTCTGGGCCCCTCACACCAAGAAAGGCCTTGAGGTGCTGGAGCGAGTGGAGAGAAGGGAACGGAGCTGGTGAGGGGCTGGAGAACAAGTGTGATGGGAGCGGCTGAGGGACCTGGGGGGTTCAGCTGGAGAATAGGAGCTGATTTCTGAACTGCCTGAAAGAAGATAGGAGCATGGAAGGTCTTGGCATCTTTTCACAAGGAATAAGTGATAGGACAAGAGGAAACAGCCTTAAGTTGCACCAGGGGAGGTTTAGTTGGGATATTATGGAAAATGTCTTCATTGAAAGTATAAAGAAGCGTTGGAACGGGCTGTCCAAGGAAGTGATTGAGTCACCATAACTGAAGGTGTTTCAAAGGCACTTAGGGATGTGGTTTAGTGGTGGATTTGGCAGTGTTAGGTTAGTGATCGGACTCACTGATCTTAAAGGTCTTTTCTGGAATGCTTCTATGATTCAAATGCATATTCTGATTACATTTTAATGGATAAGATAATATTTTGATTACATTTTCATAGGTAAGACAATATTTAAACCACTTGTAACTAGGTGAAATAGTACAAAAAGTAACAAAGATCGCTTGCTAATGGATGAACCTGCAAAGATCATGCCCTAAATATCTTAAAAATCCACTATGTTCTAGAGTGTAGTTTTACACATAAACATTCCTTGCTGCTTCAATTCCAAAGGGATAAATATGTCATCCAACACTTTCTGCAAAATCAAGCATCTAGAAAGAACTAGAAAGACTATGTGCACAGTCATCTCTTAAAATTGTTGAAAGATTCTTGTGCACAGATTTTAAGTCTTTCATTAAGGTGTTTATTCTAGTATACATTTTCCATTTGAAAGGTTCCAGAGTTTATTAGTTATATTTCTATTATTTAAACAAAACTAACAAATATATTTAAAAAAACTATTTTTAAACACTAGTGGGATTATGTAACCAATATTATAATAATAAGCTTACAAAAGATCCAAACTTTCTAATGTAATTTATCATGTAAGTCAAGCAATGACATAGATTAATTAAAGACAGTAAAAGACAAATAAATGATAGATAAATCCAAGGCAACGGTGCAGCAGCGTTCAGATCACTGCCTTCAGTGTAGCTGTCTGAAGAAGTTCATGCCACTATGAAAGACCAAGAAATAGTCCATCCACTTTTATGAAACAGCTGATGAGGCTGTTAGTGAGAAACTCTATTGTCCCTGCTTCCTATGTGCCAAAGTGGATACAGGTTCTGTCAGTTAAGAGTCCTTTTTAATTGAATGTCCATACAATTATTATTACTCTCTGCTTTCGGTGGTGATGATAGACAAGATCAGTGTCTATCATCATAAAAGTGTCATAAAAGTGACTGAATCATTTAAGTAATCAAGGCTAGCTAGGCACTTGGCAGCTAGACTTGTAAGAACAACCTTTGCAGAACAAGTAACATAACACACAGGAGCACACTTGAAGTCTTATGGAGATGAGCCGGGCATCCTGAGGTGACAAAAGCCAACAGGGAAACACCAGATAAATACTTCAAAGGAATTAAGGAGTGTTCCTCTGAGAAGGATATCTTCCTCAGCTAGGGAACACACAGCCCTACAGCCCCAGTGGGATGTGATACTGGACCTGATGGTCGCCAATGGAAGTGAACTGATTAGTGATGTCAAGATTGGAGGCAGGCTGGGCTGCAGGGATCATGCACTGGAGTTCACAGTCCTGAGGGATATGGGTCAGCTGAATAGTAAAGTCAGGACTCTGAATTTTAGGAAAGCCAAATTCCAAATCTTAAAGAATTTCATCAACAAGATCCCCTGGGAAACTGCCCTCAGTGACAAAGGAGCAGAACAGAGCTGGCAGATCTTTAAGGACGCTTTCTATCGAGCACAAGAGATCTCGATCCCCAGGTGTAAGAAATTGGATAAGGAGGGCAAGAGGCCGACATGACCGAATTGAGACCTGCTAGTCAAATGAGGGCAAGAAGAAAATGCACAGGCTGTGGAAGCAGGGACAGGGATCCTGTGAAGAATATAGGAACAATGCCTGGTTGTGTAGTGATGGGGTCAGGAAGGCCGAGGTGCAGCTGGAGCTGAACTTGACAAGGGATGCCAAGAATAACAAGAAGGGCTTCTATAGGTATGTCAAACAGAGAAGGAAGGTCGAAGAAAGTGTACCCCTGATGAACATGATGGATGAGGAGAAGGCTGAGGTACTCAATAACTTCTTTGCCTCAGTGTTCATGGGCAAGCTCACTTGCACACCTCTTGAGTGGATGAACTGCAAGACAGGGACTGGAGGAGCAAAGTTGTTCCCACTGCAAGTAACGACCTGGTTCGTGACCACTTGATGAACCTGAACGTACATAAATCTGTGGGACCTGATGAGATGCATCCCAGATGCATCCTGAGGGAACTGGCTGATGTGGTTGCCAAGCCACTCTCCACGATATTTGAAAAGTCATGGCATTCATGTGAAGTCCCTTATAACTAGAAAAAAAAGGAAACATTGCGCCTGTTTTTAAAAAGGGTAGAAAGGAGGACCCCGGGAACTACAAACCCGGCAGCCTTATCCTGTGCCTGGGAAGATCATGTAACAGATCCTCCTAGAAGCTGTGCTAAGGCACATGAAGGACAGGGAGGTGATTCAGGACAACCAGCATGGCTTCACCAAGGGTGAGCCTTGCATGACCAACCAAGTGCTCTTCTACGATGGAGTGACTATACCAGTGGACAAAAGAATTGCAGAATCACAGAATGGTTAGGGTTGGAAGGTACCTCTGGAGATCATCTAGTCCAGCCCACCTGCTAAAACAGATTCCCAGAGCAGATCTCAGAGGAATGTGTCCAGACAGGAGAAGGAGACTCCACAACCCCTCTGGGCAGTCTGCTCCAGTGCTCTGTCACTCTCAAAGTAAAGAAGTTTTTCCTCATATAAAGGAAGGGCTATAGATGTCATCTGTCTAGACTTCTGGAAAGCCTTTGACACCATCCCTCACAACATCTTTCTTTCTACATTGGAGAGGTATGGATTTGATGGGTGGACTGTTTGGTGGATGAGGAACCGGCTGGATCGTTGTACCCAGAGATTAGTGGTCAATGGCTCAATGTCTGGATGGACACCAGTGACAAGTGCTGTCCCTCAGGGGTCTGTACAGGACCAGTACTGTTTAATGTCTTCATCACTGACATTGACATTGGCTTGGTGTCCTATCACTGGGTACCTGGGAGAAGAGATCAACACCCTCCATGCTCCACCTTCCTTTCAGACAGTTGTAGACAGCAAGATGGGACAAGGGGTGATGGTTTTAAACTAAAAGAGGGGAGATTCAGACTAGACATGAGAAAAATTTTTTACAATAAGGGTGGTGAGAGCCTGGCCCAGGTTGGCCAGAGAGGTGGTGGATGAACCATCCCTGGAGACATCCCAGGCCAGGCTGGACGGGGCTCTGAGCAACCTGAGCTGGTGAAGATGTCCCTGCTCATGGCAGGGGTGGCACTGGGGGAGCTGGGAAGGTCCCTTCAACCTGAACTATTCTATGATTCTATGATTATGTATAACATACATAAATTGTGTTAGATAGGAAAAATGACTAGGTTTTCACATAACAAAAAGATGCCAAATAAACTAATACCTTTAAGTTAACTACAGTTCAAGCATGAACCATTACGTGACTGGGCTTGTAGTTTTTACCTGATCTCTGCTACTTAATACGCTTCTAGCTGTCATGACAGATGCTTTAACCATCATCTTTCACTCTGATGAAACAGGTAAATACTCTTTTATTATCTCTTAAATTAAAAAATTGTAACTTTTGATCTATAATTTACCAAAGCAGCACATTGCATATTCAAATTTTTTTTTTTTTTACTTTCAATATTATATATTCTCTAGTATCTGAGGATTTAATATAATGAGTTTAAGAATCTGTTATCATGAACACAATGAATTATCCACAGGATAATGGATGGAAAGTGATGAATTACCAGAACATAAATCTATGGCATTCTCTCATGGTTAGTAATAACAGAAGAATGGCAAAGCTGACTTATTACTTGCTAGTGGAACTATTCCTGCTTGTGATTTTTTTTTTTTTTAAATTATAGTAGATAGAAAAATTTAATTCAAGTTATTAAAATGAGGGAACTATTTTCTGTTTTCTATTCTGTAACTACAAAAGTTTTTTTATTTTCTCATAAATTTAGGATAAGTGTAACATTTATCAAAGTGTAAATAACAATGCTAGGCATAGAGCTTATTTTAAATCTAATTTTTTATCAACAGAAAGGATACTATGCTTAGAGAGTGCAAGAAGTCTGAGCTTTAGAAAATCTACCACAGAAATAAATCATTTTTCATTAATATCTGAAATCGTCATACTGATAAGAGAGATTAAATCCATCTATATGTTAAAACAATACATATAATATTGGTGTAATTGTTTTATTTCCTCTTTGAGTCATGCCTCTTCAGTACATTGGAGATGCCTTGCGATAAATTTGAGAAGCCCTGTCTTTACCTTAAACTCACCCAAAAAGCAAGAAAAGCAGCAGTGTTTCCTACTGGTTGCAGTCCCATAAGTAACCATACATGAAAGGAAACCAAGTATCAAAAAAACCCCAAACCAAACTAAATCAAAACCAAACTAAACCTAAAAACAAACAATACCCCAAACACCCCCCAAAAACGCGATATTTTTTTCTTGTTGTCCTGCAATTGACAGCTTTTTCTAGTTATGGAAGCACATTGTTTGCTAGCTAGAAGCTGAAAGAGCAAACATCATTAAAAATTGATAAGACTTGGGTTATTCCCTTCTGGGTGGTTAGAAATTACTGGGAGACTGTCGCCTCTTTTCATGGGTAGAGCTGGGTCCTGACTCACCCTTCAGTGATTGGCTTTCACAAGGTATGTATGCAAATGCAGGAGCTATGGTATATTAATATGTAACACACTTTCAAATGGAAGTGGAAAAGCCATAGGATGGGGAGAGAACTGTCTGAGGTTGCCAGGTCTTACACAGCTGAACAAATCGCCTTAGTTATAAAGACAGAACCAGGCAGAGACATGTCACAATACCACAAGGAAATGCTCAGAAGTTGCATCGAGAGAAATTTCAGTTGGACGTAGAAGAAAATTCATAATGAGAGGGATTAAGCAGCAACAAAATTGCCCATAAAGGAAAATATTAATATCTCCTTTCTTGGAGACATTTGAAATTTGACTGGACAAAGTTTTCAAAACTCAATTGAAACAGTACTGAGCAACCTGAGCTGATGGGACCTGCTTTCAGCAGGGGATTGGACTAAACAACCCCAGAGGTTCCTCTCGATCTAAATTAGTCTGTGAGTCTATGAAGTAATACCAGCACTTGAGACTCTCATTTCCAAAAAAAACCAAAAAAAACCCCACACATGATATCATAAAGATGCTTTCTTTGATGCTCAAATATGATCCAGACCTGGAGAAGGAAAGACACATGCAACAACATATTTCTAAACTTACTACAATCACTTTTCTATCAGACAATCCAGAAAGATTAAAAAAAAAAAAAAAAAAAAAAAAAAAAAAAAAGAAGGCTTACAAATGGGTTTCTCCTTCCTTAATGGGTTTTTATTTGCTGACAATTTATTTTATTGATTTCTAGCCTTCCAGTAATTTGAATGATTTTTGCGATGGACCAATATGACATCTCACTCCGAAATTTTATTTTACTCATGGAAGAGAAATTTAATTGGCACTTATATCAGCTTTGAAAGCGTGAAGTAAAAGGCCAGTTATGGTTTAGGTTCTCAGACACTGCCCAGCTGTGATTTATTGTCCAGAATTAAACTTGAACGCAGACTTAGGTAATATTTTCCAACTTCAAGAATTTTCAGCTCTACTTGGGTGTTGGAGCTTTTGTTCTTACAGAGGGGATCTTTCTGGTGAGCCAAGGACATAAATCAGACTCTAAATTCTGAGCACTCTCAGGGCTGACTGTCCCAAAAAGATTTATTAGCTTTTAGTACAAGCAGATAGATAGCCAAACTGCATTGGCAGAGTTACTTGAGGAAACGCAACTCTGATTGACAGCCTGCATGGAAGAAAAATAATAAAAAAGTTTGATAAATCCAAGTAAAATAAGTGAGCTTAACAGATGAAGTAAAATGGAGCAAGTGATCAAAAAGGTGTCTTAGCTCATACCTAAAGGAATGTACTTTAACAATTTGCTATATTTCCTGGAAATTGTTGTTCCCATGGTGTGTGTCCCTTTACAGCTCATGGGAGTTCACAGTGGTTTCCTTAAAGAAGCTATTTTAGCGTAGCAGAAAATGAGAATTCGAATCCAGTAGGTATTTTACCTTGAATCTTTTTATTTGTTTGTTTTCTTCTTATCTGCTGTTAGACGTTTCTTACAGTTTAACCTTCTAAAAAGCCTTTGTTCTACACCAAAAAAGTGCTGGTGATAAGACTATTAAGGCATCTTCTATGTTCAGAGTTAAAAATATTCAGAGAGGCAAGGAGAAATACTTTATACAGACAAGCAAGAAGAAAAAGGGAAGAAATTCATGTGGGTTGACAGCAGTAGAATAAATGCAGAAACAGTGAAAGCAGCTTGATTCCTCCATAGCATTTCTTATCCAATTATGTTACGTTTTTGAGCAGAACACAGAAGACACAACTCTGAGAGCTGCATCAATACTTCACATAGTTTGAGAACGAATATTCACCTAGAAGTATAAAAATATGAATAGTTGTTTATTTATTTAATTATACATATTAAAATCTATATATTTCAGTAAGTACTGCAGTGTGCTAGTATGCCCAAAAGATAGATACTAAAGGCTGCCCATGCTTTTATGAAAACACCACTATCTTCTGTAACACAGTTATATGAGAGCTTAGTGTAAGTCCATATTCAAGGCCACTCTGAAGGCTTTCTAATCATTTTAGGACACACTCATCAGACATGAAAATCTGTGGAACTTAGAAAGTATTTTGAGTACTGTGGCCACCAATAAGCAGTAAACATATCAAGATTGCTTTGTTGCAAAGGATTCTTAAAGTGCAAATACAGATTATTGAAAGATGCTTTCCTCAACTAGAGTCTTCAGCTGAGCTTGAATCTGACATTTTCTCAGTGTTTCAATTTCGTATTGTGTGCATTTCATTGGACATCATCTTTTATTTCATACACTATCAGTGAGAATAAAAATCACTTGCTCTAAAAAAAAAAAAGAGATCTTCTGGACTGTGCCAGTCAAACAGGTTAGGCAGCATGCTACTCTAATTTTCAGTGTAGGAAAACAGATCACAGATTTTCAATAGTCATACCTGTTGCAGTTTCTAAATTGTGAAATTATTCATTTTTAAGACAACACTCCTGCACCTTAATGAGAATAATTTTTTTTTTTTTGGTCCTTAAGCAAGGCATTAATAACAAAACCGGACTCATATCCATGGTTTGCAGCTGTGCTGGATTACATGAGTCATATATTTTATTATTGTAGTTTTTGCATGACACAGCTACCAGCATTTGCATCACTGTAGAACTACATTCCCCTCTGTGTGCATGCTCAATTCTTCCAACAACAGAACACTGTGAGGGTGCTTAGCACCTGGATGGTACTAAGGAGCAAAAAGGGAGCTGGACAAAGACACACTTATCAACTCTGTTTCTTAGATGGCTGCAATGAAGCAGAGACTTATCAAAAGTCATATAAAGGCCCCCTGGGGGACTAAAAAACTCAGCTCCCACATGCCATACGTTGAATTTAGTGCTGTACCAAAACGTTATCTTTTCCTCAGTTCAATAAAGAAAAATATAACCTTTAAACTAGTGACATGAGTGTACGCTAGACAGGGAACTATATGAATATCTCCAAGCATGATGTGTATTTCTGTTAGAAACAGTGCAGTATGGCTTGGACTCATTCATCCCTTTTAAACACGTTCATTTGAAGAGTATGTAAACAGCCTTATTAAATTTATGAAATGCTCTCTAGTTTTGCAAGCCATAAAAGCGGTTTTATTTGAAGGACAGTTTTGTATCATTGCTTGCTAGGAACAATTCTTTCTTGAATATTTGGACACTCTTTTGGTCATCAGATGTTTGGGGGAAATGGTTAATTTGGAACAATAGCATAACAGCAAACGGATGTAAATTTGTATGTGTAGGAATACTGGCCAAGCTTTAGCTCAGTAAAACAGCGACATAAAATATAGATACTGCAAGCTGCGCACAACTGGTTCACTAGCAACACACATATGAAGAAAATACTTTTTTGCCACAATAAGAATTCAAAAAATCTGAGTGAAAATAACAACAAAATCAGCAATTCGAGCCTTAGAGGAAAGTAGCATGACTTCACACAAATCTGCAATTAAAGTAAAGATAAAAGAGAGAAATCAATCTTTCTGGTGTCATTTCTGTTTCATCAGATTTGTCAGCTTGCAAGGATAATGAGGGATAGACATCCTAGATGAAAAAGCGAACAGAAAATGAATCACAAAGCTTTGTCAGTTAGCTGGAGCTTAAACCATGAATCCACAAGGTCATAAAATAATCTGGGAAAAATGTTTATAAACAACCCTTCAGGACACAACTTATCTTTAAAACAAAATCATTGATGCAATCGAATTTCCAAAACACTAATGATACCCTCAAAATCGACATGGAAAAGCTGTAATTTTCACAGAAAGCTTCCTAAAATGAATAGATATAATTATTTTCATTTCAGCATCTCTTTTATTTTAATATTGGACCATAAAATTTTGCAAAATAAAACAGTTTTTAAAAAGCCAGGCTTTGGATAAGCTTTCCATTACAGATTATGATCATGGACAAAGTCATTCTGGAATAAATTATGAGTTTATAGAGGGTATGTCAATTTGGAAGTTACCCATGCTATAACAGAAATATATATTCGTCCACTATAAATTAAAATATTTTGGAATCTTTAGTAGCAGGCTGGACAACTTTTTGAGGTGGGCTTTAAACTGATGTACTTGGGAGATGATGGGGCCAAAATGACACCTCTCAGACCACTGCAGCCAACTGGAGAACAAACCAGGCCAAGGAGAGCAGTGACAGGTGTTCCTTAGCTGCCTCCCAAGAGGAGAACCAGAAGAACGACCACCTCAGAGGTGTGTACGCCAATGCATGAAGCCTGGGGACCAACAGGAGGACCTGAAGCTTCATGCTTGGTCTGAAACTTATGATATCAAAGGAATAACTGAAATATGGTGGGACAACTCACATGACTAGAGGATCGTGATGGATGGCTACAGGCCGTTTCATAAAGACAAGAAGGAGGCACTACTAGACTTGCTACAAACAAATCAAGAATACCTTTTTTGTAGTATCTCAGTTAGTGACAGCCTCGGCTGCAGTAATCACAATATAGTGGACTTTGGGATCTTGCTGAGCACGTGGAAGGTTAGTACTGAGACTAAGACAAAGTTTTTAGATTTTTAGAAGAGCAAACTTCAGCTCGCTCAGAGCTCAATTGGGAGCGATTCTGTGGGAAACTTCCATGGAGGATAAAGGAGCTAGTGACTGCTGGTTGTTTTTCAAGAATGCTCTCCTGAAAGCACAAAACCAGTTCAAAGGTAAGGGAAGTAGGGGGAGCAAGAGACACCTTTGGCTTAGCTGCGAGCATCTGAGTCTGCTCCAAAGCAAAAGAGAAGCATACCAGAGGTTGAAAAGCAGATTAATACCCATTGATAACTACAAGATCATCGTCAGGGCATGCAGAGATGCAGCTAGAAAAATCAAAAGCTCAGCTCAAATTGAAATTAGCCAGAGATATCAAAAACTACAAGAAAGGGGTCTTCAGGTACATAATCAACAAGCAGAAACAGAAGGAAAATACTGGCCTGCTGTTAAAAGCAGAGGTGAAGTAGTGACCCACAATGCTGAAAAGGTGGTCAGCACTTTTTTTTACCTCTGTCTTTACCAGCACTGTTGAACCCCAGGCCTCGTAAAAAACAATCCATGTTCATGCTAATGTAGACCCTCTATCAGTAAAGGAAGAGTTGGTATGTGAACTATTACAGGAGTTTCACCCCTACAAATTGATAGGCCATGACAATATCCACCAAAGAGTGTGAAGAGAGCTGGCTGACATTGCTGTGAGGCCGCTTTCCATAATCTTTGAGAAGCCATGGAGATGGGGAGACATCACAGAAGACTAGAAGAAGGTTAATGTCACCCCCATCTACCAGAAGGGCTTAAAGGAAGATCCAGGAAATTATAGGCCCATCAGTCTGACTTCAGTCCCTGGGAAAGTTATGGAAGGAATCCTCCTAGGGGTTATGACATGTAAGTTGAAGCTTGTGGTTGGGACCAGCCAGCATAGATTCAGCAGAGGCAAATTGTGCTTCACAAACTTGATTGCCTTCTACACCATAGGAACATATTTGATTGATGAGGGGTGAGCAGTGGACGTTGTATTCCCAGGTTTCTCCAAGGCTTTCAAAGCAATTTCCTACAGCCTCTTCCTTGGGATGCAGACATGTTATGGTCTGGGCAAGTGGACTCTGTGGTGAGCGGGGCACTGGCTGATGGGACACACCCAGAGGGTGCTGGTAAATGGCTCCTTTTCAAACTGGCAACTTGTCGCAAGCCGGGTCCCCCATGGATCGATATTGGGCCCAAAACTGTTCAACATCTTCATAAGCGATCTGGCTGATGGGATCAAGTGTGCCCTGATGCAGTTTGCTGATGATACCAAACTGAGTGGGGAAGTGGGCACTTTGGAAGGGAGAGGCACTCTGCAGGATGACATGGAGAGGCTGAAAGAGTAGCCTAACAAGAACCTTACAAACCTCAACAAGGACAAGTGCAAGATCTTGCACCTGGGAAACCATAATCCAGGGGTGCAGCACGGGCTGGAATCTGTCCGGTTGGGAACAAATCTGTGGGAAGGGACCTGGGCATCCTAGTGGACAACAAGCTCAATATGAGTAACCAGGGTGCTGCTGCTGTGATAAAGAAAGCCAGAGGGATGTTGAGCTGCATCAACACGGGCATCACCAGCAGAGACAGAGTCATCGTCCTGCTCTACTCAGCACTGGTCAGGCCACACCTGGAATAATGTGTTCAGTTTTGGTTCCTGCTCTACGAAAAAGCTGTGGACAGGCTGGAGAGGGTTCAGAGAGGGGCCACAAAGATGATTCAAGGACTGGGCACCTGCCGTATGAGGAATAGCTGAAAGAACTGGGCTTGTTCAGCCTTGAGAAATGAAGGCTTGGAGGAGACCTCATCATCAAGTTCCAATATTTAAAGGGTGGTGACCAAGCAGGTGGAGAATCCCTATTTACAAGGAGTCACATGGAAAAGATGAATGGCAATGGGTACAAGTTACTCCTGGGGAGATTCTAATCGGACTCAAAAGGGAAAATTTTCCCAATGAGAACAATCAGCCATTGGAATAGTCTCCCCAGGGAAGTGTTGGGTTTCCTAATATTGGACACATTAAAGTTTCAGCTGGGCAGAGCGCTGGGCCAATTGTCTACACTGTGTTTTTGCCAAACAAAGGTTGGACCAGATAATCCCTATGGTCCCTTCCAATATAATATTCTACCATTCTATGATTTAGATCCAAAATCCTAGATGGATTTTATTGTGCTCCCAATTTTTATGATAAATTTTTACCAAATGATACACATACACAATTCCTTTTTTTAATCTGTGTACCAATCCAGAAATTCAGGATATAATTTCAGTTTAGACCTAGATTCCAATACCCTAATTCATAAATAATTATATATTTCATAGATATCTCTTCCACCTACAAATATCTATGGTATTTAAATCAAAACTCTACTGAGACATGTAGTATAGGTGTTATGTATTTGAACGACAGCGGAAAAAAGCACCAGGAAGTGCCTACCATTTTTCTACATGACAGGACAGACTAAGCAGCAGAATCAGAATAACACCCAAATCCTCAACATAGAAGACCTGATGCAAACAGTAAATACATTTCTATGGCTCCATGTGTATACACTTGAAGGCAACAGAATGGAAAGAAAAACATTTTCCTTTGCATAAAACTAACCAGAGAAAGCTGAATAATGAGTTTATTAAATTAATACTATACCTTACACCTCTGAAATCTGCCCTCCTACTCCTTATTGAAGACTGTCCTCCACCTCTTGTCTAGGAGAACTGATCCAAGTAGGCCTGTGAGGAGTTACTGAAGTTCTATGTAATCTGAAGTGTGGCATGCTCTCATATTAAGAGGAAGTATTACTACAAGAGTGTCGCGGGTTAGCTCTTTCAAGTAGCTGAGCCCCACACAGCTGCTCATTCACTCCCCCCAACCCCCAATAGGATGAGGGAGGCAATCAGAAGGGTAAAAGTGAGAAGACTTGTAGATTGAGGTAAAGAGAGTTTAAGAAGTAAAGCAAAAGCCACACATGGAAGCAAAGCAAAGTAAGGAGTTAATTCACTACTTGCCATCAGCAGGCAGGTGTTGAGCCATCTCCAGGAAAGCCAGGTTCCATCAATCTTAATGGATACTTGAGTAGATAAATGTCCTTCCCTTCCTTCTTCTTCCCTCAGCTTTATATGACGAGCATGATGTCATATGATGTGGAATATCCCTTTGGTCAGCTGGGGTAAGCTGTCCCAGCTGTGTCTGCTCCCAACTTCTTCTGCAACCCCAGCTTCCTCTCTGGTGGGTGGTGTGAGGAGCAGAAAAGGCCTTGATGCTGTGTAAGGTCTGTTCAGCAATAACTAAAACATTCCTATGTCATCAACACTGTTTTTATCATATATCTAAAACACAGCCCCATACCAGCTACCAAGAAGAAAAATTGACTCTATCTCAGCCAAAACCAATACAAAGAGACACATATATTTTACATTGCTGAAAGAGCTATGGAAAGCTTGCCCCTTCTTTTTGAAATGCACATTCCCCAGCTGGATGCATCTAATTCAGTCTTGGGTTTCAAATCTATATAGTAGTATCTATTTCTGCAGTAAACATTAAGTGGGCTCATGACTGTATAAAGCTTCAGTAGAAGTGAGGAAGGTCAATACGTATATTTTTACGGGAAAATCCTCCTGGTTTGGATTAAAAGCAAGCTGGAGTTATTAACAACATATAAAAAGTGAAGAGGTTATAGACTGGACACCTCATGTTTTTTTCCAACAGCAAGCTTACTAGAATCTATGTGGATTCCAGGCTACTTCTAGTTACATTCAACTGGAATAGTTTTCTCTGTGGATATGATACCTTTGCTTTAGGCTCCATTCCTTAGTAGTTTAGGATTGTCTCTTAAGAGGCCTGGCATCCTAGTAGACCACTACCCCCTAATGGTGTTAATTTAGCCTGTAATTACATTAGTAATTACTTGGGCTCCTGAGGCTGGCCAGCTGTAGTTGTGACGTTACATTCCATAAGCTAATGGGTTCTACTGATGAAGTAATATTGTGAGTTTTGATTGCCATTGTCATCCCTTTGACTGAATGCTTGTAAACGGGTCCTAGATAGGTTTGTCCCATTCTCCAGCTTTGCTTTGTAGCTGTGCAGCTGATTCCAGCAGAACTGTGCTCAAACTCATGACTGAGAGTAGTAAAACTTAGTTATGTTATACATTTAAGTGGCTTTTTGGTACAATCTAGTATGTCCTGTTGCCTCAGAGACTAATAGATATTGCTGATACATGCGAAGTACTTAGTCCTGCTTTGGAAAATCATTGGCAAGGACTTACTGATTAGTGGCTGGCAAAACTGTAGCTTAGGCAAAGCGCATTTTATGGATAAATTTTGACATATCTTCAAAGCTACTGAGGATGTCATAAGGTTGGGTACATCAGTATGTTGGGTACAACGGCAGTTATATAGTTTGTGCCAGATGGATCTTTACAGACTGAAAAATGTCCAAATGATAACAAATTGGAGGCAGCAGATTTCATTCACTCTAAAAAGACAAAATCATAGCTGATGGGATGGACAAGGATTATTTTCATACAATAATTCTTTCTTGTCACCTTTGCTAGGGACAACTTGTCTGAAAGCTTGGGAAGCAGATTAAGTAAAAGATTCTCCTCAGTTTTTTATTGTGCTCAATTATTGAATGTCTTTTTGTAGATTTTGAAACTCCATTCAGACATACAGTTATCTGCTGACAATCCTGTAAGAATTTGCACTGCTGCATTCTCAGAACTCAATTCTTGTAATCATTTTATGCTCAATTATTGGTGAGGCTGGCCCCTTGAGTTACAGTTAGTTCCAAATACAACAGTATGATTACATACTTTTGTGTTATTACAGTTAAATTCAGCCTAGTTCTTGTACTTCACATTTTGCACCTATGCAGTTTAAATTGTTATTTTTGATTGTAAGAACTATGGAATGTTTTGAGTTGACTCTTTTTATGTTTCCAGCTGATGCTCCTGTATCAGCAGCTGAACACCCATGATATCAAGCCCATTCTTCGCAAACTCACTGTTTTGTAAATAGATGTTCCTTGAAATCCAAAATATTTTGTATTGCCATACTTCTGAAGAATATCCAACAGGATTTTCCCCACTTATCAACTTCTTCATTTTATAGTCTGTTTTTTCTTATTGCTTTACCATTTTGATGACCTTAGAGTGATATTTAACAAATTATTTTGTGTTTAGCTTTTGTTATTCAGCATCTCAAATACAATTACCCTATTAAGAGGGGGAAATATTAGTTCATGTCTGTATATAGGTGGGTTATTTTATGTAACTATTCAGACTCTGAAGATGAGACTTTAAATTGTTTCAAAAAAGAAAAAAGGCAACAGTGTTTTCAAGAGTAGCATATCTTTCTCCATTAAACCATGTCAAGTCTTATCTCAAGTACATTTCTGAGTTTACCACTTTCCATTCTTGTTCTAGTGTCACTGAATTAACCTTCTATACACAGTATGATCTCAAAATCAAACAGTTGTTAAGACCTTGAGGGTAAAACTTTAAAGACATATGTCTTCCGACAATTACTTGTCTAAATGAAGTTGTCTTCCTTCTTTTCTTCTAAAGAAAAGGAAAAGTACATTGTAAAAATACCACACTTCAGTATAGTTGGGAACCCTACTGTTACATTGCAGAAACCAAGTGCTCAGCTTCAATGGAAAACAAGTTGTCCTTTCCTTAGCAGAAGTGTCGTGATTAAGACTGAGTTAATGTTCAGTAATACTTTGAGTTAGCTTAACAGCTATTAGTCTTGTTTTTACATCTTTGCCTTGTGACAGGGTATAAAAATGAAGAATTAGTTCCTGAAGTTCTGTTTGTGCCCTCCAGCATTCCCTCTGAAGTTACTTACTACTACACCAACTGACTTAAGGAATGACTATCTAAATCTCTTAATAATTTAAAACTAAATGTTCTATTTGTGATAGAAATTCAAAATGTCTCCATTACTGCAGTATTTTTCAGTCTTTAATGCAGTCATCCTCATATCATTTTGGCAAAGAGGTATCCCCTTATAAATGGATAGACAACGGCTCTCTTGTAATAGTATACTTGACATAAATGAAATTGTTTATTGCTAAAATAAGCTGAAAAATCCTAAACAAACAAAAAAATCCAAACAAACAACAACAAAAAGAGAAAATAACTCCATCTCATAGAGTAACTTAAGGAATATAGAGAGCACAGTTCTCAAGACAGTTTGAGGAGACACAGATCAGTTGCATTTTTTGGTTTATTATTTATTATTTATTATTATTTCTATTTGAAGTTTGTAGCACCAGGAACATTTTTCCCAAGCTGATAACTTGCATCAGTTTTATTTCTATCATTTTTTCACTCCTATTTCCCTGTCACCCTGTAACTTGAACTTTGACATGAACTGTCATGGGGGAAACTTGCATGGGGTAACTAGAAGAACAGAATCTCCTCACTCAGTGTCACAAAACATAAAATTTGTGGGATTGGAATAGCATGCAGATAGTGACTTCAGCTCCCAGCTTTCTGTTTTCAGACACTCATACATTTCGCACTCACACCTGTTAAGGCTGCAGATCCTCCAGCTCAGTTGAAAGGGTCACCTGGGACCCAAGGGGACACTAACTCCCACCCCTTGATGTGCTTGAGTCCTGGCTGGTGGCCCAGCCCCAAGCTGTAGCAGTGTCACCTTGGGCTTCGACTTCAACACACTGTTGGATATTCCTGCACAGAGCTCCCTTTGAGCAGACAACTGTTTTCACTCTTTACTAAATAGAGTGTCAGCATAACTCACCAATGGCTTTGCTAATTATATAGTCCTGGGAATATTTCTTTATTTTCCTCCTTATCTCAAAGCCTGATAGTGAGAGGTCACTATTAAAACATAAAGGTTTTGTGCAGAAAGAAAGAATCATGCAACAGCAAATTCAGAAGGACTTAGGGTAACATTAGCTAAGCTTTGTTAAACCAAAACATTCTTCATAGCATTTACCACATATTCTGCCATCATAGTACGCTGTAAACGTCAAAGTTGCTGCCCATGCTGGTGTAATTTTTCAGTAACATGGCATATGCTATTAATCTTATGCTAGTAATGCTATTAATGGTATTAATCTTAATGCCTTCTGCAATAATGGATTGTCATGATGCACATTCTTAAGAAATCAAGAGGCTATTTCACTGTACAATTAAGTGCATCAGTGTATGAAACTTTAGCATTATGTTAGCATTTGGGAGGACCAACTAGCATATGAACAGGTGATACTGATGACGTGCCCCTGAGATACGTCCACGCTGGTTTAGTAGCTCATTGATAGTACTTCCATTCTTTACTTCTTTGTGGATTTTTACTTCTCAGACAGAGGTAAGAGATTGCATGATTTAATCTTTACATTTTTTAGTGTTGCCAGTGTTTGTAAGGACATGAACAGTGCCTTGACGTTTGTATGCCATGTGTTCTTTATGAATAGAGGTATTGCGTCTTATGTGCCATCAAACCTTGCCATGAAATATGTCTGAAGTTGTCCCAAATGGTGAATGACTATTTTGTGAGATTATATGGTTCAAAAATGAAATAACAGTTGTCTGGGAAACAAAAAATAAGCAAATTCAAAGCATTTTTCATCTTGACATTTCCAGCTAAATATGATTGTCATTTTGGGTCACCAAATCCAGAAAACTGGCCGAACAAATGTTATTCTAAAGCTGTTATTAGTCTGTATCTAAAATGAAGATATATATTATAATATGCTTACTCAGAGGAGAGGAAAAATAAGAGAGGTGCTCTGGCAGGAGAGGCAAGATTCACCTCAGGAATCATGTGTATGGAAAGTTATACATACGCAAACAATTTTTAAATTCTGCCGTTTCCTTTAATATTTGCTTCATATCTTCTTCTGAAACATGATAGATTTTGAAAGTTGATGCACAACCAGCAAAATAGAGAAAAAAATATGCAATATATCTGTAGAAATTGTCAGCTAAAAAAAATCTGCCTACATAAAAAAGGGACATACAATTAATGACTTAATATAAGTACTATAATTCACAGAAGACATGCTCAAGGGTAGTGAAGGCACAAGTTTAGAATAAGGTCTTTTTAAAAGGGCATTTCAGTGCACAAGTTTGCTGCTGATGCTACACTGTGATTGAATATTTAGCAGCATAGTATTAAAAGACTATTAAAAGGTCTCAGAAGTGCTATCATGTCTCTTAGTGAATAGATGCTTTTCAATGTTGGACTTCTTTCAAACAGATGTCTAGCAAACTGATCACAATATTTACTGCTACAGCTAAGACAAATATTTGTAGAACTTTGAATTGGAAAGGAAGTATTACGGTTTTCCTGTGCTGTGATATGCACAGGGGAAAACACACACAGCCACAACAGCCTCTTTTCCCCATATTTTGTCATCCTTGAATTCCTACAGTGAGCCATCAACACTTGACATATCTTCTTCCTGACCTGGGCACCTCCATTCCAGTATTTGGTCTGTCTCCAAAAGCACACTACTCAACTCTTGAAGCTGAAGGTTACTTTTGTAAAAAAATCAATTTATATATTGAGATTTTGATTCCATGGCAAAGGCTGGTCACAAGAAAAAGAAGAATCCAATTTTAATACTCAAGTTGGCAGTAGTATGATCCACATTCCTGCAAAATTGTATCACAGAGTATTACCTGGCAGTCCAAAGAAAAATCTATAACACTGTTCTAGAGCAAAGTCTGTTCACACCTTTGTGCGTACCATAGAAATATGGCCTGAGAGCGCAAGCTGCAGTTGTTCCTGCACAGTGGATTTGGAGCTGATCACAGTATCTTCCATAGCTCCTTTTCCCATATCCCTAGTCCCAGGGGCTGTAGCCAACTGAGAAGCTACAAGCCATGGATTCTTGCCAGGTTGTGCTGTTTAACGAAACACTTTCTGTAGCTGACTGACTTCTACGTCTTGCTGCAATGGTGTAAAGGAATTGAAACAGTATGTAAGAGAAGCTGACCACAAGTATTCTGCTTTATTTTAATATTAAGGTTCATTGAAAGAGATACAAAACTTCAATTTAGTCTGACCCTCCCTATCACGCATTTCTGTCAAGGTATACACACATACACACCAAGTTCCAAAATATTTTTTTATTATTTAGAAGTGTGAAAGAATGCACATTGTAACTATCAATTTATTTGTTACAGAGTTGATCTAGCTGAGTTGAAAAGCTGTTTTCACTTTCATAGACAAGAGTAGAACTAACCTGTAATGTTTAGAGAACAATCTGGTATATAGAAATGTTACCACTGTAAATATTTTGCTACAAGAAATTCACAAATCAAAACTGTGGGATTCCAAAAGATAACAAAGGCCGTTAACCCTTTTGAAGGAGCTGTTGTAAATCTGTGTGGTCACTTCTTGATACAGGATTAAAACCTGCATTGAAATTAAATACGGCGATGAAGCATTAATTTCTTAGAAACAAAAATTAAAAGCAGATTTTTACTGTTGCCAGGAAGCATTTCTTCTCTGCTGCACAATGTAGCATTACTGAGTATGAACTTTCAAAATTTGAATGTCATGAATGCAGATTGAGCTGATGCTTTTGAGAGGATAAAAGTGTTTCGCATGATTTAAAATTGGTCAGTTTGTGTATATGACTGCAGAGATACAAATGCGTAGTTTAGGATACAAGCAGAAAGTATATCTCTAAAGCGAGAATTTCTTAAGTTCAAAGACTTGTCCAGCTGGTTTAACCAAGAGTAGCTTTATTTTCCTCACCACTGTGTTCAATGTTTTATTCAAGTCACACTTGCACAGAACTTTCACAGTATTCCCTTATTGTCAGAGATAATTTACTTTCAGCTTGGTCTTGAATAACTGACCAGAGCTGGTTTTGTTCATCTGTGAAACAGAAGGTATTAGATCAGTGCTAAAAGTACTTATGGAATGCAAACACTGTGGAAATACCATCCAAAATTATACATGCATGAGAGTGTTAGCACTTTAATTTTAAGCTGCTGAAGCAACTCACATCAGTATTTGAGTTCTGCTTACTTCCTAGAAAATTCCCAGATGCATACAAATAAGACAGGGTTAAAGTATATTGCAAAATATATGTCATCACTATTTTACAGTGAACGGGAAATTCAAATTGTGACTGCTCAGCAGAGGTAATTTGTGACTAAGGAATGATCTAACATGGAGGACAAAAGGACTCAACTGCAGAAGGGGTAGTTTAACCTCTTCCAGCTCGTTTAGGCTAGAAGCCAGGATGCCACAGACAGAAGGATGCCTTGCAAGAGAGAAAAGTTTCCTTCGATGGGGAAGTAAGGAAGAGCCTCAGCATTGTCTTGTAGCCACCCTGGAATGCTCAGGAGCACCTTTGGGCAGCAAAGTTGGGTGGAGGATGGACCCAAGGTTGGGCTGAGGCACCCATGGCACTGCTCATGGGATGGGTGCTGCTGCCAGTGTGCATAAGGAATTGGTGACATGCATCTTTGCAAACTTCTTGAAGAACTACTTGTGGTGGTAGGACTCTGCCCAATGTGTTGCTCTGGACTTGTTGGGTTTTTTTGTTTTGTTTTGTTTTGTTTTGTTTTGTTTTAATATTGAAGTACAAACACATTTAATTTACCTCAAAGGGTACCATAAAAAATCTCCAACAACATTTATGTTAATTTAATATGACATGAGTGGAAAGGCAGATTTTTGTGATGTCAGATTTCAGCTACGGATTTTAGGTTTTTTGCCTCTACTAGTCTTGTTCTTTCTTATTTCCTTACTGCCCAAATCTAAGCTTATTTTATTTCTCAGCCCAAAAGTTGTCAACCTGTACTTCTAACTGCCCTTCTTTTGAATTTTTGTCTTCTTTGGGTCTTCTAACCAGAGCTTTCATGTCTAGTGACTCTTCACAGATTGTGACTTTCTTTGAACTTTGCTTTTGTTTATAATAACAGAAGATTTGGGGTTATATTCATGAAAATGTTCCTGGGGGTATGGGGCAGAAGCTGATGAGGTTTCCGATCTTCATTAGGAAAACAAACTGGAATCCCAGTTTTTTAACAGTTCTACAGTTGATACAGTTCTATATAATCCTTGTTGGAAAAAAAAAAGGAGAATGAGTCCCTGTTGAGTTTCCTTTAAATCCAGAGACTTTCCACTCGAGTTCGTCCTTACAGTTAAATTCTAGAAGATACTATGCAAAGGAAACAGTCTCAGCAACCATCCCAAATGATTTGTAATATGTTTGAATCCAACACGTCTCACTCCCATGATGTCGTATGCTTTGATGCAGATTTTTCTGTTCCGTGTGTGCAAGAAAATTCACACACACACTGTAATGAGGCTTCCTACCCCTCCAGGAGCTTTAACGAAATGTAGGCTGCTTATCCCATTTTTATTCATTGATCCATCCATCCTTGAAGCAAAAGACATATTACATTTCATAGCTTCAGCCACAAGGACCTCCAGCCTCACTGAGGAATTTTCTGAACCACTGACTCTAATTTCCATATTCTGAGGATAGCAGTAGAATGCATTAGATTAATATCTGAACTTAGTAAAGCATTTGATATCATAGCTCACAAGAATTATTCATGAAAATAATCTGTCTTGGCTTGGCTATGACCCTTTGGACGCATTTATACTTAAAAATGTTTAAATCTAAATGTCTATGAGGATGTAGTTGATCTAGGGAGCAATCATGTGAACGCCAGACCTCAGAATGAAAATGAAATTAATGTCACTTCTGTAGTCCCTTATCCTACTCAAGGGATGAAGCACATAAGTTTAGAGTCAGTATAGTGTTTGAAAAGTGCTTTGCTCTAAGTGACTATGATATTTTGGCTGACATTCAGGCTTTTAATAGTAACAGTTTTAGGCTTACTTGCATATAAATACAAGCTTGCTTATATTCCCTAGGAGGCCTCTAGGTGCCTTTTATTAATTAAAAGAGTATTTTATAAACCATTAACAATACTCTGCCAACAACTGGCAACACTCACTTAAAGCCAGAATAAAATTAAAGCTGCCACTGTGCCACTAGTGAAAAGCAAATGCCACCCACACCTTTTTAGGAGACTTTATTCCTTCATTATCATTTCAGAGAAAGAAAATCAGATACTCTAGTGATGGGCATCAGTGAAGTGCTCAGGTGAAAGACAAATGTCATGGAACTGTAGAGGGGAGGAGAAAATTTGTTATAACCAGTTCTGGGAAAGAAGTTTTTGTCATCTCCTCAGGTGATGTGGAAGAAGAGTGACAGGTCATTTGATTCAGGGAGCTCATCTGGGAAATATTATTGTATGTCACACAGTAAGAGCAGCCTTGGAGGATGCCTGGCTGCTGACATGTGCTGTGACATTCAGGTGACGGCTGGAAACCAACAGCACTTCCAGAACCCGTCACCTACTGTTCAAAGGGATTGTCACAAACCAGGAAATCATATCAGAAATTAAATAATTCATTTTCATTACTAGTGCAGAAAGAAACAAGGATAAACTTAGATACTAGATTTGTTCCAGCTCTCAAGCAAAAAGGTTAAATGGCAACCATTCAGAATGGCTGCATTTACTTAATTTATATCTAATTGCTTCCTTTTAATTTACATGCAACCATAGAGATGGATGGAAAGGCATTCATACACCTTAATTTGAAAGTTTTCAGGAGTTTCTGATTTCTAAGAATTTCCCATTCCAAGAATCTCCTATTCCCGAAATCCCCTATAGCACATCTACTTCTAACATAAGCTGTGGACTTCTGAACATGAAGCATCTTAAAAAGAAGGCTGAGCATGAATTTGCATTTTCTTGAGGCAGGCAGGTTTGATGTTTTCTAGCCTCTGTATATTTTTTAGTGACTGAGACAAATTTTGTGCAGCACATGCCTTGAAAATGATAGGAGCTATTAATTTAACAAGATGTTCATCTTGCTGTAGCTAAAAAGCTTCACTCTTTTTTTTTTTTTTTTTTTGGTGTGCCATGCTCATGTACAGCATCAGGGTCACTAAACTGTAGCTTTATACTTTAATTACCTGTCCACCTATGTGATTGACTAAAAAATTTATAATTTTGACCTTATAGAAAACAAATAGCATTAAGAAAATGATATATACCGGATTTCCTGTTAGTTACCATATTTGCCCTGCAGCAAAACTACATGCAACCCTGAGTGTGAAGGTACAAGGTTAATGGAGATGCTGACATTTAATGCTAGTAGTAAACATTTCAGCCTACGGAAAGCTAATTATTTACAGCTTAAGCAGGAAGAAATTACAAAGCTTGTTTTTAGACCTTGTGGCTTCTTGGCTGGTGTTTCTATAGGTGATGTATATACAAAAGGATTTATTTACTGCTGTATTTTCTTTACTGTATTCTCTGTAGACATTGTGCTGAACTTTCTGAAGGCTAATATCTCACGGAACACAATAAAAATTGTTATTTAGAAACACTTCCACAGCTATAATACTTTTTGTTGGTGGTTTGTTTTTTTTTTTTTGATTGGTTTGTTTTCTTACCCTCTAATGCACCTTTTAAATAACTTTCAGCTGAAAATATTACCCTTATTTCCTAAGAGTTCCTCATGTTTATTGAACGACCTGTAGGTATTGCCTTTTTTACAAACCTTCCCACAAAACCAGCTTGTAAAGTTGTAAGTATAAGATTATTATTTCAAGTTGCAATTCATGGGAACAGAGCAGTCACTTATCAGAAGCAGTGATGTAGTACAATGCAAGCTTTTTATTCTTTGAAATAGTAAGTCTTTTTAGAAGCTTCCGTGGGTTTCTTCTGTGAATGGTGTATGCTATAATAACATTTTAGAAGGCTTGTTGTATTATGTCATTTCACAATCAAGAAATCACACATTTAGAAATGACATTGCACTTAAGTAATACAATCGTTATAAAGTTTTATTTAAATAACATTTTCTATACAACAAATCAATTTTTAATATGAATTATTAGGAATTGCTATTATTGCTTACTTTAATCCAGAATGTTATTGTAAGTACCAAAGATGAGCAAACTATAAATTTAGAAAACTAAGTGTTCAATGTTTTCTTAGAAATTATGAGAATATCATTTCTGATATTAAAATTGTGTTTTCCTTATTGCTAGAACTAAAGGAAGCATGTCATCTCTGAGTTTCCATCACTCAGGCCAGTATAACTGAGGTCATGAATTAGAAAAAAAATATTATGTCCTTCTTGTGCCTCTTTGGCTTGACTTTGAGAGCCATTTTCATTTGGCACTGCAGGCCGGAGAAGACAAATCTATGTGAATGTTTGTATTGCAATGAGTGCTGGAAGGAAATTAAAAGGCATTGAAAATAAAATCTTTGTCAAGTCAAAGATGAAAAAAAATTATCCTATCTTAAAATGTTTTCATTGTCTGTTGTGGATTTTGGTAGGAAAAACATTATTTGTCATGTTAGTGCGGCACATTTGCTTTGAAGCTGACCTTTCTCCACTCTGCATTGCACTGATGGAGATTGCCAACACTCAGAATTTTGTGAGACTGGCCTTTTTTTGGCCTTCCACCCCACCCCCCATGTCTATAGCAATCTGTATAAGAATAAAGACAGAAAGGATAAATGGCAATGGAAAGTGCCAATAAAAGGTTGGACGAGTGAAGCAGGGATGTTGTGTAGTTACAATGTCTGAGAACTAGACAACTCAATGAAAGTTACTGAAATACAATGCAAAAAAACCCATGAATTAGGAACACTAGAAACTGTTCCAGACAAAAAAGTCTGTAAAAAGTATCAGGAAGGATTAGTAAATCCAGGAGAGTTTTGGTGCTCTTAAACACTTAATGTTATACTCTTACTGTAAAATTTTGGGGGCTTTTTGTGTTGTGATAGGTTGACCTTACCCAGCTTCCATCTGCCCACCCAGCCGCTCTTGTACTCCCCTTTTTCAACAGAAGAGGGGACAAGAATAAGATGAAAAACTCATGGGTTCAGATGAAGATGGGGAATCTACCTACCAACTATCATCATGGTCAAAATAGGGATAATCAATTTAATTTATTGCCAATTAAAATAGAGTAAGAAAGTGAAAACGAAGACTAGTACTCTGAGACAGGTATCTGAGAATATTTTAAACTTTTTTTGTTCAAAAAACTGTAATTCATCCCTGTGTGCAGTCTGTTTCATGCCTTTTTTTCCTCCGCTCTCTCACTGTTTAATGCCTCCTACGCCTCAAAAAAAACCTGACAAACAGTCCCTTTCCTCCCAGTCCTGAAAAGTTCTTGAGCTGAGAACAGTACAGGGATTCAGCTGGCCTTTCCCTTTGGGGAAACGGGAATGGAATACAGCAGATGACATTTTTCAGCTTCAGGAAAGACTAATCTGAAAGTCTAGAAAAAAAATCTGTCCTGCTCTTGGTAGCTGCTCTTGGATTCAATCTTGTCTTCCCAACAGTAGGTGCCCCAGAAGGCCAACTCCAGCCTTGAGTCAACATTTGGGACACGCAAGACAGATAATTTATACAAAGAGATAATAGAGGCAGGACTGAGGTTTGAGCTCACATAAAGGTGTTTTGAAGAAATTCTGGTCCAGGTGCCAGGCTTGAAGATAATCTTGTAGCTTGCAGTAGGTTCTCCTGCTCCTCAAAGAATTATGTGGTTCTTCTTTCTGTTTATTTGTATGTGGAGTTGTAAATTTCCAATCTTATTTCTTGCTTGTAGGATAAATTTTCTTCCTCTGCATTTTTATTCATGCAGACTCCCACTTGATCCTGCTGTAAGAGTCTCTCCTCCTTTTCGTGTACTCAAAAATTGTAGCTAAAGTAATTTCCATACGTGTGCAATTATGCAGCTGCTTAACACTCCTGTCTTTCTTCTTGTGCTTATTTGCCTTCCTAGTGTAATCTCAGTGACAGGAATTACGATGCTGGAGCTTCTTAAATCATCAGTCTTCATGCAGACCACAAAGTCTTCTGTTTTGAAACTTTCAGCCACAATTCGCACACTCTGCAGTCTGAGCACCTTCCCAACCATGTACAGTTCTTTCTGCTTGGTGTAGAGGGTATCTGTAGCTATATATCTGGTGCATAAAAAGACATGTTGCATGCTGCATTTTGAGCATCCATGTGACTAGAGATGGTATTTTCAACTGCCACCTATAAAAATACCTAACAAGTTGAGAAAGTTATTTGTGCCGCCTTTGTAATATGCCAAATGTATCCCTGGAAAGTCATCTTAAAAGGCACCCAGTATGACCTACAGATTGCTTTTAATGTTCTTGCTGTCACGGACACTTCGTTCTACCATCTTCCATTCTTTCAGATATACTTTCAGATAAATAAAGATGTAATATCACACTCTACCCGCTTCCTCCCCTTCCTCCTCCTCTCCTTCCTCCTTAAGAAGAAGCTGATGTCTGATCTGTCAAGGTCACACACTGGAAAGGATGTAATGCAGGTGCTGGAAGTTGCTTGGCAATCTGGAAACATTTATTTGTATCACAAACAAATTGTTCATTTAGTCTTCAAACTGTTTAGATCTCTGGCTCCTGACATTTTCAAATGACAGCAGTAAAAATGAATGCTGTAAGTGAAGTGTTTTATGTACTGCTTGAACAAAGAAGCTAATGAAACCCTTTTCTATGGTATCATGTTATGAAGTGCAGCACAGAAGGGGTTTGTGGGGGTGGAAAAAACACTGAATAACATACAAATTATAAATCAGCTCCTGAAATGAGATTGGTTTGAAGTATTTAAGGAAGAGGTCTTATCTTCTAAGCTAAATTTGATAGTACAGAACACTTACTCCTGTGTTAAGAAAATGCTGAAGCACATACAAAAGTGACAAGATATTGTAAAGAACACAAAGAAAGGTAGAAGTTGGGAGGACTGGCTTCAACTCTGCAGTAGAAGATCTAAAGAAAAACCTTTGATAAAACTCCATGTATATTCCACCACAAGAAGGCTGGCTTTCCATTACCAAAAAAAAAAAAAAAAAAAAAAAAAATCTACAGTCTTAATAAATCCCTTATTATCAAAGATCTCTGTCATACATCCATCTTTACCCCATGTAACCAATCCCACAAGCTCCAGAACACCTGCTTCTGTCCATCAGTGGCATAGATACCTGTTGCAAAGAAAAAGTGGTTTCACAAGATTTAAATCAATTCAGAATTGCAACCGTTTATTGATGATAAACAATTAACTGTCAGGACACACTGAGGATCAATATTGGTGATACAATGGATAAACCACAGTGCTATACTCCTACAAGATGTAAATACAGACATTTAATTTTCAGGTGTACATCTACAGCTGATCCCAAGAGCTCTAATCCAGCCTGCCCCTGTCCCCCAGGCTTCCCCGGGGTGTCTCTGGGTGCTATCCCTGCATTGTCATCCCACAGCTGGGTGCTGGCAGAGCACCAGCCAAGGTGGTGGTTGTGATCCTGGTAGAGCAAAATCTGGTTTCTGTTTGTCTCAACTGATAGATGTCTTCCTCTTGAACTTCATCTGTTTGGGGGCAAATGTTCTCTCAGATGGTCCATTTACAATTTTGCACATATATTTCTCTCTATACATTTTGTCTGGCATAGTTTTATCCTTCTGTCAGAAAATTCATGCCAGTGGAGAGTCAGACAGGAAGAAGAAAGAAAAATGTGAAAGATTATACACAGAAAAGAATCAGTATTTGGGAGGAAAGTGCAGCCAAAGTAATAAATAGTAACATTGCTGTTGCTGGGTCTAAAGAATAAGCCCATGCATAAAAAATCCAAACTAAACCAAACCTAACCAAGCCAACCAACCAACCAAATGAACCTAAAAAAACCCCATAATTAAGAGACCAAACCAGAAAACAGAGATGGTACCTTAGCAGATTTGGGAAAAATTGAGCAAATGAGAGGGGGAACTCTGTGTGATGATATGTAAGAAGAGTCACAGAAATAACACTATTTAATTCATAATTTAATACCATTTAATAATCAGGTGTGAGGGGTGGTTTCTCTTTACAAACAAAGTTAAAGTAATGCGTTTGTAGCAAAATTTGATCTTGTTGCTCCAGTAAACACAGACTAATTAAGATTTGCGTATCTTGTTCTTTATACATGTAGAAGAAAAAAAATGCCTCTGCTACTCAAACTGCAAAAAAAGCTCAAAATAAGAAGCTCTTTCTATCTATTTCTGTTTGATACTTTCTCTCAATCTCCCTAGATATTTTTCAGTTTGTAAAACCTGTAGTACCTTTCACACAGGTGACTGAGTAATTATTTGTTCAATGAGCTCCTACACAGCTTTTAAAAGGATTGAAGAATAATTATTCACGCATCTAGGGAAAAAGAGTAGTAATGAGAGAAATTGACCTTATACACAATCTGTTCAGGTTATAAAGACACTTCAGTGTTTTACTTTAAAAACAAGGGAGATCTTAAATTCTGATCTTTTCCAAATATGATAAAAATATGTTTTAAGTTCAGTTTCTTCATGAAAAATCACCAGAAATATATCAGAAGGTACAATTTTCCTAACATTGTTATGAATATTGTAAGCTTTGCAAGTGGTTTCTTTAGGAACATTTTGAAAATTTTTCAATGAAATATCAGTCTCTTGAAATTCTGTAGGAATTCTGAGTAGCCAAAACTGATGAGCTGCAGGATAGAGGGAAGGTCCTTTCCTCCTTACTGACCCACCTGCGGGCTGAATACCCATTGCACAGCACAGCCACAGCTGGGCCCACAGGACCCAGGCCCCACACACAGGCTCCTTTTTTTGCTTCTTCCCACCGTTCCCCATGTTGGTTCTTCCCCCAACTCTCCTTCTCTGCCCTGAGCTCCTTCAAATTATGACTTGCCCCTACTTACTTTTTCCCCATAGAAGTTATTTTTTCTATGTCAGTACCCAAATTTGGTATTTCTGGTAACATTCTCTAGGCAATCTTGGTGTTACTGAAACTGTTCCCCAGGCGCTGCTGGCCTTTCAGACTGTCTCCTCAAAAGGTCCTCAGTACTCCTCTCCAAATATTTATAAAATGTGTCTTTCTCTCACATGAACCCCATTAAACCCCTGTGAAATATGACCATTCCTAACAGCACTATCAGTAACTTTTGTCCTCTTCTCACTGTGTTATTTGTTACATCCAGCAATTTCTCGTGCCATGCCCGGTAGTTTCTCAGGGTCTGTTCACTTACCCAAATCTAGGTCAGAGCTTAGTCGTCTACCTGTGTACTTCAATGCTACATGCCTAATTCTCTAGACTTTTAATATCTCAAGATAAAAGACCCATAAAACTAGAGGAAAAAACAATTACTGAATTTTAATATCTTTTTTTTTTTCATTGCATACTGCTACACTTATCAGAAAATATTTTGATAAGTCTAATTTTATTTTCATTTTCATCTTTTAACAGTATGTTTAATTCTTCCTGACTGCACACCAAAAATTTTAATGCTGCTTTTTATCAATTAGCAAGAAGACATCATGAGTGATTTGACAGGAACAATATACTGAAAACAAAGGACAGCTTTTCATTCAGAGTCTAAATGGAAATCTTTTTCTGTTCAAAAATGTTTCCAAAGTCTATCTACTTTTACATATTTGTCTTTTTTTTTTTTTTTTTTCCTGTAAGCCACTGCTAAATTGACTCTCAGAATCATAGAATTATGCAACTGAATGTGATATGCCAGTGATTCTTCAAAAAATACACACTTTGGTATCATCAGAAAAAGCTGGAATCGCTAGGTCCCCAAACCTTGTTCTGTCATATCAATGTTGTAGAGTTAATGATCTCAAAATGCCCAAACATCTTCTCAAAGAGACTCAGATGTGCAAATTAGTAACCTCACAGAGACTGCACAATCAACAAGTTGAAAACCAGAAATCTAGCACTCAAGATCAGCCCAGAAAGGCAAAGACTTTGAGCTTCTTGGCACTGAATTCCCACAAGGACAACCTTGGATTAAAGAGCTCACTAGGGCTTGTGGTTTGTTACCTTTCAGCTGCAGCTGTTGAGCCATCAGCTTTCAAAAAGTTCCCTGTCATCCCAGCAATCTATAGATGTGGTCCTTTTGACCTCATAGAAACCTGTGTATACTTATCGGCCAATCAAGAACAGATGCTGAGTCAGCAGTTTAATGCAGTCCTGGACTGTCACCTCAATCCAGTGTGCAGAGAACCTGAGCTGGGCACATCCCAGACACCTTCACCATGACATTCACCTTCACCATGACATTTGTGCAAATTGTCAGGGATACAAACTGGTCTCCCTTGCTGTTAAAATACACCAGACATGTCACAGATGCTGATCGCAGAAGGTCTTACAGTGAGCTGGAGCTTATAACCAGTAACTTCACAAATGCCTCCTACCAACATATGTGAACATCACATATATTCAAGTACCACAGCAGTTTTTACCCTGTAATTTGCCCAGCAAGATAATGAAACTGGAATACTGGTCTCCTGGCATCCTTAGGCTATCAGATCAACAAGCACGAACTCCTGAGTACCTGACCTGACAAGACTTTAGCTTTGGCTAAAGCATTAAAGGAATGTTGATCCCCCTGTGGAGCCTGTACCTTAATGCAGAAATAGTAAGCCAAGTCTCACATAGGCTGGTTTTGGCAATATTTCAACAAGTAAAAGATGTTGAACTTGAAGCCACATAAAAGAGGTCAGGGCCTTTGCAAAACTCCAAATGTGAGTTGTGCTCAGGTGCCTTGTGCCTGGCTGTAAACTCAGAAAGAATGAACTGCCAAATCCCTAGCCTGAGAAACTCATAGTTAACACATCGAAGCTGCCAAGACGGTCACCCTCTTCTCACCTGTGCTTTGGCTAGTTTGTGACTTTGTACATAGCTTTGACACCTATTAAATCCTCTTAGTTTTAACACTGAGTTTGGAATGCATTTAATTTTCATACTAAGAGACCCCAATTGTTGATGCAGGATGAAATCCAAAGTTCACTGAATTCAACAGAGAAAAAAAAAATCACAGCCTGACTGTATCTTGGAACTAGTAATTAGTGCCTGAAACTATCCTACAACTGACATAATACTCTTCAATCAATGTACTATAGTGCTGAAAGACATGCACAGAACCACATTATCAGGTGCATGATTTCTTTCAATTTATTGTCTTGGTTTGCTGTGACTAAACATGATTGAATGCGAGGTGAAAGGTACTCTGGCAGGATAGCCTGGTATATAATGTATAAAAAATCACCTTCATAAATGGTAGACAACCACATTTCTAGTCTTTTAGTACTCCAGAGCCTCAACTGACATGCAGTCAGGTAGTACTTTGGCTTACTCAATGTGGAGTAATTCATATTGTGCAGCTATAATGCTTCCCATCACTAGGATAGTTTTTTTTAAAAGGTGCCCACTAGTGCAAAATCTTTGTTTTCACTGATAAAAGCTGATAACAGTTATTTACGGCATTTTCCTTATTATCATGTTGAAATCTACTAAAGTATTTTATTTTTAATGCTCATGTGCAGCATTTGCTTGTTCAAAGCATTTTCACATTATGTTGCAGGCTGTCAGACAAAGCTCCCATGCTTTCTAGGCCAAGAACTGGTATAACTCAGTTCTCCAGTTCACTGGGTGAGGAACTTGGAGGGCTGGGTATCTCAGGCCAGGTCAGGCTTGGTTTAGTTTTCTGTCTAAAATCCATTTCAATTAAAAGCCTTGTTGACAGTAGCACTATTATTCAAACTGGGAAGAGTTATTACGTGTTGATAACATTTTATTTCTTTCTTACCATCTTTCAGAATGCATCCCAACAACACATTGCAAGGGTGATTTAATCCACTGTGGTTATTGCAATTACCAATAGCGTTCACAAAACTGAATAAAATTCATAACTGAGCAGACACATTCTCCAAAGTGTCACACTGTCATTCAGCCACAGCACAGCAGGGAAAAGAGTGCTGAAGAAGCTAAGCAAAATAACTGATTTGGGTGATTACAATGAAAATGGTTTATTATTGCCACACAGCAGAAATTACCCACTTCCTCTCCCTTGGTTTTTGCTGTGAAGTCATAACGGAAACATTCAGTTGTTACTAAGCAGGCACACCCGTTTGAAGTTGAGACACTCTGTAAAGAGATCTTTCTGCCAGTGTGCCCTGTAGCGTGAAAGTCTGAAAATGACAGCAAAACCTGTGTCAAAGCTTAAAGGAATAGAGATGGAATCACAGAATCACAAAATCATTTCAGTTGGAAGAGAGCCTCAGGATCATCGAGTTCAACCATAACCCAATTTCAGCACTAACCCATGTCCCAGAGAACCTCATGTCCATCTGTCCAGCCCCTCCAGGGATGGTGATTCCACCACTGCCCTGGACAGCCTGTTCCAATGCCCGACAAACCTTTCCATGAAGAATTTTTTCCTAATATTCAATCTAAACCTCCCCTGGCACAACTTGAGGCCATTTCCTCTTGTCCTATCACTCGCTACTTGGGAGAAGAGACCAACCCGCCTCAGCCCCAAGCTCCTTTCAGGCAGTTCAGAGATCAGAAGGTCTCCCCTCAGCTCCTGTTCTCCAGCTGAACCCTCCAGGTCCCTCAGCCGCTCCCATCACACTTGTGCTCCAGCCCCTCACCAGCTTTGTCGCCTCCTCTGCACTTTCTCTAGTGCCTCAATGCCCTTCTTATGGTGAGGGGCCCAAAACTGAACACAGAATTCAAGGTGGGGCCTCAAGAAGACTGATGGTTTTGGCCCTTTGGCTAAATCTTGTAGATGTTCTTGACCATTCATGCAGCATTAATCTCATTATTGTAACAATATTTTGGAAGATTATTTCACAATCATTGATGCCCTTGCTAGTCAGGCTATTTTTACTTATGTACACAGAGCATCCTCCTTTCCTTCAAGGAAATCAGTTTCAAAATATGCTTGAAAGTACAAAGTGAGCACTCATTTCAATTTTTCTTATCTGGTTGGTGCTTAGGACAGCAAAGTGGGACTAAACAGTCTCTACTGATGCTTCACCCAGCAAATGGATGCTATCACTCCAATTGATCTTACAAGCAGTTCCTGACGTAGTCTTCAGAGTGCTGTGGGATGATTTACTCAGTAAAGTAACTCTACTTTTGGTGAACTTTCTATTTCTTCGGTACATGAAGCAGTAAGCGAAGACAGCAAGGAAATGCACAGAACATCTGAGAAGTTCCAATTCTGTTCTGCTTTCTAAATTAAGTCATTGAAACTCCATGAGGATTAGTATGCAGCATTCAGATTTTCAAAAGAAAAATATCTGTTTAGTTATTAATTAATATCATTATAACTATCACAGAAAGTATTTGCTTCTCTATCAGTGAGTATTTTTATTTAAGAAGATTATTTCTATTTCTCCCATGACCTGACCTGGAAGTACAAACTGCCAGCACAGAAAAGAGAAAGGCTAACTAGATGGAGAAAAACATACATTGCAGTCCAAGCATTGAGTTTCTGTCATTATTTAGTCTCTGTTAATGCAGCTTCCCTTCTCAGTTTGCATCCTCTCCCTTCTCCCTCCCGCAAGTTCAGTTTAAGCATTTTTTTCAGAGTAGCAGGAGCTAGTCAAGCTCTAACTGATCAACAACAAACAGAAAAATAGGTCACAACCTAGAATATCTCTGAAACATACACTTCACATAATAACGAAACTAAACCCACTAATTTTAAGAATCATGAGATCTCTCAAAGCTTTCAGTTTCTCTGGAGAGTTAGACTCCAGCTCTAATTCTGAACATGTCAGAATTTTGAAGGACTCTGAAAGTAGTCGTTCTTCTATAAAATAAAAATTCTGTGGTTGATCTTCTCCTTTTCTCATAGCTATGCAATTGTTACAGCCAAATATAGCCCGTGTGTATATGTGCCCATTAATGTTACAGAAGCTCCCAAGCCCAGTGGCACCACTGATACAGTCTGTGGAGGCAGAATTTCACATCTAATTAAATAGCAGTCACATTACACATTACTATTTACCCACGTTTTGTCAGAAATAGTATGAGTATTTGAGCAATGAAAATTAAAGCCAAAAGCAACTGTTGCATCTTTTGTGTGTGTGTGTTTTATTTCCCTGACATTCAGTATGGGTAGATCAGCAACTGGGCTAGCTTGCATTATCCCTTCTTTGAATTAAGTGATTATCAGGCCAGTCAGGGAAAGATGGGTCTTGCCAGCCAGCTGGATGATTCTGAACATTTTAACTGTGGGTGGCACCTTTAAAATGGGGATAATGCTTCCCACCTCCTTTGTAGGCTGCTCTAAGATGAACTGACGAGGGAGAGTCAGGAGGTAAATACACTTTAGATTCAGATACACTTCTGAATATGATTTCCTTAATGTATTGTTTTAGACACTTTTATTGAGTATTTTTAAACTAACTGCAGATCTTGTTAGAACTACTATTGAATTTTATGAGGCTAGAAATCACCTCTTATCTCTCATGGATGTATGTGGGACTGGGATCTGATGGATTTGGCTGTCTAGTTTGATGAGGGTTTCCACAGTGAAGCCATGCTGCTTACGTTTAATGTCATGAAAACACCAGCCCAGCTTTTCCTCAGTAGACATTACAGAAATCTCACAGTTAAAAGCAAAATAACCCCAGAACAGCTCTCCAAACATGAAGCACATATTTGTGTTCTCTAACGTTGCAACACATTTTGCATATGTTCTGTTTTCATTTTCAGTTGAATCAGCATGATGAAATTATTAGATACTGTTATTATTATTAGATACTCTTATTATTAGATACTCTTCCCAGATATAGTGCTTTTAAGAAAAAGGAAAAAAAGGACATGAAGAGAGAAATATTTTTTCAGAAAGCATCATTTAGTTGATTTTGTCCTCCAAGAGTAGGAATGAATATATATAACATGCCAAGAATACGTGCATATACACAGACATATACGTATACCAGCAGTGAAACTCAAATTAAAGTCTACCGATATTAGGAATTTCACCATCCTAACTTTTATGAGTTAAAAGAAAAAATAAGTCCCAGTTAGAAGAGCATTACAAACAGGTATGGGGGTTGTGGTTCCATTTCTGTGTCTGCTAATTGTCTCATGAATAGCCTTGGTCACTTTGCTTATTTGTATCTCCCCTTTTATAAAGGCAATTCTTTCTTGAAATGAATTTCAGTCTACTCTCAAAAAGCATGAAATATTGCTGTTACAATTACTAAACGGATTGACTAATTAAAAAAAAAAAATCGAGGGCTTGAGAGGAAGGTCAGGGTGGAAACTTCCAGCTATGCTGAAGAATAGTGTGGTTGTCTAATTTAATACTCACCAATTTGCTAAGTAACTGAACTTGAGAACACACTTCCTGGTATCATAACATTCCCAAAAAACGTAAGCTAAAACCATCAGCATCTCATCACTGCAAAAGGAGAGTGTCATAAGAAGAACATAATTTGTATGAAAGAATATATTCTGCCTGAATATCTTGGGGTTATTTAGTTCTTGCTTACTTGCCTGATTATTAAAACCTGCATAATTTCAACTGCAGTAGGTTCTCTGCTGCACTATGTCAGCATTTCTATTGAAAAACTCATTTTAATGGGAATGCTGTTCATCTGCAAAAAGTGTATTCTAAGCAGAAAAATGGAATATCCAGGATCAAATTCAAGCACACCACCAGTTAAAGGAGTATTAGCAATTTTAAAAAGAATCACTTGCCTCTTTTTGAAAACACAAGTGTCAAGAATTTCAGTTTAATATTTGAAGATCTGTTAAGTCTTGGCTGCAAAACAACTTTTTAGAGAAATGCCAGGGGAAGGAAGGGGCCTGGGGAAAAGATCTATTAGACCTGTTTGACATTGTTAACACAAATCAGGAAATAAGTAACAGTCTGAAAACGTGGGATACTGACAGTAAGAAAAAAAAAAAAAACAAAAAACAACAAACCAAAAAAAAAACCAAACAAAAAAAAAAAAACTAATAAAAAGAATGAATACAATTGGATCCAATCCTAAGACACCACTGTGTATTTTTAAATGGGTGTATGAATGAGGGTGTATGAAAAGTGATCTTCCAAGGAAATGCACGTAAGATTGTTACAAATTAAGTAAGGTCTGATAAGGTGAGTTACAAGGTCTGATAAAAATATCATCCTTAAATCCAAAGCAATCCAAAAAAGGCAGTAGTAGAAAGCATTGGCAGTGTATTTTGGCCCATCTCCGTCTACTCCTGAGCAGGATGAAAGGAGGAGAGGGGGCCTAGCTCTGATTCTGGCATACAGGATTGTCATAGGCATTACAGCTTAATTCATTGTACTGTCATCTAGTGATTTCCAGAGCTACAACCACCCTAGAAAGAGTGAATATTACAATTTTACATGGTGGACTGAACTATAAACTTTAACAGATTTGAGTGTCAGAGATGTCATGAGGGTATGGAAGGCCAAAGAAGTTCAAAGCTGAGGCAGCATTTTTAG
Source organism: Nesoenas mayeri (assembly GCF_963082525.1). Lineage (NCBI taxonomy): Eukaryota > Metazoa > Chordata > Aves > Columbiformes > Columbidae > Nesoenas > Nesoenas mayeri. The sequence continues at coordinate 3,483,239 of NC_137554.1, forward strand.
CTGCACCTTGGTATCACCAGATCCGTGTGATGCCGACCTGTGTGGCCTCCGTCTCTGATCGTGAAGCCAAGAATCGCCTTGAGCTCAGAATGTTAAAGCTTCAGATCACATCATAGTTTGTTTCTCAACACAAGCTTGTTCATTCATTAGTTAGAACACTTCCAAAATATTTCTTTCCTAGCTGCATTTGTAAGAGCACAGCCACCCAAAGAACAAGTGCTATGATTGCAAATTTAGTGGTTTCTTCAGCATGAACTTATCTCTAAAATGTACCCATTAAGCATCTTTCCTGTGATTTGTAGCAGCTGTTGTGTCATCATGTCAAGTGATTGGTAAAACAGGGGAAGGGCACACTCAAAGTCATTTCTGAACATGCAATATCTTATGAAGAAAAGCTAGTGATTATAATGAGAAAAGTAATTCCTCACCATGAAAGCTGACTGAGAGCAAACGGAGAAAAGTAAGACTTTCAGCTAAAGAAAAACAGAGTAAGATTATCACCCTACATGAAAAAGGTTGAATTGCTTTGGAGATGAGACCTTCATCCTGCCCCCTAAGAGCAGCTCCTGGGAAGGACTGAGAACTGGCTATTGTGAGAACTCTTTGTGCCTGTGCTTGTGTGGTGATAAAAGGTAAGAGGATTTAGAGTGAATTTCCTTGCTTCCAAGCCTTTTATCTGAGGAGACCAGTTAATTTTGCCAGAGGTGTGTGTGTAATTGGCTCAATGCAGATGGCAAGTAGGGACTGACGAAATAACACACAAGTGCTAACGGTGAGAAAGAGCAAGAATCTTCAATGCCTTCCTCAAGGTACAAATATTTCAGAAATGCAATAGCTAAAAGAAGAGATCTTTGCCAGCTGTGGTGACAAGATACACAAAAGGAGCAAAACCCACTAGAGGGAGGACATGCTAACATTGAGGCAGTGACACAGATGTTGAACATACAGCAATATCAGCACATTCTCAGTCATGTAGTTGTTGTTATCCCAGACAGTGCATTTAAGTATTTGCTGCAATCCTATTTAGCAGATGATAATGAAATAGCAGGAAAATATACATGAAAGAAGATGGAAATATCTTGCACCTCCTTGCAGGGAAGCTATCAAGCATAGAAACAGGGAAATGATGAACAGAGCCCTTGTAGGAAGGCGATTGCTATTAGCAGCTTCTTCACTGTAAATTGGGCACTGGGGAAAAGAGACAGAAGTTCCACTGAAGTGTAACAGGGGGTAACATTTGCCACCATGTGTCAACTGTGCTCGCAGGGAATGCAGAGGAATGAACTGGTTTTAGAAATTAATCTGTAATCACTTTCTAATGCAGAGGAAAATCTCACAAAGAGAAAATGGCGATGAAAGTAGAAAATGATGCCCTTCTCATTTCAGGTTCAAACAACCCTAGTTACGTGCATATTTTGCTTCTTCACTCCTCTGTGTTGTTTCTGTACTGGGTCTGAAATATTGTGTTAATTTAAAATGTTTTTTATGGACAGACCCACTAACATACCGCATCTCACTTACAGTTCTGACCTGAGTATCACTTCAGCATCAGTGTTTGTATTACAGTCTAATCTTCTATGATATATGTAGCGTATGGTTTGAATTTCCGACTTAAAGAATAGGCACAAAGGTAATTGGTCATATCAGATTGTAATACATGTTGAAAGAATTACCTTCACAAATGGAGTTTTGCTACATTAAGCTCATCCTGAATTTTGGATTCACTCTCAAAGCTGAATTTACAGAATAATAATACAGACATATATGCAGGTAATAAGGATGTGGTATGAGGTGGATGCAACTGAGTAGACTTCACTATTGCTCAGAAGTTGTATCAGCTTCACAAGTTAAGCCTAATGTAAATATCTGTGACTAACACATTTATTTAGTCTATACTTTTCATGACAATTTGAAGGATTTTCTTTTCCCCCCTCTTTTAATGTCAAAATAAACACGGCAGCATTCCATCTGTTTACATCACAGGTGTCAAACCATGGCCCGCGGGCCGGATCTAGTCAGTCCCCTTGTTGGATCTGGTCCAGTGCTTTGTGTGTCCCCAGACTGCGGCCAGCACTAGTCACGTGTGCAGCACATGTGACGTGTGTACCTGTGTGACGTATGCAGTGTGTGTGACGTGTGCAGTGTGTGTGACGTGTGCAGTGTGTGTGATGTGTGCAGTATGTGTGACATGTGCAGTGTGTGACATGTGCAGCGTGTGTGACATGTACAGCGTGTGTGACATGTGCAGCGTGTGTGACATGTGCAACATGTGTGACATGTACAGCGTGTGTGACATGTGCAGCGTGTGTGACATGTGCAGCGTGTGTGACATGTACAGCGTGTGACATGTGCAGCATGTGTGACATGTACAGTGTGTGTGACATGTGCAGCGTGTGTGACATGTGCAGCGTGTGTGACATGTACAACGTGTGTGACATGTGCAGCATGTGTGACATGTACAGTGTGTGTGACACGTGCAGCTTGTATGAAATGTGCAACACATGTTATGTGTGCAGTATGTGTGGCATATGCAGCATGTATGATGTGTGTAGCATGTGTGGACGTGTGTAATGCGTGCAGCATGCGTGACGTGTAGCACGTGTGACATGTATAGCACGCATGATATGTGTAGCACGTGTGACGTGTGTAGCACATATGATGTGTGCAGCATGTAAGCATGTATGATGTGCAGCACGTGTGACGTGAGTAGTGTGTGTGTCTTGTGCAGCGTGTACGACATGTGCGGTGCGTGTGACATGTAACATGTGTGACGTGCGTAGCATGTGTGACGTGTAATGTGTATGGCACGTGCAGAGTGTGCGACATGTATAGCGTGTGTGACATGTGGGGCATGTATGATATGTGCAGCATGTGTGACATGTGCAATGTGTGTGACATGTGCAGCATGTATGACATGTGCACCGTGTATGACATGTGCAGCGTGTATGACGTGTAGCATGTGCAACATGTGCAGCATGTGTGACACATGCAGCATGCATGACATGTGCAGCACGTGTGACGTGCAGTGTGTGTGACTTGTGCCGTGTGTGTGACATGTGCAGCGGGTATGATATGTGTAGCGTGTATGACGTGTAGCATGTGTGACATGCATAGCATGTGTGACGTGTGTAGCACGTTTGGCATGTGCGGTCTGTGTGACGTGTGCCACGGAGCAGAGTGGTTTGTACGTGGCTGTAGCTCCAGGAGAGCAGTGAGCGTGTGTGAGAAGAGTAACTGGTGAGACTGAGGGGGGCACCAGTAACTCCCTTGGGGCACTGGAAGACGTGGCAGACGAGTTACACGGGATTGGGAGTGTGCTTAAGGGGGTACTCTCAACCGGGCAAAAATTTCATTTAATTTTTTAATAAATTAGCCAGATACATGAACTGTAATGATTACATGCAATTTTTAAGAAGTACCTGTAAAAAGATATTTTGTAACCAGCAGACACTCATGAATGCTACATTGTTTTCCAATGACCCAGCCAGCTCTCCGGTGTGGGGCAGGGGGAGCTGAAAGAAAGCTGTGCCTGTGTGAGGTGGCCTGACTATTATTTAGCCTGGTCCTAAAGGACATCTTGGTCTTTTCCTTAGGCGGCGCACCATACCGCCTTTGCTGGAACAATTTGAATCCCAAAATGTTATGGACTGTTAGGGAGTAATTACATTTATCCAGTCCTGAAATTACATTTGGCCCTTTGAAGGCAACTGTGAGGCTGGTGTGTTCCCTGATGAAAATGAGTTTGACAGCCCTGTTTTACATCCAGCTGTGAACTACCTCTGCGTTACCACTCAGAAGCTGTTGGACAACTTTAACTCAGAAATTGCAAGTCAGGAACTATCTAAGCCCTTCCCTCAAAACAAAGCTGTTGTGAATGCTTGGTGTTGGAGTACATAAAATTTCATTGTTTCATATAAAATATAATTAGGCAAAGAATCACAGAATCACAGAATGTCAGGGATTGGAAGGGACTTGGAAAGCTCATCCAGTGCAATCCCCCCCATGGAGCAGGAACACCCAGATGAGGTTACAAAGGAAGGTGTCCAGGCGGGTTGGAATGTCTGCGCAGAAGGAGACTCCACAACCTCCCTGGGCAGCCTGTTCCAGTGTTCTGTTACCCTCACCATGAAGAAGTTTCTTCTCATCTCTAAGTGGAACCTTCTGTGTTCCAGTTTGCACCCATTGCCCTTTGTCTTACCATTGGTTGTCACCGAGAAGAGCCTGGCTCCATCCTCCTGACACTCCCCCTTTCCATATTGATCCCCAGGAATGAGTCCCCCTCAGTGTCCTCTTATCCAGCTCCAGAGCCCCAGCTCCCTCAGCCTTTCCTCACACGGGAGATGCTCCACTCCCTTCAGCATCTTGGTGGCTGTGCTGGACTCTCTCCAGCAGTTCTCTGTCCTGCTGGAACTGAGGGGCCACAACTGGACACAATATTCCAGGTGTGGTCTCATCAGGGCAGAGTAGAAGGGCAGAAGAACCTCCCTGACCTACTGACCACCCCTTTTTAATCCAGCCCAGGTACCATTGGCCTTCCTGGCCACGAGGGCCCAGTGCTGGCTCATGGTCATCCTGCTGTCCCCAGGACCCCCAGGTCCCTTTCCCCTACACACGTTCTTGCTTTTTCTTGCTAGCAGGCTTGGTCATTGCCAGGGAGCTTGCAGAGGACATTATGACAAAACTTCTCTTACTTTTATCTACTTATGATTCTGCGTAAGGAGAGGTGTGAGCAGTATTGAGAAATAGTTCTAACAAACCACAGTTCAGATTACAATGGAGAAACATATAGATTAACTGACAGTGACCTTTCTGAGTCAACATACCTACACTTGGAACTTCCAGCATTTTTAGTCCTGCCTTTTTGGCTTTGATTCTGACTTAGTACATCTGGAAATAAGTACAGATCTGTAAGTTAAAACCCACAATGACTATACTTCCAATGTATCTTTTAACTTGCATGCTAGAGGCTTTAAAAAGTGCCTTTTTCACTAGTAATCAGTGGGCAATATTAACAGTCACATATCAGATTAATTTAAGATATGAACAGTTTCATTTAGGAATGTATTTTATTTATGATAAGACTAGAAAGCCTTTTGTGTGTGTGTGTGTGTGTGTGTGTGTGTGTGTGTGAAAATTTCCCATCATTCACATATATTGCAGATGCATACTGTATCATCATGTCAATGGCACATTGTTTGTAAAATAAGACAGCAAAATGTTTTACTTTTGTTTATTAGTCTATTAATAGAAGACTGCATGAATATGATTGCAACCTATTATGGTATGCAATTTATGTAACTAACCTTGTTGATAATGTAGCTTAGAGTACTGGGACATTGCTAAAATGCAAAAAACTGAGGACAGTTAATCTTATCTGAAACCTTCAAGGCTGATATATCCAGAGGGGAATTAAAAGGTCATTAGTTATTCTGCTAAAGTAATTTGAGATTTTCATTGATCAAGTAAAAAGTGAATATTTCTATTCTGAAAATTGATTAAGAAACAGATACTCCTTTCATCACAGAATATCAGACTGTTGGCTAAAATAAAATTTCTTATATACTTTGGTTAAAAAAGATCTTCTACTATCATATCTTTTAACTGGAGAAAATGGAGTCACATCTGTAATGAATGGAGTATGACTTTGGCTGTTGTCCAGTTCTCCATAAATTTGCATAGATCAACAGGAATAGATAAGTGAGCCAAAACCAATGAAGCTAATTTTAGTTGGCTCAAATCAACACCATCTGGATTTCTGGCCTTGGCAACTTTATATTGATCAAGTTCTTTTAGAACAATTTGATACCGAATATGTAAGCTAGTTTTTCAGATTGATGATTTGTAATGAGATGGCCTGTTTAGATATCCTCTGCTTTGAGTGTTTCTCTAATTTTCTTTTTTTTGACTGGAGTGAAAAACCCTATTTTTGCATGTATATCAGGTAAACATTAGTATCCATTTCTTTTCACACTTTCAGAAAAGAAATATTTTAATTTAAGTTGTCCGCTCCCCAAAGCAACAGAACCAATTTGAAACAGACAGATCAGCATGTTCTTGTGTGATTCTGTTCAGCTATACATATGCTTGCTTATCAGCTATGTTAGACCCAATCAAAGAAGATTCATGTAGCAATCACTGTCAACCAGCACTCTGGGTATGGTGTCAAGTAGATACAATTAATTACTCCAGTATGATATACAAGGAAAAATTCTCACTACATTCGAATATTAAATAAGCTACAAAAATTACTCTGCTAATGTACATGTTGTGAACAAAAAGAATTCAATTTGGTCAGACATTGATTGTGTATGATTTACTCAGTTTTAAGTTCAAATACCAGTTTTAAGATCAGAAGAATAGAAATGCCATTTGAAAATCCTTGTGGCTTGTTGATTTACTTTCTGTCTCTTTCTTAATTTACTTTGGTAGACTTTGTATTTAAGTCTTATAGGGCAGACTTACAGTAGACATCATTAAACTCAGGGTCCATTTTACCATTTGCTTCTGTAATTTTAGGACTTGATATATGTTCTGGTTTGACTGAAATTAAATTCATTTTCTTCATGTGGTTAGAAATGTTTCTTTTTCACAGCTAGCACAAGCATTGTTTGGATTTAGTTTGGGAATAATAAGATAGCACCCTGGGACAGTATTAATGTTTTTCTTCAAGTAACTTTCCAGTATTTTTCAGTTGGAAAGAAGAGAATGTAAGAACTTACTGTTCTCTTAGCTGTTGTCTGGGAGCCAAGGTCTTTCTGGACTCTGTTCACAGATGTGAGGCAGCCAGGAAGGGCACATAGAGGTACAGACCTTGACTGACACACAAACCTATCAGTAACAATATTCCATGTTATTAGTGTCATGCTTTGTATTTATTGAGACTTCGGTTTCCTGTCTGCGGAGACCTGTTCTGGTCCTGCTCCATTTTGGTAGAGCTCCATTTGGGAGTTTCTTTAGTTTGTCCTTTTGCCATTCTGCCATTTTGCAGAGGCCTCTGGGCCTTTCTGCCTCTTTGGTCCTTTCTCTCTTCTCTCCCTGGGACATGCTGTTCGAGACCAGGCTGTTCTCTCTTCCCAGGACTGTCTGCTTAGCACAGACAGATTTTGTGAGGAATTGCATTGAGTACCACTTATTTTATATTTGATTCCCACTTTCTACATATAATTGTTATTAGTAGTATATTAGTATTATTTTGTTACTTTATTGTACTCCTTTTTTTCTCAATCCATTACTTTCTTCTCTTTTGATTCTCTCCTGTAACTGGGGGTAGGGTGGGGAGTGAGTGAGCACCAGTCATGGTTGTGACTGCTAGCTGGGGTTAAACCATGACAATAGGAAAAAAATTTTGCACATAGTAGCTTCTTTCCCCTGTTAAGATTTCTGAATAAAATAAATAATATGCTCTAACCTCATGGCATTGACAGCTTTTCTGAGAGATCTTAATTTTAAATTTACTTATAGAAACAGTAGGATTATCCACAGAGCTCACTAATGGCATAATTTGTGCTCAATGTAGGTATTTAGGTTATGGTTAGTGTTCATCTCTTACATATTCTATACAAATCCTAAATATACATATACACTTTTTTATACCTACTACAAAGTAACAAATAGGCACTTATAGATTCACTACTCTTTAGTGACTGATGTCCATTCAGTACCAGAACATTTCAGCTGCCAACATTTCATCAACGTTGCCTTTGCACATCCTTATGTAGTGTCACAGCCACATCTTAACAGTATCACAGCGTCTTGAACCCTAAGGTTCAAGATAGATAACTTTCTACAACATCAATGTCCTGAAATATGTTTATTAGACACTGGATAAGCCGAGAAAGTTATCTTTCTTTGATGCTGGTATAAACAACAACTTCTGTCTCATTATTGAGGACACCTCCCAGCGTGAGGAGGCCTCAGGTGGCTCATGGCAGATTTGCATACCTACAGCAGGTGCAGAACAAACGGAATTCGTTTCTCACTCCCCAGCCATTTCTGAACTGCTTCACACTGATCTTTATTTACTTCATTAGTTGTGCTTCCAAACTTGTATTTAGAAGATTACTGGTTTATTTGAGCTATTGAAAGTATTTTGAGAGCTCACTCTTGTAAAGATGCCTCAGGGAGTAGTTAGATATTCAAATGTCTAGGTATAGATAAAAAGGAAGATGAGCATTTGCATTTTTTTATACCTATTTTTGATCGTCTTTAATCAATTAAGTCAAAGGCCAGGTGGGAGATGGAGAAAAAGAACTGCAGACACTGAGCATACTTACTCCTTACTGAAGCAGGTGTTGAATTTAGAAGACTAGTTTCTACCGTAAATGAAAACTATTCAATCTTTAAATTTAATTATTAAATTTATCTCCTTTCACTCTAGCAAAGTTATTCTAGATTTTTGCAAAATCCACTGTTTCCATCTTTTTTTTTTTTTTTTTTGTATTTTTAGCACATTTAAAATGCTTATTATTTCTAGAGTGAGTTATTTCTAGAATATCTCTATTCTTTCATTTATTTTGATTAAGCTAAGATATGGGCAGGTTAACCCCCCTCAGGTAAAAGTGAGTTTGTTTTTTTATGATCTTTCGTGCCGCTCTTTGTTGTGTCTCTGCTTTTTACTGTCACTTGTGTTTGCACATGTTGTACAGAAAGATAAGCTAAAGTTATTAAGAAGCCCATAAAATATACATTTTTTTTTCTCATCTTGCCAATAAACTTGTCACAGAAGTGTTCCAGGTTTAGGTATGAGTGGTTGGCCAACAAGCACAAAGTGTCAAGCAGTTATGTTTACTTTGACATGTTTTGAGGTAAAAGACCTGCCGCAGTAAAGGGTAGGCACAAATGAAAAGGGTTTCAGCAGCCAAGTGTTACACTGCTGTCTCCTTATTCTGTCTGTCTTCCATCATCTATCTGAAGGATTTTTGGTGGGGGCTTGGGGGGAGGAACAATTTAGCTATGACAGATACAGCTTCAATTTAAAATGATAGTGTATACAATTGCAAAATACAACTAAATCAAACATGTCCTCTAATCTCAGCTCTGATGCTGTGAATATTATAACTTTGCTGCTGTCAACAATTTGACTGACAGCTTGATACAGAGATGTTAAATCCAACTGATCTATCCACCCATACTCATTTTCACCTTCCCAATAACATTCAAGGTTTGTATAAGTGATATAGCCTATTTGTTTATGAAACTAAATATACTTGAATCTTGTCCATTTTGACTATTGGCACATTTTTGACTCGTTATAAATATATGACTTGAATCATCCTATAATGCCATGGTTATTATCTTGCTAGAAAAAATTCTGCTAGCAGGTCTGTATTCCTGTCTCATTATCCGACTGAGTGCAGCTCACAGGTCTGTGTACATCTGAACAGAAATGCAGATAATTGCAACTTGAGCATCTCAAGGAGAACAAACAAACTCCCACTGCCAGGGACAGCAGTGATTTCCCAGAGCTAGTGAAGCTCCTCTGTCACATGGAAGTGCAATGAGGCTCCTTATAATACACAGGCAAACACAGAACCTTCCCACTATTGTAGAAAGTTCAAAGAGTATCCCCATCCTCATTTCAAATTACTTTTGCAGAAAGAATATGATGTTGGAAGAGGCATTTAAAATTCCTTCCTAAGCAATCCTTTTCGTTCTTCACACTGTATGTCATTCCTCTCACCCCAAAACACATGGTCATTTTAAACCAACCATTCCCTCAAGCATAACCCTCTTTAAGTGCCTTGGCAAAATTCCTAATTCATCCTACCAGGTTCCAGTCAAATAAGCACTCTAAGCAGTTTTGGTTGTTTTCTAATCAGAACAAAAGTTATTAGCTCTGTTCTTGCTGGTCCCTAGACAGCAGCTTTGGGTCACTCTGTACTTTGTCCGCACCATAACATGTGAGTACAATGGGGGAAGGGAATGGGATTTCCACCTGTGCACTCTTTGTCAAGCTAATAAAGAAGGACTGCGGCTGGTTAAAAAGAGAAGAAAAACATTGGCAACCCCGAGTTTTCCCTCAAGGTAGTAAGATGTAAAATCTCACTGTCTTGAACTCTAGAGAATGAGAGGAACAAAAGAGTGGGTGAATAGATTCCTATGCAAATATTCCTGGTTTTCATTTAGTAGGTTATGCCCTTCCTGAGCAGTTTCTTGCAAAATCCTGCTCTTCTTGTGTTGAAGAAAGGCACCAATTATATTTCCCAGTGTAGACATTTCTGATTACAGAGTGTCACAGAATTGTGCTTTGAATAATGTTTTAAAAATAGAACTCTTATGAGTTCCATGTGTAAGGAATAAATGTCTCTATACCTATAATTTTCCAGATGGGAAAACTGAGGCTCCCAGAAGTTATTGTCTTTGTTTAAAGAAGTGCAATTTGCATTGGCTATATGACTCAGTTAAAACACATTTTGCTCCTAGAATACCTAAAGCCCCTTCCCAAACATCATAAGGTCAGTGATTAGTCAGTGATTACTCACATATTTTGTATCCCAGAGTACTTGCTAGAGAAATTAAGCTGTTTAGTGTGCTACAGCAAAAGGTCTAAGGATGTAAAGAATCTATGAAGACTATGCTTAGTCACCTATGGAAATAAGTTCTCATACAGATCTGGTTTCAATGCCACCGTATAAAACCATTTTCATCCCAGTTGTTGGCTGAACAAATACAGTAGAAAAATATTATGATAAAAAATCTTAAGATGATTTAAGATAAATAGAATCTTAACATAGCATTTCAGTTGTACTTTCTCAATATGTTGTCATAAAAGATATGAAGCAGGATGTTCCTGTAAACTTCAACACATCTACAATGTTTTCACATTTCATCTCCTACTGCTAGCTTGTAAGCTTTGTAAATGTTTAATGACAGATCAATCCACGCTGTTTCCACTGTGATGGCAATTGCTGTTGGGGATCACAGTTATCGCAGCTGATCTGGGCAGTTTTAAACTGCTGTGCTAATAAAAGCCGAGCGGTGGAAGGACTGTACCCTTCATGTAGGTTTTGCTGCTGCTTATCCAGGCTCTCTCTTTTGTTCTCCCCTGGCAGCACATTTCAATTATGTCAGCGTCTCAACGGGAAGAGCTGTTTGTCACTCTATCTCCAGCTGTCAGGGCGGCGATCATCTCTGAGTTACAGGCACATTTGAGTTACTGACTGTGGGACTGAAAGGGCAGGATATCACTGCAACTGCAGTTTATTAAAGACCCGCAGCTGTTTTGCAGAAAATATGGAAATACAGTTTCCTAATAAATAATTCTCCTCCAGTTTGAAAGAGGCGTATGTTTCTTCTAAAGATTCAGCTTCTAAAGAATTACCTGTTATCAGAACAATCACCTGAAATAATCCTTATAGGTTCTCATAATAACATAACTCTTTGCCAGAATTTTTATGACTTGTAGAATCATTATTCATTGAAGACAGCACTGTAGTATGTAGCAATGATGTAAGCAAAGTCAGTGCTTTACGTAGCCACGCTTCAAGCAATTACTGAAAAAATGTACTAGTAGAATGCAACAACACAACCCGAGTAAGTGCTGAAGAAGAAAAACACTTCATGAAAATTAAGTTTTCTGTTCTGAGGTTTCCATCAGATCATACAGGAATAACTGATGATGAGGGCAAGGCCATGTGGGAACAACAATGTGTATACCTGCTGTCACTTTTTTCTCTCCTCTTCTTGGATGTGAGATTAAATGATAACTTGGTTATCTAAAAGTAGGCCTAGAATCTTAATAATAATAACTAAAAAAATGCATATATATTATTTTTCTTATTTTTAACCCCGTGAGGATAAAAATTACATTAACTTTGAATTACACAACTTCTGTGTAACTAAAAGGACATATTATTGGTGTCTCTGAGTCAAAATATACCTAGTTTGGAAAAATATTAGTCAAAAAAGTTAATTGATTAGAAAATCATCTTGAAATATTTTTAATATCACTGAAATAAAACGTTTTATCTGAGTATAATAAAACTACTAAAATGCTGAAATGACAAGTAAATCTTGCATATTTGACATTTTCAGTGAAAACAACATTTTTAACAGCATAGCTCTAGACTACAGCTCCACTCTGCTACACCAGAATAAAGTCTCCTGCATACTGCAACGTTCATTACATGATCAATGAAATTTCACAATTAGAATTAGGACTTCAAAATTTCTTTTATTCCAGATTCTTATGTCAACTTGTGGCAAAGCCTTACCCAGCATCAAACTTAATTAAACCAAATTCTTTCACTGACAGCTTCTTATTTTCGTTCAGCGACAATGTTTCTAAACGTTTCAGGAACTATTTTGTAGGGATAGCACAAAACCTGCTACTATTATTAATTTGTGTACTGGGAATTGCCAACTGACCAAGACTCACCTCACGTCCTGCAGAAGTTTGTGTTCTCTTGAGAAAACAAAAGGTCCAACCTTTCCTAATAAGTAATTTCTTTTACTTTTTAATGTCCTTGTTGTTTCCAAAGGGATTTAAACAGATTTTTGCTTGCTTGCTTGCTTTGGGGGCACTATTCTCATCAAGATATTAGCTGAACTCTGGAAAATGACATAGCAATTTTGTCCTCATATGCAGCATGCCCTTGTTTTCTGCAGGAGTCTGCCACATTTACAGTGAAATTCCAAGCAGATTTAGGTGTTGGTGTTTTTTAATGTATTATATTTTACTGTATTTCTGCTTGCTTAGTTTTTGTTGTTGTTGTTGTTTGTATTTTTTTAGAGCATAACACCTTGCTTTTTATCACATTCCACCTTTTTGGTTTTCAGTCATTTCTCTGGTTTCTATAAATCTCCAAAAGCACTTGCCATAGCCCTCAGCTTAGTATCTTCTGAATATTTCATTAATATATTTTCTATCATCCTACTCCACAATAAAAATTTTAAAGAGGACTAGGTTCAGGATAATTTCTGTAGGATCATATAAAAACCTTCTAACTTGATGATTCACTGCACCACTAACAACTCAGCCTTTGAAAGGGAGCTAAATTCCTACTCCCTCATTCAGACAAATGGCTGTAATCACTCTTCCTGTGGAAAGATACACAAAAATTTTGTAATTTATTTGGACTGTAGATGGATACTAATAGATCAAATGGCAGCATAGCACAGAGTTTTTTGCACCTCATGATGGTTATTGGGATGATGGAATTTCTGTGTCAAAGGAGAAGATTTTGAAAACCTGCAGTTAGGTTGTAAATTATTCTATGCAAAAATATTTTCTCTTCATGTATGTTGTAAAAGTGCCATTTATATATATAAAATGTTACAAAAATTCCAGTATAGAATCAAAATCTGCATGTTTCCTAAGTTTTGTGATATGCATTTTTCTCACGTAAGCCAAAGTACACTAAACTATTAACCAGAGAGAACAAATAGATTAAAAATTACTATGTATGTGAAAAGTGTTTGATTTATAACCACTTTAAGTACTTTGACCTTTTGATACTTTTAACTTTTTGTTGGTAATTAGCTTTAGTATGACATGGATGTAAAGCTGTGGAGGATATTTTTCCTGTAGTTTCCTTCAGTTTCATTAATTGTGTTAATTTTCACATGATGCAGCAATCCTACATAGCAACAACAGTTACGACAATATCAAGCATTTTATTAAAACAAAAACAAAGGGTTTGGTTTGCTACAATTCTTTTTATTTCTGTTTCAAGGAAAAATCAGAGAGGAAATGAAATCACCTGCTGTCCCAATTAGCATTTAAATAGTCTCCATTTGGCAGTGGATTTTGTGATCTTGTTTAGGTTGAAGAGGTGAAGAAAGTGTTTTTTCCCCCCTGTGCAGCTGCTGCTGGGTTAAGTTTCTCCTGAAAGGATGCAAGAATCCATGAGTATGTCAGACTTGTTGGATACAACAACTTCCTAATTCTTCCTTTCAATGGTATTTTTTGGTCTCATCCGCATTCAGGCTAGGATATCCATGTGTTCTTCCTGTGCCTTAATTTCCTTGGAAAAAAAGACCCATGGATGCAGGCTGGAATTCTCATCAGATCTCTGTGTCAGCGTGAACTTCCCTACAGCTCAGTCGTACCAAGGGAAGTGACATCTTCGTGAAGACAAGATTTTTCCCCAAGAGACAACAGTATACGTGTTCAATATAGGACATCTCTTCTATCTTCCAGGAATATATCTGAGGAAACACAGGGTTCTTGTGGGAGCTACACATTTCTTTTTGAAATTTGTTTTTCTACTTTTTCTACCATGGTTTCAGTGGGGTGAAACCCTTTTTGATAAAGACCTCTTCTGGTTGTGGCTGCCTCTGACCTCTGCAGGAGAGACAGAGTTATTCACCCATCTACAGTGACCCTGGGGCAAAGGGAATTAAATCTCCACCACACAAAACTGTCAGGTTTAAGATGAGCAAAAAGCAGGAGTAATCAAGAGAATAATTCTATTCTATCTGTCGGAACATTTGCTTTAGTCTCATGATACTATGTGTGAACTCTTGCCAGAAAATCAAAAGCAAAATGTCCACCTCTATCACTTCCTTTCTGGTAGAGAAGTAACTGACATGTAGGGGAGAGAGGGAATTGTGTTTTTGTAGATTTTTTTGTGTATGAACAGCTTCTTACAAGAAAAATAAGGCAAAGAGTCAAAGGGAAGGGAGGTTTCTGTGCTGTTCAGCTCTTTACTCATTTCCTACTCTTAATTCATTGTCATCTTTGATGTGCTTTCAGCTGGTCCCAGGTTCAAGGGTGAAGAAAATTGTTCCATGTGTACAATATAGTAACCATCTCTGACCTTGTCAAAGACACATCCAGAATCACTGCTGTCTGCACCACAGTAGGCCTGATTCAGAGAAGATAAACATACCTACAGGTGTTGGGGGTTGTGGGAATTTTGTGCTAATGCAGCAGTGTGTGTCACAGAATAGCCTTGTACCAAGCCAACTCAATGCACAAGCAACTTAAAGGTAGCATTTAGTGTAGTGAAAGAAGATTTTCAACCATCCTGTCTTTTTCTTCTGCTGCTTAGATTTTCTGAGACAGGAAGACCAAACCCTAGTTAGTATTATCCATTTGCTGCAGTGAGAGTATTGAACTTTGTCCTGTAATGCATGTGTGAGATACATACTTTACTGTAGGACTGGAGTTGGAGTTCCCTTCACACCAGCCACTAGGCAACCATTAGATGGTAAAAATGTTTGCTTTGCTGCCACACTGAGCTGCACTCAAGCTGGCAATCCAGAGGGACAAGATTTTATAACTCATCACAGGCCCCTACTTCAACAGACTTGTAGTGATTCATTGCTATTCTTCATAACTACGATTCATTTTGTGTAACATATTCTTGTTATATATAAAATACTGGACTATATTTAACTTGTAATCTTGATTTTTTTGAGAAACAGCACACACTGTGTAGGTGCACTGATATTTTTCATGACAGCATTGCAAAGCTGGCATGTTTTACAATAGGTTGGAATTCGTTCTGGCCAAGACATTGATAGCTAAAGCGAAGTTTACTGTGGACATAACAGAATCCCCAGTAATTGCCCAGCATTGCTGGTTACACAAAGAAGCTGGACAAAAGCACCATCATATCCACTGCGCATGTGGGTTGGAAAGCCAGTTAATCTTGGCTCTGTTTCTAGATCTGTACAGCCATGTTGCATTCTGTTTCTTCTTAAGCAACATTTCTAGGCAAATACTCTAATGTTCACGTAGGCCCTAATGATCTTAAACCTGGTGCAGAAGAGCAGGCAGAACAATGAGGTCCTAAGCAGAGTTGCTATACTGTGGTTAATAATGCAAAATTTTTGGCTAATCAGCCTCAAATTGAAATATGAAAATAATAATAGTGAAATATGAAATATTAAAACAATCATATTTTTGCTAATTTTAATTCAATAATTATGTCTCTTCTTTATTGCAACTGGCTTGCATATTTTACACAGCCTCCCATGTATGCTCAGACTCCCATTTCATGAACAAAATGGAGAAGGGAGAGGGAGAGGCAGAGGAGGGTTCTGACCTGTTGAGCTGACCAGACATGAACCAGTGTTACAGCTGCACTCACACGACACCTCACTCACACTAACAAGCCACCATTTCTGATGATGATTGTTTGTTTGCGAAATACATCCCTCTTCTGCAGTTCTTCTTGCAGCCTCTGTCGGGTGCATGAAGTCTCACTCTTTCCTCATCTGTGTCCCTACCATAGCATTACAAATAAAATTTATGGTGCACATGATAATTATATGATATTATAAATAATATTTTATCTCCCACTGGTGCTTATATCCCATTTGAAATTTTCCACAATCACTTTTATTTTTCTCTCTCAGCCCTATTCTATAAAGGTGTTATTAGGGATAATGAAATGAATGCAGACACACAGAAGTTTTATGATGATACAACCTCAATACATATATTTTACAACAGTAGAATTCAAAACACAACTTAATTCTACCTGAGCCTTCTTTAAAAAGCTCATATTTGGACTCTGCAGAAGAATTAAGTATCTTAGTATTTTTAATGTAGTCTGATCTTCAGAATAGATCCAGTTGCATACAAAGTCTCCAACATATGTATTATAATATGAAGTGTATTACAGGCTGACCTACCCAGTTTTATACAAGTCCTAGAGTTCTGAAAACTTCATTTCTAAGTTTATTTCCCTACCTTGCATAAATTTTACGTCCATGTCATTCAAGAACTGAGAGTGAAAACAATGTAACAGGTATGTAGACTATTATTTCAGACAATAAATTGAATGTTTAATTGTGTTGCAGGAATTAGTAACTCAACTCCCATTCAACACTTTTATTTAGCTAAAAGCATTAGGAAGTTCTCAGTAATCTGGTACTATATTGACAAGTTTATTGCCCCGATTCTCTGTTGAGCTCGCTGTTGTAATTTCACTGGTTCTTTAGAGATATTTGCAATTTACACCACTAGGAAAAAAAAATAATAACACCAGAACAATTTTTTAATGATCCGAAGCTCCAAATTCACTTTGGAATTGATGCAAATAGTTGTGCTAAAACAGAAGCATCCTTTGTTGTGGTAAAGAATAAAAATGAAACCTTTTTATATGCTGAATAAGAATCCCTGACTTTATTGTTGTGTGCAGATAGAGATCTGAGCATTACCTGCTGCCAGTGAAAAAAAACATTTAGACAGGACGATAACATTTAGATGCAAAGAAGATCAGCAGCACATTCCCCCAAGAGCGAAGCAATAAACAAACAAATATCACACCAAAGAATTTGGGGAAAATATTTTGGTTTACATTCTACTGCTTTCAACAATGTGAATTGCTACAAATAGAAACAGTGTAGTAGTTCTATTTCACAATATCAAAACAGCATTTAGGTATATGTCTGTGAGATTTACACTTGTGTCAAGTCAGAGTCATCCCACAGTGTTGGTGGAAACAACTACCTTTATAAATTCAAATGCAGGTTAAGTAATTGTCCCCTGTCAGTGCTGTGTATATTAATAGTATTTCTAGCATGCACTCCACGAGAACGTGGTAGAAGTAAATGAAAGACAAAAAGTCTTGGAAGGATAAATGTACAAATTATATAGTAAATGAGCCAGATAATCTACACTGTAGAAGACCAATTAAGTTTATGCAACATTCTCATTGGAAAAGGAACAATTCTAGGCACTGTGTATAGCTTTGTAGACAAGGCTTTGGATCAGTATTTGAGTATATATTTGAGAATATATTGAGAATACATATTTTGTTTGATACCAGTCATTTGAGGTACATTTTCCCGGTTCCAGGCAGGCAGGAGCAATATCAGCCTTTGGTTTGCCTCAGCCAATACTGACCACTAGTAACAAGCCAGAAACAGCCCAGAAACTCTTTATCCTCAGCCTTACTATGCCTCAGTTTTCCAAATGAGAAATAGGGTGAACAAGAAGCCTTGCCTTTAAATTTTAAGTTATTTATGACAGTTTGGTTTTGCCTCTATGCCTCCCTATTGCCCTGTACAACAGAACAATTTGTAGTTCTGAAACAGAAATTTTAAAAAAAAAAAAAAAAAGGGAAAAAGGGAATAACAGATGTTTCAAAGACTTTGAGACTATTAACTGTGGCAAATAATGATGAAAAATTTTAGCCATTTGTGTTTCCCTTGTGATTCATCTGGGAGTATCCACCAAAAGTGAACCAATGGATCTTCTATTATGTTTTATTTTCTCCAATAGAGTTTTATGCTGATTCAGTCTTCACAAACTGTATTTTCATGTGTTGATCCATGCACTAAAACACTTACACAGATTGAACTTTCTCCATTCTCTCTGGAAAAAAAGTAAAAAGTTTCCTGTTTTTTTTTTTTTTTTTTTCTTTTTGTAATTTTAGTCAGAACAAGAAGAATGTGATTTTCTTGTTGATTTTGAAGCAGTATCAGGTACAGTGAAATCCATAATCAGTGAAATCCTCCTCAGTGAGAGCTCCCAAGAATTCTGAGTTTCATTTTCTTATAAAATTCTAGAGTCATTAGGTTTCATTCAGGTACAATCAACTACAGGAACAAGACCATGATAACTGCTGGCTCTTAAGGTTAGAAAAAGACTGCAAATATACCTTTCTGCTTCTCTTTCTCATAACTCTTCTCCTGATTGTATGAGAAAACTCTTTGCCAAGGCAGACTTCTCAATTTTAAAGCTTAACCACTATTTTATCTATTGGTAAGATAGGTGCTTCTCCAAAAATCTTTTGGGAGAGTGAAGGTAATCAACGCATTGTGGAAAACATAGGAAACACTTTTTATATCATATTTAAAAACTTAAATCCATACCTTTTCATCACATTGAAATTTAGATAATATCGGCTTTCATAACAGTTGAAAATAAATTGAACGAAATGCAAGAATCTTCAAGTCAGAGGAATTTTTTTATTCCATTAGTCTTCTGCAAGTCTAAGTGAATGCACCATTTTACAAAACCTTTTGCCTAGATAATAAATTACTCCTATGGGCAGATGTGAACAGGGAAAAAAAGATCTTTTGAGATTTCTAGGACTGTGTAAGGGCTGGATCCATCTGAGCAATGCAGGTACAAGGTGTTAGATACTGTCAAGTTGGTGAATGAACAGTCTCCTTACCCCTCTAGGACATGTGACAAACCATAATATCAGTACTTCTTGCAGGGAAGAACAAATATATAAACCAAAGAAAATGAATGGTGACCTGGACTTTTCATAACTAATTGCATGGACAACTACTTGTGACTCCAAAAATGCCATTGTCTTACCCAGCAGGCTGTAAATCGATATCGTTATTGCCATTAATATAGGAAAGAACACGTGCTGGCCTGAGAACATCTGAATAATCAAAAACCAAAAGTATAGAAACACTGCAAAATCTATGTTCTGTTTACTCAGACTGTAAGACACACCCCCCAAATATCCCAGTCATTCTCCATTTGAGATGCAGTAGAGACAAGAGTACATTTTCCTAGGAATTCTCCATTTCCCGCTGTTCTCTATGACTCATTGTTATCATATGTAGCCATACTTAATTATTTGCTTGGAATTTAATTAATCTTAAAATTCTGTGCAAACTGGTGCAATTTTACAAACTAATTCACCAGTTTCTCATCGTTAGATGAACCACTCCACGTGGTCTTGTTGTTTATCTTTAGTGGAGTTTGCCACTTATCCCTAGTAAGTGCATTTATTCATGCTATTCCTATATACTGCTTGGCTGATTGAGCTTCAGCTAAGGTACAGCTAAATACATGAACAGTGAGGCTTTGAATGAATGCTCACAAGTGTGTTCGGAAGGATATCACACACTAAAAAATCAAAGCCACAAGAAAAGACACAGCAATAATTCACTCTCAGATTTCATTAGGAATTTTTTTGTACACATATTACAGAGACTGAATGTCTATCAGACATGGACAAAAGGAAAGCCACCTTTCTTGCTCTTGCGTAGTAAACCTTCTGACGTTCATGACAGGTGAGATGTCTCAAAACATGTATGTCATGGTACCTGGGAAAATAATCTGTGATTGGTCGTAATAAATGCATCTGAGTACATTTTAAATATATAGTGTATATATTTTTAATTAAAATTTATTTCTAGATTTCTACATATTTCATATTCATAATGCAAGAAGAAAGTGAAGCTGATAGTAATGAATTAAAGTTCTGGAAGCAGATTTTCAAGTGCTGGAAAACAGATAAGATGAAAAAGGCATTGAAAGGCAAAAATGTTACTAGGATCTTCCAAAAGAATAATATACTAAGAGGGAAAGAAATGCTAATAATAGTGCTAATTTTTTATAAGGTGAAAACCAGTATAAATACATACATTAATAAGGAAAATACATACATGTTCAACAAACATTTCTGTTTTGGCTTTGGAAAAAAGCCAGCCATTTATGAGGGTAGAGTTAATGAAGAAATACTTTCCATTTCAACAATGGGAAATACCTTTAAAAGGAGCTCATTATCGCTTGAATTTTTTTTCTTTTCTATCAGCATGCCTGGATAATTGACAATTTTAAGAGACATAAATAATTGTCTCCCTCTGCTCTGCTCCTGTGAGACGTCCCTGCAGTGCTGGTCCAGCTCTGGGTCCTCAGCACAGGACACACATGGGCCTGCTGGAGAGGGGCCAGAGGAGCCACAGAGTTGATCTGAGGCTGGAACAGCTCTGCTGGGAGGACAGGCTGAGAGAGCTGGGGTGTTCAGCTGGAGAAGAGAGAGACTGGGGAGACCTTAGTGCGGCCTTTCCATACTTAAAATGGGTCAATAAGAAAGATGGGGACAGACTTTTGAGCAGGGCCTTTTGTGATAGAGCAAGGGGTGATGGTTTTAAACTAAAAGAGAGAGGCTCAGGCTGAACATGAGAAAGAAATTTTTGACACAGGGTGGTGAGAGCCTGGCCCAGGTTGCCCAAAGAGGTGGTGGATGAACCATCTCTGGAGACATCCCAGGCCAGGCTGGACGGGGCTCTGAGCAACCTGAGATGGTGAAGAGCTTTGAAGGTCTCTTCCAACCCAAACTATTATATGATTCTATAAGATGTGTTGTATACAATCAGGCCCTTCTGCTTCTTCCCATCAAGTGAAGCTGTTATGTTTACCTTGCCCATGTTGCAGTTTTTGTCCCTATTATCTTGTTTCTATACAAATGTAGGTATTTTCAGAAGGCTGCTCAGTCAAGATATGACTAATTCCCTTTGTCTTCACCTTGAATAGTAAAAATAAACTGTATCAAACGTTTAGGAAAGGTTGTGTCAGATTCTCCGTCACTGAGATGATTTTAATAAACATCAAAAGTTCTATGACCTGTGCTGGTAATGAGAATTTTTTCACCTGACAAACTATGTAGATTATCAACCTTCGCTGTTACCTGATTCAGCTTCTGTCCACACGTGAGTGAATCTTCTCTTTAAAAGCCAATTTTCTTCTAGAGAATATTTTCCTTACTTCTCTGTTACTGTCATAGAACTGCTAATAGGTAGCTGCAAAGTAACGGGACATTGCTGCTATGGTATCCTCTTTTATAGAATCTGTAGAAACATGGTGTAGTTTGACACCAAGTGGTGTATGTACAATCCACTCTGAGCCCATCTCCTATAGAGGAATTAGCCTGTGTATAATTTCACCCAACAGCCATAGCTGGCCACAGCTATTTCAGTGAACAGGACAGAGGAAATGTGGTTGACAGTGTTATGACCCTGATCAGAACCAGGCAGTTGAGCTGGTTTGTGTCTGTGCAGCTGACATGAGCCTCAGTCACAGATCAGTGCGTGATGCAAATCACGAGCATGATAATGTTTCCTTGACCTTTTTCTTCTGAAGTTCAAGACAGTAGTGGTGCCATTTTATATCATCTTGGCCTTATTCAAGCTATGGCCTCAGGCATTAAGAAATCCTGAGGCTTTTTAAGAAGATAGGTGGAGAAAAACACTGTATATTCTCCCATGGAGCTGTTCTGCCAACAGATTCACTTGCAGCTGCACGGGAAATGCTGGCTTCAGCTTCCCACTGCCATTCCAGCCCATTTGAAGCAGTCACCTCACCATTCAAGAGATAAGCTGTCTCATTTAGAAGACATTAAGAGAAAGGAACATAGATGAGCTCCTTATTACTAAAAATGGTGTGAAGTTTGTTTTCTGAGAGTGCTTTCTAAAATATGTCACAATAGTATTCATTAATATTTATGCTTACCAGTACTAATATTATTTTATAAAACATGTAAGTTGCTTACAATGAGGCCCAACATTGCTAATTTTACCTGGGCTCAATTTTGTGTATAGTTGACCTTAGGAGAGACTGTTGTGGTTAAGAAGAATCCATCAGACTCAGTGTAAATCTCTTTGTAGATTCTGACTTAATTATCTGCAATAGCAGAGACTATATTCCCATTCAAATCTTTTGCATGCTACAGTTTTAGTGTACAATTGCTTTTTTAAATAATTTCCTTCAACTAGTTGTTTTATATAGATCTTTCACTATATCTCCTCATACCATAAAGTTTTAAATGTATTGAAATGAACACAGTGATAAAAGAAAATGTATAATTTATACACATATTTGAAAAAAAAAAAAAAGCTATGGCATGAAATTCAAAAGAGACATTGACAGCCCTTGTTGGCCTGCTGCCCTAGAATGACTTTCAGATCCACTTGCAACTTAAGTTTCTTTCAAGATGAAAACATGTCCATGACTTGTACAATACCCTACTAAGGGGTGTTTCATTATTCTTCACTCTGAATGTCATAGCAGAGCAACACAAATAAGAAATAGTAACAAATAATAGAAGAAATAGTGTTGAAATAAAAACTGTATTTTAAATTGTGTGCTTTTATTGTTTTACACCACACTGACTTTCTGACTGACCATTCTTCAACCTAACTTTGTCCAAGTAGAACGTTCATTCAGCAGACAAAAGCGATGGCATGCATGAGGTGCAGCTGGTCAGAATTGGCACTGCTGGGCTTCAGGGCTCTTGCATGTGTTAGCCAACCAGCCAGGAAACAGATTTTTGGTAGGACATGCAAATACACAGTTCTGATATCTAAGAAGATAGTGAGAATGCTGCGCATGGCCCCTGGCACTACTTATGATAATAACCCGGTTCATTATAGGCTTCACCCTAGGAGCCAGACTGACTTATTTCCTCTCTCTTGTACAAGCCCAGGAACTCAAAGCCATCATCCTTCTCAACAGCAGGCTTTGCACTGAACATTAAAGCACTCTGTCCAATGGTTAACATATTGTCCAGGCTGGAAATAGATGGGCAGTGCAGGGGGTACCGCCTGCTATTAAATCTTAGGTTCTTGATAGCACCGTGACAGCTGCTCGTCTTGGCTCTTGCGCAGTAGAAGAAGAGGTAGAGGAGGAATGAATAAGCTTCTAATACCTCTAGTGTTTGTATTCAGAGCATAATCGGTTTTCTTGTCCAGCAGCCAGCACGGACACTATGCCGTTCTGTGGGAGGTGTTCTTCTGATGAATGGTACTCCAGTGGCTTTGGAAGACAGTATTTTCTCTACTAAGAAGAAGATCATTAACTCTGTCAGGCCTGCTAGTCTGCCTTTGGCGGTGGACAGGAACATGATTTCTAAAGGAGAATAATGCACATTTGGTACAAAAATCGTTTGAGGGCTGAAGAGTTTGTGTTAGAGAGAATGACTGCAAGACAAACAAACAAATAAAGTCTGAGCTTTACTGTGTGATAAGAGAGGAGAGAAGGAAATAGGAGAGAATGGGGAGATCAAGCGAAGAAAGGGAACATATATATACATCAATATAAAATACATATTTATATGTAATGTATATGTATTTATACATAAAAAGAACATAAGGATATTATTTTACTTATAGTGTAATTTTTGAAAGTCTGAAATCTGCTCAGGTTTCCTGCTGGAGAAGCTGCTAGTCACTTCTTGCTTGTCCTCATCTAGGTGTCACTGCTCCTGCAGCCAGGTAGCTCAGCTTTGGTGTCCTGGGTCACTCTTTTATCTCCAGAGATGAAGCTTCCTCTTATCTCTCCCAGAGGGTTTAGGTCTTCATCTCTCCATATTCTAGATCACTTCATTTAAGAAAGACTCCAGAAAAATATGAAAGCTGGTTTGTATGTTCTCTAAAAGCTTCAGCTCATCCTGTGGCAGAGTTATAAAACTGTCATCTTTGAAAAGAAAAAAAATCCAGCTTCCACATTCTACTCCTCAGCTTCCTCAGCAGTGAATGTCAAGGAATGATTACTTGCTGCATCAAGATTTGTTTCCACTGATATGCTCTGAATCAAAAAAGAGGCCAAAAGTTTTACAAAATCATTAGTCTACTTCCTCACTTTGAAATAGTGTAAGATAAGGCAAAATAATCTTTCCATAGCAAAAACTGTGGAAGGAACTCAAGTTTCCTTAACTAAGTCAAATAAATTGCTCATAGTGCTAGAAGAACTCAGTTGCTGGATTCAGTAAATAAAGGACTTGTGGTAGAACAGGAGGACCTTGACTTGCAAATACTTCTGAATTTGGTATGGATGAGGCCATAATTTCGAGGCTTACTCTTCCAAGAAATCATTTGCCACTTTTGGAGAAGAGCTGTAAAATGTATCATCTAAAATCACCGTTCAGAAAGAAACAAAAAAGAAGGCAATCAACTTAGCTGAAGAGTAAGAGAAGATTCAGACAAGAGCTGTATTTAGTTACACAGAATGTACTGAATATTTAGAAAGAATTTTAATCTGCATCTGTGCACTAAAAGCTCCAAAAATTGGAAACTGAAATTGGCAATGTTCAAATTGAAAAGAAAATGCATTCTCTGTAGTTAAATACTACAACAGATTGTTGAGAAATTCTGAGAAATCTTCAGCGTCAGCTTTTAAGTCAGGATTAGACATTTTTCTGGGAAACATAAGCAGCAAGTGCCATTTGGTGATACTCCTTTGCATCAAAAAGGGAGCAGACAAGAGGATTATGGTGGTCTCTCTGTCCTTAAAAACTCTGACAATGAAAATCATGTAAAGGATAGCAGCAAACCAGCTTTTATAAGAATTGCAACTTTTCTGGTATTCTTGTCTTTGATCCTCAGTTTTGATACAGACAATTAGTCTGATAGTAAGTTTAGAAGAAAATACTTCACCAAGGTATAAAATTAATATTTTACATTCTAAAGCTTGTATTCTTTTCTTGCTGTCAAAGCAATTATGTCTTGATGGCCTGTTCAGGCACTACAACTGACCTATATTTTCTGATGTATTCAAATAAAAAAAAAATAATAAAAAAACAAACAAACAACAAACCCCACTCAAATATGTACAGAAAGCAGAAAATTTAAATAAAAAACTGGTTTTCTTGTTTGTATCTTTCGCTTGAGAAGTACATTTACAGAGCAGTTTTTAGTGTTTGCATTGATGTGATCAATATGCCCAATGAATATTTTTTCATTTTAGAGATAAAAAATGTTTGTAATTTTTCTCATCTCTTTCTACTAATATGCAGTAGTTCCATAAAAGCTGAAGGAAAAAAAAAAAAAAAGTAAAAACAAGAAAAGAGGTTATTGGCTTCATAGCTTGTTAAAAGGAAATTTGTGAGAGAAAACTTTAAAACTTAATGCTAATTTAGCATACCAATAATGTCTAGAGTCTTAAGACTGGTAAATTGCATTACATTTCCGGTAAGTTGCATAAAGCTCTTTCTACTATAATTCTTCTGATTACTTTTTGATAAAAAATAGGATCTGCGAGAGTGTATCTGAGAGGAAAGGCAGTTCACAGGAGCTGCACCAAATTGTCACCTATTACATGTGTAAATCTGAGCTAGACCGGGGTTAAGACTGATTGGATCTGCAAGAGAAACAGGAGGATGCTGGAATGTGTTAGGGCAATGTAAGAATGTATTTGTCTTGGCTCTATTAATAGTTGTGGACTTAAAAGTGCTAAAAAATATTAGTGTTGATTTTGTTAAGGAAGGTTGGACCAGATGATCCTTGTGGTCTCTTCCAATCTGGTATTCTCTGATTCCATGATTCTGTGTGTTACGTAGCTTATCCCAGACATTCAGCCAGGGCAGCTGCTGTGATACCCCTCAAATATTATTTTCTTGATGCATTCTTGATTTTTGCCTTCTGTAAATGAATATTGTACTATATTTAACTGGGACGTCCAGCAGGATCTTTCAAGGATCTTTCAGCAGGATCTTTCTTTCTCTAATTTGTTTGTTTTTCTACAATCTTATCTAAGGGAAATCTTAATTGACATAACTATGCAAACGACTCAATGAAGTGGCAGCTAAACTGCAACCTCTAGGTTACCTTGGACTTAATTCTCACAGTACTCTAGTCTGTAACCAAAACAACTATCGGTGAACTTTGCAAAAGCAAATGCTGTGTATCTTGGCTAGACTTTGAGGACACTGAGTACTTCCACTAATAACTCTATCTGGCATTTTAATTAGTAACTAAATGAATAAAAGAGGTGTTTATTGCTGTGTAATTGACTTGTTTGTTTTCCCTGATATCATTGATTTATTTTGGAGAGGGGAAGGGAACACGTCTCCTACAGCTTTTCAGTTCTATTTATCTGCTTTTAGGAATCAGAACTACTAGTTGCATATTTCCTCAAAATGGGGGCCAAAAGTACAGAAAACCAGAAATATCATAGTAATGTCAAACGTGGTGTGATCGTGTTTCTCTAAATTGTTCAACCTAGCCTGCTATGTGCCTAAGTGGCTTGTCATCAAAGAGCAAAAATCATGGCCTGTTTCATGAAATGGTTTTTTTTTTTTTTTTTTTATTAATTTATCTTGTACTAATGAAAATACTTGTTGCATTTGGTCCAAATTTTTGGAAATTATTACATTAGTTTCAGTTTCTAGCAAATCTGTTTGTCCTGGGTCTGTAGTCACACAGGGACTAAAGACAAACAATAGGAACAGCAGCATCCTAAGTAGCTTATTTTTTATTTATTTTTTTCTGAACAATGATTTTGTTATGGAGTTGTGTCTCCACTTCTAATAAATAACACTCATTTCTTGTCCTATGCCTGTAACACATGACAGAGTATCACTGTCAAGGCCTGTTGTAATACCCAGCTAGTCGCCTCCAGCTAGTCAACAGAGCAGAGTGTTTGCAAATGAAGAACATTTGTCTGAATGACATATTTCTGAATGAGAATTGCTTTGTTTTGCAGAGAGTTCGGCCGCTGGAAAGTAAACAATCTTGCTGTTGAAAGAAGAAATTTCCTTGGCTCCCCACTGCCACTTGCCCCTGAATTCTTCCGTAACATAAGGCTACTCGGACGCCGTCCGACCCTTCAACAGATCACAGAAAACCTTATCAAGAAATATGGGACACATTTCCTACTATCAGCTACCTTGGGAGGTAGGTTAATACTTGAAAATATTGTGCAAGAGTTTGGCGTGACTGAACTGATAGAATTGGTCACAACTGATTTCTGTGTAAAGCAGTGGGACTCCCTTCTCAGAAGAGCTGGGCTGAGCAGCTCTCCCTGGGCTGGACTTCAAAGCATGGGAGCAGGTTTTGTCTACAAGCCTCATTGATTCTTCCGCTGATGTTAAACTCCGCTTCACTGATTCCATGTAAACAATTTTAGGGACAAAATGATAAAAAAATCTCATTGCTAAGGCTGAGATACTTGTCCCAAGTTCCTGGTGTGCCTGCTCCTGGGATTTTGGGCATGCTTCTCTGCACTTAGAGGTCATTAAGGAGGGTGACATTTTTTCTATAAGAGTCCGTTACAACAATTTACAGAAGAAGAGATTACACAAGTATCTAGGTCCATTACAACACTGCAGAGATAAAGCAAGAAAATCAGTAATGATTATTTCCAACAGAACTTTTCAACCAGGAAATTTCCAAGCTACTTTGACTGCTGGGAAGTCCCCATATTGTCACTGTACTCTTTTAGTGGGACTAAAAGTTTCAAAACGGCATGATGAGGCTTTGTCATGTGATTCCTACTAACTTAATGGAATCTGCATCTCTAAATCCCCGCAGACTAATTTGAA